>NC_133329.1:395743870-396343870 GCF_042186555.1 Aquarana catesbeiana
CCATGCACGGCCGCACCAGATTTTGCACTCTCCAGCTTTAGTAAATCAACCCCAAAGAGCGCTTTACATTCCGAGGTGACTGAACCGCAATGCAATGCTCAAAACTTTTAGCAGATTTTTTTTTTTCTAAATCTGGCTTTAGACACAGCGCTCAAAGCACCCATTTGGCACCAGTCTCAGAACATTTTAGGTGTGGACCCCGCAATCCCCTTTCCAGCAAGTTGTGCAATTTCTCAAAAACTTTTAACCGGTTCTTTTCTCTAGTTCGCCAAAAATCAAATGTCTACCATCAAATTCCAGCCTGACAATGACCCCCCCCCCACCACCACCAAAAGGTCAGGTGGAGCTACTACCAGTAATGCTGCTATGGAATGTATACATTGCTAGTTAATTACAGGTGTGCTGCGGCGGATGGCGAAGAGGAAAAAAAAAAAAAAGGAAAAATTCCTCGCCGATGACCTTTTGTTGTTGGCAGCAAAAAGAACAAGTGCTGCGCCTTCCTGCAGACAGGGGTCATCATCACCAATGCAAAGCGTTCCTAAAATCCGTGCAGCAGTCCCAGCCGGCGAATGGATTGGGATCGAAGGACATCGGGTAGGCAGAGTCCCAACCGCCGCCGCCCCCTCCCCCCCCCCCCCCCCTCTCCCTTCGCCACAGCTGCAGCCCGGACAGCCAAGAGTTAATCGTGACTTTGCAAAAGTTAACCCCTCGCCTGCCTTCGCAATCATCTGGGATTGGGAGAGAAGGGGGCTGGATGCATTCCACAGAAGCTGAACAGAAAATGATGATGAAACTCCTCAGTGCAGGAACCTCACTAACATTAGTCACAACAGTGCTTGGGGGGGGGGGGGTCCGGGCGCCCGGGACCCGGCTACACAAGGGCTTTGCTGCACTAGTAAACAGAACTTAATAGGTATGTGCAAAACTGTCTCAGCATCTGCTGCAAGCATGGGGCATTGGAGGAAAAAAAAAAAAAAAGTTAACTCTTTGAGTGCATGCAATCTTGGATTGAGCTTGCTCAGCTTCCACTTTACCGATAACACTGAAAATCCATATTACAGGAATGCAAGCTGGATTAACTCTTTATGTGCTTGCTCAGCCTCCATAAACATTAATGCAAACATTTAATATCTATAGGGGAGATCTCTTTAAAAAAAGACATGCTAAACTATGATCTTCACTTTTGGATTGATGAACTCCTATCCACAGTTATTGATATTTAAATATCAATATTGAACAATACAAGCCATTGAGGATTAACGTATTAAGGGCATGCAACCCATGGCTTGACTTTTGATTAATCAGTTCCTATTCACACATAAATCGATAATAATATTGAATACTAATATCTGACGATACAAGCCATGGAGGATTAACTCTTTAGGGGAGGCAAACTAACTTGACTTTTGATTGATCAGCTCCTATTCACACATATTGATCATAATATTGATTACCAATATCTGACGATACAAGTCATGGAGGATTAACTCTTTAAAAAGGGGGGGGGGGGGCAAACTTTGCCTTGACTTTTGATTGATTGGCTTAATCACAAATATCGAATACCATTATCGAACGATGCAGGCCATCTAGGTTTAACTCTTTAAGGGCATGCAAAGTTTGCCTTGACTTTTGATCAGCTCCTATTCACAAATATTGAAGATCAAGATCTAATACAAGCTATGCAGGATTAACTCTTTAGGAGCATGAGATCTATGGGCTTGAGTTGTATTTGCTCAGCTTTCACAAAGCTTACAAGGTTACTGATAAACCCTGTAAGTCAATATAAATAAATACATGTCGTGGAGGATTAACTATTTAAGGCATGCAGACTATGGACTATGCAGACTATGGAGAACCAATATCTGATACAAGCCATGAAGGATTAACTCTTTAAGGCATGCAGATTAGATTATTGTGAACCAATATCGGACGATAGAAGTCATGGAGGATTAACTCTTTAAAGAGGGGTAAACTACAACTTGACTTTTGATTGATCATCTCACAGTCACAAATATTGATAATAATGACAAAATAACAACACAAGCCATGCAGTATTAACTCTTTGATGGCATGCAGACTATAATATTGAGAATCAATATCTGACAATACAAGTCATGGAGGATTAACTCTTTAAAAAGGAGGCAGACTATGCACTTGGCTTTTGATTTATCAGCTCCCATTCACTCATATTGATAATAATATTGAATACCAATATCTGATGATACAAGCCATGGAGGATTAACTCTTTAAGGCATGCAGACTATGATATTGGGAACCAATATCTGACAATACATGTCATGGAGGATTAACTCTTTAAAAGGGAGGCAAACTACAACTTGACTTTTGATTGATCAGCTCCCATTCACACATATCAATAAGAATGCTGAATACCAATATTTGACCATACAAGCCATGGAGGATTAACTCTTTAAAGAGGGGTAAACTATGATTTGACTTTTGATTGATCAGCTCCCATTCCCAAATATTGATATTAAATAACCAATATGCAGGATTAACTCTTTGATGGCATGTAGACTATGAAGACTAGAATATTGAGAACCAATATCTGACGATACAAGCCATGGAGGATTAACTCTTTAAATGGAGGTAAACTATGACTTGACTTTTGATTGATCAGCTCCAATTCACTCATATTGATAATATAATAATACTGAATACCAATATCTGAAGATACAAGCCATGGAGGATTAACTCTTTAAAGGCATGCAGATTATATATTGAGAAGTGATATCTGACTATACAAGCCATGGAGGATTAACTCTTTAAAGGGAGGCAAACTACAACTTTTGATTGATCAGCTCCCATTCACAAATATCAATAAGAATGCTGAATACCAATATCTGATGATACAAGCCACGGAGGATTAACTCTTTAAAGGGATTTAAACTATGACTTGACTGTTGATTGATCAGCTCCCATTCTCAGCTATTGATATTAATAACCAATAACAATACAAGCCATGCAGGATTAACTCTTTGATGGCATGTAGGCTATAATATTGAGAACCAATATGTGACGATACAAGCCACGAATAATTAACTCTTTAAAAGGGAGGTAAATTATGACTTGACTTTTGATTGATCAGCTCCCCATTCCCAAATATTGATATTAATAACACAAACCATGCAGGATTAACGCTTTAACAGGCATGCAAACTTTTTAGTTGGACAGCTCCCAATCTCAAATATTATAATCTATATCTCATGCAATGATAATCCTATCATCACTCTATTGCCTTTCCTAGCAACAGCCCATGTGACAGTACATTTTGGCAAACTGCAAGGTTTCACCTACACTTAAAAAAAAAAAAAAAAATTGCATTGAGCTTCACTGACTCAAAGTCCACATGACACTTGAGATTATGTCTTAACATGAACTTGAAAAGAGAAGGGTGTGATAAGGTTGGGGAAGGTTACAGAATGTAATCTCTTTACAGAGCTGACTCACTTTTGCATCAGAAATACAATTTAAAAAAAAAAAGCGAGAGAGATGGGTTTTGATTGACAGCTGTCAATCACATCCTGCAAACTGAAGTGACTGCCAGCTGAGCTGCAGAGAGTCTCTTACCGATCTTGACCTGGTCCCTGTAGATCTTCTCGTTCAGGCAGACCCCTCTGCCATGGAGCAGGGCGTGCAGGGGCTTCTCCTCTCCTTGCTTGGGCAGGCAGCGGAGCCCCCCGGCGCAGCGCTCGGTGTACACCCCGCAGGACTGCCCTTCCGCCAGGGCGCAGGTCATGCAGCAGCCGCAGCCGGGCTCCTTCACCAGCTCGCAGCCGACGGGGGTCGGTGGGCACATGGACATGGCTTTCTCATCGCAGGGCTCGCAGTGGACAAAGGAGCCCAGGCACTTACACATCCCCAGGCACAGGGTGAGCAGGAAACAGGCAGGCACAATCATCTGGACAGGCAAAGTGCTTCTCCCCCCTAAAAAAAAATGCAGCAAAATCCCCCTAGAAAAAAAAGTGCACACAGCAATGCAAAGTTGGGGGGAGTGAAGGGGGTTGCACTCCCAGCTACTGACCCCTTGCAGCCTACAATTGCAAAATAAAAGTCTAAAAATTAAACACACCAAAGCAAGTTGCTGCTGTCTTCTAACACAATTGTCGGGGACCTGTTGCTGCAATCAGAAGCAACAGGTTTGCTATGTCAAAAAAAAAGGAAATAATAAAAAAATAATCTATTTTAATAACAAACTTCTTTAGCCAGAATGCAAAATCCGGTAATTCTTTGCAGTCCTGCAATCAAGTGTTAATTCCTCAAAATAGTGCAACAGAAAAAAAAAGTGTTTAAAAATCTGTAGCTTTTTAAACTTTTGAAACAAGGAGTTTTGTTTGATTATCCAAAAGCAAAAAAAAAAAAAAAGTTAAAAAAAAAAGAAAGGAGTAACAAAGTAACAAGAAAGGAGTAACATACAAAAAAAAAAGAACTACTTTGTATATCTCCCACCAGTTGTAGACTGCAGCAGAGTTTGTAAAGAGACTGGTTACTGTAGGAGCAGGCTGTCTTTTTAAATAGGCTTACTTCTGGCCGGCTGCCAGACTTTAACTGCAATTCGATATCACGACAGCTAAATTGAATAGCTGCCAGTGAACAGGCAATATAGTGAGCTTGAATGCGAGCAGGTCCCTTCTTTGTGAGTTAACTAGTTTTCTTCCACAGCTGAGAAAAGGGAACAATGAAAGTACATGCTGACTTTTAACTTCTGAAAAGGCAAAATTGCCCTCAAACTTACAGCCCCTCCCAAGGCTTTTCTCTCCCACTTTTTTTTTTTTTTTTTTTGGTGGAATGAAGTTGCAGAAGTTTCTTAGAAAAGTTTTCAAAAACTTTTTTTTTCTTTTTTAAAGCTACCTAAAAAATTGACAAGGGCTATCGGAAAATGCTGCAAAGTTGTACAGGCTTTTGATGTACGGCAAAAGTTGGATGGGCATGCCGCTGTAGCCCATAGCAACCAGTTCATTTTCACAGATTTGACTGCGCTCAGCTGATATTTTGTTTCCAGCCTTTGCACTGATTAGGTTTGTTGACTGGGCACACCCTAATCACCCCATGTGGTGTAGATTGCCCCTAAAAAAACTGATACTGTCCACTGCCTTATTGAAACCATCTACTGCCCTACTGACTCCGTCCACTGCCCTACTAAAAGCATCTACTGCCCTACTGAAACTATCTATTGCCCTACTGACACTGTCCACTGATCTACTGCAATCATCTACTGCCCTACTGAAACTATCCACTGCCCTACAGAAAGCATCTACTGCCCTACTGAAAGCACCTACTGCCCTACTGACACTGTCCATTGCCCTACTGAAAACCTCTATTGCCCTACTGACACCGTCCACTGCCCTACTGAAAGCATCTACTGCCCTACAGACACTGTCCATCACCCTACTGACACTGTCCACTGCCCTACTGAAAACCTCTATTGCCCTACTGACACCATCTACTGCCCTACTGAAAACCTCTATTGCCCTACTGACACTGTCCACTGCCCTACTAAAAGCATCTACTGCCCTACTGAAACTATCTATTGCCCTACTGACACTGTCCACTGATCTACTGCAATCATCTACTGCCCTACTGAAACTATCCCCTGCCCTACAGAAAGCATCTACTGCCCTACTGAAAGCACCTACTGCCCTACTGACACTGTCCATTGCCCTACTGAAAACCTCCATTGCCCTACTGACACCGTCCACTGCCCTACTGAAAGCATCTACTGCCCTACAGACACTGTCCACTGCCCTACTGAAAACCTCTATTGTCCTACTGACACCATCTACTGCCCTACTGAAAACCTCTATTGCCCTACTGACACCATCCACTGCCCTACTAAAAGCATCTACTGCCCTACTGACACTGTCCATTGCCCTACTGAAAACCTCTGTTGCCCTACTGACACCATACACTGCCCTTCTGAAAGCATCTACTGCCCTACTGACACTGTCCACCGCCCTACTGAAAACCTCTATTGCCCTACTGACACCATCCACTGCCCCTCTGAAAGCATTTACTGCCCTACTGACACTGTCCACTGCCCTACTGAAAACCTCTATTGCCCTACTGACACCGTCCACTGCCCTTCTGAAAGCATTTACTGCCTTACTGAAACTACTGTCCTACTGACACGATCCACTGCCCTACTGAAAGCATCTTCTGCCCTACTGTCACAGTCTACTGCCTTCCTGACACCATCCACTGCCCTACTGACACCATCCACTGCCCTACTGACACCATCCACTGCCCTACTGAAGGCATCTTCTGCCCTACTGACACAGTCTACTGCCTTTCTGACACCATCCACTGCCCTACTGACACCATCCACTGCTCTACTGACACCATCCACTGCTCTACTGACACCATCCACTGCTCTACTGACACCATCCTCTGCTCTACTGACACCGTCCACTGCCCTACTGAAAGCATCTTCTGCCCTACTCACACAGTCTACTGAATTTCTGACACCATCCACTGCCCTACTGACACCATCCTCTGCTCTACTGACACCATCCACTGCCCTACTGAAACCATCTACTGCCCTCCTGACACTGTCCACTGCCCTCCTGACACTGTCCACTGCCCTACTGACACCGTCCACTGCTCTGACATATCCATTTTTAATGACATTTTAAAATGTTTGTCCACATTTATTAATAAGAGTGTGTGTGTGTATGTATATATATATATATATATATATATACATATATACACACACGCGCGCATATGTGTCTGAGCACTGGGGTGCACACCCTAAGGTAATAGGCTGTGCACACCTATGGTTGGGGGGGGGCTTTACAGATGATTCAATAACTGCTTGTTAGGTCATGAGGGAGATTTACTAAAACTGGAGCACTCAGGATCTAGTACAGCTGTGCATGGTCACCAATCAGCTTCTAATTTCAGCTTGTTCAATTAAAGTCATAGTAAAGGTTTGTCACTTTAAAAAAAAAAAAATAACAAACTTGTTATACTTACCTGCTCTGTGTAGTGGTTTTGCACAGAGCATCCCTGAATCCTCCTCTTCTTAGGTCCTCCCAGGGCACTCCAGGTCCCTCCCTCCTGCCAAGTGCCCCCAAAGAAAGTGGATTGCTGTAGGGGCACCCGAGCATGTGCGTTCCCCAGCCGCGGCTCTGCGTGTCCGTTCACACACAGAGACGCAGTTTTGGCCCCGCCCCCTCTCTCTTCTCAATGGCTCACTGACTGGGATGGACAACAGCAGGGGCCAAGGCAGAGCCAAGCCAGTCATGCACATTGCTGCAATGCGATGGGTCTCAGGTAAGTATTAGGGGGGCCCCTGCACACAGAAGGTTTTTTACCTTCATGAAAGTAAAAAACCTTGTGCCTTTACAAACACTTTAGGCTTTGCCAATAAAACGTGGAAGTTGATTGGTTTCTTTGCAGAGCTGCATCAGATTTCACACCCTCCAGTTTTAGTAAATCTCCCCTTGTTTCTTTCTGTTTGTAATCTTTCAGCGGCATTAGAGATGAGCTTAGGCATCCTCCAAACTCCTCTCCTCAAGTTCAGAGTTTAGCAAGAGATGAGTTCGGAGGACACCTAAGCTCACCTCTATTCAGCATCTAAAGCTGGCCATACATGGGTCAAACTTCCCCAGAAATTTAAGCCATAGGTGACCCTGTTAATGCCGCTTCTTAGACCACGCCCCTGACTTGTTTCACCCTGCCTACTGGGGCTTAATCATAGAGGTGAGGTTCTCAACTCTATGATTAGGCTTTGGTAGGTGGGGCTAAACATGTCAGGGGGCGTGGTCTGAGGAGCGGCATTGACTGAGGCTTTCACATGCACACATCCTAACTAGGATCGGTTTAAGTGGGCGGCGGTTTCTTGCTTTGATTATTACTTCTGGTTGAGTTACTCTTCAATGCTGGCATCCCTGAGTACTAATGGGGCTTTACACCTCAGCTTGGAGCAGCACTATTAAGTACAAATGGACTTATAGGTGGCCCTGTTGGTACATCACCTAACACCCTTGGACCTATAAACAGAAGGAGCTGGGTGGAAAACTGTAGGATGACCAGTAGCTGCATCCAATCAGATGCAGCCACTGTTGGGGTATTGTGGGTGGCTGTCAAAATACAATAGCCGGCAGCGGGAGATTCGTCCATCTACAAATGGATGGTGGGAATAAAATAATTGCTGGGTACATATAACGTGGATGGTAAAAAACAAAAGCCCCTAGTGGTGGACTTTTTAGGCACATAGAGAATAAACATCTTTCTTTGATTGGGCATGGATGTAAAACGTTTAAAATAATTACACTAAGAGCCTTTGAAGCCAAGAATCTACCTGTCCTGAATCTCTGTTGTTTTTAACCAGAATAGTATGGAATGCTAAGTCAGCAACTCATTACAAATACGTAAGTGTACAATGTGAAAATTGTTTGTGGATTATTGTATATATGTGTGATGTCATATATGCTTATCCTCTTCTCTTTAATATATTTTCTAGAATAGAAATTTCTCTTGCTAATACCCCTGAGGAAGGAGATACGTGTACTCCGAAACGCGTTGGGTGCAAGAGTATTTTGTACTATTGTATGTATATTGATGTAAATGCCATACATGCATTCCCTATGTTACATGATTCATACTTTTTTATACCATATATTTAATAAAATATTTTTGTATCAAAACACTATTTTATTCTCTGTGTGCCTAAAAAGTCCACCACTAGGGGCTTTTGTTTTTGAGCTTTAATACTGGATGTGGCACAAAAATGCATTAAATTGCTGTTCTATTTGACTTTCTATAACGTGGATGGGGGAATCCAGTGGGCTGAAGAAGAGATATCTTACAGTGCATTTCCAGCTTAAGGAGACGTTCACTCAACTGCACACGCGTTACGCGCATTGACGCGATGGGGTGCCATTCTTTTTTGAATGGTACCCCATTTCACCTTTTCAACACACTTGCAACACAATGTTGCTCTACCAAAATTGCTGCATGCACGTTTAATAGTGCCTTAGGTACCCCATTCCAATGAATGAGCTGCCTTGATGCAATGCACATTAAAACACATGCGCTAATGCAGCACGGCAGTGTGAAGTGGACCTTAATGTCCCATGTAGCCCTAGCCTTAGAGGGGCTCATTTTATTGCATTACAGAGTGCCCTAAAATGTGGTACTCTATATGCATGGAGCTGATAATCGAGCACAAAAGAGCATACATTTTTTTTTTTGGAAGGAAGGGGTTAAGCAAAGAATGCATCGGCTTGTGTTTGCGAGTTTTATAAACTTTTGACTGACAGCTGCCAAGTTGCACTGTTACTTGTGCCATTTATGAGAATTCCAGGGCAGATGTAGATTTTCCTCAGCTGTAAACGTTCGGATTGCTGTTCGCTTCGGCAGCTGAAGTGTCACTTTCCATGATGCCGTCCTGACAACTTTCCCATGGCCAGTGGGCATCTGAAAATAGTCCCTTAATGTAGCATTATTGGCAGCGCTGGCAGCCAAGGTGAAAAGTACTAAGTTGGCAAGAGAGAAATAATGCACAAAGCTCTGTGCCAGCTGAGATCAGGGAATTAATCGGGTTCCCGAGAAGTGGCTCTCTATACACTTTAAATAAGTAAGTGTTTTCTAGATGAACTCTCAGGCTTTCTCTTCTTATCTACTGTAGTTTTGTATGTCCTATTAGTTACAAAAAGTAAAATCAGTACAGTACTTAAAACTCATTTGAATGAAGATCATGTCCAGTTGACGGTCTATTATTCTGTATATAAGTTGTAATAGAATTGTATTATGGTCGTGTCCAGTGATGGGTCGTGTTGGGGGTGCAGTGTTCTATGTACAGTACCTTGAAAAAGTTTTCACACCCCTTGAAATTTTCCACATTTTGTCACGTTACAACCAAAAACGTAAATGTATTTTATTGGGAATTTATGTGATAGACCAACACAAAGTGGCACATAATTGTGAAGTGGAAGGAAAATGATAAATGGTTTTCAAATATTTTTACAAATAAATATGTGAAAAGTTTGGCGTGCATTTGTATTCAGCCCCTCTGAGTCAATACTTTGGAGAACCGCCTTTTTCTGCAATTACAGCTGCAAGACTTTTTGGGGATGTCTCTACCAGCTTTGCACATCTAGAGAGGGACATTTTTGCCCATTCTTCTTCTTTGCAGAAGATCTCAAACTCTGTCAGATTGGATGGAGAGCGTCTGTGAACAGCAATTTTCAAGTCTTGCCACAGATTCTCAATTGGATTTAGGTCTGGACTGTGACTGGGCCATTCTAACACATGAATATGCTTTTATCTAAACCATTCCATTGTAGCTCTGGCTGTATGTTTAAGGTCGTTGCCCTGTTGGAAGGTGAACCTCCGCCCCAGTCTCAAGTCTTTTGCAGACTCTAACAGGTTTTCTTCTAAGATTGCCCTGTATTTGGCTCCATCCAACTTCCCATCAACTCTGACCAGCTTCCCTGTCCCTGCTGAAGAAAAGCATCCCCACAACTTGATGCTGCCACCACCATGTTTCATGGTGGGGATGGTGTGTTCAGGGTGATGTGCAGCGTTAGGTTTCTGCCACACATAGCGTTTTGCTTTGAGGCCAAAAAGTTCAATTTTGGTCTCATCTGACCAGAGCACCTTCTTCCACATGTTTGCTGTGTCCCCCACATGGCTTCTCGCAAACTGCAAACAGGACTTCTTATGGCTTTCTTTCACCAATGTCTTTCTTCTTGCCACTCTTCCATAAAGGGCAGATTTGTGGAGAACACGACTAATAGTTGTCCTGTGGACAGATTCTCCCACCTGAGCTGTGGATCTCTGCAGCTCCTCCAGAGTTACCATGGACCTCTTGGCTCTTCTGTGATGAATGCTCTCCTTGCCCGGCCGGTCAGTTTAGGTGGACGGCCATGTCTTGGTAGGTTTGCAGTTGTGCCATACTCTTTCCATTTTCGGATGATGGATTGAACAGAGCTCCATGAGATGTTCAAAGCTTGGGATATTTTTTTATATCCTAACCCTGCTTTATACTTCTCCACAACTTTATCCCTGACCTGTCTGGTGTGTTCCTTGGCCTTCAGTATGCTGTTTGTTCACTAAGGTTCTCTAACAAACCTCTGAGGGCTTCACATAACAGCTGTATTTATACTGAGATTAAATTACACACAGGGGGACTCTATTTACTAATTAGGTTACTTCTAAAGGCAATTGGTTCCACTAGATTTTAGTTAGCAGAGTAAAGGGGGCTGAATACAAATGCACGCCACACTTTTCAGATATTTATTTGTAAATGTGGAAAACCATTTATCATTTTCTTTCCAATTCACAATTATGTGCTGCTTTGTGTTGGTCTATCACAAAAAAAATCCCAATACAATACTTTTATGTTTTCGTTGTAACATGACAAAATGTGGAAAATTTCAAGGGGTATGAATACTTTTTCAAGGCACTGTATAGAGTGTAATAGAATTGTATTATGATCATGTCCAGTGGTCGGTCATATTGGAGGCGTAGTGTTCTATGCATAGAGTGTAATAAAATTGTACTATAGAATACTCTGCATAAGGCAAAGGACTAGTCCCCTCCCCAGTTTTGCCTGGGGTCTCTCTGCGGCTGACCTTTTACCCTTACTGACTTACCATGACTTGTTCTGCACTACAGCGGGTATAGAAAAGAATCACCCCTCTTTAAAATGATCACATTTTGTTGCCTTGCAGCCTGAATTACTCTTATAACATCCAACTGAAAGATATAACACAAACATGTCAGAAAAAAATATTCAAAAACAGAATCACTGAGTTGGAAAAAGGATCACCCCCCTTTGTGTCATTATTTTGTTGAACCACATGTTGCTCCAATTCCGGCCTATAGTCTGTTGGGATTTGTCTCTACTAACTTTGTACATCTAGACTTTGTGATATTTGCCCGCTCTTCTTTGCAGAACTGCTCAAGTTCAGCTACATTTGATGGTGACCGTTTGTGGACTTCAGTCTTCAAGTCATTCCACAGATTTTCATTGGGGTTTAAGTCTGGGCTCTCACTGGACCATGCAAGGACATTCTCCTTTTTCTCCTTCAACCCCTGTGTGATCATTGTTGCTGTGTGCTTTGGGTCATTCTAATGTTGGAAGGTAATCCTTCTTTCCATTGACGACTTTCTGACAGAGGGCATCAAATTTTTCTCACGAATTTGACGGTATTTTGCCCCACCCATTTTTCCCTCTATCCTGACAAGTGCTCCAGTCTCTGCTGCAGAGAAAACCCCCCATAACAGGATATTACCACCCCCCCCCATAACAGGATATTACCACCCCCCCATAACAGGATATTACCACCCCCCCCCATAACAGGATATTACCACCCCCCCATAACAGGATATTACCCCCTCCATGCTTTACTGTAGGAATGGTGTTATTTGGAGGGTGAACTGTATTGGATTTCCGCCAGAAATATTGTTTGGTGTTGAGCTCAAATAATTCAATCTTAGTCCCATCTGACCACCTTAAACGCACTTTGAAGATTCTGAGGCCACGTGGAAAAAGGTTTTCTGGTCAAGTGAGACTAATATTGAATTATTTGGCCTTAACACCAGACAACATGGATGGTGGAAATCCATCCAAATGTAGGAATGGTGTTTTTTTGGATGGATTTCCGCCAGACATATCTTTTGGTGTTGAGGCCAAATAATTCAATTTTAGTCAACAAATTACTGACACAAGAGGGGGGTGATCCTTTTTCCAACTCAGTGATTCTGTTTTTGATAATTTTTTATTTTTTTCTGAGATGTTGGTGTTAAATCTAGGGTTGACACTTTTTCTTCAAGCCAAATTCGCACATTTTTAGAGGCACACGGTAATTATATATTTTTTTGTTAGTATACACAATAGCAGTGATGGTGAACCTTGGCACCCCAGATGTCTTGGAACTACATTTCCCATGATGCTCAACTACACTGCAGTGTAGTTGAGCATCATGGGAAATGTAGTTCCAAAACATCTGGGGTGCCAAGGTTCGCCATCAGTGCACTATAGGTTTGTAACAGACCTGGGACACATTTGGGCACACCAAAGAGAATAGTAATGTGGCGCACATAGTGCCCCCTCACCCTCCTGTCAGGCCCTGTTCTGAGCCACATTCCTGCCTGAATAATGTGTCTGGGTTTCAGGTGGACTGAAACCCCGACACATGATTCAAAACCCAGACTGTCCAGGTAAATCCTGGACAAGTGGCAACCCTAGTTATATCTTTCAATTGGATGTTATAAGTTGCACTTATAAATACAGCTGGATAAAACAATAACTGTGTCTGTCTTCATTTCAGGCTGCAAAGCAACAAAATGTGATTATTTTAAAGGGGGGGGGGGGGGGGTGATTCTTTTCTATACCCACTGTATATCTCTGTGTGGAGGCGGCCATCTTGGTAGTGGCCGGGTATTGCTTCCTCATGTCAGAGCCTTCAGCAAAGAGAACAGTGAGCAGCACAGTTGTGGTATCACCAAATCTCACTCCGAATCTGCCAGTCAGAGGCAGCAGTGCCTTAGATCTCACGCTGCAGGTTTACAGATAGGAGCCTACAGGACAGGGGTGCCTAGGCTCACTCACATACCAGGAAGGGCACTGCTATTTTTAGGGGGAATCAAAACAAAATGAAGGTTTGTCATGATATTGCTAAGGCCCAAATGATGTTTCTTAATGTCTCCTATGACCGCAAATTTCACTCTTTTGAATTCATGTTTATTTAAAGGCAAACCCGGTACAGTCATTGCACTGAAGAGCAGGCGCTAACACTGCAGAAATCATTTTAACTTTTTAAGTTGCCAATCGATTTTGACTAACTAGCTCACTTTTTTAATGCCGCCATTGCCAAGTAAACAGCAGTGGAAAACCTGTCCCTTGGCCTTTTCTATTTAAATCGGCAACTGTTTTTGTGAAGATCAGCGCGTCAGCTGTGCCCAGGAGATGCATACGGTCGAACCCCCCTCCCCCCCCCCCCGGCCCTGCTCGATCTCAAGACCCCGCATCGAGTTACAGAGCTGCACCCGGAGCGAATTTATTATTACACTATAAAATTAATCCGGACACTGAGAGAATTGGCAAAACACCTTCTTGTCTAGTTAGTGAGGCCGGCGGTACTTCCAAGCGGTGAACAATCCTGAATAATAGATCTCATAGAAGGCCACAGCGGTCGCATTCACAACTGCTGATATTATTAGTGCAGAAAAGGCATGCATTTGATTGGCTGTTATGGACAGTTGTATTAAACACACTGCTCGGTACTCAGCTGGAACCCAATTAGAATGTTAGAAATGTAATGAGTAATTCCAGTAGATTCTGGTGCCCAGTATTTGGGGGGGGGGGGGCAAACCAATTCCACTCCCCCCCCACTCCCCGCGGGAGACGGATCTGGGGTAGGGGTCCTGCTCCTCGCTCCAGCTACTCCTCCCTCCAGGGGCCGTTGCTTCTCCTCCCGGGCCGAACGGGAAGTGGGTCTCGAGACCCAATTGGCCGGGGGTCCTAAAACTCCCTGGCCAATCAGGTCTCAGGATCCGCTTCCTGATTGGCCGGGAGGAGAATTAGGAAGACAATAGCGAATATTAATTCGCTAATGTCACACAACTGGGTGGGGTCAGGGCACAGTGCTCTGCGCCCCGAGCCCACCCTTTTTTGAAGTCAATTAGAGCCTCTGGCTCTAATCACGTGCTTCAAAAAACAAAAAAAGCCCTTTAAAATCCATGCGTTCAGCGCTCTGCATGCAGATTAGGGGCCTTGGCGCATGAATTAGGGGGCGTGGTGCACCATATGGACGGGCCGCCACTGGTAGACGGGGAACCAACCAATCAAAGAACTGCCAGTGCTGTCCAGCAAGCACTGCATCTGCGCTGAGGTCAGATTTCAGAGAGCTCCCTACATGTTCAATGGGAGGGTGTGCCTTGTGAAGCCATGTATGTTCTGCAAATTCACCAAGGAGAGTTCTGCTTTCCTTGGCGATAAGATAATGTATAAGGAATGGAACACGCGGTGGCTGTGAGAGAAGTATTAGGCTTGGCTCACGTTACCACATATACGCGGGTGTGTTTTACACACATGTTTCCGGGCATCGCATGTAGGGCAGTCCTTTCATTTCAATGGGCTGCCTTACTCACGAGAAACGCGGGGAAAGAAGTCCCTGACTCTTGCTCTGCACTAAACCCCAACTCTTGCCACGGCATCATGCAATTTGGCACATGTGTTTGCCAATGCGTTGGGGGTGCCATTAGGATTTAATGGCGCACCTATGCATTTGCTGTAGAGCAATGTTTTTCTCTACATGTCAGGAAAGCGTGCAATTTTGCATACATTCCCAACATGCACAGATCAGATGTGAGCTTGGGATGAGGTGGTGCAGCACTGCAGCCGCTGGATGGAGAATCAAAATATTGCGTAAGGTTTTTTAGGGGTTTTTTTAGAGTTAGTGTTAGGGTTAGAACTTAGGGTTAGGGTTTCCCCTGGAAGAACAAGGTTAGGACTCAGGGATTGGAATAGGGACCACCCCCAAAGGTCAAAGGTCAGCAGGCGTGTCCCCCAGAGGTCAAAGGTCAAGAGGTGTGGCTGACCCACCCCCACCAAAGTGTTCCGCCTACCCCAACTAAGTCAGGGCATCAGCAAGTCGGGGTAAGCGATTTTGCTGGAGAGTACCTCCACATAGGCAGTCCATAGGCAGTCCAAGTCTTCCAGCACCCTCGGCATGGTTATTATAGGAGCATGACGGCAGGTTTGTGCAATGTGGGCTCGTCTACACCCATTCAGACGTGGGACTCTCCTACACGTAGGTGATTACTTACCGGTTACAAGAAGTGTCTGCAAGTTGCCTTAATTATTTATTTCTGTATTGCAGGCATTTATATAGTGCTGTCAGTTTATGCAGCGCTTTGCATACTGTACATTAGTCCCTGCCCCCGAGGAGCAAGCTAAGGTACAATCTAAAGCCTCGTACACACGATCGGACTTTCCGACGGGAAATGTTCGATGAGAGGCTGTTGGCGGTAAATCCGACCGTGTGCACGCTCCATCGGACAATTGTTGGCTAGCAGGTTCTCAAATTTTCCATGGACAAATGTGTGTTGTCGGATTTTCCCGAGCGTGTGTACACAAGTCCGTCGGAACAAAAGTCCAAAGTACAAACACGCATGCTCGGAAGCAGAACTGGTCGGTCTTGTAAACTAGCGTTCGTAATGGAGAATTAACATTCGTGACGCGGCGAATTATGAAATCTCGAAATGCAGCGCACAATTCTCTTCTTCTTTAATGGGATAATAATGAAGCTGCTTTGCTGGTGATACTGATGGAGTTATTGCAAACGAATTTTCAAAGGCTTTTTTTTTTCTAGTGATATCAAGAATAATATTATTATGCTTTTTTTTTTTTTTTTTTTTTTTTGGGCAAGTTACCACAACATTATTATCTTGTAGTTTTTAAGATCAAAGATACAACTATGTTGGTGTTCCTTGTTAATTCTACATTCTATTTTTTTAAATGTAACTGCCGACTCCCAAACTGTCATTTGAAGTAAAACACACAGCCAAGTATTATTCTACACAATTTTTTTATTGTGCATTAAAAAAAGAAAACAAATAAAATTAGACCTGTTATCTGCCAATAGAACTTAACCAAAAAGTGCATTCTATGCATCCAAAATATAGAAAATATACCAAATCAAATCATTATTATTCAACCAAAAAATAATGTCAAAGCAATAACTCCAATAACACGTTATCTCCTCCGATTCCACAACATGTCTGGTTGATGAACGGCCGTTCAGAAACAAACTGAAAAGAACGAAATGAAAAATGCAAAAAGAAATCAACACTCTTCAAACTTCTACTAACACAAAATTAGCAGAAGGAACCCAAAGGGGTGGCGCTAAGAGCTTAAAAAACATGGAGTACGTCTAGTATGTCACTACGTTCGTAATTGTTGGCCAACATTTGTGTGGCCATGTGTATACCAGACAACTTGGAGTCAACGCCCTTCTGACAAAATTCCACGGTTTTGTTGGCGGAAAGTCCGATCGTGTGTACGAGGCATAAGGCTCCATTCACACTTATATGACTCCAAAGTTGCGGCGACTTTGGCGTGCATCTTTGACGCAGCTTTGGATGGGTGCAACTTGGATACGACTTTGGCTTTGACCAATGATAATGGACAACTGTTGCACACAAGTTGCATTGTACAACATTCAGGTACGACTTTCATGCAAATTCTTAGGGTTAACATTGAAGTCTCTGGCCCTCAAGTTGCATGAAAGTCAGAATAAAGTAGTGCATGAACTATTTTGAAGTTACTGCAACGTTAAGTCGAGGATATATGAATGGGCATCATTGGAAAACATGGGGAACGACTTGTCGTGCAACTTTGAAGTCCAAAGTTGCATGGTAAGTCGCACAAGTTTGGATAGAGCCTAAGGCAGCCTTTCTCCTACCTTTTCAACATGGAGGAACCCTTGAAATAACTTTCCGGTCTTAGGGAACCCCTGATAAAAGTTATTATATCTACAACTCATGATATATTAGTGTGATGGTCACTGGGAAGAATGTTCCTTACACTTGTGGCCATTGGGAAGAATTACTCCCTTACAGAGAACTAAAAAGATCAATGGTATCAGTGGGGAACTTATTTGAGAGGCAGAAATCGCTCATTGCTCAAGAAACCCTTAGCAACCCCTGGAGGAACCCTAGGGTCCCATAGAACCCTGGTTGAGAAACTATGATCTAAGACAGGGGTCTCCAAACTTTCTAAACAAAGGGCCAGTTTACTGTTCTGAAGACTTTTGGGGGGCCAGACTATGGCCATTGGGAGTAGAAAAGGTCCTAATGTCAGTAGAAAAATGCAATTCCCCATTGCTGGTGCAATTGCGAATTGGGCCTCTTCATTGAGGTCAGTGTGTGTGTGTGTGTGTGTGGGGGATTATGCCTCATTGTTGGTATCAGTAGATGAAATAGTGCCCCAAGGGCCAGATAAAAGCAAGCAGAGGGCCACATCTGGCCCCTGGGCCACATGTTTGGGGATCACTGATCTAAGGGGTAGATTTACTAAAACCGGATTACTCAGAATCTGGTGCAGCTGTTCATGGTAGCCAATCAGCTTCCAAAGACATGCTGGAAGGTTAATTGGCTTCTGTCTAAATTGGCCCTAGAATATGAATGTGAGTTAGGGACCTTGGATTGTAAGCTCCTTGAGGGTAGGGACTGATGTGAATGTACAATGTATATGTAAAGCACTGCGTAAATTGACGGCGCTATATAAGTACCTCAGATAAAATAAATAAAATAAATATAAATAACTTCATCTTGTTCAATTAAACTTTGGCAATAAAATCTGGAAGCTGATTGGTTTCTATGCAGAGCTGCACCAGATTTTGTACCCTCCAGTTTCAGTAAATAAACCCCAATGGTACGATCTGACATATATACATATGTATACTAGGGCCAATTAAAACAGGAGCCAATAAACCTACCTACGTACTGTCCTGTAATTGTTTAAAATGCCACTCCGCAAGTAATAATGAGTGAGCGGCCAATGAGAACCAAGAAAGCCTACTGATATTCTTATTTATTTATTATAGGCACTTATATGGCAGCATCAATTTACGCAGTGCCTATATATATAAAACTTATATCAAAGGGGTGAATAAGGTTCAGGAAGGCAGTTTTTTCAATATGAAATCAAAATCAAGAACACGGGGGACATGACCTCAAACTAACTGGAGGGAAGTTCAAAAATAATCTTAGAAATTATTGTTTTACTGAAAGGGTCCTTCCAGTAGAGGTAGTGAAACAATTAACAGTAAATGGCCTCAAACATCCCTGGGACAAACATAGATCTATAGTCAGACAAAAAAGTTAACAAAAAAAAAAACAAAACAAAAACAAACAAACCCCCCCCCCCAAAAAAATGGGCAGACTCGATGGACTACTTTGTCTTTTTCTGCCGTCACTTTTCTATATTTCTATATTGTACATTCACATCAGTCCATGCCCTCAAGGAGCTTACAATCTAAGGTCCCTAAAGCCTCGTACACACGATCGGATTTTCGTCAGGGAATTGTGTAATGACAGACTGCTTGCCTTAAATCCGACCGTTTGTACGCTCCTTCAGACAATTGTTGTCCAACTTTCGGCCAACAAATGTTGGATGGCAGGCTAGTAAATTTTCGACAACGGTCTGTTGTCAGATTTTCCTATCGCGTGTACACAAGTCCGTCACACAAAAGTCCAAAGCACAAACACGCATGCTCGGAATCAATGCTCACCAAACACGACATTAGCAGAAGGTGCCCAAAGGGTGGCGCTCAAGAGCTGAAATTCCATGTAGTAGGTCACTACGTTCGTGCTTGTTGGCCGACAATTGCGTGCCGTTTGTATGCAAGACAAGTTCCTGGCACACGCCCCTTCAGACAAAAGTCTGACGCTCTGTTGGCCAACAATCCGATCGTGTGTACGAGGCTTTACTCACATTCATACGCACATACTAGGGCCAATTAAGACAGAAGCCAATTAACCTACCAGCATATCTATGGAGTGTGGGAGGAAACCGGAGAACCTGGAGGAAACCCACTCATGCGTGACTGGGTTTGAAATTGTTCCCACCTACCCAGACCTTCCTCCCACCTACCCAGTCTTATTATGTCACCCAGGACCAGAAATCTTTTCTTTTCATTTCCTGACATCTCAAATGATATCAATAATGGTGAAAAGTTAAATCATATAATATTCCAAAAAAAAAAGCTATGCCCAGCTAAAGTACTGCCACCCTAGAGGCCAGTCTGTGTGGCCTTACAACAAATTTGACCCCCAAACCAGAAAGTCCTCTATGTTTTCCTAATCCGAGACCCCATTCAGGTTTGAGCTGAGCATCCTTGATCTTGGTACAGGCGTTATTGCGTGTTTGTTGTGTTTTTTTTTTTTTTAGCCAATGGAAAGCTAGTTGCTAGACAAGAAAATGTGTTTTCTCCAATAGAAACCCATTGGGGCGAAACGCGTGACTCTGCCCTAAAAGGAGCTCATGTACTTTTTGAATGATAAGCTTTAAGTAATACTACACTCAACTGTGAATGGGCACCATTAAATGTAATGGAAATTCTAGTGTTGGGTGCAGGAGTGGTTCTGGTGAAGCCTGGCTTGTCCCTTAATGCAGGGGGGGCTTTTCTTATGGCTTCAGATGGGACTTCAGCCTATTTTCTTTTGGGTGTTACCCCCCCCCCCCATTAAAACTGCAGTGGGCAGCACTCAAGCAAATGATCAAAACAAACAGGCAGATTCTCAAAGCTAAAATTTGGGGGTCATCCAAGGCGCAAGGAATGCCCAGGTGTACGCTGCACCCCCACAATTGGATTACATGTGCAATTTTTATGTTTGCAGCCTCTGTTTAACTTCCTGATGTAGGCTTGCATTGTTGCACTTTATTGTAAAATTTTGTAAATTTCTAGACGGAAGTTCATTGTGGCACTTACCTTGGTGGAGGGAGGTGACTTATTGGTAACGCTTCTTCCTCGCAGCACTGGGATCCTTTGTTCGAGTCCTGGCCATGAAGTTTGCATTCTCACATGGGTCTCCTCCATATACTCCGGTTTCCTCTCACACCCCAGAGTCATGCTGGTAGGTTTGTTGGATCCTATCCAAAACTGGCCTTAGTTTGATATTCTACTGAGGGTGCCTAAGATGCCCCAACAGCACTTTGAGACCACAGGGGAAAAATAAATCGCGATAGAACATGGGTGCTCAACCTGTGGCCCTCCAGCTGTTGCAGAACTACAAGTCCCATGAGGCATTGCAAGGCTGACACAGTTAGGCTTCATGTACACGGGATGTTTTTATAACCTCTTCTGAACGATTTAATTTGACAGATAGCAACCCACGTTTAAAACGTCCGTTTTGCCGCGTTTACGTGCCGTGTTTGCATTTAGAAGCGTTTTAAAAAACATATATAAATGTTTTTTCTCTCAAAATAGCCAAAAATGAAAAACGCCTGTAAACTAAACGCGGCTAAACGCGAGTTACCGCGTTTAGATGCGCTTGGCGCTTGAAATGCCTCTAAACTCAGCTTCTGAACCCATTTTTTTGCGTTCCTAAAAAAAAGCCTCTAAACTCAGCTGCCTAGAAACGACTATAAACGACCCTGTGTACAGTACTGATAAGATAACATAGAGGAGAGTTCAGGAGCAGCTGAAAAAAAGGCCCAACTGCTCCTAAACGTCCGTTTACCATCAGCGGTGTACATGAGGCCTTACAACAGGCTTTCTCAACCTTCGAACCCTAGAGGAACCCCAAAAATAATTTTCATGTCTCGAGGAACCCTTACTAAAACCAAATCATCAGGGATCAATGCTCCTTATATAGGTGGTCAATAGGAAGAATGTCACCCTTAAAGTGCTGTTCAGAATGCCACCCTTAAAGACAGCTAAAAAAATATTTGGTGTCATGCTGCTGGGCTTTGCTAAGTGATGCTGAACCTTAAACTCTGTAGGCACCATCAAATAGGTGGTTCATCAGCCACAGCTCATGGAACCTCTAGCAACCTCTGGAGGAACCCCGGGGCTCCACAGAACCCTGGTTGAGAAGTCCTGCCTTATAAGCATGACTCCCAAAGACATGATGGGACTTCTAAATTCAACAGCCGGAGGGCCACAGGTTGAGCACCCATGCTATAGAATAATAATTGAAATCAATAATTAGACTTCTCCTCAAATCAAGAGCCACCTCAGGCTCTATTTGGGATATGGATAAGATTGGCTGTATTGAATCATTGCCAACTTGGAGACTCTTAATAATAGCCAAAGACGGTAGGTGAAGATCTCAAGATATTTGTCCATCATTGGATGAGTGGGCCAACTGTTGGAATCGTCCACAGTAATTAATGGCACTGACAGTGGCTGTGGGGTTGACTTACTAAAACTGGAGCACTCATGATCTGGTGCAGCTCGTTCATTTAAGTTTTGACAATAAAACCTGGAAGCTGATTGGTTACTATGCTCAGCTGCACCAGATTTTGCACTTTCCACTTTATAATTCAACCCCCCCAGTGTGTTTCAGTTCATGTTCTCCGTGGGTTTCCTATCCTTTCCTGCACTGTCTTGTATTTAAACTTTATTATATATTAGTTTCTTTCTCTTTTTTTTTTTTTTTAATTACTTTTTTTCAGTTCACTTTTACCAGCTGCATTTCTCCTGTTCCAGCACTAGACGGCACCCTTAACTACAGGAAAAGTTTTAATTTAGTCACTTATCAAAACTCCTCCAACTTATTCTGCAAGACAGAACAGAGCGCGCTGGAAACAGGTTTTCAGATGACTTAACTCTGTCTGTGCCGCTCGGAAGGTCTGCATGGCAATGAATGTGTCCAGGTCCTTACCCAGAGGGACATGTACCCAAGCACGAGCATCTTCATAGGGAATCTTCTGCTTGCAAAATTAACCTCAGAAAAAAATGTAAAGTGATTCTAAAATAAATAATTATAGGAAAAAAAAACAAGCATGTTACACTTACCTGCTCTGTGTAATGGTTTTGCACAGAACAGCCCCGATCCTCTTCTTTTTGGTTCCCCTGCTGGAGGTCCCGGCTCCTCTCCCCCGCCGAGTGCCCCCCAATATCAAGCCTCTTGCTATGAGGGCACCCAAGCAGGCTCGCTCCCGGGGACACGCTCCTGTGAACGGACATTGTCCATTCGCACACAGAGCTGGCTCTGCCCCAACCTTGCTCTCTCCTTTCCTTGGCTATGATTGACATCAGCAGGAGCCAATGGCTGCTGCCGCTGTGTAAACCAATGAGGAGAGAGAGACCCCAGAGAGCTGCTGCTTTCATGCACTTCGCTGGATGGAGATAGGGCTCAGGTAAATAGAAGGGGGGGGGGGGGGCAGGGGTCACCAAACTTTCCAAACAAAGGACCAGTTTATTGTCCTTTAGACTTTAGGGGGGCCAGATGTTGGTGTCAGTGGGAGGAATAGTTTTGACTATATTTCCCTCGCACACGTTCCTGGGAACAAGGCTCATCGGTAGTGGGCGCTGCAGCGACTGCCAGCTGGTTACTGGAAAATCCCAGTTAAATGCACATATTCGTGAACACACCAAGGATCCTCAAATGTCGCCCAAAGGATCCTCAAATGTCATCACATGCCTGACAAAAGCGGTCCTGCGAGGCTCCGAAATGTTGCACTTTCTATTGTAATGTGATCAATAAAACCCTTCGGATGACATTTGAGGATCCATGGTGTGCTGGGGAATATGTGCATTTACCAGTGGGAGGAATAGTGCCTCATCACCGGTTGTCAATAGGGAGAGTAGTACCCCATCATTGGTGTCAGTGGAAGGAATAATGCCCCATCATTGGATATGAGTAGAAAGAATAGTACCCCATTATAAGTGTCAGTATGAAGAATAGCGCCCCATAGCTGGTGTCAGTGGAAGGAATAGTGTTTCATATCAGTGAAGGGAACACTGCCCAAAGGGCCAGATAAAATCGAACAAAGGGCCACATCTGGCCCCTGGGCCACAGTTTGGAGATCACTGCCTTAAAGTGGATGTAAACCCAATGTCATCCTTTCTAAACTCCTGCCATAGGGGTTATCTATAAGGATATACACGCCTCCTGCATGTATCTTTACCTGTCAAATGTCTCCTATCTGTCTGTTATGAGAACCCGAAAAACTGCATATTCTGTGGGCGGGGTCTGTTGTCTGGAGCTCGGTGGGCGGAGTCGTGATGTCAGTAGACTCCCCGCCCACCTCTACACTCCCCTTGTCAATATGCATTTTCTCCTGTGTATTTCTTACACTGAACTTCTGCTATGATCTCTAACATCCAGTGAAAAGACAGGAAAGTAACCACATGACTTCAGCATGTCCAATCATGCTGAGGTGTGGAACAGCCAATCCTTGCAGAGCTGCTGAAGAAAGGAGTGGGGGAGGGAATTAAAAAATAATGCATGTCTTAGGCTAGTGCACGAGATATGTAAATCACCTGTCACTCACAGCAAGGGGGAGGATTTGACAAAGTTTTTCTCAGTTTGTCAAGTTTTATCTCACTGAACAATAAAAGAGGATTGCTCAGAGCTGGATTAACTCTGTGTGGCAAGACTGGGCTCAAATGATAGGAAATCTTATACTCTACATTATGACACCAATAAATAAATAAATAAAATTTCAGGTTTACATCCACTTTAATGATAGAATGGATTAAGGTTAAAAAAAAACTCTTTTTTATATGGACTATAAACTGAAGGACTTATGAATAAATGGTTGTGGAAAGAATCATTTGAGTTTCCATTATTTCTTATGGGGAAATTCGCTTTGATATACAAGTGCTTTGGATTACAAGCATGTTTCCGGAATGAATTATGCTCGCAATCCAAGGATTTACTGTATATTATAACTGTACTGTCTGCCCTCATTTTTGTAAAAAATAAATCCTGTATAATAATATTATTAATAATGAATTGATCAGACGCCAGTGACGCTGTAGATTGTCCTCACAGGATGTGTCTAATAGATACAAGGTATCGGTGGCACTGGGTGCTTTCCCTGGTCTGATCACAGTCTGTTCTCCATCTCATCTCTGCCCTTTATCACCGGCTGACGGTTGTTTTCCTAACCTATGTGCTGCATTGCTCAGCCGGCGGTGTATGTGTGCGACAAGTCGCGTGGCCCATAAGATTGGGTGTCCCAAATGAATGTCTCTGTGATTAGAAGTTGCGCAGACAGAGGTCTCCTTGTCTTTGTTGGGTGACGGATTTGTTGCCTATTGTGGTATCAGTGATTGGAACGGGTCGTACAGAACCCTGTATTGCATCAAAGCCATTTATCAATGTGTCCTTCTTTACATTAGTGGAGTCCCTCCTAAGCCTGCATTCCCATTTAGCCCCGGTTCAAACTATGGGGCTGATTTACTAAAGGCAAAAAGACTGTGCACTTTTCAAAGTGCCGTTGCTCCAGAGCTTAGTAAATGAGCAGAAGCTCTGCCAGGGGCATTGCTAGGTCTACAAAAGATCTGGGGCTAGAGCCCATAGCAGTGTAGTAAAGAAATTCATGCGCTTGGGCTGGCATACACATGTATATACAGTAATATACGTGTGTGTTTATTTCCCCAGAGAGTCCCCCACTTACATCAAGGTCCCCAGAGAGCCCCCCCCTTACATCAGGGTCCCTAGAGAGCCTCCTCCTTACATCAGGGTCCCCAGAGAGCCCCCCCTTACATCAGGGTCCCTAGAGAGCCTCCTCCTTACATCAGAGTCCCCAGAGAGCCTCCCCCTTGCATCAGGGTCCCCAGAAAGCCCCCCCTTATATTAAGGTCTCCAGAGAGCCTCCCCCTTAAAATCAGGGTCCCCGGAGAGCCCCCCTTACATTAGGGTCCCCAGAGAGCCCCCCTTACATTAGGGTTCCCAGAGAGCCCCCCCCCCCTTACATTAGGGTCTCCAGAGAGCCTCCCCCTTAAAATCAGGGTCCCCGGAGAGCCCCCCTTACATTAGGGTCCCCAGAGAGCCTCCCCCATAAAATCAGGGTCCCCAGAAAGTCTCCCTTACATTAGGGTCTCCAGAGCCCCCCTTACATTAAGGTCCCCAGAGAGCCTCCCTCTTAAATTTAGGGTCCCCAGAAAGCTTCCCCCTTAAAATCAGGGTCCCCAGAGAGCCTCCCCCTTAAAATCAGGGTCCCCAAAGAGCCTCCCTCTTGCATCAGGGTCCCCAGAGAGCCCCCCCCCACTTACATCAGGGTCCCCAGAGAGCCTCCCCTCCCCTTGGGGACCTCTGCAGAGACTCGGGGCTATGGGCCCCAGATTCAGGGCTATAGCCCCAAAAGCCACCCCCTAGCGATGCCACTGAGCTCTGCTGACTTCCATCATCCAATCATGTGCAAGGAAAAATGCTGTTCTTTTTGAATTTTTCCTTGCACGTGATTGGCTACTCTTTGCACAGTGAAGCTTTACCTCATTTACTAAGCTCTGGAGCAACTACACTTGCAGAGGTAAATAGAGATATGTGGCGCTAACTCAAAGTGCATAAATGTGATGAAATAAATATAAGTCTAAAAGTGCATCAAGATTTAAAAAAATCACAAATTTAGAAAAAAAAAAAATCGAATGAGATAAAAAAAAGTCGCATGCAATAACAAAAATCGCATAAAGTGCAAAAAAGTGCAGAAACGCTATAAAAGGAGCCACAAGTCGATTCAATTATTGTAATACAGTTCCAACGTGAACAAAGTGAGTCTTCATCTTGATGCACTTTTAGACTATCTTTGGATTTATTCACCTTCATTTGGATTTGTTTATTTATTTGATGTCATATTTCATGAATTTTCACTGTTATTTATCCGATGTCACTTCTTATGAATTTAATGGATGTTTAGTCACTTTATTTACGTGATTTTGCTTTTTACGCATATGCACTTTACTTGAAGATTTGGATTACATTTTTTTCATTACATTTATACACTTTGAGTTAGCGCCACATATCTCTATTCACCTTATTGTTTTTCTATGTGGGAACACTGCCGTATGTGTGCCGGCTTCTAAGGCTCCATTCACACTAGCGCGTTTTTTGATGCATTTTGCATTTTGCAGAAATGCATGGGAATTTTTTAACATGGGTTCCTATGGAACATGTTCACATCAATGCCTTTTTGTACCTCTGCGTTTTTGGAAAGGGTCAGGGACTTTTTTTCATGCAAAATGCAGCATTTTGCATGCAATAGAATTCAATGGACCAGCATCAAAAACACAAAGTGTAGCGTTTTTGCAGCGTTTTTACTGCGTTTCTGATGCATTCTGCGTTTTTGGAGTTTTTTTTTTTTTTTAGACTGTATACAGTAAAAAAAACCTGTAAAAAACAAAAAAAACCCAAAAACGCAAAACGCGGCAAAAACGCGGCAAAAACGCTGCTCAAAAACGTGGCAAGCATCACAAAAAAAACCTCCAGAAATGCTCAAAAGCAACATGCATAGATGTGAATCGAGCCTCAGGGTCGGGTCACACTGAGGCAGCACGATTTACAGCGTGACTGCCTCAGGCGACCCAGGACACGACTCAGCGGCGACTTGCAAGACGACTTCTGTATAGAAGTCAATGCAAGTCGCCCCCAAAGTCGTACAGGAACCTTTTCTAAGTCGGAGCGACTTGTTTCGCTCCGATTAGAACGGTTCCATTGCACAGAACGGGACGCTACTTGTCAGGCAACTAGGTCGCCTGACAATTCGTCCCAGTGTGAACTTAGGGCTCCTAGTGTGAACAGGGCTTAGGCTCGATTCACATCTATGCATGTTGCTTTTGAGCGTTTCTGGAGTTTTTTTTGTGATGCTTGCCACGTTTTTGAGCAGCGTTTTTGCAGCGTTTTGCGTTTTTTTCTGTTTTTTTTTTTTACAGTTTTTTTAGACTGTATACAGTCTAAAAAAAAAAAAAACCTGCCAAAAAACGCAAAACGCATCAAAAACGCTGTAAAAACGCTTGCGAATTAGTTTTCTTCTTTGTACACTTGCACTTTGCAAAGTGCACACAGCCTACTTGCCTTTAGTAAATCAACCCCCTATGGATCGCACAAGAACACGTTGCGTGCTGCTGTTCCATTTATATGTGATTCAGTGTGGTTCAATTTACACGTGCAATTTGTGGGAACGTGCACATGCATGTGTTCTGTCACGCGCACGAGTGTGAAATAAGCTTAAAAAAAAAAAAAATAGTCCAAATAGCACCTTTAAAAATGTAATGTGCACGTGAAGGAGCATGTGCACGTTCCTGCCTATTACATGTAGGGCAGCTCATTGAAATGAATGGGCTGCCCTACACGCAATGCGTGGGAACGCGCTCTGTCACATGTGCATGAGCTATTTAAAGGTGCTATTTGGACTTTTTTTTTTTCTTAGACTTGGTGCATGTGACGGAACACGTGCACGTTGTGTGTAGGACAGTCCATTGAAATGAATAGGCTGCCCTACATGCAACACGCGGGAACGTGCACGCACTCCATCACACACGCAACTGAGAACCCAAGCCCCAAAAAAAAAAAAGTACAAATAGTGGCTTTAAAAATGTATAGAGATACCAAGAGAAGCATGCGTCCAGTGTTAAAACTACAAAAGCATCTTCTCCCTGGGTGCTGGATGACCATGTTCTGCACTGATAATTACCCGTAATTTGCGATTTCCATAAGGCCATATGGTAATCTAGGAAGTGGACCGGGATTGAACGTTCACCGCTCTGGTGCTAATAACAATAACCTGATATCCATTATTGATCTTCCAGAATGAAAAAAAGAAGAGGTCAAATAAGTCTATAGAAAATCCACGGGGGTCCGCTGCAGCCGAAAATGACCACAGGAGCCGGCGAGCGCGACGCCTCCGAGCCAAAAACAACCATTACAACCACCTACATCCTGCGCCTCCTGATGGATCTAGCACACATTGCTCTCCCTTTACAACCGCCGTCAGCCGCCGAGCTCTCAAACGCCGTCCATACATTACCTTGAATCCCCGGCGTCCCGCTGCGTCTCTCCCACCGCTGTTATCCAACTTTTTTTTTCACCCCCACGCTGACAAAGAAACACAAAATGAACTCTGGACGGGGGTTTTCAAATGTTTTGTTATCAGACCTCAAAGCGGAGATATACTCGGTTTCATTTTATGTGCTGGAAAAAAAAAAAAAAAACTGAGAGGGCTCTGTGAAAAGAAACCACAAAAACCGTCCGCTGGGGCCTCTGTAATAAAATCTGCCAGGGATCGGGAAGCCGTGTGCCAGACGGGACAACTGTAAAAGAAAGTCCGCTGACGCTGGATTAATAAAACGCGCTGAGCAAGGATTGTCTGTCCGTCGGTGTGTCTTACCGTTGGCCCAGCCATGGGAAAGGATGGTCAGATGCGAAGATGCAATCCAACTGCCCTCCGGGGGGTGTGGCTTTGCTGGCCCGTCCGTGAACAGAAATGCTCGGCTCAGTAAAAAAAAAATGTTGGCCGTTACCGACTTAGATCTCAAACCGCACTTTGCCATGATTGGTGGGTTAGCATGGAGAATTGTGCTGTAAAACGCGTATTGTAGTGTACATTCCCACAAGGCAAATACCTGTATAGGTCTCAGGGCTCGTTTACACTTGCATCAAAATGTAGCAATGGACGCACTTTTTTTTTTAAAGCACTCTGAATATTAGGGTTGGCACCTTTTCTTTAAGTCAAACCTGAACATTTTAGCGGCACACAACATTTTTTTTTTTTTTTTTAATAGTATAAACCAGGGATTTGCAATTAGCGGACCTCCAGCTGTTGCAGAACTACAAGTCCCATGAGCAGGGCTTTTTTTTCAGGGGGAACTTGGTGGAACTCAGTTCCACCACCTCTGGCATCACTTGTAAACACAGAAGTCTGGTTTCTGTGTTTACAAGTGACAGCTCTGCACTCTGTATTTAATGCAATCCTGGTATTTAATGCCCCTTTAAGACCCTCCTACTGTTTTTGTGAAATTTGACTGAACACACCCACTATTTGATGTGATTTGGAGGGTGTGTGTAGGGGGAGGGGTTTTGTGGGGCCGTGGTTAAGTTCCAGCACCTATTGTTTGAGAAAAAAAGCCCTGCCCATGAGGCATAGCAAGACTCTGACAGCCACAAGCATGACACACCCAGAGGCATGATGGGAGTTGTAGTTCTGCAACAGCTGGAGGTCCGCTAATTGCATATCCCTGGTATAAACTATACATATATTTTTCTGCTAACAAATAACATTTCTAATCATATGAAGTTAATAACAAGAGTCCCCCTTTAAATCAGAGTCCACAGAGTTCCCCTTTTACATCTGAACTCACAGAGTTCCCTTTCACTGTAAGGGGGGACTCTGCAGACTCTGATGTAAGGGAGAACTCTGGGGACTCTGACATAAGGGATGCTCTGGGAACCCGGATTTAAGGGGGAACACTGAGAACTCTGATGATCGGAGAGGACTCTGATGTAAGGGGGGACACTGTGGCCTCCAGTGTAAAGGGGAACTCTGATGTAAGGGGTGTTCTGAGAACTCTGATTTACCTTAGTGTACTCTCTCAGAGGCAGGAGTGAGAAGGAGGTAGATTTCAAATCACAGACAGAGATGGATGGCGAGCTCACTCACCCCTTGGCAGTCATAACCTCTCATCCAGATGTATCTGAGGCTGCTGGACTTCAAATTTCCAGCCCCAACTTTCCTTTTCTGAGGCACAGCGCCGGAGATTGGAGTGTGGGCAGACACAGAGGGGTAGGGGCAGGAGGAAGAGGAGCAGATCGAGCCCTCTCTCCCCCCTATGTGTGTTTGGGGGGGATTGTAATGCCCCGTACATATACGATCGGACTTTCCGACAACAAAACCGTGGAATTTTGTTCGAAGGGCGTTGGCTCCAACTTGTCTTGCATACACACGGTCACACAAATGTCGGCCAACAATTACGAACGTAGTGACTTACTAGACGTACGGCGAGCCGATCAAAAGGAAGTTCAATAGTCATGTGATATCTCCATTACGAATGCTAGTTTTATAAGACCGGGCGCTTCCGGCTCGTACTTGATTCCGAGCATGCGTGGACTTTTGTGCGACAGACTTGCGTACACACGATCGGAAAGTTCGACAACAAAAATCTGTTGGCGGAAAATTTGAGAACCTGCCAGCCAACATTTGTTGGCGGAAATTCCGACAGCAAATGTTCGACGGAGCGTACACACGGTCGGACTTTCCGCCAACAAGCTCACATCCAACATTTGTTGTTGGAAAATCCGATCGTGTGTACGGGGCATTACAGACACTCTCAGCTTAGACAACTGCAGCCAGCAACCCTGCTAGGAAGCCATAGTCCGGTCTGAATCATGTGTCCGGGTTTCAGGCAGTCTGAAACCTGGATGCATGATTCCAAACCCGAACTGTCTGGGGGAATCCCAGACAGGTGGCAACCCTACTCTGAACGCTAATCAAAGCTCCTGTCACTAAATAAAATGGTCACCTTACAGTCCTCTTCACATGTTGTGTTCACTTTGCTTCAAAAAGGATCCCCCATGTCGCTTTCTTGGTGATTCAAAACGTCTCCAAAGCCTCCATAGAAGTCTATGACGATGCTCACGTGCAGCACCTGAAGCTTTTAAGAGGCTTTTGATCAGCATTAGCTTTGCTTTGTTTTGGAGGTATTGCAGGTATGAGATAATTAGAATTACTACTGAGCGGAGGATCAGCAAAGCTGAGGAGGGTAACATTGAGTAGGGAAGCAGCATAGCTGGAAATCTGCTGAACAAGGGTACTAATGAGCTGGGGATCTGCTGAACAGAGATACTAATGAGCTGGGGATCTTCTGCGTCTCTTTAAAACAAATAGAAAATCAACACACACACACAGAGTATTTGCCAAGCTTCATTTAGGCCGGGTTCCCACCTATGCGTTTTCTGGTGCTTTTTGCAGAAATGCACTAAAGTTCATTCAACATGGTTTCCTATGAGACACGTTCACATCTATGCTTTATTCAGCTACTGCATTTTTGGAAAGGGTCAAGGACTTTTTTAAAGGCAAATCTGTGCTTTTTTTGGTTCAATAGGCTTCAAAGGAGAAGCTGCAGAAAAGCGTGTAGTGCGTTTTTGCTGCGATTTGCATTTTGCAGAAACGACCAAAAGCAAACGGCATAGGTGTGAGTCGAGCCTCAAGCTCCAAAAAAAAAAGCATCACAAAGCATCAAAACTACACCACGTGGAAGTGGTAGAAGAAAAGAAGTCCCATTTGCAAAATCGTGCTGCACCATTTTGGCAACTGCAAAAAATTTGCAGATTTTTGGGGTGACTTTAATAATTTATTGCCCCACTACATGCCTGCTAAAGGGCAGCATGTTTCTATGCAAGTCAGCAAAGCATGCTATCTTGGGGATGTTCCCAACATGCACAGAGTGTGAAATTACTAGTGTTTATGCTCGTGTGTCTCACATCCTGGCATCTTACGGCACTCGGAAGGAACAGGTACAGCGTATATATACAAAATGGGGAACATCAAAAACAGTGGCACCTGGTGGTATATTTTTTTTCGAGTCACAGGCACCCCCCCCCCCCCATTTGGTCCCCCCGGTTGGTCGGTCACCATCCCTGCAATTACCCCATCTAGGTTGCGGGCAGCGTTTCCTCCGGGCGGTGGGTAGCAGCTTCACCCTGTGTCTCCTCCTCGGGTTCAGCAGCTTCCCCTGCATCTCTCTCTTCCTCCTCGGTGGCCAATAGGATAGCTTCTCCTCTCAGCCAGTTGGGTGACGGGTTTTAGGACCCGCTTCATGATTGGCCAGGGGGAGAATCATGAAGACAATAGCGAATATTAATTCACTATTGTCACACAACTGTCTGGGCTTGGGGCGCAGTGCTCTGCGCCCCAAGCCCACCCTTTTTTGAAGCCAATTAGAGCCTCAAGTAGAGAGCAGATGGGAAGGTGGAAACAGTGTAATTACTAGTAGTATTTGGCAACAAGCAAAACACTGGAGCGAGAGGCACTAATAAGGGAGGGCCTAAATACCCTTCCAGCAGCCAGCATCAGATGGAAACAGATTGCTGGGATCTGTCGGCTGCTGGGAACACTGGAAGAAAAACCCTCTGCCCTGGGAACTACAGTGCCACTAGCAGGTGATCCAGGCCTTGACACCTCACATCAGAGTCATCAGTACCTCTCCTCACACTAGAGTTCTCAGAGCCCACTTACATTAGTGTTCTCAAAGACCCCTTATAGCAATGTTCTCAGAGAACCCCTCCTCACCCTAAAGTCCTCAGAGGCCCCCCCCCCACATCAGATTACTCAGAGCTTCCCCACACAAGGGTCCTCAGAAAACAAAACACCCCCCCACCACCACCACCACACACACATACACACACACTAGAATCCTCAGAACCCCTTGCCTCAGAGTCCTCAAGATCCCCCTCACATGGGTGTGCTCAGAGGCCCCTCTCATGAGTCCTCAATACTCCCTCGCTTCAGAGTCCTCAGAACCCCATCACATCCGTGTCCTACCTTATAATTAGTACAGCAGCTGGCCCACCTGCACCATGGAAACACATGAAATTTGTGGAATTTCACAATAAAGTAGCTTTAATTTAACAATCTGAGGGGATGCTAACAGAATTTTTTAGGGTGTTATAGCACATCCAAGCACCCCCTTGGCACCCCCTCTTAAGTGACGCTACGTACCATACACTCCATACACTGGATACACCACTGACTCTTTTACCAGCACACTGTCCTTCTGTTCCTGAACCCAATCACTTGTGTTATTTTAGTTGTTTTTATGCTGTGTAATAAATACAGGCTTACAGCTTGTACTGAAACAACTATTCCTCTACATGTGTTGGACTCTCCCCGGAGGCTATAACATACATATTACATATTGTTCTTGCTGTGTCCCCATAAAACATATTTAAAGATCCCATTTATGATGCAAGAATGACAGCTGGTCTGAGCCTATAAAGGTAGCTCAGAGTAATCTTTGTCTTGGCCATGTCCCTTCTATCTTTAAATACCCACGTCTACAGTGATAAGACTCGAATAGAGCCGCTGGTGTCAATGTTCTGCTGGTATCTTAAACCCCAATGGCTGAAATAATATTCTTCCAATATCTAAAGTGGGTTTCCTTTGTTATCTGCTCTTCAAGCCCTACATGACATTCCTTTATGAAGGATTAAAACAAAACAAAAAAAGATTTAAAGGGTATGTAGCACTGACCCCCCTCAAAGGAACCACCGATGGATGGAGCCCCTGATTTCAGATGACAACTATGTAGCACTGACCCCCCTCAAAGGAACCACCGATGGATGGAGCCCCTGATTTCAGATGACAACTATGTAGCACTGACCCCCCTCAAAGGAACCACCGATGGATGGAGCCCCTGATTTCAGATGACAACTATGTAGCACTGACCCCCCTCAAAGGAACCACCGATGGATGGAGCCCCTGATTTCAGATGACAACTACCCTTCTGGCAATGCCACACCCTCCTCTGACACATCAAGGCTAAAGAAAGAGGTTTTATTTCAGAGAAAAACTCCATACATAGCAACATATGGAATGGCAGTAGCAATAACGAATCACAAATAACGATTTTGTACAATACCACCGAAAATGAGAGGACCTTTTAAAGTGTCTTTGTACCTGAACCCTCAATTTAGGGAGCTCAACTGCAATCTGGGGGGGCGCAGCCATATTATTAAACGTTGGGGCCCAAAGTTCTTGCTTTGGCGTGCTTTTATTTAAGAAATGTAGAGAATGCTTTGAGAAAATGCAAATCATTCTCTGAATGGCACCTGTGCCGAATGGCTGACCTTCTGGGTTTACATTGCAGAAGGGCAGTAGATTGGCATGGGACCCAGAAGCTACTGGAGATCACTGGAGTAGCGCTGTCTACTTCACTGATTTCCTAAAGCTTCTAAAAGGATCCCACATGTAAGGAATATGCATAGTTGCATTGGACCAAACTGGACCAATGTACTGTGACTATGTAAAACTATCCATACCTGGAATTCAGCTTTAAAGCTGCTATACGGTATATTTATTCATCAGACTGGTAAAGCTATGGAAATGTCTGCTTTAACCCATGAACCTTACCCTAACTGCAGATACACTGTTAGGCAGTAAACATGCCCAAAACTAAAATCCTACTCCTCAACCCAAACCTAACCCTAACCACAACCTTAGACAACCCAGTTTTTATAGCAGTTATCAGCTTGGCTTCTAGGAAGTCAAAGGCACTCAATTTTGAAGTCTGCTGGAAAATGGTCCTGAGACAGGGTCTCGACCTTTTCTTTTCTCTGGAGGAGTGAGGGATCCAAAGCACCACTGTCAGTATCAGGCAAGGATTCCAACAGATCCCGGCACTGATGCCAGGCAGAATTCTCCCAGTCACTATCAGGGAGGTATCTCTTAGCCTATGGCCAACTTAAGCGGCAGTTGCTGGGTTGGCAGTTTTTGTCTGGGTTGGACAATGCTTGTCTATTTCAGCCTTTCTCAACCTTTTCACTCCAGTGGAGCCCATAAAAATATTTCAGGTTTTGGGGGATCCGTACCAAAACCAAATGATGAAATTATCAGGAGTCAATGGGGAAAATGTCCCTTACATTGGTGGTCGCCAGTAGGAATAATTCAGATCAGAATGCCATCCTTACAGAAAGCTAATAAGATAACTGGGTTATTCTTCTGGTTTATCCAAGTAGCATTGGCCATGGAATTGTGTAGGCACCATCAAATGGGAGGTCCATCAGCCATGGCTCAAGGAATCCTTGGCAACCTCTGGACCCCAGGGCTCCACAGAACCCTGGTTAATAATGGCTGCTCTAGAGCAGTGGTCTCCAAACTGCAGCCCAGGGGCCCGGATGTGGCCCTATACTTACTTTTATCCGGCCCTTGAGGCATTATTCCCCCCACTCTCAACAACAGTAGGGCATAGTTACTGCGACCAACACTAACTAGTCCTCTCACTGATATCAACAATGTAGCACTATTCCTCCCCACTGACACAAATGATGGAGCACTATTCCTCCCCACTGATACAATGATGGGGCACTATTCCTCCCCACTGACACAAATGATGGGGCACTGTTTCTTCCACTGACACCAATGATGGAGCATTATTCTTCCAAATTACACCAATGATGGGGTGCCATTCCTCCCACTGACACCAATGATGGGGCATTATTTCTTTCACTGACATCAATGATGGGGCACTGTTCCTCTCACTGACACCAACGATGGGGCACCATTCCTCTCATTGACACCAATGATGGGGCATTAATCCTTCCACTGACACCAATGATGGGGCACTATTTCTCCCACTGACACAGAACATGGGGCACTATTCCTCCCACTGACACCACTGATGGGGCATTATTCCTTCCACTGACATCAATGATGGGGCACTATTCTCCCACTGACACAGATCATGGGGCATTATTCCTTCCACTGACATCAATGATGGGGGCTATTCTCCCACTGACAAAGATGATAGCACATTATTCCTTCCAATGACGCCTATAATGGGGCACTATTCCTCCCACTGAGAACAAAGATGAGGCAATATTTCCCCCACTGACACAAATAATTGAGCATTACTTACACAACTGACACCAATCACGAGGCACCATTCCTCCCACTAAGAACAACAATGGGACTCTATTACTCACTCACTGACACCAATGACGGGGCACTACAACTCTGCTACTGGGGCATTGTTTCCTCCCACTGATGCCAGGACACTTTCTTTCCCCACTGGCCACAGTTCGGCGCCCCTAAAGTTTGTAAAGTGGCTCTTTGTTTAGCAACTTTGGAGACCCCTGAGCTAGGGGAACCGTGTTTGAGAATGGCTGGTCTATGGGGTCTTCTCTAAGAGAAACTTTGATTGTTCAGGTTATTCCAATCCCACCACTCACCTCCGAGGCAAGTGGGATCTTCCCATTCTTCCCATTCTTCCCACTGTAGAAATAAATAATAGCGCTCATATGAGTTCAAATCGTTTGGATTTGTTTTGGCGCCAAGTGTTTATCTAACCGTCCTCTAGTGTCCTCAATCCTAAATCCTTAATTGTAACTTTACAATAGACATAATCCTAATACCAATATTACTTTTGAGCCAAAAATTTCTTGCAGCAAAAAACAAACCTATGTCATAATATATCAACAACAGCACAATTTTTAAACGGACAGTATGGTGTTATAGAGGGATATTGAAACCATAGTCAACTGCCCAAAGCTAAAGTATCATATATAGGCGGGGGGGGGGGGGATCATCCAGGGATCAATCCAGGCAAACAGCAAAATTTGCAGTTACAATACACACGGGTTGACTTTTCTACCTGTGAAGTATTATAATACTGTTTAGCCAGTCTTTTGATCCAGCCAGGACAGTCATGTCAGTGACCTCAGCATCACAGCTTGGTCAAGCAGCTCCTAGTCTGCTGATTGGTTAATGAAAAAGCAGCATCACATAAACTTTATTGTCAAAAGTATTGGGACGCCTGCCTTTACATGCACATGAACTTTAATGGCATCCCAGTCTTAGTCCATAGGGTTCAATATTGAGTTGGCCCACCCTTTGCAGCTATAACAGCTTCAACTCTTCTGGGAAGGCTCTCCACAAGGTTTAGGAGTGTGTCTATGGGAATGTTTGACCATTCTTCCAGAAGAGCATTTGTGAGGTCAGGCACTGATGTTGGTGGAAAAGGTCTGGCTCGCAGTCGCCGCTTTAATTCATCCCAAAGGTGTTCAGGTCATGGACCTTGCTTTGTACACTGATCCAAATCATTTGGTGGAGGGGGGATTATGGTGTGGGGTTGTTTTTCAGGGCCCCTTAGTTCCAGTGAAGGGAACTCTTAAGGTGTCAGCATACCAAGACAATATTGACAATTTCATGCTCCCAACTTCGTGGGAACAGTTTGGGGATGGTCCCTTCCTGTTCCAACATGACTGCTCACCAGTTGTCTGGAATATCGCATGCAGGCATCCAGCAAGGGTGATCAGATCAGTTGGCTGCACCTTAAGAAATCAGGTCCAGAATAAGTAAACAATATGTTTATTAAGAAAATGACACACATCCAATACCAACACCAGTAAATCATAAACAAGCAAGTGGAAAATAAATGTAACAATGAAAACACTAAGTAAATAACCTAACTAACTATTCCTAACTAACTATATACAAGTGGGGGGAACACACATGAGAAAGACAGGCAAAGACAAGAGTCAAGGGGAGCAGGAAGCCAGTAGTGGCAGCAGGAAGCAGGTTCCAGGGGACAGGTCTCTGGATCAGGGTACAAGGAACAGGAACAGATCAGGCTCAGGTAGGGACACGGCTTGCAGGGAAAATACTGAAGCACTGGACCTCAGCCCAAGGTGGGCTTATATACCCCCCGCAGTCCTATCAGGTGCAGCCTAATTACCTGTATGGTCCATCTGCTGGTGGCCACCAGAACTACACCCTTTGGTTCTAAACACAACAGTGCCACCAGCAGGTGGCCCAAGCAATGACACAGGTCATGACACCAGTGCACAAAGCAAGGTCCATAAGGATCTATGATCTTGGGTGAAATGTGTCAGCAAAGCAGCCAAAACACACTGCTCACCCCAGAACTCTCTGGCTCCTTTCACTGTAATGGGCTTAAATGATCTTGGGTGAAACGCGTCAACAAAGCAACCAAAGCACACTTGAAGTCCTCACCCCAGAACCCTGGCACGTTTCACCCTTATGGACTTAAATGATCTCTAGTGAAACGCATCAGCAAAAGCAGCCAATGCACACTTGACGTTCTCACCCAAGAACTGTCCGCTCTGGCTCATTTTCCCCTTTGGACTTAATTGTAGATCACTTAAGTCCACAAGGGTCAAATGCATCAGTAGAGGCATTTCTCGGATGAGGACTTCCTACATGCTTCGGCTGAATAAAGCTTTATATGAGAAGTGATGTCATATAGTGACAGTGCATGAAATGGGGACATGCTCTCTTGGAGAGGGAATGAATGGAACCTTGGAGCACTGCCTATCTAGATTCTCATAGGGAACTGTGTCACACCTGCACAAATGTATCCTTATAGGTGAGCCAAAAAGAAGCGCCAAACCAATCCAAAATCTTAAATTACAACCCCAGGTAACAACAAGACAGTAAAATGGCATCAAATACATTTCAGGGGCCAAAAATTTCCCTTCATCAAGGTTTACATCAACTTCACTAAGCCACTGATACAGGCAAAATCATCTGGAAACTATGGCTCCTGCTTCAGATCTTGTCTTTGGTCTATATTTTGAGTCCAATAGATCCTTTTTGTTACAATGTTTTGAGGCCCTGATGAAGGGGGATTTTTGGAAGACGAAACACGCTGGTGATTTTTTTGCCCACTTGTAGTTACCTGTGATTGTAATGAAGGACTTTGGGCTCTTGAGAAGACCATTTGGTGCCTCTACCACTACCACTGCTGTGCAGACTATTACAGGAAGCTCATATTAGACAATTTTGTGTACTTATATTAGCTGAATTTCAATACGTTTTATTATTTTTAAATGAACCCATGAAGGATATTTAGACTCCGATAGGTTGTTTTCTTGAGCAGAACTGTAGATATTAAATACATTAACCAGGCCTCTTCTAATACTTCTCACCTACGTGTTAAAAATCAGTATTATATTTGCTAGAAAATTACTTAGAACCCACAAAGATTATATATTTTTTTAAAGCAGAGGACCTAGAGAATAAAAAGGTGGGTGTTGCAAATTTTTTTTAGTAAGCTTACACTTTCATGAATTTTAAAGCACAAAAACACAATATAATACCCGATTGTTTGGTAAAATATAAAATATGATGTTACGCAGAGTAAATAGATACCTAATATGTCACGCTTTAAAATCGCACATGTCCGTGGAAAGGCGACAAACAGCGTAAATTATATTATCCATAGGCAATGCTTTAAAAGCCTTTACAAGTCACCACCTTAGATTTACACAGGAGGCCTGGTACAAGAATTATTGCTCTCGATCTGACGTTCATGTTGATACCTCACATGTGTAGTGCGATTGGCGTTTACATACCATCGCGGACCAACGCATGCGTTTACCTTTGTACATGTTTTATTATTATTATTATTATTTTTTTTTACCTTGTACCTTTTATTTATTTTTTGGATCACTTTTATTGTTATCATAAGGAATGTAAACGTCACTCATGATAGCAAAAGGCAGTGACAGATCCTCTTTACTGAGGCATCTGGGATCTGTTAGACTTCATTGTGCCAAAATCCTCACACTGCACTTACCAGATGGAGTGGACTCCTTAAATGAACAACAGAGGCAGATAGCACCAAGGTAAGAATAATCCGCTGGTAGGTCTCCCACCGCCACCCTAATGACACTGGCGTCACCTTATTTCCTCATGCAACTAACTGAGATGCAAAACCAGCGCAGAGGAAAGAAAGGGGAACAACCTCTCATAGTGTAACACTGTTTTAGTATTATTTAATAAATATTATTATTATAATTATTTGATAAATGATTTATTATTTATTTAATATTATTTAATTGTATTACATAAATAAATAAATAAATAAGCTAGCGCACTCACATGTATATTGAAAGGTAAAGATCAAATACAGACACCAGGATATGCTGCTGTGCCCTCCAGTGCACATTCCAGTGCAGCGGAGGTGACGTCACTGGAAGTCCCGACTTACGCGTTTCGTCATCAAATTGCAACGTCAGTACATTTTTAGATTCATCTTGTTCACAAAGTGCGCCCTAGATGTGAATTTGATTAAACACATTTTAAATAATTTGAGATACTTATAAGAAGCAGGCAAGACCCTAGAAATGCACTGATGTATGGGATTTCCAAAAAAACGATACACTGTATATTATTATTATTATTTAAGGTACTTATATAGCTCCGTCAATTTACGCAGCGCTTTACATATACGTTGTTCATTCACATCAGTCCCTACCCTCAAGGAGCTCTAAGGTCTCTAACTCACATTCATATACTAGGGCCAGTTTAGGCAGAAGCCAATTAACCTACCATTGTACATTTATATGTATCTATGAAGGGTAGTCAACTAACACATCTAAATATGTTTTTTATTTGTAAAGAAGTATGGCGGGCTTCCATATTTTTTATTGCATTGAAAAAAAAAAATTAAAATGGAATAAATTGTGTTTGTGTTTGAGTGATGGAACATTATGTTGAATGCATTGAGTTGCAAGACAATTAATGCTAAGATATAAATAATGCTTTTGGGGTGTTCAACATTGCAACAACTAATAAATGACATTGTCAAAAGTATTGGGACGCCTGCCTTTACACACACATGAACTCTAATGGCATCCCAGTTTTAGTCCGTAGGGTTCAATATTGAGTTGGCCCACCCTTTGCAGCTATAACAGCTTCAACTCTTCTGGGAAGGCCGTCCACAAGGCTTAGGAGTGTGTCTATGGGAATGTTTGACCATTCTTCCAGAAGCACATTTGTGAGGTCAGTCTCTGATGTGGACGAGAAGGCCTGGCTCACAGTCTCGACCCTAATGCCCCCTACACACGGTCGGATTTTCCGATGGAAAATGTGTGATAGGACCTTGTTGTCGGAAATTCCGACCGTGTGTGGACTCCATCACACATTTTCCATTGGATTTTCCGACACACAAAGTTTGAGAGCAGGCTATAAAATTTTCCGACAACAAAATCCGTTGTCGGAATTTCCGATCGTGTGTACACAAATCCGATGGACAAAGTGCCACGCATGCTCAGAATAAATAAAGTGATGAAAGCTATTGGCTACTGTCCCGATGTACGTGTTTTACGTCACCGCGTTCAGAACAATCGGATTTTCCGACAACTTTGTGTGACCGTGTGTATGCAAGACAAGTTTGAGCCAACATCCGTCTGAAAAAACCATGGATTTTGTTGTCGGAATTTCCGATCAATGTCCGACCATGTGTACGGGGCATAATTCATCCAAAAGGTGTTCTATCGGTCTGAGGTCAGGATTCTGTGCAGGCCAGTCAAGTTCCTCCACCCCGAACTCGCTCATCCATGTCTTTATGGACCTTGCTTTGTGCACTGGTGCGCAGTCATGTTGGAACAGGAAGGGGCCGTCCCCAAACTGTTCCCACAAGATTTGGAGCATGAAATTGTCCAAAATGTCTTGGTATGCTGACGCCTCAAGAGTTCCCTTCACTGGAACTAAGGGGCCAAGCCCAACCTCTGAAAAACAACCCCCCACACCATAATCCCCCCTCTACCCAATGATTTGGACCATGCACAATGCAAGGTCCATAAAGATATGGATGAGAAAGTTTGGGGTGGAGGAACTTGACTGGCCTGCACAGAGAATTGACCTCTCCGCAATAGAACACCTTTGGGATGAATTAGAGTGGAGACTGTGAGCCAGGCCTTCTCGTTTATATCAGTGCCTGACCTCACAAATGCGCTTCTGGAAGAATGGTCAAACATTCCCATAGACACACTCCTAAACCTTGTGGACGGCCTTCCCAGAAGAGGTGAAGCTGTTATAGCTGCAAAGGGTGGGCCAACTCAATATTGAACCCTACGGACTACGACTGGGATGCCATTACATTAAAGTCTAAGGACTGCATAGTTGTTCTTGGGTTTTGACTTTAAATGAATGTATTTTTTATCTACAGTACATTTCCTCTTTAAAAACTACCCATCGGTAGTTGTGATGGACTAATAAAAAAAAAAAAAAAAAAAAACAGCCCGACTCATCGGTTCCTAGTGACAAAGTTTATTCTCCGCAGACTTTCCAAGGACGGAGAATATAATGTGAATATAGAAAAAGCTGTTTTCAGCACCAGAACCGCCAGTCGGAGTCTAGGGCAGCCTTGAAGCTCGGCTCTTTGTGTTGCATGTCTGTTCAGTCCTCCGCAGCACTTAGTGACAATAGCGGCTTGGACAAAAAAAAAAAAAAAAAAACAGGTTATTGAAGGTGGAGGAGATTGTGCTGACGAGATCTTTTAGTGATTTACGAAAGAACAAAAAAAAATATAATAATCTGGTGTCTGCTAAGTGTCCTTCGTTGACAAGCATTCATGAAACACACTGCTGGGGTATCAGATAGCAGCTCGTCCTTCCACCTCCTCTCCCTCTTTTACCCACTGGCACCTTTCACCCCCACCCCCCCCCCCCACGCCTCGGACGCGGCCTTTGTGCCAGTTAGTACTTTGTTTCAATAGGCCGTGTAAACTAATCTCTTATGTCTGCTACTGTATCAAGTGATACCTAGATGACTTCACCCCGTCTGTGTGGCGACGTCATTGCGCCGTCACTTGTGTGCCCAAGACAATGGGTGCTGTCTGTCATTGCTTGCCCCGTGGGGGGACCTTTGTTTAACTCTTCTTTCGCTGCAAGCTTAAAACCCAACCCAAGTTTCAGTTTTAACCACTTGACCTTCGGAAGATTTACCCGTCTCTTTCACGACCAGGACTTTTTTTTTTTTTGCAATACCGCACTTTGTTATTTTCATTGGAAAAACTATTGGACAATATCATGGACTTTATAGGCACAACAGTACACAAAGTTGAATAAAGAAGTTGATTTGCTTTATTACAAAATCATTCAAATATAAACACACTATGAAAATGGAAGGCGATACTAAATGTGAGATAAGAGGTTGCTGCACGCCCTGATAAAGATGCAAACTGGAAAAAGTTTCCCCCATGGGGTTTTGTATTGCGGCAAAAAATTCAAAGGAAGTTGAAAAAGTATAAATTCCTTACAAAAAAAAAAAAAAAAACGTACAAAAACATTGGTTTATGTTAAAACATGAGCTCTATAAACGAGGCTAATAAAAGTACATAATGATACAGCCATTCAGTATGCATAGAGAACATAGCATAATATAGGTACCGTATATACTCGAGTATAAGCCGACCCGAATATAAGCCGAGGCACCTTATTTTACCACAAAAAACCGGGAAAACTTATTGACTCGAGTATAAGCCGAGGGTGAGAAATGCGCAGCTACTGTAAGTGGAGAAGAGGATCAACAATGCCCATTTGCAGCCTCACTGTGCCCATTTGCAGCCTCACTGTGCCCATTTGAAGCCATAGGTTCCCTGAACTTCAAACTCGGTAGTTAAGGGTTCCTAGATGCCCCCTAGCTGCAGCCAAAATTTGGGGGTCTCTGGACCCAAAGGGTCCCGAAATGACATTGCTGCAGAAGGACACAGTTGACCGAATTTGGGGCCCCGTATCTCGGGGCCACTGGGTGCTAGGAACCACAAATTTGGTGTGCAAACCCAGTGGAGCTAGCACGACAACATATCCACAGTTGGGATTCCTAGCACCAAGTGCTCCCGAGATAGGGGGCCCCAGATTCGGTTCAGAAAATGTCAAGCACTTTTCTGCAGCAGAGAATGACAGTTTCCGAACCGACGTTTGGGGCCCCGTATCTCAGGGCCACTTGGTGCTAGGAACCCCAGCTTTGGATATGTTATAGTGCTAGTTCCACTGGGTTTGCACACCAAATTTGTTGAACACCAATGGTGTTCCTAGCACCAAGTGGCCCCGAGATTCGGGGCCCCAAATGTCAGTTCGGAAAATGTCATTCTCTGCTGCAGAAAAGTGCTTGACATTTTCTGAACTGACTCTAGGGCCCGTATCTTGGGGCCACTTAGTGCTAGGAACCCCAACTTTGGATATGTTGTAGTGCTAGTTCCACTGGGTTTGCACACCAAAATTGTGGTTCCTAGCACCCAGTGGCCCCTAGATACAGGGCCACAAAATCGGTCAACTGTATCCACCTGCAGCAATGTCATTTCGGGACCCTTTGAGTCCAGAGACCCCAAATTTTGGCTGCAGCTAGGGGGCATCTAGGAACCCTTAACTACCGAGTTTGAAGTTTGGGGGACCTATGGCTGCAAATGGGCACAGTGCTTGACTCCAGTATAAGCCGAGGGGGGGGGGGGGGGCATTTTTAGCACAAAAAAATGTGCTGAAAAACTCGGCTTATACTCGAGTATATACGGTATATATGGTCATACTGAAAACCCCCCGATGCGTTTCGACCATATATATAGTAGAGGTCTTCTTCTGGGGGAAAGAGTGAAAGGACTCTAAAGAGAAATACAATGTATGAGTGAACACATTTAGAAGTCAAACAATAAATATGTAATAATATTGACACGTTGAATTATGATTTTATGCTTATATTTACCACTATCGGCTGTAGAAAAAGCCTCCCAAGTATGTGTGCCTAAAACTTGCTTGAGGATCCAGGTGACGCAGCAAGGACTCGCAACCCCCCGCACCAAAAGAAAGGGGGGGGCAGAAGCCCACAGGGCCAGGAACAGGACCTACAAGAGGCCATGCTTGCTATGTTCGCTATGTATACTCAACAGCTGTATTATCATTATGTTCTTGTATTAGCCTCATTTACAGAGCTCATGTTTTTACATAAACCAATGTTTTTGTATGATATTTTTTTTTTTGTAATAAATTTATACTTTACTCAATATCCTTTGAATTTTTTACTGCAATACGAAACCCCATGGGGAAACTTTTTCCAATTTTCATATAAACACACTATAAAATATCACAATGCAAGTATACAAATAGGGTTTGGATTTGGGATTATGGCGGTGCCCAACACAATGTAGAAACGGTTTTTGTTCATAATATAAAAATATTTTAATACATAAAAAACATCAGACAAGACAATCATGGGTGCATAAAATACAGAGTATCCAAATAGTAAATACTGGCCAGATTATCCATGTGTCTGTGGCAATTATTGGTAGCAATCCCTACATGTTTCGCCAAACCTTGGCTTCTTCAGGGGAGTATTTATTTGCCAATATTCCACAGTGGCTCTAATGGCAATAAATATAAAAAAACAGCATTTTACTAGTTAACACAACACATTACTAGTGAAATTACAAAATAGACATAACCACAAAGACACATAAGCATAGTGATCACCTGACATGGCTCATAATGTATATGTAGGAGGATACATTATTAGCCATGTCAGGCGATCACAATGCTTATGTGTCTTTGTGGTTATGTCTAGAGCAACTAAAATGTAAACTTAACAAGCAGGCAGATTCTTTATTGCACAAGAGACATGCACTGTCTTGCACTAATTCCCCTTTAAATCCTCTGGTGCATCACAACAAATGGTGTTCAGTTCATTTTCTTTAGACAACAGCAAGGGCCAGGATAGAAGGGCCTGTCCTCTGTCAGCATGCTTTAAAGAGGAAGTAAACCCCGATGGGTTTTACTTCCTCTTTAATACCCTGCAAAAGTAATGCATAATGGGCTAGTATGCATCCTTTATGTGTCACTTACCTGAAACCGAAGCCTGCGATGTCACCGTTGTCCCCACTAGCAGCGAGCGTCCATCTTCACCCCTCTTCCTTCCGGGGCCGCAAACTCCGGCTCTGTGACTGGCCGGAGTCACGTGACACCACTCCAGCGCATGCGCGCGGGAGCCGCCAGTCACGGCATGACCCCTTTAGAAATGGCACGATCTGCCCTTTCTAAAGTGCGCTGTAGACATCGTAGACCACTTTATTGTAAATATCTCCTAAACCGTGGAGGTTTAGGAGATATTTCCAGCACCTACAGGTAAGCCTTAGAACATTCAAAGATATATAGAAGCTAAATAAATTTGCAGTAATGAAAAAATTTAATAAATGAGGGCTGACTAACTTTTTATGGAAGTTTGGATCTAAGGTAATACCATTTATTGTCTAACTAAATTGCCTGTAGTGCAAACTTAGGAGGCACGCAAGCCTCTTCTTCAGGCAAGATGAGGCCTGCATAGTTGTAGGAATTGAGGAGCATCTTCTGACTTCTAAATTAATCCTTACTTCTATCCTTTAGTCCTTGCTCTTCTGTTTGCCATTTAAATATCTCTGTGAATAAAACTGATGGTTCATGGTAGGAATGAACTGAATAACAACATTGGGACGACCTTCATTTCCAAATTCTCCAGGACATTTTTAGCATTTCATCCCTCGACCGATAGCTGGACAAATCAAGTGTTCTCGCCTTCTGCCAAGTCCAAATTAAAACTGTGTGCTCTCACAAGATTACAACCCATTATTCTGCAATAATGATGGCATTCATCCCACCGATGTGCACACTGACTAGATGTTTTTTCTCTGAAAGTCACAAAGGAGAACACAGGGTTGACATCTACACTGGCTTTGGCTGTTATAATGCCAGATGAATTAACCTTTCCAAAGGAAATAAAATCCTAAGCCTTTCACAGTGAATTAAAAAAATACACTGGCTTATTTTCTATATTGCATAAGAAATGTGTTGACATGCAACTAATTGAATAAAGTATCTCAAAAGTGTTAAAGTAAGCGTGTCGTTAGAGAACTAAATAGGTGGTCAGGAAGGTCTCGGTAGCTTACCTGCTCCTGTGATGGCATTGGTATGGTTGCATGCATGTGTACAGGTGCGTTGCCCTGCACATAGGGTTGCCAATGGGTGTGAATCATTGCGTATAAATATATATTGTGTGTACCCGGGTGTGCATGAACACATGGCACTGGGGTTACTGCCAAATGAGCTGATACTTCTCCAATGTAATATCTGGGATCCATCAATGGACCCCTTTATCAAGCAAAAGGGACTCATTTCTGCTGAAGGGGTAACTGATGTCTGATGAAGGCATCCATTAATGTTATTGAAAAGTTGCATGTTTTTTTTTTTCCTGCAACAAATAAAAGCTCTTATTAAGTATTTTTGTGTGCTGGCAAAGCTTCATTCATCATTGGATCTGTCGACAAAGGTCCATTCCTTGGTTGGTTATTACAGCACCCACCATCTATAGGTATACATGTAGACAGGTGCAGTCTGCTTTCTCCACTGCAGGTGGCGCTCAACCACAGCAGCAGTGCAGAGGGAGAGGAAGTCAAGAGGAACTTGGTTCCTCTATGGTTTCCCTGAGTCACTGGGGAAGCGACCCAGTTGGATGCTGGCAGCCCAGGTGACTCTGTTGGCCATCTTGTGCTCAGCAGAGTGTTTTCAAGACCCTGGCTTCTGGGTTTTGGCGCGCTTTTAGCATGTGGATAGTGTAGTGACAGGTCGCCGGTCTGTCAGGGATAGTATTAGCGGCAGAAAAAGGTTCCAGACAAGCAGGGAAAGCATAGGAATCCACTTTTCTAATCCTGAAAACCACCCCACTTCGACTCAGACTGGCCAGGCTGCACCCCACCTCTTCAGACAGACCTTGTCTTAGACCTGCTCCACTCCATGCTGTTGTCATCCATAAGTGTTCCTGATTGGGTTTTCTTCTGCCGGGCTTGTATTTTCCTGCCTGACTCTTGCCAACGACTACTAGCACTTCCGACCACCTATCTCCCACCTATCTCCCTGCCGTCCTGATGCTGACTCCAGCTTGATGACCTGATCTTGTCTGCCTGTCCATGCCCCATTCCCTTGTAGGCAGGTGCAGTCTGCTTCCTACACTGTAGGTGGCGCCTGACCGGAGCGGCATTACAGCTTGAAGAGGAAGTCAGGGGAAACCTAGTTAGGTGATGAGTGTGCCTAACCCACCTAGACAATACAATTATCAGTCCTCCTCAGGACCGCACATGCCTATCTGCATGCACCAGGCACCATCAGCTGCCTTTAATGCCCCGTACACACGGTCGGACTTTGTTCGGACATTCCGACAACAAAATCCTAGGATTTTTTCCGACGGATGTTGGCTCAAACTTGTCTTGCATACACACGGTCACACAAAGTTGTTGGAAAATCCGATCGTTCTGAACGCGGTGACGTAAAACACGTACATCGGGACTATAAATGGGGCAGTGGCCAATAGCTTTCATCTCTTTATTTATTCTGAGCATGCGTGGCACTTTGTCCGTCGGATTTGTGTACACACGATCGGAATTTGTTGTCGGAAAATTTTATCTCCTGCTCTTCAACTTTGTGTGTCGGAAAATCCGATGGAAAATGTCCGATGGAGCCCACACACGGTCGGAATTTCCGACAACACGCTCCGATCGGACATTTTCCATCGGAAAATCCGACCGTGTGTACGGGGCATAATTGTTTATAATACCTTCATGGAACTGTAACTTCTTAGAGTACTCTGCATAAATTTCTGTAAAATGGAGAAAGCCTATGTCACTTCACAGCTCCGTACACATCCCATCGAATAACTTTGAATGGACTATTTTGAATGAACTGCCAGGGTGTACAAATCGGGAACTTTAGTGGTTACCTGGTTATATTCTCAAGTTTTATGAATTTTGGTATATGAAAAAAATATTTTGAGTATATTACTAATACCACATAGTGCATCATGACATAATAAGTGAGGGGGGCACTTTTGGTGTTTTTAAATTTTGTGTATAACATCATGGTTTTTATGTATTGAATAAAGCTTTTGTAATGTGCATCTGTTGGGTGAGGATCCACTATTTGGGGGCCTTATAAACAAAAACAATAGGTTTCACTTGCTCATGGAGGAGGTTGAGTCAAATCCAGGTTTTTTTTTGCGTTCTTTTTTTCAACATGAATGACAACACCAGGGCTCCTGGGAGAGCTGGGCCCTCAGAATCCCATGAGAACGTGCACCTGCCATGGGCTGGACTGCACTCTTGTAGGGTTTTGAGCACCCAGCCCTCCTGAGAGCCAGCAATGAGGCTTGATGACATCAACTGCACCACCTAGAAACATTGGAAGCTGGATCAAGGGTTTTTTTTTTGTACCAATATTTTTTTTCAATGGCTTTCTGAATTTGTAGTTAGGGGGTTGGGTGTAAAGCAAACCTTTCATTTTCATGGGTCCGCTTTAAAGTGAAATTGTGCTTTGCCAATGAACAGCCATCTAAAGAACGTAAAAAATATCCAATTGTTCACTCCAGTTCCTTTTAGTCAGAACACGAGAGATATTATTTTAGCATTTCAAAATTTATGAGATCACTTTATATACTCAACACTCATAGTGTAGTTACTATAAAAACCCTCTGCCCTACCGCGCCATGGAATAGATGGGGCTTGGTGTAATGTGAGAGGACTTTATTGTGTCAATGTAAAACTTAACCAGACACAGATGATTATAGAACAAAGGTTTTTCTTCTAAAGCCATAAACCCACAAGCAAAAACAAACATGAAGTCATAGCTATGACCTGAGAGCTTAAGTTATATTCAGTAATCTTGTGTCTATATACCAATAGAGATAGATAGATAGATAGATAGATAGATAGATAGATAGATAGATAGATAGATAGATAGATAGATAGATAGATAGAATATTATATAATCATATACATTGTTTGACCAAATCTGTCAATCCATTCAATCTAATCTTTATTATAACCAATCTCCAGGTTTTGTAATGACGTGGCACTACACTCTGCAGCATTCTCTTGAGAACACCAAAGTGGCTTCATATCTTACTCCCAGGGGGCAGGTCCTTGACACTCTGGGCCGTCATTATTATTATTATTTCAGGTACTTATATAGCGCCGCCAATTTACGCAGCGCTTTACATATGCATTGTACATTCACATCAGTCCCTACCCTCAAGGAGCTTATAATCTAAGGTCCCCTCACATTCATATACTAGGGCCAATTTAGACAGAAGCCAATTAACCTACCAGCATGTCTTTGGGGTGTGGGAGGAAATCGGAGTACCCGGAGTAAACCCGCGCAGGCACAGGGAGAACATGCAAACTCCAGGCAGGTAGTGTCATGGTTGGGATTCGAAGCACCTACCCTTTTTACTGCTATTCAAGAGTGCTACCCGCTACACCACTGTGCCGCCCTAGACATGACATTGGTTGAATGAATCTGGGCATCATTCAACCTGGAGGGGGGGGGGGGGGTGGATACAGCATTGGATGTCGGAAGTCATGAGCTTGTGTTGGACCACCCTGGAGATAGGGTGAGTATTGTAGCAAAAGTTGCTTGTTTTTTGTTTCAATAAATCTTGGATCAATTGTTGTTGAATTTTTACTAAAAAATGGAACTTAATCATATTGTATTGTACAAACAGATGTTTGTCATTGCATTGCAGGCAGTCCCCAAGTTACAAATATCCTATTTACAACTCTTACTGAAGAACAGAGGCAGCTAGACATCACGCTGGGCCCCGAAACCCCCGGGGCGGCCACCTTGCTGCTCACCACATGCTGCCACCTGCTGTCTGGTGGACCTGTCAACAATCCCACATCACTCCCCATGCTATCCAAAACTTAAAGATAATTTTTTGGCAGGAGTTACTTTAAAAAAAAAAATGTACCTGTTCCTACTTACAGTACATACAAATTCAACTTAATAACAAACCTACAGAACCTTGTTTGTAACCTGGGGACTGCCTGTACTTTATACTGTACTAATATATTCAATGTCACTTTACAGATCTATAGAACTTTTCAATCGCTGTACGCTGAGAAAACCCTTGAAATAATTTTCAGGTCTCAGGAAATTCTTGTATAAAAATTAAAGCCAGTAGCGTAACTGGGATAAGTTTGACACCTCCTTCCTCTATCTGACAACATTATTTTAGCAATAATCATGAAATACAGTACATGCAGTGAAAACATCAAACTATGACCCCTTACATCCAGGGCAGTACAGAAGGGACTCCCTTACAGTGTAGGTCAGTGGAGAGGAGAACGGCTCCCTCACATTAGTTGTTAGTGGAGAAGGGCAACCTAATATTGGTGGTCAACAGTGAAGGGCACACTTTCATTGGTTGTCGATTGAGAAGGGATCCCTGACACTGGTTGTCGGTGGAAAAGGGCTCATTTACATTGGTAGGCAATGGGTAAATCCTCTTCCACTGGTGGTCTGCGGGAGCATGACCCCTTATATTGGTGAAAAATAAATAAATGTAGAATACTAAAGCGCTGAAGTGAATAAATAAAAATATGTGGCAAACTAATAGAAGATAATCAAATGGTACAGCTGCAATTATTGGAAAGTGTGCTGACAACACAAAAATAAGTGATAATTCAAAAGATTAATAATGCGTTATGGCTCAACCTACTAATAATGCACGGTGCCTCAATAAATTAATTATAAATGCAAATCCTTTAAAAACAAAATAGTGAATAATTCATACCATCAACACAATGGCTGATAAAACTGATAAGATGTGCCACACTATCTATCACGTACCTGGCGGAGACTGGAATGTGATGGAGGCCTCCCTTGCTCCTCCCGCCTACACTCCTGAAGGTGGGAACAGAAAGTGTAAAGGCAAGGAGTGGCACGAGTGCTGGGTAGCTGGCTGGTGATGTTCCCTCCGAAGGTGGGTAAAGCTGGCAGTCACGATCCTTGGAACAGAAAGCGGAAGCAGCTGGGCACCAGAGCATGGACAGGAGCAGAACCAGGAGAAGAGCAGTAGTCAGCAACAACCGAGCAGCAGAGCACCGAATCAGCATGCATAAGGAAGTCCAGAGGGCAGGCCAAGGTCAGATAACAGCCAGGCAATGCACTACCAAGTCAGCAGGCAGATCAAGTCCAATAAACAGGCCGAAGTCAGGATACCAGGTAACAAGTGAAGAAGCAAGCAGAGGGGAAGTCCAAAGACGAGCCGGGTCATACACGAACAAACAGGAACACAGGATCAGGACTTGGGGGTTCAGGGAGGAGCTAAAGATCATCCAGCACTTGTTTGCAGTAACAGAGCGGTTTAAATAGGCCACTGGGCTAATTGGTGTGTGCACAAGTGTGTGCATGCGCGTGCGCACACATGCGCACACTCGCTCGTGCACCAATGTGCACATGCGCACACACGTGCGCGACGAGCATTGCGGGCATTCTGTTGGTCCTTTGCTGATGAATATTAGCATGGGTGCAATGTGTGCGAGCATGAGCAGGTATCTGTACTGGCCTTTTGATGGTGGAAGTCCGGTATACCTTACACTATCCAAATAAAAATCACAGTACAGAAAACAATTATTGAACTCAAGTCTTTAGCTGAAAAAATCAATTGACAAACTTCAGTAGATGACCATAATAATAGGTGGTCAAATCAGAGACTCTGCTGCTTAGTTCATTAGTGCTGGACTGAGTATAAACCTGGTTTTGTTCCCGTAGTGCTCAAGGAAAAAAGGGGAAAGAAAAGGAAACCATTGCGCAGACTGTAAGAGGTATAATAACCTGTATAATGAAGGTGTATAACACTCACATTTTCACTGCAGAGCAGATCGCATGTAAAAAAGGGGTTCAAGGGTTGAAAAAGTCACGTGTATAGTGACGCAACGCGTCGGGAGGAGCCAGTGAGGTCACCCACAGTGCTTGGTCAGCATTGAGGAGCAGTGTTTCGTGTGCAACTCACCTTTTTTACATGCGATCTGCTCTGCAGTGAAAATGTGAGTGTTATACACCGTCATTACACAGGTTATTATACCTCTTGCAGTCTGCGCAATGGTTTCCTTTTCTTTCCCCTTTTTTCCTTAAACACTACGGGAACAAAACCAGGTTTACACTCAGTCCAGCACTAATGAACTAAGCAGCAGAGTCTCTGATCTGACCACCTATTATTATGGTCATCTACTGAAGTTTGTCAATTGATTTTTTTCCAGCTAAAGACTTGAGTTCAACAATTGTTTTCTGTACTGTGGTTTTTATTTGGATATTGTGGCACATCTTATTAGTTTTATCAGCCATTATGTTGATGGTATGAATTATTCACTATTTTGTTTTTTAAAGGATTTGCATTTATAATTAATTTATTGAGGCACCGTGCATTATTAGTAGGTTGATCTATAGCGCATTATTAATCTTTTAAATTATCCCTTATATTGGTGGCCAGTGGTGAAATCCTTTTTTACACTGGTGGTCAGTGGTCTTTGTGACTCATGTATGAGGTGAGCAGGTATAACGGCTGGCGAAGGTGTGCACATAATCTGCTGAAGACACAATTTGCACAGTGGTGGATGATATATGAATTGAGAAGTACACAATAATTGAGAAGTCACAATAATTCAATGCAGAAAAGTTTCAGCATATGAACTTTAATTGAACACATTATTATATAGATTTATTAATTTATTTGAATATATTTTGATATCACTGGATATATCACATGATAGATTAATAGCGCTGCACTTATATTTCTCATTTTATTTTAAAAGTTCCTTCAACGTTGGCTGTAAGTGGACAGGGGCCCCCTGGTAAATAGTGAAATTCCCCTTACATTTGTCATCAGTAGAGAAGGGCCCCCTTATCTTTGTGGTCGGTGGAGAAGGGCCCTTGCATTGGTGGCAAATAGTGAAATTCCACTTACATTGGTCATCAGTGGAGGACGGTCTTCTTACATTTGTGCTCAGAAGGGAAGGACCCCAGTATATATATTGGTGGTTAATGGAGAAGGATCTCTTTACACTGGTGATCAGCAGTAAAGTTCTCCTTTTAGTGGTGGTCAGTAGAGAAGGATCCCGTTACATTGTTGGTTACTGGAGAAGAATCCCCTTACACTGGTGATCAGTAATAAAGTTCTGACGGTGAGTGGAGAAGGGTACCCTTACATTGGTGGCAAGTGGAGAAGGGCTTTCTTATGCCGTGTACATATGAGCGGAATGTCCGACAGAAAAAGTCAGACGGGAGCTTTTCATCGTATATTCCGATCATGTGTATGCCCCATCTGACTTTTTACGTCGAAAATTCTGACGGACCTAGAAAGAGAACATCTTCTAAATTTTTCCGACGGAACCAATTCTTATCGGGAAAACCGCTGGTCTGTATGCTGTTCCGACGTACCAAAAATGACGCATGCTCTGAAGCAAGTACGAGACGGAAGCTATCTGCTCCTGGCTATTGAACTTCCGTTTTCTAGCCTCGTCGTAAGTGTTGTACGTCACCGCGTTTTGTACGGTCGGAATTTGGTGTGACCATGTGCATACAAGACAGCTTGAGCGGAATTCCGTCGGAACTCTGTCGTAAAAACCTTCAGAGTTTATTCCGATGGATAAAACCAGTCGTGTGTACAGGGCATTACACTGATAATGAGTGGAGAAGGGCCACCTTATGTTGGTAATCGGTGGTGAAGTTCTCCTTTTAGTAATGGTCAGGGGGGAAAGGGTCCCCTTACATAAGGAATTAGTATATTTTATTCTAATGAAGATATTTAGCTCTGCCTTGGTAGGCTACAAAGAATGAAATCTGCCATATTGAGAATGGCCAATCAGAGCCTTAGAATGCTGCCAGAGGTCTAAAGAGGTGATGTAAGACTACTGACAATTGCAATATCAGGTGATTCTCTCTCTGTCTTGTTAATGCGCAAAGTGTCTTCAAGCAGAATGTATTACATGTGACAGATAAAAAGCTTCCATTGAACCTCTTGGTCTGTAGTCAGGCGTCTGATGCAACCGCTTGGCAACTTTACCAGCCGAATGTAAATGAGAGGGACATATGTGATGCAATTTGATAATTATTTATGCAAAACAGGCACTGAGCAGTTGCCGAGTTCATGCTTAGTTAACCTCATTAGTTTGCTTGTTATTCATTGAACCCCCCTCATTATCGATGCATCAGAGCTGTAAAGGGCCTTCAGCCCGAACAGAGTGCCAAATAGTTTAACATCTACGTGAATTAAAAAATAGGCTAACTTATGGGCTGTTGTCTTAAAGAACTCCAGGGAAATAAACAAAATCTACATAGCTCCCATGTATTATGTATTCGGCTACGGATGGACTTTCCATTGAGATGAATGCATGCCGATGACGTGGGCTTGGGGAGCACCAACTGGCTGTGAATGTTTTGAAAAAATGCTTAGAGTAGGAGATACAAAAGAAAAGTTGTTGTCAACATCCCCATATATACAGCAGGTAAAATAAGTATTGAACACGTCACCATTTTTCTAGGTAAATATATTTCTAAAGGTGCTATTGACATGAAATTGTCACCACGTGTCGTATAACAACCCATGGTATCCATACATACAAAGAGACCAGAACAAATATGTTCAGAAATTAAGTTATGTGTAATAAAATGGAATGACACAGGGAAAAAGTATTGAACACCTGAAGGTGCAAAAAAGTAATGGAAAGCCAAGACACCAGCTGAAATCTTTCAGTAATTAGAAAGCAATCCCGCCCCTTATCAGTGCAAATAAATATCAGCTGGTTCAGTCTCAACTGATGGCCTATAAAAAGGTGTCATCACCAAGGTGTCACACAAGAAACATCTCATGATGGGTAAAAGCAAAGAGCTCTCTCAAGACCCTCGCAACCCTATTGCTGCAAAACATACTGATGCCATTGGTTAAAGATGGATTTCTAAAATCCTGAATGTTCCAGTGAGCACCATTGGGACCATAATCTGGAAGTGGAAAGAACGTTATTTCACCATAAACTGACCACAACCAGGTGCTCCTCGCAAGATTTCTGACAGAGGAGTGAAAATAATTATCAGAAAATTTGTCTAAGAGCCAAGGACCATTTGTGGAGAGCTTCAGAAAGACCTGGAATTAGCAGATACAATTGTTTCAAATAAAACAATAAGTAATGCACTAAACTGCCATGGCCTGTTTGCACTCTCACCATGCAAGACTCCATTGATGAAGAAAAAGCATGTTGAAGCTCGTTTAAAGTTTGCTGCACACCATTTAGACAAGCCTGTGAAATACTGGGAGAATATACACCCCTCACATTTTTGTTAATATTTTATTCTATCTTTTCATGTGACAACACTGAAGAAATGACACTTTGCTACAATGTAAAGTAGTGAGTGTACAGCTTGTATAACAGTGTAAATTTGCTGTCCCCTCAAAATAACTCAACACACAGCCATTAATGTCTAAACCGCTGGCAACAAAAGTGAGTACACCCCTAAGTGAAAATGTCCAAATTGGGCCCAATTAGCCATTTTCCCTCCCCGGTGTCATGTGACTCGTTAGTGTTACAAGGTCTCAGGTGTGAATGGGGAGCAGGTGTGTTAAATTTGGTGTTATCGCTCTCACTCTCTCATACTGGTCACTGGAAGTTCAACATGGCACTTCACGGCAAAGAACTGTTTGAGGATCTGAAAAAAAGAATTGTTGCTCTACATAAAGATGGCCTAGGCTATAAGAAGATTGCCAAGACCCTAAAACTGAGCTGCAGCATGGTGGCCAAGACCATGCAGCGGTTCCACTCAGGTGCAACAGGACAGGTTCCTCTCAGAACAGGCCTCGCCATGGTCGACCAAAGAAGTTGAGTGCACGTGCTCAGAGTCATATCCAGAGGTTGTCTTTTGGAAATAGACATATGAGTGCTCCCAGCATTGCTGCAGAGGTTGAAGGGGTGGGGGGTAGCCTGTCAGTGCTCAGACCATATGCTGCACACTGCATCAAATTGGTCTGCATGGCTGTCGTCCCAGAAGGAGGCCTCTTCTAAAGATGATGCACAAGAAAGCCTGCAAACAGTTTGCTGAAGACAAGCAGACTAAGGACATGGATTACTGGAACCATGTCCTCTGGTCTGATGAGAAAAGGATAAACTTATTTCGTTCAGATGGTGACAAGCGTGTGTGGCGACAACCAGGTGAGGAATACAAAGACAAGTGTGTCTAATACAGTCAAGCATGGTGGTGGGAGTCTCATGGTCTGGGGCTGCATGAGTGCTGCCAGCACTGGAGAGCTACAGTTCACTGAGGGAACCATGAATGTCAACATGTACTGTGACATAAAGAAGCAGAGCATGATCCCCTCCCTTCGGAGACTGGGCCGCAGGGCAGTATTCCAACATGATACCGACCCCAAACACACCTCCAAGACGACCACTGACTTGTTAAAGAAGCTGAGGGTAAAGGTGATGGACTGGCCAAGCATGTCTCCAGACCTAAACCCTATTGAGCATCTATGGGGCATCCTCTAACGAAAGGTGGAGGAGCACAAGATCTCTAACATCTATCAGCTCCATGATGTAGTCATGGAGGAGGGGAAGAGGACTCCAGTGGCAACCTGTGAAGCTCTGGTGAACTCCATGCCCAAGAGGGTTAAAGCAGTGCTGGAAAATAATGGCGGCCACACAAAATATTGACACTTTGGGCACAATTTGGACATTTTCACTTAGGGGTGTACTCACTTTTGTTGCCAGCGGTTTAGACATTAATGGCTGTGTGTTGAGTTATTTTGAGGGGACAGCAAATTTACACTGTTATACAAGCTGTACACTCACTACTTTACATTGTAGCAAAGTGTAATTTCTTCAGTGTTGTCACATGAAAAGATAGAATAAAATATTTACAAAAATGTGAGGGGTGTACTCACTTTTGTGAGATACTGTAGTCTTGTCAGATGAGACCAAAATTTAACTCTTTGGATGCCATAATACACACTATGTTTGGAGGTCAAATGGCACATCACCCCAAAACATTCTCCCATACCAACAATGAGGTTTGGACGTGGGAACATCATGGTGTGGGGCTGTTTTTTAGCATACGGTACTGGCAAATTTCATGTCATTGAAGGAAGGATCAATGGAAACATGTACCAAGACATTCTTGTTAAAAATCTGCTGCCATCTACCAGGATGATGAAGATGAAATGAGGGTGGACATTTCAGCAAGACAATGATCCCAAATACAAAGACAAGGAAACTCTCAATTGGTTTCCATGAAAGAAAATAAAGCCACTAGAATGGCCCAGCCAATCAACTGACTTGAATCCAATAGAAAATCTATTTAAAGAACTAAAGATCAGAGTTTATACTAGAGGCCCACGAAACCTTCAACATTTAAAGACTGTTTGTGTGGAAGAATCGGCCAAAATCCCACCTGAGCAACGCATGCGACTCGTTTCTCCATACAGTAGACGTCTTGAAGTGGTCATTACCAACAAAGGATTTTGTACCACGTATTAAATACATTTCAGTTAGCATGTTCAATAATTTTTACCTGTGTCATTCCATTTTATTACACAGAACTTCATTTCTGAACTTATTTGTTTTAATGTCTTTGTATGTATGGATTGATTGCATGGATTGTTACCGACATGTGGTGAGTATTTCATGTCAATACCACCTTTACCAATATATTTACCTAGAAAAACTGTGACGTGTTCAATACTTATTTTACCCGCTGTATATACATATACAATATATACATGGTTTTAAATAAAAGGCTGAGTATGAAGGCAAAGTATACAACCTCACTTATGGAATCCATCAGAAATCAAAGTCTACAAACTCATTGGTTGAACACACAAAGCCTTTTTTTCCAGCCATAATTTTCCTGCACATTGGTTGTTCAAAATAACAATGCAATAACTTATAGGTTGGATGAAAGGTTTAGCGTTGGTAACTGAATAGTTAATTTTTTCTATAGAGATCTACACATCAGAACAAAAAAAAGAGCGGGGTCCACAAATTTTCTAAACAAAGGGCCAATTTACTGTCCTTCTGACTTTAGGGGGGCCGGACTGTGGCCATTGGGAGCAGAAAATGCCTCAGGCTTGGTGGTCAGTCGGAGTAAAAAAAATACACCCCTGTGGTCAGTAGGAGGAGTAATAGTGCCCCATCACTGGTATTAGCGGGTTGAACAGTGCCCCTACCGTTGATATCAATGGGAGGAATAGCGCCCCATCTTTGGTGTCAGCGGAAGGAATAATGCCCCATCATTGGTGTCAGTAGAAGGACTAGTGCCCCATCATTGGTGTCATTGGAAGGAATAGTGCCCCATCATTGGTGTCAGTAGAAGGAATAGTGCCCCATCAATGGTGTCAGTGGGAGGAACATTGCCATTTCATTGATGTCAGAAGAAAAAGTTATGCCCAATCACCATTGGTGTCAGAGGGAGGAATTATGTCTCAGGCCCATGGGCCACAGTTTGGAGACCACTGCTCTAAATGGAGGATAATGAGGTCTATGTTACTAAAGGGAACCCTGGGTTCAAAATGTGCTACTTTAGGTGGAAACACTGTATACTCATTGGCAGTGCAGGGCCCTGTCGCTGTAAAAATGTAGGAGAAAACAACAAAGGAGACTCAAGAATACAGTTTGAGGAGCTCCAGATTGTCAAGTCTAAGTGGAGAAAGGTGGTTTTTCATTTTTTTTTGGGTCTCGTATTTTCGGAATCAGGGGTTGAAGCTGATGTGCTTTGGGAGGAAAGGAGCATCCAGTCCTGTGTCTTGCCAAGCAGGCTGAGCATGCAGGTGTTCACAGCCTTTATAATCCGGAAACTAACAATGATATAGCAATGATATGGCAATACTCCTCTACCCGAGAGACAGAAGTTCTCTGCATAGGGATTAGGAGGACCCAAATCCTTCCCCAGGAATCAGAGAGGCTGCATGGGGCAGCCAGGGTGTATATGATGCACAGATGCAGCCAGTGACAGAGTAGCAAGGACCTGGAAAAGAGCCGAGGTACAGAGTTTGTACGAGAACACTGAGGTTAGATGGCCTGGAGCAGGGGTCTCCAAAGTTTCTAAACAAAGGGCCACTTTACTGTCATTCAAACTTTTGGGGGGCCAACCTGTGGCCAGCGGGAGAAGAAAGTACCCTGGTGTCAGTACGAGTAAAGAATGACCCAGCATTGGTGTCAGTGGGAGGAATAGTGTCCCATAGTTGGTGTCAATGGGAGGAACAATGCCCAATCACTGGTGTCAGTGGGGGAATAGTGCCCCTTTATAGGTGTCAGTGGGAGGAATATCGCCAAATCATTATTGTCAGTGGGAGGAATAGGACTCCATCAATGGTGTCAGTGGGGGGAATAGTGCCTCATCATTGGTGTCAGTGGGAGGAATAGTGTTTCATCCTTGGTGTCAGTGAGAAGAATAGTGCCCCATTGTTGGTGTCAGTGGGAGGAATAGTGCCCCATCATTGGTGTCATTGGGAGGAATAGTGTCCCATCATTGGTGTCAGTGGGAGGAATAGTGTCCCATCATTGGTGTCAGTGGGGGGAATAGTGCCCCATTTATGTGTCGTTGACAGGAACTATGCTCCACTGTTTCTGACAGTGGGGGGGGGATAATGCCCCAAAGGCCAGATAAAAACAAACATAGGGCCACAGTTTGGAGACCATTGGTCTGGAGGATCAAGGCAAAAGACCTGAGCAGCTATGGTGCTAGAGAGATGCACGAGGCTGAAACTCATTTGTGTTGATGTTCAAAACACCTGTGTGGAAAACTGACTTTCTGTGCGAATTATTTCTGTTTTATTAATAAAACTTGGCCAGTAAGGCGTTGAAAAGCATTTCTAGAGTAGACTGAACTCATTGGAAAGTCACTGAGAACTACCACTGAGTGAAAACTTCCATAACATTACAACTCTTAGATGTTTGTTACCAGGACAAGTCTCCCCATTGGAAGATTTCCCCTCTATTTCTGTTCTGTTAACAAAAAAATGTTTAAGTCATTGTGACAGTGGACACCAGGACAAAAAGAGAGGGTGCATCTCCTCTGTGGGGACAAAGACAGCAATAAATAGCTTATTAATATTTTTTATTACTAATATTGGATATTATTATTCACTAATGGAGCACCCATTACCGCCTAAGAGCAGTCGGGACCGCCAGTGGTCGGGCAGGCTGACATTTCACCTCAGGCTTGAATTCATGACTTTTAGTAGGGTTATGAACAGATGGACACTAGTGTCAAAATGTAGAATTTATTTGCCACTATAAACTCAGGGAGACTGGGTTAGGTCGAAGAACACCCAAAGAACAAGGAAGTCCCCAGGAAAAGTCAAACTCACACCTTTCGCGAACACCCGACTGTAGAGAAGATGCAGCACATAAGTCCTGGGTGAGACACCAGACTCCCTGTTATTTCCAGGACAAATTTCAGCTTTTCCTAATTCCATCCGAAGTTCTTCCCTGGTGCTCCTTCCCAGAATTGGCTCCACCCAGCAAAGCAGTGAAATCCTAGGTCCCAAACTCAGGCCTTGCCTTACGTACACATGGGTGACCTCTCTAGAAGGATAAAACTTCCAACATGCACCCTCTCCCAGGCAGGGGCCTGGGGGGATAAGAAATTTACAAGGTCACATCCTCCTCAGCAGCCAGCAGGGGGAGAGCTAAAGCCAAGGAAGACTACAGACATCTATGCAGAGCACTGAGAATCTTGGGAGTGGTAGTTTGACATGGCAGCCATATAATGGCTCCACTATAATGGTTACACTACAGATCCCAATAGGCACTGTGCAGTAAGAGATAATATTTATAAAAATGTCTGTGAGAGTTCTTCCTCTTGGCACCAAGGAAGTTAGAGAAAGATTACCTCTGACTGAATATGACTGAATATTTGCCTACCAGCCTGAGGCCATATTAATGGAGATCTGCGACTTAAACTGGGAGTGAGTGAGGACACCCGGGGGAAACACAGTGCTGCCCACCGCTGCTGCAGGGAGACTGGAGTGTCCACTTACCCTCTGCTTTCCACCGCTGATCACGGGAAGCTTTCGGGGAGAGACTGAGAGGGACCCCTTCCACAGCTAGAGGTCATCACAGCTTCCCCGGGACTGGTGAGAGGGCTATTTGCCCATTGCTGATATTGCTAGCAGGGACTGAGCCATTGAGAGCAGGACATCAAGGGGTTGATTTACTAAAGACAAATAGACTGTGCACTCTGCAAGAGCAGTTGCTCCAGAGTTTAGTAAATGAGATAAAGCTTCACTTTGCAAAGAATACCCAATCACATGCAAGGAAAATGTAAAAAAAAAAGCATTTTTACTTGCACATGATTGGATGATGGAAGTCAGCAGAGCTTCTGCTTATTTACTAAGCTCTGGAGCAACTGCACTTGCAGAGTGCAACTGAACTTTTCAAAGTGCACAATCAATTTGCATTTAGTAAATCAACCCCCCAAGTGTACCCGATCCATACCGTACCCATACTGCACTCTATACCACACTAATGGCCCGTACACACGGTCGGATTTTCCGATGGAAAATGTCCGATCGGAGCGTGTTGTCGGAAATTCCGACCGTGTGTGGGCTCCATCGGACATTTTCCATCGGATTTTCCGACACACAAAGTTGGAGAGCAGGAGATAAAATTTTCCGACAACAAAATCCGTTGTCGGAAATTCCGATCGTGTGTACACAAATCCGACGGACAAAGTGCCACGCATGCTCAGAATAAATAAAGAGATGAAAGCTATTGGCCACTGCCCCGTTTATAGTCCCGACGTACGTGTTTTACGTCACCGCGTTCAGAACGATCGGATTTTCCGACAACTTTGTGTGACCGTGTGTATGCAAGACAAGTTTGAGCCAACATCCGTCGGAAAAAATCCTAGGATTTTGTTGTCGGAGTGTTCGAACAAAGTCCGACCGTGTGTACGCCCTATTAGTCCAAACCTAGACTGCACCTATATCAATCCTATACTGCATCATAACGAACCTTTACTGAATCTGAACCACATTTACCTTGCACCTGTGCCAAGATTATACCATACCTACTGTATACTGTATTATACTGCGTGCAGGTTAACTGGGATTGTCATTAAGTGGATCGATGCTCCTAAAGGACCCCAGCGATAGCCGGCAGAAAAACATCTCAAAGGACTGCCCTTCCCATAATAATTATTCTGCAAGCCCCCTTTGTTTCCCTGTCCCATCTGCTACCATCTTCCTTTTCTTTTTGACAGTGCATACCCGTGGTGGCTGGTGCTCCATTTTTTTGGAGGGGGGGATGGCAAATAAACCACCCGCCAACTTAAGCCCCCACGTTCATTCTGTCGGTCCGTCAGTCAAATCCCCCCTGTGGCTCGGTGGAAGGACAAACCAAAACAACCATCCCCCCGTGGCTTGCCCGTCCGCCCTCCAACCCCGCACTTACCCGATCTAGGTTGCGGGCAGCTTCGGCACCTTCCCCCTGTGTCTCCTCCTCTTGGCCAATCAGGTCTAAGGACCCACTTCCTAATTGACCGGGAGGAGAAGCAGAAAGACAATAGCAAATATTAATTCACTATTGTCACACAACTGGGTGGGCTCAGGGCGCAGTGCTCTGCGCCCCAAGCCCACCCGTTTTTTAAGCCAATTAGAGCCTCAGGTTATAATCATGTGCTTAAAAAAAAAAAACCCTCACTGAAATCCATGCGTCAGGCGACCCGCATGTAGATTATGGGCCCGGCGCATGGATTAGGGGGACGGCGCCCCTACGCCCCTAATGGAGCGGCCACCACTGGTGCGGTGCATACCCAGTTGGTTTAGGGCTAGCATTGCCACTCAAAAAGTGCTCGGGCAGTATAGTTCCAGTGGATGAAACTCAGTAGATTAAACTTTACTACTGCTCACTGCTGCACTTGAGGTGGCCTTGCTTCTGTTTATGCTAATCTGGACGCCAAATCTCATCTTATACCTAGACCTATTGGGCACCAAGTATTACTTTCAGTGATATGCTGCGATATTGTATGTTTGTACACTCAACCTGGGGTGTCAGAGGGGCTTAGGTGCTTGAGAAGGTTGAGGCAAAGAACAGAGGACCTATCCTTACCAGTGGCTCCTACGGGGGTTAACGCTACTGTATGTAATATTCATTGAATCTAGAACTACACAGAGGAATTTCCTAAAAATCTTCCTAAAAGGTGAACTTACACTTGGGTTGGCATGCCACAACTCCAAAGACCGATTTCTAATTTGTACTTTGAAGTGAAAGTTGGTTGCTTGGCTGCTCGAGAAACACATTAAACAAGCTAAAGAGTTGCTACGTACATTTGGTCTGGAGTTCTGCCTTAAAGCCGCCCGAGAATTGTTTCCTGTATGGTGAAATCTGGGAATAATACCCTGTCTAGTCACTCTGTGTTACGTGAGGTTGCATGTGTCCAATTCTGTAATAGGAAGTGGCTTTCTTTTCTGCCACATAAAGGCAGTGAGATGACGGGTATGCATGGAATGTCTGGTAATGACAATACGCTGATTATCAGGAAAGGTCAGGACAAAGCAATCAGGTGTACTTGTGGAACAGAGCCGCAGTTCTCCTCCGACCCGCCAAATCATTTTCAGAAAGCCGAGCAGACAGAGAAGAAAAGCCAATAAAGTGCACCTGTCATCTGCAGAGAAAGCCTCATTCAATGACTATAGGTAGATAGCAGGGATGAGCTTCTGGTTCAGATCAAAAATGAACAAACTGGACATATTTGGAAAATTCTTGGCTGTTGTTTTTAAACAAACCATCTAGAGATCGTTTAGGCTTCATTCACACTTGTGCTACTTGTGACGCAACTTTGGACCTCATCGTCATGTGACACGTCAAACCCCATTTTTTCCAAAGGTAACCATTCTTGTATGTGCAACTTAAAGCGGAGTTCTACCCAAAAATGGAACTTCCACTTTAAGGGAAGGTGACCCCCTGACATGTCATTTTTTGGGGCGGGGGGGAGCGGAACCCCTCTTTTTAGAGGGTCCCAGCTCCCACTTCCTCCCGGGGCACCGCGGCGCCGGAAGGAAGGTCACCTCTCCCCCCTCCCTCTCGGCAATCATCTGGGACACGTCCCAGGTCCCATATGATTGCCCGGCCAGTCACAGCGTGCAGCGCGGCTCGCGCATGTGCAGTGCGTGCCCAGCTGTGAAGCCACAGCCGGGCGCCGACAGTGACAATGCCGGCGCCGCCGAGAGGAGGGGGAGACGAGCGGGGCTTCGTTCCCCCCCCCGCATCGCTGGACCCTGGGACAGGTGAGTGTCCGATTATTAAGAGTCAGCAGCTGCAGTATTTGTAGCTGCTGACTTTTCATTTTTTTTTTTTAAAATTGGAACTCCGTTTTAACCACTTCCCATCCGGGCCAATTCTGACACTTCGCTCCTACATGTAAAAAAATCACTTAGAACCCCCAAACATTATTATATATTATATTATATATATATATTTTAGCAGAGGCCCTATAGAATAAAATGTGGGTGTTGCAATTTGTTGTGTCACATGGTATTTGCACAGCAGTTTTTCAAATGCAATTTTTTTGGGGGAAAAAAAAACCCACTTAATTAATTTAAAAAAGTGAGAAACGACGTCAGTTCCTCTCTCTCTGTATTGTGCAGCCATTGCCGCCGGACGCAGCACTCCCGGCCTCCGCGATGGGACTGGAGAGGCAGTGGCGGCTGCGGGAGGGGCCGGGGTGGGACCCCATACCGCCACCCACAGAACTGATCACTTCTGCAAGAAAGAGAATCGCAGGCTGCAAACTTACATCTCGGAATGATGCCTGTAGGTGCAGGTGTAGGTATAACCACTGGAACCGGGGGATGTCCTCCCGGCAGGAAGTGGTTAAAGTTGCAGCAACTTCAGAGTAGTTTACTTTGGTCTGACTTTCATGCAACTTGAGGGTAATAGACTTCAATGCATTCTATGCATAGAGGTGAAAAACCTATGTAGTGCACCAGCCCCCCCAGAGCACCCCTATTACTTTCCTGAGTCTAATCGTTCCTGTGCTGGGGACGAGCTCACCCGCTCCAGCTGGTGTCTCGGGTCCTAATTGGATAGATAGCAGCGCAGCTATTGGCTCCCGTCACTGTCAATCAAATCCATTGATGCGGGAATCGGGGGGGAGAGGGGCAGAGCCTGTTTGTAAACCAACTGGGTAATGTCATTGAGCAAGGGCCAGTTCACACTGGCACGACTTTGAAGCCGCACCGCACAGCACGACTTCATGGTGGCTCGCATACTACTTCTTTAACAGAAGTCAATGCAAGTCGTGCTGAAGTCACCCGAAGTAGCGCAGGATCCTTTTTCTAAGTTGGAGGAGCTTGAGTCGCACTGATTAGAATGGTTCTATTGCACTTTATGGGGCGTGACTTGTCAGGCAACTTTGTCGCCTGACAAGTCACGGCAATGTGAACCGGCCCTAAGGCTGCTTTCATACTGATCCGTTTTTCTCCTGCTTTTGCGTTAAAAAAAGCAGAAGAAAAACGCATAACCACGAAAACCTGTGGAACTCTTCACACTAATCAGTGGCGGTTCTGCTGCATTTAGTAAAATCCTGCTTGCTGCATTTTTGGTGCGGTTAAAAAAAATGCACTTTTCTATCAAAATGAATGGACACTGCATCAAAAAACAGCAAAAATGCATAAAGGAACGCACTAGCGGTTGCGTTTTTGGTGCGGTTTTAGAGTTACAAATCTTTTTTTTTATTTTCACAGGTGCAAATTGCACCGGAAATGTGGAAAAAAAAAAGAAAATGCATTTTTACCACGCGTTTGCAATGGAGCAGTGTGAAAGTAGCCCCGAATATGGTCATGATCAATGAATGGGCATGAATCGCACCACATTGAACCATGTGTGAATCGCAAGGGAACATGCAGGGCTTTCCTGTGCAATTCCTAGTGTGAGCCGGGCATTACAGAGTACTACATTCAGCGGCCGCCCCCTGGATTGAATACCTGTCCCTGAGCCCCAGGCCTCTGCTTATACCATTTAGACGCACGCAGGCTTACGAAATTTGTATGTAACATGTGAAGAATCAACGCAAGCAAATTGCTGGGGGTGAGGCGGGTGAAGTTATTTCCTCGGAAACACGTGTTCGGTCATTCTGGAATCCGCAGACATTTTTCTCAGGTGCTTGGCCCCGGGGCGTGATGACTTAAACCTGTCTGTCCTGGTACAATAAACGGCTATTGTGCGACTCAAACATCCCAGCTATTCAGCGCTTTGCCTCTAAATAAATACAGGATGGGACGCGATACTCCTCCCACTCGCTGTGCAGAGAGGAGCCGAGGTATGCTAAAGGAGGCAGCCACCAATCAGATTGCGTGGTGTATTTGCTAAGTGGTAATTGTACTAGGACTGTGTCTAACTCTCATACCACATCAGATAAGGCTGCGCTCACACTATAGTGTTTCGTCAAAGTGCACAAAGTCATGATTAACCGCTTCAGCCCCGGAAGATTTTACCCCCTTAATGACCAGAGCACTGCGATTCGGCACTGCGTCGCTTTAACTGACAATTGCCCAGTCGTGCGGCGTTGCACCCAAACAAAATTGACGTCCTTTTTTTAACCAAAAAAAGAGCTTTCTTTTGGTGGTATTTGATCACCTCTGCGATTTTTATTTTTTGCGCTATAAGCAAAAAAATGAGCGACAATTTTGTAAAAAAAGCAATATTTTTTACTTTTGCTGTAATAAATATCCCCAAAAATATAAAAAAAAATATATTTTTTTTTCCTCCCTGTAATAAGCGTTTATTGATTGGTTTGCGCAAAAGTTATAGCATCTACAAAATAGGGGATAGTTTAATGGACTTTTTATAATTCATTTTTTTTTTAATTAGTAATGGCGGCGATCTGCAATTTTTATCGTGACTGCGACATTATGGCGGACACATCGGACACTTTTGACACTATTTTGGGACCATTGTCATTTATACAGAGATCAGTGCTATAAAAATGCACTGCTTACTGTGTAAATGACACTGGCAGGGAAGGGGTTAAACACTAGGGGGTGATGAAGGGGTTAAGTGCGTCCTAGGGAGTGATTCTAACTGTGGGGGGATTGGCTACTACTCACATGACAGCGATCACTGCTCCCCATGACAGGGAGCGGTGATCTCTGTCATGTCACAAGGCAGAACGGGGAAATGCCTTGTTTACATAGGAATCTCCCTGTTCTGTGGCTCCGTAACACGATCGTTGGGAGACCGGCGGACATCAAGTCCGCCTGTCCCATGGGCATGGTCACGCTGTACGTGGCGGGTGCACGCCTGCTAGCCCCGCCAGTTAAAGGGGACGTACAGGTACGCCCATTTGCCCGCCGCTGCCATTGTGCCGACGTATATCGGTGTTCGGCGGTCGGCAAGTGGTTAAAAGAAATGCGCAAATCTCAAAAAAGGTGTGAGAGCTACTGTACTTTGACTCGTTGATAAAAAAGATTCCACCATCAATGAAACCAGGTGTTGTGTTGCCAGCATCCCAAATTGACGAGAGCAAAGGAAATCCCTCTTATGCCGCGTACACACGGTCGGACTTTTCGTCTACAAAAGTCCGACAGCCTGTCCGACAGACTTCCGGCGGACTTCCGGCGGACTTTCGGCGGACTTGCAGCAGACTTTCTAACGAACGGACTTGCCTACACACGACCACACAAAAGTCCGACGGATTCGTACGTGATGACGTACACCGGACTAAAATAAGGAAGTTCATAGCCAGTAGCCAATAGCTGCCCTAGCATGGGTTTTTGTCCGTCGGACTAGCACACAGACGAGCGGATTTCGGGGTCCGTCGTAGTTACGACGTAAAGATTTGAAGCATGTTTCAAATCTAAAGTCCGTCGGATTTGAGGCTGAAAAAGTCTGCTGAAAGTCCGGAGAAGCCCACACACGATCGGATTACCAGCCAGCTTTAGTCCGTCGGCGTCCGTTGGACTTTTGTAGATGAAAAGTCCGACCGTGTGTACGCGGCATGAGGGACAGGATTTTATAGGCAGCAACAGCACCAATTGTATAAAATGTATACATGTATTAATTACAAATAGGGATGAGCCGAACACCTCCCAGTTTCGTTCGCACAAGAACCTGCAAACGGACCGAAAATTCGTGCAAACTTTACAACCCCATTGAAGTCTATGGGACTCGAAGGTTCAAAATCAAAAGTGCTCATTTGAAAGGCTAATTTGCATGGTATTGTCCTAAAAAGGGTTTAGAGACCTGGGTCCTGCCCCAGGGGACATGTATCAATGCGGCCATTTTTTCAGGAGCAGTGATTTTAATGATGCTTAAAGTGAAAAAAAAAGTGAAATATTCCTTTAAATATCGTACCTGGGGGGTTTCTATAGTATGCCTGTAAAGTGGCGCGTGTTTCCCGTGCTTAGAACAGTCCCTGCACAAAATGACATTTTTAAAGGAATAAAAGTCATTTAAAACTGCTTGCGGCTTTAATGTAATGTCGGGTCCCGGCAATATGGATGAAAATCAGTGAGACAAACGGCATGGGTATTTCCACCCCCCATTCCATTACCAGGCCCTTTGGGTCTTGTATGGATATTAAGGGGAACCCCTCACCCAAATTAAAAAAAGGAAAGGCGTGGGGCCCCCAGGCCCAATATACTCTGAACAGCAGTATACAGGCTGTGCAAACAAGACAGGGACTGTAGGTTTGTTGTTAAGTAGAATCTGTTTGTAATTTTGAACTGGTACATTTTTAAAGTGTAGCTCCCGCCAAAAAATCTATTTTAAGCTTTTTGGAAAACAGGGAAGGGTTATCACCCCTGTGACATTTGTTTTGCTGTCTGTGCTCCTCTTCAGAAGATTTCACCTCACTTTCTGTCCCAATGACAAATGTTTTTTGACAATTTGGGGTTTTTAGTGAAACAAGGATTGGTGATAAAGCATCAGTGGAAGGAGACACGGTTTTCCCATATTAACTCTACAGGTGAGAATTTCCCTTCCTAATGGTAGATTTCATCTCACTTCCTGTTGTCTCCTTCCATTTGCAAGTAGGAGTCGTTTGTAAGTTGGATGTTTGAAAGTAGGGTCCTGCCCTATATACTCAGCAGAAATTGGGGCCTGAGGTGTTGGTGTTGCCACAACACTGTAAGCCCTCACAGTTATGCCCCGTACACACGGTCGGATTTTCCGATGGAAAATGTCCGATCGGAGCGTGTTGTCGGAAATTCCGACCGTGTGTGGGCTCCATCGGACATTTTCCCTCGGATTTTCCGACACACAAAGTTGGAGAGCAGGAGATAAGATTTTCCGACAACAAAATCCGTTGTCGGAAATTCCGATCGTGTGTACACAAATCCGACGGACATAGTGCCACGCATGCTCAGAATAAATAAAGAGATGAAAGCTATTGGCCACTGCCCCGTTTATAGTCCCGACGTACGTGTTTTACGTCACCGCGTTTAGAACGATCGGATTTTCCGACAACTTTGTTTGACCGTGTGTATGCAAGACAAGTTTGAGCCAACATCCGTCAGAAAAAATCCTAGGATTTTGTTGTCGGAATGTCCGAACAAAGTCCGACCGTGTGTACGCCCTATTACTCTTGGTGGGCGCAGGAACCGGCTCTGCTGTGAAATATTAGATCAAGAATTGTAATTACACGCCCCTGCTGAACAGGGTCAGAAAAATTGGGCCTTTGGTGGTGGTGGTGGGGGTGCCACAACACTTTAAGTCCTCACAGTTACTCTTGGTGGGTGCTGGAACGGGCCCTGCTGTGAAATATTAGATCAACAATTGTATTTACATGCACCTGTTGAACAGGGGCAGAAAAATTGGGCCTTAGGCACTGGTGCTACAACACTGCAACCCCTCACAGATACTCTAGTTGGAGCGCAGGAACGAGCCGTCCTGCAAAATATTGCATCAAAAATTGTAATTACACGCCCCTGTTAAACAGGGGCTGAAAAATTGGGCCTTAGGCACTGGTTCTGGTGCCACAACACTGCAACCCCTCACAGATACTCTAGCTGAGCGCAGCAACAAACCCTGCTTGCAAAATATTGCAGCAAAAATTTTAATTACACTCCCCTGTTAAACAGGGGCTGAAACATTGGGCCTTAGCCACTGGTGGCGGTGCCCAGAACCAAAAATATTCTTACAAGCTATCAGCCTGATCATTGAGGAGGAAGAGGATAGTCACTCAGCATAACAGGATAGTCACTCAGCATCAGCATAGGCAGTCTTGAAGGGATCTGACATTTCAAAAAAAAAAATTATTCGGTTACATCAGCATCAGGGGCTTGGTAGCTGGTAGTGATCCAAGACTGATTTATTTTTATGAAGGTCAGTCCATCGACCAAGTCGGTGGACAGGCGCACCCTGTGATCGGTTACAAAGCCTCCAGCAGCACTGAATGTGCGTTCTGAACGAACGCTGGATGCAGGACAGGCCAGTAGCTCAATTGCATACTGTGCAAGCTCTGGCCAGTGATCCATCCTCAAGACCCAGTAACCCAGAGGATTTTCAGTGGGAAAGGTGTCCAAGTCAGATCTTTCCCCTAGGTATTCCTGCACCATGTAAAACAGACACTGGCGATGGTTGCTAGAACCGATTATACCTTGGGGCTGCGCTCCTTCTTTAACTGACCGAAGCCTCAGCAACACGTTGTCTAGGAACAGGAGTTTGTAACCTCCCAGTCTCTGGGATCTTTTTGCAAGGCTCCCGAAGATGTTTCATCCTCTGCTCCCTCTGTGATGGCAAGATAAGGTCCGCAACCTTACCCTTGTACCTTGGATCAAGGAGGGTTGCCAGCCAGTATTGATCCCTCTCCTTGATACCACGAATACGAGGATTCTTCCGCAGGCTTTGCAGGATTAGGGAGGCCATGCAGTGTAGGTTTGCTGAGGCATTCAGTCCGGAGTCCTCTGGGTCACTAAGGACGACATCACCCGCAGCCACCTCCTCTCAGCCACGTACAAGTCCATGGGTTTCTTGGGACTGTAAAGGATCCCTTGAAGACTGCTGCTGATGCTGAGTGCCAGGCTCCACCTCCATGCTGACACAATCCTCCTCCTCCTCGTCCTTTTCCTGTGTGATCGGCGGGCACGCAGGAACACTGTCTAGTTAAAGGGGGCCTTGAGAGGTAAGGAAGTCCTCCTCTTCCTGCCTCTGTTGTGCCTCAAGTGCCCTGTAAATTATTCCACGCAGCGTGTGCTCCAACAGGTGGACAAGGGGGACAGTGTCACTGATGCATGCACTGTCACTGCTCACCATCCTCGTGGTCTCCTCAAATGGTGACAGGACAGTGCATGCATCCCTGATCATGGCCCACTGGCGTGGGGGAAAAAAACAAGCTCCCCTGACCCCGTCCGGTGCCATAGTCGCACAGGTACTCATTGATGGCCCTCTACTGCAGCATGGCCAACGTTGAGTTCCACCTGGTGGGCATGTCACAGATTAGGCGGTTCTTGGGCAAGTTAAATTCCTTTTGGAGGTCAGCCAGCCGAGCACTGGCATTATATGACCAGTGGAAACGCACACAGACAGACTTTCCTGGCCTGCCTCAGGACATCCTGTAAGCCCAGGTACCTGCCCAAGAACCACTGCACCACCAAATTAAGCATGTGAGCCAAACTGGCACATGGGTCAGTTGTCCCTGTCGGAGGGCGGAGAGGAGGTTGGTGCCATTGTCGCAAACCATCATTCCTGGCTGAAGCTGGCGTGGTGTCAACCACCTATGAGCCTGCCCCTGCAGAGCTGACAGAATCTCTGCCCCAGTGTGGCTCCTGTCCCCCAAGCACACCAGCTCAAGCACTGCATGGCATCTTTTGGCCTGCGTACTTGCGTAGCCCCTTGAACGCCTACAGAGCACCGCTGGTCCGAGGGCAAAGCACAGGAAGAGGCCATGGAGGAAGAAGAAGAGGAGGGGGTGGAGGAGAGAGGTATGTCAGAATCACCAGTAGTAATGGTGGCGGAACAACCTCCAACACTACTGCACCTTGTCCTGCATCCTTCCCAGCTGCCAGAAGAGTCACCCAATGCGCCGTGAAAGATAGGTAATGTCCCTGTCCATGCCTACTGGACCATTAGTCAGCGGCAATATGCACCTTACCGCTCACCACCCTGTCCAGCGAGGCCAAGACATTGCCTTCCACATGCTGGTAGAGAGCAGGAATCGCCTTCCCTGAGAAAAAGTGTCGTTTGGGAACTTGCCACTGAGGAACCGCACATTCCACAAACTCACGGAAGGGGGCAGAGTCTACCAATTGAAAAGGCAGCAGTTGAAGTGTTAGCAATTTAGCCAAGCTAGCATTCAACCGCTGGGCATGTGGATGGCTGGGAGCGAACTTCTTTCGGCGGTGCAGCAGCTGAGGCAGGGAAATTTGCCTGGTACAATCTGACGTTGGTGTACTGATAGCAGATTGCCCACAAGTACTTGGCTGTGACACACCTAATTCTACACCTACATTCCTCTCAGTGCAGGTCTCAGAGAGTACTGAAGGTATAGTGGGGTTGGAGATCCCAGCTGATGAGGAACAAGGAGAGGTCCTCTTTGTTCTTTGGTGTGGGTCTTTTAGGTACGCTTGCCAACAAACTGCATGGCAGGTCAACATATGTCTGGTCAAGCATGTGGTGCCCAAGTGGGTGATGTTTTGGCCACGCGAGATACGCTTGAGACATATGTTGCAAATAGCAGCGGTGGGATCTGATGCACTCGTCTGAAAAAAGGCCCATACCAAAAAACTTTTGGAATACCGCGCAGAGACAACAGCGCCCTGCACATGCGGAGCTCTGCGGTGTGATGCAGTCGGTGTGCTGCCCTTAAGCTGGCCCCTGGAGGGCATCCTGCCTCGTTGGTGATGTGCCTTCTCCTCTTCTCTCCTATCAGGCACCCACGTGAAGTCAGTGACCTCATCATTCCCTCCCTCCTCATCACTGGGGCAAAGCTGGCAGTATGCTGCAGCAGGGGGAACATAACTGCCAGACTGCTGTCCTTCTTGGGCACCCCCTCTGTCTGGGCTCACGTTACTGCCTTCCTCTAGCTGAGTACCATCATCTGAGCCTTCAAAACACTGGGCATCCTCCTGGAGCATGTACCCAACACTGTGGTCAAACAGTATGGGGGACTCCTCAGGAGAGCATGGTGGGGCTAGGGAAGGAGTGACTGATGCCACTGAGCCGAGGGAAGAGGCTGCGTTGGCAGCTGCTTTGCCAGACAACGTACCCTGAGCCTGGGTGAGAGGGGATGAGGAGGATGAGGACGGCTTGGTCATCAACTCTACCAAGTCTTCCGCATGTTGCGGCTCAACGCGGCCAACTGCCGAAAAAAAGGACAGGCGTGTCCCACGGCCACGTGCTGATGAGGATGCACCATGTCCATGACCAGTACTGTTGCCTCTAGACACAGAGCCTGCTTGCCCCCTTTTATTGGCTTGTGACTGTCTGCCTCTCCTTGTTGGCCTTTCAGACATACTAATGGCCTGCACTGCAGTGAGATGTAGCTGCACAAAACTGGGATATATATATATATATATACTGATTATACAGCAGCTAGCAGAATGCCTGCCTGTGGTATTAATAGGATCAGAAGAAGCACACCAGCACTTGTCTTCAGGTAGCTATAGGATAAACTGTGCAGGGTACACAGTACACTAACTGGAAATACTGTACTTCAAGAGCCTGCCTGTGCTATTAATAGGATCAGAAGAAGCACACAAGCACTTGTCTTCAGGTAGCTATAGGTGCAACTGTGCAGGGTACACAGTACACTAACTGTAAATACTTCAAGAGCCTGCCTGTGCTATTAATAGGATCAGAAGAAGAACACAAGCACTTGTCTTCAGGTAGATATACTGTAGGTGCAACTGTGCAGGGTACACAGTACACTAACTGTAAATACTTCAAGAGCCTGTCTGTGCTATTAATAGGATCAGAAGAAGCACACAAGCACTTATCTTCAGGCAGCTATCGGTGCAACTGTGCAGGGTACACAGTACACTAACTGTAAATACTTCAAGAGCCTGCCTGTACTATTAATAGGATCAGAAGAAGAACACAAGCACTTGTCTTCAGGTAGCTATACTGTAGGTGCAACTGTGCAGGGTACACAGTACACTAACTGTAAATACTATAAAAACACCTGCCTGCCTGTCAGTATATTAGGAAGAGAAGAACAGGATCTAGCTAAACTGAATACAGTATTTATATATATATATATATATATATATATATATATATATATATATATATATACACACACACACACAACACCTGGGATGCATATATATACACAATACACTGTAAGTGCAGCTAACTGACTCGACCTGCCTGCTGTAACTTAAACCAAATGACATTGGGGGTTATTTACGAAAGGCAAATCCACTTTGCACTGCAAGTGCACTTGGAAGTGCAGTCACTCTAAATCTGAGGGGTAGATCTGAAATGAGTGGAAGCTCTGCTAATTTTATCATTCAATCATGTGCAAGCCAAAATATTTTTTTTTTAATATTTTCCTTGCATGTCCCCCTCAAATCTACAGTGACTTGACTTCCAAGTGCACTTTCAGTGCACTTTCAAGTGCGCTTGCAGTGCAAAGTGGATTTTCCTTTAGTAAATAGCCCCCACTGTCTCTCTGTCTAATTATCTCTCTCCGCTGCCGCAATACACTACACAAGGCCGCCACGCAGGCGGCCTTATATAGCGTGGGGCATGTACTAAATCTCCTGAGCCATAATTGGACAAAGCCACCCTGGCTTTGGCCGATTACGGCTCTCTGTACACACAGCGCTGTAATTGGCCAAGCATGCGGGTCATAGTGCATGCTCGGCCAATCATCAGCCAGCAATGCCGCAGTGAATTATGGGCCGTGACACGCCACTCGAATTTGCCGCGAACGGCCCATACCATCCGCAATTCGACGAACGGTCGAACAGGCAATGTTCGAGTCGAACATGGGTTCGACTCGAACTCGAAGCTCATCCCTACACATTTTTTTTTTTTTTTTGGGGTGGAACTCCACTTTAACCACTTCAATACCGGGCACTTTCACCCCTTCCTGCCCAGGCCAATTTCAGTTTTCAGCGCTGACGTACTTTGAATGACAATTGCGCGGTCATGCAACACTGTACCCCAAATGTAATTTTTATCATTCTTTTGAGACACATAGGGGGTTATTTACTAAAGGAAAATCCACTTTGCACTACAAGTGCACTTGGAAGTAAAGTCGCTGTAGATCTGAGGGGGACATGCAAGGAAAATAAAAACCAGCATTTTAGCTTGCACATGATTGGATGATAAAATCAGCAGAGCTTCCCCTCATTTCAGATCTACCCCTTAGATTTAGAGTGACTGCACTTCCAAAGTGGATTTGCCTTTCGTAAATAACCCCCATAGAGCTTCCTTTTATTTATTTTTTTATTTGTTTTTATTTATTTTTTTTTCTTCTTCCTTTTTCCTTCCCCATTGGATTAATAATTGTTATACTGGATTCTGGAAATTGTACTATTATATCTTTGGTTGTATATGATGTTTTGTTGTTTTTTTTTTTTTTGTGTTTTGTCTGTAATTAAGAAATTTAAAAAGAAAAAAAAAAAAAAGAGAGACACACACAGAACTTTCTTTTAGTGGTATTTAATCAACACTGGGCTTTTATATTTTGGTAAACAAACGAAAAATAACGAAAGACCGAAAATCTTGAAAAAAAAAACAATTTTTTTTCTTAGTTTGTGTTATAATATTTTGCAAATAAGTAATTTTTCTTCTTCACTGATGTGCATTGATAAGGATTGACTATTGGGCTTCACTGATAGGCACAGATAGGCAGCATTGATGATGATGCACTAATGAGTCTGCACTGATGGGCACCCTCCCAGAACTATAGGACCACACTCTTTTGGCTATAGCGGGTATTAAAGTGGTTAATCTCTCGATGATCTTGAAATCGCGCCCGGCGCTACAATTTTCGTGTCAGAGGTCTCCCAGAAATAGAAAGAGATATTACCTCTATCGCCCTGGCTCTGCTGCAATCTGCAGTACCAGACATCGATGAAATCCACATGGAAATAGATTGTACACACAGGGATCTTATCCCCCCGAAAGCTGAAGGACCTCCTAGAGATGTGATTGTGAAGCCTCATTTTTTCAGAATCAAAGAAGCAGTCATGCGCTATGCTAGAGACCACCCAGATCTTGAAATTAATGGCTATAAAATTCAAGTGTTTGCGGACATCTCCCAGGCTACTATTCAAAAATGAAGATCCTTCAAGCCTCTACTCTCACCCTTGTTCGACAGGAATATTCGCTATCGATGGAATTATCCTTTTCGGCTCCAATTTACTTACAATGGCAAATCATATTCCTTTTCGACTTTTCCTGATGGTGAACATATCCTTTTGGAACTGGGTTTCATCACGCACAGCCCATCCTCGCGGAACCAGCAAAGATTCAGCGACCTTCCTCCCCCGCTCTCTCCTCTCTGGTCTCCACAGATGATGAGGAAATCGATGACCTCCCGTCGAGTGACCTGAAGATTTAATATCTATTTATCATTTTATTTTTATTTTCTCCCTGGCGGTGGCTTCTCAGTGGTCCACTTATGGACATTAGCCACTGCACTTATTTCCACTCCCCCCCTCCTTTCCTGTTATTGGGGTGAGGGGAGATCTGTTAATTTATAATGCACCTTAGTTAAGGCTGTCAGTTATCCAGGTTCTGTTTTTAAACCAATATACATTTTAGTATTGATTGACATATAACTGTATTTTTGGAGTTTACCATTGCTACAAAAGTTTTCCCTATTTAGGGCGCAAATGGGTATTTAATTTTCATAATACACTTTAGTGCCAGGAAGTGTCTATGCACTCTCCCTATTTGAAGGACTCTTTCCATTACTTAAGTCTTGGAGAAGACTCCTTCATACCCGGAATTCTGATTCTTGGATACTGGTTTAGAGGTTATTGTATACTAGTAGTACCTCTCACTTATATGATGTTCTGTACAGAGGCGGGAGGTTCCTGGCCTGAACATTTTCTCCCTTTCCTTCTTTTTCTTTTTCTCTTCTCTTTCTTTAACCCCTTTTGCTTTTCCTTCCTGACGGTCACCCAGAGTCTCAACCGGTTCTCCTGGATTTCTCGAATTTCAGATGGAGGGGTACGTTTAAAATTGATATTTACGCTGCTTATCTATCATGTCTAAGGTAGTAAGTACTATCTGAATACTCTCTCACAAAGTTCAGGGCCTAGGATCGCCTTCCAAACGAATTAAAGCCCTTGCGTATTACCGATCTATGGGTGCTGATATTATAGCCTTGCAGGAGACACACTTTCTTCCCTCGTTTACCCCACGGTACATTCATAAAGATTATCCTGTGTGCTATTTTGCCAATGCTTCAGAAAAAAAGAGGGGGTGGATCTCTGTTTATCTAGACGGCTCTCATTTACTGAAACGAAAGTCATTAAAGACCGGGAAGGAAGATACCTCCTAGTTAAGGGTTACCTGGGAGAAAACTTGGTGACCTTTTTGGTTTATTATACCCCTAATACGAATCAAACAGCTTTTTTTCGGTCAATACTACAAATGTTAGCCAATGAATTTGAAGGGGATGTTATATTAGCGGGTGATTCCAACTTGGCTTTAGACCTTATAATGGATAAATCTCACACGGCTTCTTTAAGATCCCCTTCCAAGCAAAGTCGTAAATTTGCTCAGTTACTATATCACTATGATCTTGTAGATGCCTGGAGGGAAGCCAACCCTAGCTCTAAAGATTATTCTCATTTTTCGAGAGCTCATAATAATTATTCTCATATTGATCATGTTTTTCTCCTCTCGGGACTTCTACCTAAGTTACGCTCAGCCAAAATAATCTCTACCCCATGGTCAGACCATGATCCTATAATGCTACAGCTCTCAGACTTGACAATTAAAATAGCCAAATCACATTGGCGTCTAAATGAATCTCTTCTCAGTGATGAATCTTACTGTCTGGAGATTTCTACCCACTTGAAGAATTATTTTGAAATTAATAAAGCAGATCAATTGGGCAACACATAAAGCATCCGTCAGAGGGTTCCTTGTTCAGCTGTCTTCCAGGCTTAAAAAAGCGCGAGACGAGTTGATTTATGCTAAAACTAGGGAATACGAAGCTCTAGCCACTCAACATAAAAAGTCCCCATCCTCTGACCTATTAGCTAAACATGAAGAAGCCTGTTTAGAGCTCAACATATGCCTCACCACAAAAGCTGAGAAGCAACTACGCTGGTCCAGTCATAGGTTCTTTACTTGGCGGGATCGCCCAGGATCTTTGCTGGCACACAAGCTCACTCCTAGATATACTCACTCGGCATTGCCCAAAATTAGACTTTCAGGAGGTCATATTTCTCAAAATCCTCAAAAAATTCTTCATGAATTTCATAGTTTCTATGCTGACCTATATGGACAGCCCCGGAGGCCGCTTCTTCTATTAAGGAATTTTTAGGGGGCCTACCTATTCCCTCTATTGAGGAAGCACATAGAGATTTAATGGACCAACCCATTACTAGTGAAGAGATCAGCAATACCATCAAACTGCTATCACTCCATAAGTCACCAGGACCAGATGGTCTCACTAATATCTATTACAAAAAATTCTCAGAACAGCTGGTCCCACACATGGCTCTCTATTTTAATTCCTTGCGGGATGGAGGTGCGGTTCCTCTCGATGAAAATAAGGCCTATATTAGTGTCATCCCAAAACCTAATAGGGATACTACTGATGTCCTTAATTGTCGACCAATCTCGCTAATCAATTGTGATTTAAAAATTCTTACGAAATTCATGTCCCTACGTCTTAACACATTCTTAGCAGAATATATTCATAAAGATCAATCAGGATTTATTGCTGGGCGCCAAACACTAGACCAAATCCGTAGAACTATAACCTTGATTTCAGCTGTACGTACTAACTGGGATACCCCCCTTTCTTGGGAGCTTCTCCTTCTATCATTAGAACTTCATAAGGCTTTTGATAGTGTGAATTGGAACTATTTATTTACTACTTTAGAGACTTTCGGATTTGGAACTAGCTTTTTATCCTTATTGAAAACTTTATATGGATCTCCGTTAGCTCAGGTTTCCATACGGGGCTACAAATCGCTGTCTTTCACTATTAAACATGGTACGAGACAGGGATGCCCCCTTTCACCCTTACTTTTCGCATTAGCTATCGAGCCTTTGGCCATAGCCATTCGGTCACAGCCTAATATTTCTGGTATTAATTGTGGACAGCAAGAACATAAATACGCTTTATTTGCTGATGATGTCCTTATGTATGTTACAAACCCTCAAGTCACTCTACCTCATTTACTATCCTTATTAGACCAGTTCTCTGGGCTTGCTGGCCTCTCCCTGAACCCTCACAAAACAACAGCCCTTAATGTCTCGCTTCCCCACTCAATAGTAAGGACCCTTTGGGATAAATATAACTTTCAATGGGCATCGCATTCCCTTTCATATTTAGGGATCCAATTAACATCTTCTATAGGGACTCTCTATAAAGCTAATTATCCCCCTTTATTTAAAAAACTTAAAGAAGAACTTCGCCGCTGGGCGGACTATTCCTTATCATGCTTTGGCAGAATTAACTCTGTCAAAATGACACTTCTACCCAGGATACTTTATTATTTTAGAACTCTACCAGTGATAGTCCCGAGAGGAGATCTACAGTGTTTACAAGCTGAGGTTCTTCGCTTCATTTGGGGTAATAGAAGACCTCGCATGAACAAACAGATCCTATATGCCCCAAAATTAAAGGGAGGCCTTGGTCTCCCTAATTTACTAAACTTCTTTCAAGCCGCCCAGATCTCACAACTTGCCCAAACTACTGCTACAGGCCCTGCACCTCTTTGGGTTTCCATAGAGGCGATCTCCTGTCACCCCTTGGCCATAGGATCACTGATGTGGCTTTCTAGCCGGGTACGCCCTCCTATATTATGCCCTTCCTTATCACAGTCATTGGCGGTTTTGGGATAGAGTGCGTCACTGGACATCCCTGTCGTCCCCACACACACTTTTAGCTCCCATCTTCTGCAATCCGGAGTTTCCACCGGGATTAGCACCACAGTCATTGGTGGCTTAATAAAGAATTGCTGAGGATTGGCGACTATCTTAATGGCAACCAGGTATATTCTTTGCAACAATACAAGGACAAAATGCAGATACCTATCAGTGAAATATTCCGATATAACCAAATTGCATCCTTTGTCAGAAGCAAACTTAATTTAATAATTGAGCCGCTTATACATACAATGTTTGAGTTATCTTGTCAAACAAGGGGTCAAACAAAAGGGACGATTATCTATGGTGTATGCTTCCCTCACTGAAACCTAACTCAAAGCTTTCCTATATGAACCAATGGGAAAAAGATCTGAATCTTAACTTTGATCTGTCTGAATGGCAGGATATTGCTTATAATTTATCCGAAATCTCTATCAATACCACGCTAATGGAAGCCAACTATAAAACACTGTTACGTTGGTACCTGGTCCCAACTCGGGTGGCTAACTGTCCCTAATGCCGCGTACACACGGTCGGACTTTTCGTCTACAAAAGTCCAACGGACGCCGACGGACTAAAGCTGGCTGAGAATCCGATCGTGTGTGGGCTTCCCCGGACTTTCAGCTGACTTTTCCAGCCGCAAATCTGACGGACTTTAGATTTGAAACATGCTTCAAATCTTTACGTCGTAACTACGCCGGACCCAGAAATCCGCTCGTCTGTATGCTAGTCCGACGGGCAAAAACCCACGCTAGGGCGGCTATTGGCTACTGGCTATCAACTTCCTTATTTTAGTCCGGTGTACGTCATCACGTACGAATCCGTCGGACTTTTGTGTGATCGTATGTAGGCAAGTCCGTTCGTAAGAAAGTCTGCCGCAAGTCCACCAAAAGTCCGCCAAAAGTCTGACAAAAGTCCGTTGAAAGTCTGTCGGACGGGCTGTCAGACTTTTGTAGCCAAAAAGTCCGACCGTGTGTACGCGGCATAACTGTTTCCGATGCTGTGGTCAATCGGGGACAATGTTCCCAGTGGGGACCTCTCATAATGGGCACATCAGGTGTACAGACCCAGGAGCTTAGTGTGGAGGTGGTGGGAAGTCCTCATAAAGGGTATGGCAGGTATACAGACCCAGGAACCCAACACAGGGATGGTGGGGAGCCCTCATAATGGGCACAGCAGGTGTTCAGACCCAGGAACTCAACACAAGGATGGTGGGAACCCCTCATAAAGGACACAGGTAGATCCCCAGAGGCGGCCTTGTTTCATAAACTGCCCAAAGAGGCACCCAGGAAATCAACTAAATGAATTGCATATATATTATTTAGCGGCAAGGATTACAGTGGCCTGGCATTGGAAACAATTGGTCATTCCTCTAGATTATGTTAAAAATAAAATCAACTGGATTATGGTAAATGACAAACTTACACACTTCATAATAACTCTAAAAAATTTGATAAGATATGGGACCCGTGGATCCGTTACATTTCGGTTCCCTAATGAGCTCTGGGCTGACCCTCTGGAATTCCTCTCCTTTCCCTTTCTTATTTCCTTATTTCTGCTTTCCTTCTTTTTCTCTACTTTTCTCTACATGTAGTTTAAACCTATTACTTATTGGGATGTTTTAGAATTTCATTAAAGAGGAGGGCCAGTCAAAAAAAAAAAGAAAATTAAAAGTCAGCAGCTAAAAATACTGCAGCTGCTGACTTTTAATTGGACACTTACCTGTCCCAGGGTCCAGCTATGCGGGGGATCGAAGCCCCGCTCGTCTCCCTCTCCGTTCGGCGGCATTGCAACTGTGGGCGCCGGGCTGTGGTTTCACAGCCTGGCACCCACTGCGCATGCCGTGATTGGCCGCTCGGTCACCTGGGACCTGTAATGGGTCCCAGATGATTGACAGGAGGGAGGGAGCAGAGCTGAGCCCTTCCTGTGCCGAGACGGAAGTGATGTCACCAGCCCAGGCACTGGAAGAGGCAGACTACGAGGGACCCCCTAGCAACAGGCATTTAGAGGTGAGTAAAAAAAAAAAAAATATCCAAATTTTTTTTGTATTTTTTTTAGGATTTTTCATGTAGTTTTTTTTTTTTTTTTTGGGTGGAACACCACTTTAAGTTTGGTTTTGACATTGATATTCTCAGGAAATGGTACAAAAGTTCGTTACTATGTCTTATCCAATCTCTCTCCTCGATCCCTCCCTTTCCTTCATCTGCCTCTTCGTACCATATGCAGGTTCTTGCAGGTTTCTATATGTTATTGCACAAGGTAGCGACTTTGAATACTGATTAGAATTAAATGTTATTAGGTTACTATATGTCTAATATTGTATGTATTTACCTACTGGGTTTTTTTTGCCCAGCGGGTCGAGTTGAACATACCCAGTGAACATTGATCATTCCTTCATACTAATGGAACATGCAATGCATTGTTGGATTATATCTTAAGTATTTGTAATATTGTCATAACAATAAGCTGAATACTGATCGATGTTTACCTGCTATGTTTGTGATGTCTAAAACCTTTCAATAAAAATATTGGAAATATAAAGTGGTTATTCTCTCCATTACTATATACGTGCTCCAACTGGGGAGACTCTCAAAATTATAGAGTTAGGACTGCAGTCATAGGCGCGTGCACGCGGTGTGCCGGATGTGCCTGGGCTTTTTTTCTGGAGAAACTGCTAGTTATAGGTCAGGTTGGTTGTCATTTGTTTCTATAGTGTGAATGGGGTCAAAATTTTAATTATTCAATAAAGCAATGCATAGAGTGAGAGTGAAAATGAAAGAGAAGCTAATAAGTATAGGATCTGAAATCCTGGAAGAGGGGAGTGCCCACACACATACGTCCTGTTTTTCCAAATTCTTCCACATGTGCTCTACTGTTAGAGACATGAGCCCCCTGTTCTGACTCACTTTCATGTAATCTTTCTGCATTGTATTGAACGGCATTAGGTTGTTATTGTTTTGTAGTATGCTGACATCTAGTGGCGGTTTTGGGCCACTACAACTTGTTTACAATGGTATTATGGAAACTTCCTCTGCCCTCCCCTCCAGTTTAGAGCTAGTTAGTTTAGTCTTAGCTAGACCCTCCCCGCATCTCCCATGCTTCCTCAGTCAGCGCTTGTGCTTTGCAGAGGCAGAATTTAGGGAAGTCATTTTTTTCTTCTTACAGAAGACTGGAAAAAAACATCCTCTGTGAATAGCTAAAGTAAAATTGTGTTGGATTCAACTTCTGTGTCTTACTGGGGAGTGGAGCTGCCTGTGGATGGTGCCAACAGAAGGTGACCATACTGTCTGGACAGACTATGGTTGATTTTTCTAAAAGTGGAGAGTGCAGAATCTGGTGCAGCTGTGCATTGTAGCCAATCGGCTTCTAACTTCAGCTTGTTCGGTTAAAGCGGAACCTTCGGTCATTTTTTCATCTTCTCATCTATTAAATCTTCTGCCCTTGTTGTTGTTGTTTTAACTTTGGATAGTAAAACATTTTTTTTTCTGCCAGTAAATACCTTATACAGCCCACTTCATGTTTCTTGTCTGGTCTTGTTCATCCACAGCTCTCTCTCTCTCACTCTCGTGAGAGTTTGGCATGAAGGGAGAGGGGAGTCATAAGAGGGCCAATGAGAGCTGCAGAGCTGGAGGTGTGCCTCTGTGTGTCTGTGTAAATCCAGGAAGTGAACAGGCAGCAGCTTCAGCTGCCCACAGTTACAATGGTTGCAGCCAGACTCAGTGGAGGGAGATTTCTGCAGTATATTTGGCAAGTGCAGAATCACAGTATATATAAAAGTAATATGCAAAGTGGTTGGAGGGAAGCTTCGGAATGGCAAACATGTTTTTATTACAAATTATGTGAGCAGACTGCAGTTCCTCTTTAAGCCCCGACAATAAAACCTGGAAGCTGATTGCTTTCTATGCAGAACTGCACCAGATTTTGCATGCATGCTCCACTTTTAGTAAATCAGCCCCTTCGAGTACAGTGGAACCTTGATTTACGAGTAACGTGGTAAACAAGCGTTTTGAAAGACGAGCAACTTTTAAAAAAAATTCTGAGTGTTGTCTCGCAAAACGAGCAGAATTCAAGCTAATGGGGTGTGCAGTACTGCATTTGGCCAGAGGTGTGGGGGCTACGGTGACACTCAGAACGGTTCGGAGTCATTCACAGCTGTTCAGAAATACTCGGAACCACTCAGAAATACTCAGAAACACTTGGAAATACTCCTCCGTTTCCGAGGCTTTCCGAGTTCAGCCGAGCTGTCCCGGAGTATTTCAAAGGCTCTCCAGTGCCCCCCCCCACCTCTGGCAGCATGCAGTATTGCATGTAATAGAAGTCAATGCGGAACAAATTATCTTTCGTTCCATTGACTGCTATGGGGAAATTCCCTTTTTGATATGCGAGTGCTTTGGATTACAAGCATTCTCCTGGAACGGATTATGCTCGTGATCCAGGGTTCCACTGTACATGATTTTGCACTAATCCACAAAGGCAATAACATCCATCACTGGCATTTGAAAGTCCAAGAGGGTCTAGAGCAGTGAGGGCAAACCTTGGCACCCCAGATGTTTTGGAACTACATTTCGCATGATGCTCATCTACACTGCAGAGTGCCAGAGCATCATGGGAAATGTAGTGCCGAAACATCTGGGTTGCCAAGGTTTACCATTACTGGTCTACTGGCTACAGACCTCCTGGGAACCCCATCTGGGCTCCTATCCCCCCCAAGGGGGTGATCCACTCCAAAAGAGTAATAGCTACATTTTGGCAGTCTTCCCCAACCAAGAGTTCTCTAGGGCAGGGGTCTCAAACTGGCGGCCCTCCAACTGCTGCCAAACTACAAGTCCCATGAGGCATTGCAAGGCTGACAGTTACAAGCATGACTCCCACAGGCAGAGGCATGATGGGACTTGTAGTTTCGCAACAGCTGGAGGGCCGCCAGTTTTAGACCCCTGCTCTAGGGCATTTAGTGAGCCCTATTTATATGGTATGACCTGCAGGGGGCGGTAATTGTGGGAAAACATTAACTCTTCCTGCTCAGTTACCTCTATCTCCGCAGCCTAAGGATATCAAGAACATCAAGACATTGTAACAATTTGCACCTGGCTGACCTGATTAACTTGGAGACAGGAATGCAGAGAGAAAAAAAAAAACATTTAACCCTTCAGAACCCTCTTGGTGGCACCTGCCTACAAACATAATGATGTGTTCTCAGGAGGGTGTGTCCATGATGCCCTGGCCTCACGGGGAGTGTCTGCGGGGGAACAGCACCACAGAGACCGAGAGTACTGCAGAAAAAGCAGCTTTTTTTAATTGAAAAATTTAGATGAAAGCTGAACTCTGCGATAAGCAAATATTGTCTAAATCCATTCATCATGCGTACTCTTATTTAATCTTCGTATATTTCTTCCAGATCTGTAATAAAGACCGCTCACTGCTGCTCTCTCTCCTTGTGCAGGGTGACTGGTCTTGTCTCCGCCCCCTCCTGTAGTTTTCTGTAGGCAGCCTGTAGTGGGTGGAGCCTGCTGGACCCCTCCCACAGCTCTGTTTTCTGCACAGGTTATGTACAGCAGAGTGATGATGCCACTGCTACTTTAATTTTTGGTTTGCAAAGGCATTTGATGCACACAAAGTGGATTTATATCCTTTGTGGAAATTAAAGGAATATATTTTTAATACAGGTTTCCTAGCCCCAGAGTTCAGCCTTAAGCTGGAGTTGTGCTATGAAGGGCCAGTCCGCCCCAAAAGTAACTTTAGCTATAGCTGGAGCTTGGGGAGCAGAGTCAGCCCTTGGTTTATTATGACATAATTGTATTCTTTGCCCCCGCCCGCCTGAGAGTTTTGAAGTAAATACAAAATCCAGCAGGAATCGTGGGAACCCCTCTTAATGGGCAAGGCAAGTGTGCAGACACAATAGCCCAGCACATGGGTATTGGGAGTCTCTCATAATTGGCATAGCAGATGTACAGACCCAAGTGCAGGGATGATGTGAACTTTTAATAATGGCCAAGGAAGATGTGCAGACCTGGGAACTCAGCACATTGATGGTGGGAACCCCACATGATGTCCAATAAAGGTGTGCAGATCTGGGAACTCAGCCTAGGGATGGTGGGGACCTCTCATAATGGGCACAGCAGGTGTACAGACCCAGGAGCTTAGTGTGGAGGTGGTGGAAGTCCTCATAATGGGTATGGCAGGTGTACAGATCCAGGAACGCAGCACAGGGATGGTGGGAACCCCTCATAATGGGCACAGCAGGTGTACAGACCCAGGAACTCAACACAAGGATGGTGGGAACCCCTTATAAAGGACACAGGTATGCAGACCAAGGAGCTCAGCACTGATGGTGGGAACCTCTTAATGGACAAAGCAGACGTGCAGCCATGGAAACTCAGCAATGGTGGGAACCCAGCTCAGGAATTATATTCCCTGATAATGGACACAGCAGGTGAACAGACCTGGGAACTCAACATTGGGATGATGGGAACCTCTCATAATTGCAAGAAAAGCTGTGCAGACCCAGGAACTCAGCACAGGGATAGTGGGAACCCCTTAATGGGCAAAGCAAATGTGCAGACGTGAAAACTTAGCTCAGGGATGGTGGGAATCCCTAATATTGGGCAGAGCAGGGATGTGGACCTAGGAACTCAGCTCAGGGATGGTGGTAACCCCTCATAAAGGGCACAGCTGGGTTGCAGACCCAAGAACTCAGCTCAGGGATGGTGGTAACCCCTCATAAAGGGCACAACAGGTGTACAGACCCAGGAACTCAGCTCAGAGATGGTGGGAACCCCTCATAAAGGGCACAGCAGGGTTGCAGACCCAGGAACTCAGCTCAGGGATGGTGGTAACCCCCCATAAAGGGCATGGCAGGTGTGCAGACCCAGGAACTCAGCACAGGGATGGTGGGAACCCCTCACAATGGGCACAGCAGGTTTGTAGACCCATAAACTCAGTACAGGGATAGTGGGGACCCCTATAAAGGGCACAGCAGCTCTGCAGACCCAGGAACTCAGCACAAGGATGATGAAAACCCCTCATAATTGCCACAGCAGCTGTGCAGACCCAGAAACTCAGCTCAGGGATGGTGGAAGCCCCTCTAATGGGCATAGCAGGCGTGCAACCCCAGGAACGCAACATTGGGCTGATAGAAACCCCTTAATGAGCAAAGCAGATGAGTAGGCCTGGAAACTCAGTGCAGAAATGGTGGTAACCCCTTATAATGGGCACAGCAGGAGTGCAATCCTGAGAACTCAAAACAGGGATGGTGGAAACCCCCCCGATAATGGGCAAAACAGATGTTCAGACCTAGGAACTCACCATTAGTGTCCCCAAAAGATAGAAGAGACTGGGTGGGGGTGGTAATTCTTCTCCAGCATCTTCTGAAATACCAAAGTGTCCGAGTACTTCTTTATCTTTTGTCCGAGGGGAGAGGATTGCACTCCAGTGACCCCCGTTACTTCATTCTCGTTAACTCAGCATCTTGACTCGAGAAAGGACGGTGGATAAAACGGGCGCATGAATAAAAAGGAACACAACGCTAAAACCTGCCACAGGCGGGGGTGGGAGGGAGTATAAAAAAGTCGAACGTTTGGCTCATTGACTCTTCCGGGACAATAAGGGTGAGAGGTTAATGGTGACCCCCGGCAGGCCAAGGAGTGAATCGAGGACAGCCAACCAAAGAACGGATAGGGAGCCGAAAAACCCCAGCGTGGATAAAGAGAGTAAAGCCTGCACCGCGCTGACCTTGGCAAGGAATAACCCAGCCTGGGGGACCCCGCCTGACCCGACCACTCTTGAAGTTTAGATCACTTGGGCCTTCATCACATAATGAGGCCCCCTGATCAGAGGGTGGGGGCCCCCGCTCTGTTCTCCAGAGCCGCATGCTGATGGAAGCATATTGTGCTTTTTAATACGAGCATCGGGGGTGTCATTAGACTAGGAAAACAAAAGAAAGAGCTCATGAAAAGGAGGATGGACCTCGGAATTCTCCTGCCGTGTGTGAAGGACAGGCTGTTCCTCAGCACTAGTTAGAGCCAGGTCTGCCGAGGGGGGGGGGGGGGGGGGGACTTTATTGTCTATGTCAGGCCTGTGAACGTGTGCGGCCCCCCTTTTTTTATATTTTGTTGGCTTTTTTAAAACTGGCCTGTTGAGCACAACGGGAATACGTCAGATTGGCTCTGTGCGGAAAAGGAAAACACAGCGGATGGATCTAGATAGAAGAAAGCACGTATTGTCCTGAGATTAAAGGGGAAACCCCAACTGGATGGCATTTAGGTTTCACAAATCACTAGCCATTATTATTATTATTATATTTCTTTTTTTTTTGTACATTTCTTGTTTTCACCTTTTTTATTCTTTGTTATATCTCAGTGCTGCTGATCTCCTGCAGTCTCTTTGCAGCCACTTCATGGCTATCTAGGGGTTGATTTACTTAACCACTACACCTCTCCACCCTGTACACCCCAATATGGACTAGAGCAATTTTCACATTTCTACTATGGACCTGTTTATTCTGCAATAACTCTGTCTTTACTTTAAGCGGTATTAAACCTAAAACCAAAAATGTAATTTATTGCAGCTTACCAATCATTAGATGTGGTGGCTGCATTAGTTTTCTTTTTTTTTTTTTTGGCTTTTTCCCTGTGTTCACATGGTGCTCTGGCCAGTAACACACCTTCTGTATTAGAGCGACCCCACTCTGGATTAAAGTGATATACAGTGGGGACAGAAAGTATTCAGACCCCCTTAATTTTTTCACTTTTTGTTATATTGCAGCCATTTGCTAAAATCATTTAAGTTCATTTTTTTCCTCATTAATGTACACACAGCACCCCATATTGACAGAAAAACACAGAATTGTTGACATTTTTTCAGATTTATTAAAAAAAGAAAAACTGAAATATCACATGGTCCTAAGTATTCAGACCCTTTGCTGTGACACTCATATATATATAACTCAGGTGCTGTCCATTTCTTCTGATCATCCTTGAGATGGTTCTACACCTTCATTTGAGTCCAGCTGTGTTTGATTATACTGATTGGACTTGATTAGGAAAGCCACACACCTGTCTATATAAGGCCGGATTCACATCTATGCAGTTTTAGTGCTTTTTGCAGATTTGCACTACAGTCCATTTAACATGGTTTCCTATGGAACACATTCTGTAGTGCAAATCTGTACAATGCAAAAAAGCACTAAAACTGCATAGGTGTGAATCCAACCTGAGACCTTACAGCTCACGGTGCATGTCAGAGCAAAGGAGTATCATGAGGTCAAAGGAACTGCCTGAAGAGCTCAGAGACAGAATTGTGGCAAGGCACAGATCTGGCCAAGGTTACAAAAAAAATTCTGCTGCACTTAATGTTCCTAAGAGCACAGTGGCCTCCATAATCCTTAAATGGAAGACGTTTGGGACGACCAGAACCCTTCCTAGAGCTGGCCGTCCGGCCAAACTGAGCTATCGGGGGAGAAGAGCCTTGGTGAGAGAGGTAAAGAAGAACCCAAAGATCACTGTGGCTGAGCTCTGGACATGCCATTGCAGAGATGGGAGAACATTGTAGAAAGTCAACCATCACTGCAGCCCTCCACCAGTCGGGGCTTTATGGCAGAGTGGCAACGACGGAAGCCTCTCCTCAGTGCAAGACACATGAAAGCCCGCATGGAGTTTGCTAAAAAACACCTGAAGGACTCCAAGATGGTGAGAAATAAGATTCTCTAGTCTGATGAGACCAAGATAGAACTTTTTGGCCTTAATTCTAAGAGGTATGTGTGGAGAAAACCAGGCACTGCTTATCACCTGTCCAATGCAGTCCCAACAGTGAAGCAGCATCATGCTGTGGGGGCGCTTTTCAGCTGCAGGGACAGGACGACTGGTTGCAATCGAGGGAAAGATGAATGCGGCCAAGTACAGGGATATCCTGGATGAAAACCTTTTCCAGAGTGCTCAGGACCTCAGATTGGGCCGAAGGTTTACCTTCCAACAAGACAATGACCTTAAGCACACAGCTAAAATAATGAAGGAGTGGCTTCACAACAACCCTGTGACTGTTCTTGAATGGCCCAGCCAGAGCCCTGACTTAAACCCAATTGAGCATCTCTGGAGAGACCTAAAAATGGCCGTCCACCAACGTTTACCATCCAACCTGACAGAACTGGAGAGGATCTGCAAGGAGGAATGGCAGAGGATCCCCAAATCTAGGTGTGAAAAACTTGTTGCATCTTTCCCAAAAAGACTCATGGCTGTATTAGATCAAAAGGGGCTTCTACTAAATACTGAGCAAAGGGTCTGAATACTTAGGACCATGTAATATTTCAGTTTTTCTTTTTTAATAAATCTTCAAAAATGTCAACAATTCTGTGTTTTTCTGTCAATATGGGGTGCTGTGTGTACATTAATGAGGGAAAAAATGAACTTAAATGATTTTAGCAAATGGCTGCAATATAACAAAGAGTGAAAAATTTAAGGGGGTCTGAATACTTTCTGTCCTCACTGTATATATGTTTTTTAAATAATAAACATGTCATACTTAACTGCTCTGTGTAGTGGTTTTGCACAGAGCAGCCCGATACTCCTCCTCCTCTTCTTGGGTCTCCCGTCAGCTCTCCTGACTCCTCCTCTTCTCTGAGTCGCTTGCTTTTAGGGCACTCGTGCATGCCAGACATCCCAACCTGCAAAAACTCACTTCAGGGAGGTGGCTCTTTGCCCCCGCAACCCCCCCACCCGCGGCAAAATATTTTTAAAATCACCTTTTTAATATTTTTCCACAGTGCTTATGGGGAAGGGGATGGGTTTTTATTTTTAATAATTGATATTTTGATTTTTTTACAATTTAATTTGTTTCTTAATTTTTTTCACAATGCTTTTTTACACTTTTTATTTTTTTACACTTTTTAATTTTTTAGAATTTTTTTTTAGAATTTGTAAAATATTTTTTGGGGGGCTTTGGTGAGATGTCAGCATATACACTTGTTATTTTTTTTACTTCAAAAGCAGATTTTATATATATATATGCTCTGAAATAAAGTAAAAAACATGACAAATAAACAAACAGTGTGTATGTGTGTGTGTATATATATATAAATATATCATATATATATATATATATATATATATATATATATATATATATATATATATATATATATATATATACACACACATACATTACTGTCAGCGGTAATGGAATTTAAAGTGGTATTAAAGGCTCACTTAACAAAAAAAAAAAAACAAAGAACAAAGCAAACATGTTATACTTACCTGCTCTGTGTAATGGTTTTGCACAGAGCACCCGGATCCTCCTCTTCTCGGGTCCCACACCGGTGCTCCTGGCCTCTCCCTCCCACCGAGTGCCCCCCACAGCAAGCAACTTGCTATAGGGGCGCCCGAGCTGAGCTGCAGCCTCGAGTGTCTATTCAAACAGGAAGCCGCGGCTAGGCCCCGCCTCCCCTCTCTCCTCATTGGATCACTGACTTTGATTGACAGCAGCAAAAGCCAATGGCGCTCCGCTGATGTCTCAGCTAATCAGGTGGGAGCGTGCCAGGCAGCAACATCGCAACTACTGCAACATTGCTGAATCAAGATGGGGCTCAGGTAAGTATTAGGGGGGCTGCTACACACAGAACGCTTTTTATCTTAATGCATAGAATGCGACCTTCTGCCTTTACAACCACTTTAAACAGAGGCAAATTTTATTTAAAAAATATCTTATCAAATTGCTTTAACTGACATCCTCTGCATGTGGAAACTCATCCCTTTGCTTTGCAGATGAATTAAACAGTAGATACAAAAGTAACAATGTTACTTTGTATCTCTCTATCTCCTGTCTGATCAATGTTTATAAACAATGTTTTTTTTGTATCTCTCTATCTCCTGTCTGATTAATGTTTATAAACAATGTTACTTTGTATCTCCCTATCTCCTGTCTGATCAATGTTACTTTGTATCTCTCTATCTCCTGTCTGATTAATGTTTATAAACAATGTTACTTTGTATCTCCCTATCTCCTGTCTGATCAATGTTTATAAACAATGTTTCTTTGTATCTCTCTATCTCCTGTCTGATGTTTATAAACAATATTACTTTGTATCTCTCTAACCACTTGACCTCTGTAAAATTTACCAACCACAATTTTGAAAAGCAAACAATATTTTTTAACTTCTGCTATAAAACATTCAATAAACAAATGTAAATATCGAAATTCAAAATGCGAATATCTGAAATTCGGAAATTAAAAAATTCGGAAATTCGAAAATCCGAAAATAACCGCAACCGCATCCACTACCCAGCTTGCTTGATTGGCTTCCCAGGTGTATAACCCACAGTTATCATAAGTCAAGAAAAAACTTCAGAGTCCGGTTGCACATTCATCATATGAAAGAGGAAGATAAACTCGCAACATTCTTTTGAAAGCACACAGGAGTTTATTAAAAGTTGTACTTACAACAAAAACGATAAAATTAGGCTCAAAATGGAAACATTTGTCCAACACCCTCCACGAGTGTTTCGGACGTCACCGCTGCTCCGTGCCTGGCCTGACGTACGTTTCGTCCAATGGACTTCTTCTGTGAGGCAGTAAGGGTCAGCGGTGCTCACATCACTTCCTTATATTCAGAGAAATTTCTGTTGCTGAACACTAGAGAGCAGTGCTGCTAGTATTCAAACCAGTGTAAACCACATCACCATCTTTCCGTAGTCCAAGACTATTAACATGGCGGCCATGTTCTGAGGGATCCACTGCTCTCTATTTTAGCAACGTATAGCTGTTTAAAACAACATATACGGTCACTCCACGCACTCATTTAGAGTATACAAATCCTATATTTGGTTGCCCCAAATTCAATTAATTCGAACACAACCATATCATCACTTAATAATAACCAAAAGGCAATATTAGTGTCGGACCTTAGAGGGCAGTGTGTCTGTTAACCAATATGGACTGCATCACCATGTTACTGTAGCCAGAGATTCCTCCCATGGCGGCCATGTTCCAAGAGATCCACTTTCCTCTATTCCAGCAACTATTGACTAAATGCAATGCTATCCTTAGCTTTCCATACATTCAATCCCCTCATATAATTTTCCAATTAATCTCATAGCATATCCAGATTAGTACCTTATATGGTGGATGGTGAATACTATACAATAAATATGTATAATAAAATACTAAGTGGTATATTGTGTAAAATATTGAATAAATGTAGTCCCCTAATACATTCTTTAGCTATAACAAAACTATTGATGTCCCACTCAACATTTAACCCCTTTGGCTGATGGGATCGAAGTTCGTATATCCAGCGAGTTTCTATATGTCGGACCATGTTCTTGCCCCTCCAATGTGGTATGCCCACCTCAATACCCACCACCTTCAGTTGTGATGGGTCCTTAATGCGAAATGCCTGGAAAGGTTGTGTTTTGGGAATCCTTTATTAATATTGGCTAGATGCTCACCCACTCTAACGTGTAACGCCCTCTTGGTCCTCCCAATATATTGTTTCCCACAACTGCATTCCAGTAGATATTGGTTGCCGCCAATCACAGAGTCTCTGCCAACCAGATTGGCAGCAACTCTGTGGAGTATAAATGGGAGGGGCAGTAGGTGGTGATATTTTTCCATTCCACACCAGTGAGCTGTGGTGCAAAACTTTAACTCTCCAGCTACAAAATATTCCACCCTTGTTTAGAGCCGACGGTCGGCTGTCTTGTAATAGCAGCCGCTTTGTTGTTATTACAAGCAGTGAGAGGGGACGTGCCCCCCGCCGCCTTTTGCCACTCGGGAGACCCCAGCGACCACCTGCCACGTCCTCCAGCTGGCCAGGAGACCCGAAGATAGCCAGGTTTGGCTTTGATCGGGTCTCGGGTGTAATATATGGTAAATAATGTAGCGCTAAAGAATGAACACATATGTTAATGTAAGTCCAATAAGTGTGAAGGTCCTGAAAAAGACCAATATGAGTCCACCACCTAATGGTGACTAATCGGGGATGAAATACACTGGCACTGTCTGGCATAAGAAACATCAAGGGTGGTACATCTTCAACAAACAAAGGGGGAAGTATATCTGCTATTACTGGAACAGGTGGACTCGAATGTCAGCAACAACGAGTCAGGAATTCCGGGGTCGGCAGATCAACGGAACTCCAAGGGACCTGGGGGCCTCCAGACACGACTCCAAAGGGTGTTGTAGACAAACATCAAACTGGATCTGGATGTAGGAAACACCAGGGCTGGAACTTAGGAGTGGAAAGGCCAAACTGGACCTCAAAGGAACTCTCAATCGGAGGATTATGCAAGGAAAAAATGCCTCCATATAGTGTAGGTCAAAACGTGTTTTTTTTTATTTCTAAAAACTGGCATACATCAAAAGGAATAAAACTGTGATCACAGAGTAAAAATTAGGGGCAATGTGAGAAGCAGAAAGCCAAACTTTTAAGTATTCAAAAATGCCGATCTTGGGGTTTTGAAGGCTTTAAAGTGTAAAGGAGGGAGTTGGGGGACTTATACGTGCGTTACGTGCCTATTGCTGTCTCAAGGATGTTTACATTCCTTGTGACAGCAATCAAAGTGCTAAAAAAATACTAATTTAAAGCAACAGTGTAAAAATAAAAAGCAACGTGTCTGTCGGTCCCGAATGCACGCAAACCGCAATCGTCCCACACATGTGAGGTATCACCGCGAACATCAGACCATGGGCAGTAATTCTAGCACTAGACCTCCTCTGTATATCTCAAATGATAACCTGTAAAGACTTTTAAAGCGTCGCCTATGGATAGTAAAATGTTTGTCGCCGTTGTACAGGCGTGCACAATTTTAAGGCGTGACATATTTGACATCTGTTTACTCGGCGTGACATCATCTTTTATATTATACAAAAAAAAAAAATTGGGTTATGTATTGCGTTTTTTTGCATTAACATTTTTGAAAAATTTTTTCCCCAAAAACTGCGTTTGAAAAACCACTGCGCAAATACTATGTGATATAAAAAATGGCAAAACCTACTAATTTATTCTCTAGGGCCTCTGCTTTAAAAATTACATAATGTTTGGGGGTTCTAACTAATTGTCTAGCAAAAAAAAAAAAAAAACTGATTTCACACAAAGTGCCAGAAAATGCCTGGTCTTCAAGTGGATAAAACTGGAAAGAAATCGGGGACACATTCTCTTAACTGGGGAAAAAAAAATTTCCCCAGGGACAGCCCCTAAAATTGGGGATGTCTGGTTACCCTACTGTAGAGCGCACATGAGTTGCACCCCACTTCTGTGTATTACCAAAGATGCAGCAAATGCAATTTTATATTCATTGTGGAGCAACGCACCACAATGGAACGCCACAGTGTAAATGGGACTATACAGTGCCTTGAAAAAGTATTCAGGCCTCTTGACATTTTCCAAACATTGTCATGTTACACTTGTAAATTTATTTTATTGGGATTTTATTTGATAGACCAACACAAAGTAGCGAATAGTTGTGAAGTGGAGGGAAAATGATAAATGTTTTTCAAAAATGTTTACAAATAAATATGTGAAAAGTGTGGGGTACATTTGTATTCAACCCCCTTTACTCTGATACCCCTAACTGAAATCTAATGGAACCGATTGCCTTCAGAAGTCACCTAATTAATAAAAAGAGTCCACTTGTGTGTAATTTCATCTCAGTATAAATACAGCTGTTCTGTGAATCCCTCAGAGGTTTGTTAGGGAACCTTAGTGAACAAACAGCATCATGAAGGCCAAGGAACACAACAGACAGGTCAGGGATAAAGTTGTAGAGAAGTATAAAGCAGGGTTAGGTTATAAAAAAATATCCCAAGCTTTGAACATCTCACGGAGCTCTGTTCAATCCATCATCCGAAAATGGAAAGAGTATGGCACAACTGCAAACCTACCAAGACATGGCCGTCCACCTAAACTGACCAGACAGAGGTCCATGGTAACTCTGGAGGAGCTGCAGAGATCCACAGCTCAGGTGGGAGAATCTGTCCACAGGACAACTATTAGTCGTGTTCTCCACAAATCTGACCTTTATGGAAGAGTGACAAGAAGAAAGACATTGTTGAAATAAAGTCATAAGAAGTCCTGTTTGCAGTTTGTGAGAAGCCATGTGGAGGACACAGCAAACATGGGGAAGAAGGTGATCTGGTCACGTGAGACCAAAACTGAACTTTTTGGCTCAAAAGCAAAACGCTATGGGGTTGATTTACTAAAACTGGAGAGTGCAAAATCTGGTGCAGCTGTGCACGGTAGCCAATCAGCTTCTATAACTTCAGCTAGTTCATTGAAGCTTTGACAAAGTTGATTGGCTACCATGCACAGCTGCACCAGATTTTGCACTCTCCGGTTTTGATAAGTCAACCCGTATGTGTGGCGGAAAACTAACACTGCACATCACCCTGAACACACCATCCCCACCGTGAAACATGGTGGTGGCAGCATCATGTTGTGGAGATGCTTTTCTTCAGCAGGGACAGGGAAGCTGGTCAGAGTTGATGGGAAGATGGATGGAGCCAAATACAGGACAATCTTAGAAGAAAACCTGTAATGCCGCGTACACACCAGCGGACTTTTCGACCGGACTGGTCCGACGGTCTATACAACAGACTTTGGGCAGACTTCCGACAGACTTTCCGAACAAACGGGCTTACCTACACATGATCACACCAAAGTCCAATGGATTTGTACATGATGACGTACAACCGGACTAAAATAAGGAAGTTCATAGCCAGTAGCCAATAGCTGCCCTAGCATCATTTTTTGTCCATCGGACTAGCATACAGACGAGTGGACTTTTCGATAGGAACTGGGTCCGGCGGAGATCCGACGTAAAGATTTGAAACATGCTCCAAATCTAAAGTCCGTCAGATTTTCGACCGAAAAAGTCCTCTGCAGGTCCGATGAAGCCCACACACGGTCGAATTGTCTGCCGGACTCGGTCCGTTGGACCAGTCCGGTCGGTTGAAAAGTCTGCTCGTGCGCACGCGCCATTAGAGTCTTCAAAAGACTTGAGACTGGGGTGGAGGTTCACCTTCCAGCAGGACAACGACCCTAAACATACAGCCAGAGCTACAATGGAATGGTTTATATCAAAACATATTCATGTGTTAGAATGGCTCAGTCAAAGTCCAGACCTAAATCACAATGAGAATCTGTTGCAAGACTTGAAAATTGCTGTTCACAGACGCTCTCCATCCAATCTGACAGAGCTTGAGATACTTTGTAAAGAGGAATGGGCAAAAATGTGCAAAGCTGGTAGAGACATCCCCCAAAAAGACTTGCAGCTGTAATTGCAAAGAAAGGGGGTTCTACAAAGTATTGACTCCGGGGGGCGCCATACAAATGTACCCCACACATTTCACATATATATTTGTAAAAAAATGTCGAAAACCATTTATCATTTCCTTTCACTTCACAATTATGTGCCACTTTGTGTTGGTCTATCACATAAAATCCCAATAAAATACATTTACGTTTTTTGGTTGTAACATGACAAAATGTGGAAAATTTCAAGGGGTATGAATACTTTTTCAAGGCACTGTATATGATCAGGGGAGAGCTGCTCCAGTTTTATATTATAAGAAAGCATAATGGAGCAGTCAGTTGAGTTTTGTTCCCCCCCCCGCTTGCTTTCTCCTCCTGAGCCCCCTGTAAAAAAAACTCAGATGATTGCTTCCTATGCTGCAGCTGCACTAATGACTGCCCCGGCATTTTATTTGTTTGCCGGTCACAGCACGGCCCCTCCGCACCTGTCTGCGTCGTAAAGGGCGGCTTGTCCAGACTCGGACAGACCTCGGGAGGGGAGCGAGGAAAAAAAAAAAAGCTGCGCTGTCAAATGTGATTGAGGGAGGGGCCCGCCTTGTAAAACTCTCTTCTTATTCAATCTGTGTTTTTTTTTTTTTTTTTTTTTTTTTATGGTGCAAGGTGATATGTCGCTTCTGGTCATGGCATTTACTAACATTTTTTGGTTTCCCAAAACGCTGACGCAGGCGGCGGAGTATCGGCTTACGGGAAAAAAGGGGGTTCCTGAGCCTGGGCTGTGCTGCACCTGTGCTGTAGGAAGCCGGTATGACGACGATGTGGAAATGGCGAGACTTTGTAACAATAAAGAGGCTGTTCGGGAGACAATTGTAAAAACGGAGGGGAAGGTCAGGAAAAATGTTTCTTTTTTTTATAACCCTTTAATTCCTTTTTAAAAGCTGAACTCCAGACAAACAGCTAAGTACGTGGAAGAAATAAATACTGAATATGGGAGCGGTTTTACCTGCGAAATAATTAGTGCTTCTGTCCATCCAGTCCTGAGATTTGCACAGCTCAGCTTTGTAGGCAGGTGCAGTCTACTTTCTCCACTGCAGGTGGCGCTCTTCTGCAGTTGGAGAGGAAGTCAAGAGGAACAAGGTTTCATCTATGGTTTCCTGGGTCATTGGAGAAGCTATTTAATTGCTGCCGCCTCATGTGACCCTAGCAGCCATCTTGGGTCGGGCAGAGCCTATTTGACCCACTTCTGGACCGCCCACCGTCGTTATACCTTGGCTGTTTGAAGAGGAATATTGTTGTTATGGCAGCAGCTAGTTGCCATAGCCCTGGTGCATAGTTGCCAACATTGTAAAAAAAAAAATGGGACACTTTTGTGGCTGTAGGCGGAGCCTACAATAATTAGGGGGAGGGGCATTCGTTTTGAAGGCGTGGCTTAAGGAAAAGCTGGCGGCGGCAGCTGCGAAATCGTGAAGAACCGGATTTCTCGGGACATTTACCGGGACGCCACAAATTCGGGAATGGCGTCTAAGTCCCGGGAATGTCCCGGGAAATCCGGGACAGTTGGCAAGTATGCTGGTGTCCTCTTCTTTCTGGTCTCTGTGGCAGATTCGCTGCAAGATCACTTTTATCAGGGGGCGGGAGAGGGCCCCCGCCCCCCTCCCGCCGCGCCGCGGTCGGTGCCCTCCGCCGCTTACTGGAGCCATCGGCAGCGGCGGAGGCGATCTGGTCCTTCTTGTGGCCTGACATGGAGACGAGTGAGGGGAAGATGGTCCCCACCCATCTCCATATCATTACAGTAAAAAGGAATTGATTCTGGACAGCCGCAATCTTGAAAAATAGCCTTATTTATTGGGAAAACTCACATCAAAATCAAAGATAACTGCAGACAAAAGAGCAGGGCGGAAGCGACGCCAAAACGTCACGTTCCGCCCATAGCTCTTAAAGGGCCATTTTTTTTTTTCATCTTTTTAAATGACAATTTTTTTTTTATTTATTTTTTTTTTATTGCATTTTAGTGTAAATATGAGATGGGAGGTCTTTTTGATCCTCCAGATCTCATATTTAAGAGGTCCTGTCATGTTTTTTTTCTATTACAAAGGATGTTTACATTCCTTGTAATAGGAATAAAAGTGACACAATTTAAATTTTTCTTTTTTAAAAACAGTGTAAAAATAAAAAATAAAAGGCAAAATAAATAAGAAAAAGAATTTTTTTTTTAAACGTGCCCCGTCCCGATGAGCTCGCGTGCAGAAGGGAGTGCATACGTGAGTAGCGCCCGCATATGAAAACGGTGTTCAAACCACACACGTGAGGTATCACCGCGATCGGTGGAGCGAGAGCAATAATTCTAGCCCTAGACCTCCTCTGTCACTTAAAACATGCAACCTGTAGAATTTTTTAAACGTCGCCTATGGAGATTTTTAAGGGTAAAAGTTTGTCGCCATTCCACGAGCGGGCGCAATTTTGAAGCGTGACATGTTGGGTATCAATTTACTCGGCGTAACATTATCTTTCACAATATAAAAAAAAATTGGGCTAACTCTACTGTTGTCTTATTTTTTAATTCATAAAGAGTGTATTTTTTCCAAAAAAAAGTGCACTTGTGAGACCGCTGCGCAAATACGGTGTGACAGAAAGTATTGCAACGACCGCCATTTTATTCTCTTGGGTGTTAGAAAAAAAAAGTCTAATGTTTGGGGTTCCAAGTAATTTTCTAGCAAAAAAAAAAAAATGTTTTTAACTTGTAAACAACAAATCTCAGAAAGAGGCTCGGTCCCTAAGTGGTTAAGGCCCTGGCTCCCAGGCTTGGCTCGCATTATACGAGTCAGTAGAGTAGGGACAGAACTAGCAGAAGAGAAGGGAAAGGGCCTGCAACTTCTATGGACATCTTCCTGCCTGGGCACAAGACAGCCAGGCCGCATTTAGCTCCTCCTAACAGGCACTGTCAGTTCGGCTGAAACCTGTTCTCTACATGACCGGTAATTGTTCCCGGTTGGGTTGTCTTCCCACCTGGTTATTTGTGAACTGCCTTTGTATTATTTCAATACAAGTTCCTCTATCACACTTGGACTGTTTGGTTTGCACCCCTCCTACAAGCTGCACAGCCCTGTCTAGCAGGGCAGGAAAAGCTGATTTTTCTCCATTGCAGTTTCACTTGCACTTACCGGTCCTCTCCCTACCCTTCTCCCGTGGTTGGATAGTGAAAGGAGGAGCGGCAGACTCATGGGCTCATCTCTCTGTCACTTTGCTCTCTCCTCCTATCAGCATGCTCCTTACACTTTAGCACAACTGATTGGCACTCAGGGTCCTTTACATGAGCTTAGCCCTCTGAAGAGTGATCCATGAGGGTGTTTGGCAGACGGTGAGGAGATGCTATGCTACCCCTTCACCGCCTGTTTTAACCTCTAAATTCCCAGACCACAACTGCGTGCCTTGTGCACATTTGCAGGGTGGTTGCAGTGCGGCCCTTATTCACTTGAACGAGTGGATAATTGTTGCCGTGCGATGACGCATCACAGCTGTGACATTCGCAAATCCCCATCCACTGTCTTTGCAGCTTAAAGCGGAGTTCCACCCAAAAGGGGAAGCTCCACTTATTTGGCTCCTTTCCCCCCTCCACCGCTACATTTGGTACCTTTCGGGGGGGGGGGGGGAGGTGACCAGCCACTGTCACTGCTTCATTGATGGGGGGGCAGGGGGGTGCTCGACAGCACCCACTACAACTGCTTCCTTAATGGTGTCACCCATCTGTCGGTGTCACCTGGCTGAGGTCCTCCCCCCGTCTCCCCCCACACCCCCATAGTGACACCACTGCCTGACAGACAGGGTACCTGTCCCTACACTACCCACCTGCTATAAGCATCCCAAACCCAGGAGCCAGGGTTTTAAATAGACTCTGCCTAACCCAAGATGGCCACTAGATCGCTGCCCCAGTGACCAAGGAAACCATAGAGGAGCCATGTTCCCCCTGACTTCCTCTGCCTCTGCACTGCCACTGCGATTGAGCGCCACCCGCGGTGGAGAAAATAGACTGCACCTACCTACAAGTATGCTTATTTGGCAAAACTCCGAAAATCGGGTAGAAGGGCATTTAAAAAAAAAATGGGGGAGTGAAGTTCCTTTGTAATTACTTAATGGGAGGCTGTGCGGATTCTGTATTATGTGAATGCTGTGATTGGCTCTCACAGCAATCACATGATCGGGAGCTTGTTCCATTGGCTCCCAATAAGAAGCCTTGACTGAGCTCAGTCAGTATACTGTGAGCATGCTCTCAGCATGCAATCCCCTGCCACCAAAAACACATATGTGTGGTGACTGGGCGTTAAAGCCCCTACCTTTCTTGGCGCCACATGTATGAGTAACATGGTCAACCAGAGGTTAAAAAGGAAGTATACCCACCCCCGCCCCAGTGGTTGTAAACCCTTACCTATACCCAGTGACAGTGACTATCATCAGGTGATACACAGAGTTTAAATAAATCCTCCTACATAAGTTGTATCTGCTTATCTGCAGTCTTCTCTTCTCTACATCTTCTTCAAAGTGTTGAATTTATACAGCTCGTCTGAGCTTTCAGAAATCAGGGGGTGGAGAGAGGAAATTACACTCTGCAGTGTAGGGGATCTCACTGAGAGCTGATTAGAGAGACGAGACACCCCCCTTCTTCACACAGGAACAGAGCTGAGGCTGTCAATCACAGGCTGTGTACTGGAGCTCCCTCTTCTGTCACCCTTTTTTTTTCTTGGCGTCAGATTATCAGATTTTATGTCTGAGGTTTACAACCACTTTAAATATTTTAATTTTAAATGTCTTAATTATATTTTCTTAAATATTATTGAGGACTCATGTAACTGGTTGGTGGCCCATGAGATGGAATGTTCTTAAATGTATTTACTTTTTTTTGCTCTATAGCTTACGTTGCATTCTAATGCCATTTCCCTTCATTGCAGGACTCACTGACTGTAAGCATGACTCAGGTTTTTGGGAAGTGACATATGTATGAAATACCTGACTCAAGGCACATTCAGAACTAATCATCCCTCGTTAAATTGAATAAGTGCTAATATTGGCTTAATGCCAAGGGAAGGAACTTGTGGGGAAGAGTCAACATTTTTGCGCAGGTGCTTTAAAAATACAAGAATGCCGCTCTCGCTGTTGACTTCAGCGCCACTCCCTATAGACCTATCTCAGCCATTGGCCATCAGACCTCTTATGGGTTGAATGATGGTCAACATCCTTTTTGATATTTATTATTATTATACAGTATTTATATAGCGCCAACAGTTTACGTAGCGCTTTACAACTTGGGGGTAGACAGTACAAATACAATACACTTTAATACAGTAGGAATCAGAGGGCCCTGGTCCTTAGAGCTAACAATCTATGAGGGAAGGTCAAGAGATACAAGAGGTAATAACTGTGGGTGATGTGCTGATTGAGAGGATAAATGTAGTTGTTAGGTGGGGGCCAGATAGGCTTCTCTGAAGAGATGAGTTTTCAGGGATCGTCTGAAAGTGGATAAAGTAGGAGAAAATCGGATGGATTGGGGTAGAGCATTCCAGAGGATGGGGGAGGCTCTGAAGGCGAGCATGGGATGAGGTGACAAGGGAGTTTGAGAGCAGGAGGTCTTGGGAGGAGCGAAGAGAACGATTAGGTTGGTATTTTGAGACTAGGTTAGAGATGTAGCCGGGGGCCAGGTTGTGGATGGCTTTGTAAATTATAAGTCAGTTATCCTTCAGTCCCCTTCTTGTGAGTCTTATGGCCGTGCATCACCATGTTGGCCTGGACTCATTGAACAATACAACTGTAACATAGACTGTCCTTTGCCACTCCAGGGAGGAAAAAAAAAAAGACCCAAGGATGTCATGTGACTGACCAGAAGACCCCAGGGCAAAGGGTTGAGTGTAGGTTGGGAATTCTTCAAAAGCAAGAGGAAAATGCTGGAAGAGGGAGGTGGGGTTGTTGAAGGGAGTTCTTTAAAGTACACCTATCAGTTCAATAAAGATGATACATTGGCTACAGGAATTTTGGCACTATTGGTCAGTGAAGCTACCCTTCACTGCAAGAACCCAATAAGGAGGCCTGGAAAGCTAGAAGGGGTGGCATGTCTCCCAACGTGCAGGCAGGTGCCGTTCTAGAGGATGTCTAGAGGAACTGGGTATCTCTCTGGTTTCCTGGGTCACTGGGGAAGCTATCCAATTGAATGCTGCCACCCTATGTGAATGTAGCAGCCACCCTGGATCAGGCAGAGCCTATTTTACGGCGTTAGCTCTCAGGCATGGCACACATTTTGCAAGTGAGTAGAGTAGGGACAGCTACCACGCCTGTTAGGGACAGAACTAGTGGCTGGGAACAGTTTCTGACGAGGAGGGAAAGCGTAGGGCTTGCAACTTCCCTGGACAACTTCCTACTTGGGCACAAGACAGCCAGGCCACACTCTGCCCCTCCTAACAGGTTCTGTTTTTTGGTTTTCAGCAGCCATGCCATTGGGGAGAATCCAGAAATGGTAAACTACATATTTCTTTCAGTACAGGTCTTCCTGTTTGGGCAGGAAGTAAAGGGAAACCTCTCCAATGGGGCCCCCCAATAGAAGCAGCACAGCCACTACTGCATCTGTCTACTAGAGCGCCTTTCTCAACCAGGGTTCTGTGGAATCCTAGGTTTCCTCCAGCGGTTTCTAGGGCTTCCTTGAGCAATGATCAATTTTTGCCAATGCCAATGGGCACCATTTTCTAGCTATCTGTAAAGGGCATTGTTCTCACTGACCACTATTCTAATGGGGTCCCTCTCCCACTGGTCATCAATGTAAGGTGGTCATTCTCCCACTGACTACCTATCTAGGGGGCCCTTCACCATTGACCACCAAAATAAGGTATATGTTCACTGACCACAAAGCTGTATCTTGGCCTAGGCCAACAAGGCCCAGGCCAAAGCAGTCGCACTGCTGCCGGTACGCGGGCCGCCTGCGTTCCACAACTGTGGGGGGTAGTTTTGACTGCCCTATCATCACAGCAAACCTCACACCTGAGTGCTGTAGCTGTGGAGGAGAAAACCAGCTGACAGGCCGGGCCAGTAGAGTGAAGGGGGAGGAGCTCTCCACTGTGTGAGGAGACCCCATATCGGGAGAGGTGCAGTGGAGACACGTGAAGGGAGCCAGGCAGGCTGAAAGGAAAACCACACCAGATAAGTGGAATTTGCAGGACAACTACCTAGCTGCCACGGGGCTTCTAATCTGGGTAGTAGAGATGGTGTAGATGCAAAGGAGACTGAGATGGTCAGCTACACTTAGGAGGCAGGTAGTAAGACTTTCCTGCAAACCTTGGGTTGATCACAATCTAATATATATATATATACTGTATATTAGAGTTGCACGATTCTGGATAAAATGAGAATCACAAGTGTCAGAAAAAGGTTTAGTCTGTGGTTAAACTGCCCTCATTTGCAGACCGAAGTTCATCCCTTTAATCTGAAAAAAACAAATAATACAATGTTTCTTTTTATCTCAGTGTTGAGCAATGTTGTGATAAGGCTGCCTTTTTTTTTTTTACAGGTGTCTGCTGTGAGCAGGGAACGGATTTGCACTGAATACTGGAAATGCCGGATCAAAGTGGTTGTAAACCCTGTACAACCACTTTACCTACAGGTAAGCCTTAATATAGGCTTACCTGTAGGTGCTGGAAATATCTCCTAAACCTGCACGGTTTAGGACAGGGACATGCAATTAGCGGACCTCCAGCTGTTGCAGAACTACAAGTCCCATGATGCATAGCAAGATTCTGACAGCCACAAGCATGACATCCAGAGGCAGAGGCATGATGGGACTTGTAGTTTTGCAACAGCTGGAGGTCCTCCGCTAATTGCATATCCCTGGTTTAGGAGATATTTTTCAATATACGCTTGCGCCGACGTCATATGCCGACGTCATGGGCATGTCAGGGCTAGGCTCAGCCCTTCCTTCTCTGAGCTGGCTGATCAGCTGTCGGCTAATTGCTAGCTCCTATCTCTCCACAGTTACTCAGCTGTTGATGATATCCTGCTCGTCAGTCCTGCCTACTTAAGCCGTCCAGTCCAGAGGAACTCTGCCTTCGCCTTGGTCAACATCACAGAAAGTATCTCCTGCGATCCTGTTCAAGACTTGCTTTGCCGACATCCCTTCTGGCTCCAGATCCTGCTTGCTGTTCCACTACATTGATCCCTGACGTTTGGCTTGTCTGACTATCCGTTCCGGTTACTGAACTTTGGCTATGTTTTGACTACATTTGTTCTTTTTACTTTTATTATTAAACAAGTGTGATTTAACTGTACTTCTGTCTCGGCCTGATTTCATGGTATCTGACAGGGCATGATCGTGCCGTTTCTAAAGGGATCGTGCCGTGAATGGTGGCGCATTCACGCGACTCTGGCCAGTCACAGAGCCGGATTCCGTGTTCCCTGAAGGAAGAGGGCTGAAGATGGACATGTCTAGCCAGCGGGGACAGCAGTGACATCGCTGGCTTTGTTTATAATGGGCTACTATGCATAGTAGCCCATTATGCTTTACCTTTGCAGGGAAATAAAGAGGAAGTAAAACCCATTACTTTAAGATCGTGAGGGGGTTGAATCGAGATAGTGATTTCTAAAGATTAATTGTGCAGCTCTACTAGAAACCCCTGAGGGCTTTCAAGCTTGCAATGATGCATATGGCAGTTAAATATTAGGGTATCTTTTTATTTATTTGCCTTTGGCAGAGAAGGATATTATAGTGCCTTACCATAGACATCAGCTGCTGGTACTCTATATAGGAGGTAGGTGTTAATGTTTATACAGTAGCTGACTAGATTATATAGCATGGGGTACCCAGGGTAGAAGTGAAACCCACCTAGCTGCCAAAGGGGTTTTTATCTAGGGATGGTGCAGACACAAGGGACACTGACATGGTCACCCATACCTGGCAGGTAGGTAGTAGGACTCTCCTGAAATCCTTTGCTTGTGTCAGTTGTACATATTAAGGAATCTTTCTTTCTTTCTTTCTTTCTTTCTTTCTTTCTTTCTTTCTTTCTTTCTTTCTTTCTTTCTTTCTTTCTTTCTTTCTTTCTTTTTCTTTTATTATTTATTGTTGATTGCTGATGAGAAAAATAAACAGATGGATTTATTTGTTCCTGGCCCTAATCCTTCCTTTGCTCAATGCCTGGACTTCATACCTTCATCACTGCACTATATGTTTTCTGCTGTACCATTAGCATGGTTATAGCCTCTTAGTCCTCTCCATAAATTTAGCAGAAATATGTGTTTAAATTAGAACTATAGGCAACACTTATTTTTTTTCATTTTGTATAGAGTAAGGGAGGGTTATAGCCCCTGTCAGTTTATTTTTTGCCATCCCTGTCCCATTACAGAGATGTCCCTTCATTTCCTGCCTCATAGCCAAACGGGAAGTGAGAGGAAATCTCTGCAAATTAAGGGAATCCTTTGCCTCACCCCCCTTCAGAACTAGTGTCCCCACTGGAAAATTTCAGGACAGGTCTCAAACAGGAAGGGGTGTGGTCTTCACAGGAAGGGGTGGGTCATATTTAAAGTAGGGGGTGCACAAGTTTAGTCAGGCCAAGGCAGCAAATAACCTAAATACACCACTGACTGGCCACCACTGTAATGCCCTGTACACACGAGCGGAATTTCCATCAGAAAAAACTTGGATGGTTTTTCCAAGGGAATTCTGCTTAAGCTTGCCTTGCATACACACGGTCACACAAAAATTCTTTCAACCGTCAAGAACGCGGTGACGTACAACACTACGACGAGCCGAGAAAATGAAGTTCAATGCTTCCGAGCATGCGTCGAATTGTTTCCGAGCATGTGTAGGAATTTTGCGCTTCGGAATTTGTACAGACGATCACATTTTCAGATAGGAACTTTTTCCGACCGAAAAATAGAGAACCTGCTCTCAATCTTTTGCTGGCTGGAATTCGGCTAGCAAAAGTCCGATGGAGCATACACTCAGTCGCATTTTCCGAGGAAAAGCTCTCATCGGTCTTTTGCTGGCCGAATTTCCCATCGTGTGTACAGGGCATAAGAGGACACTTTTCCAGGGACCACCAATATGATTGAAAGTACCTCATTTTCTGACCATTATTATCAATTGTTTCATTTTATTATTATCACTGAAAATGATTTTGTTATACAGAACAGCTTAAGTATGCCACATTCTTTATTTGTTATACAGCTTTACTTTAATTTTAGCAGAGTTCCCTGGAACCCATTGGTTATTTCAAGGATTCCTCCATGTTGTATAGACTGAGAGAGGCTTGTAAGCAAGTAGGGCAGGGTAGGTCCCCTTTAAGTTTACTCCTCCTTCTGGGAGAAGGCTGGGAGCGCCTATAAAGGCCAAGGGAGGAGAACAGTCAACAGAACCTGGGAGAAGAGAGTAGAAAGACAGATCAAGCTGCTGTGCTCCTGGTCTCCTCCCTTCCCGGGGAGAAAAGGGTGTCATGAGGGGTCCCCTTTTTAGGATGAGTGAATGCTGTTCTATGACAGAGCTGGTGGTGAGAGTGTTGGGACTTGGTTTATCCATTTATCTCCCCCCCCATTACGTGATTTTGGTCTAATGTTTGCGGTGACCTGGTTGCCCACTTTGGCCACACGTGAGGCAGACCGGGCTCTTGCTTACAGGCTGGTCTACTGGCTGGACTCTTATGGAGAAGTAGTCCACCACAGGCGCCCATAATAGACAACCTTACTATAGTAATGAATGGAACGGACTGTTAGGTTTCTGTGGTATTGAACCTTTGTAGAACGCCAACAGGGGGTTCCCCAGGGCTTGTCAGGGAGTCTAAGCCTCAGCCTGCTTTTTCACCAGGACCCATGATGGCGGGGACAGATTTACAGCAAGCTGGAAACAGGTCTCAACCCCCAGGTACACCCAGGTGACAATATGGAGATCACTCGTGTATGCAATGCAAAGTACAGGCAGGAGACAGAAGAGGGTCCGGGAAACCAGCTGGGATCAGACCAGGTGGCAGACTAGCACAAGCGGAAGAAGAAGCTGGGGTCGGTTCACAGGAAGTCAGACACTGAATACACAAAACGCTAGGCAAACAGAACCTCAGAGAACTAGGAAGTTGCTCAGGCAATGCGGGCTGCACTGAGCATGTTTTATATAGGGAAGCAAACTAGGAGGTGGCCAGGAAGTAATAGAAGGTAAGGAAATAAAAATCCACAGTATAGCAGGCGACGCCCATAGGTGAGCATATAAGGCAAACACACGTGAAAAGAATCAGATGGACTTGCAGCAAGCTGGAAACAGGTCACAGACCCCAGATACGCCCAGCTGTCAATACGGAGATCACTTGCGTATGCAAAGTACGGATGGCAGGAGGCAGAAGAGGACCCGGGAAACAAGCCGAGGTCAGGGCAGGCAGCAGACAAGCAGGAACTGGAGACGAAGGTGGGGCCTGCACACGGGAAGTCACACACTGAATACTCAAAACACTAGGCAAACAGGAGCTCAAAGAACTAGGAAGTTGCTCAGGTAATGCAAGCTTTACTGAGCATGTCTTATATAGGGAAACAAACTAGAAGGTGGACTAGGAAGTGATAGAAGGGAAGGAAATAAAAGAAGTCTATCAGAACCCTTGCAGCAAGGAGGTAAGAAATGCACAGGCTGGAAACTGCAGGCTAAACAGTAACAATCAGAAGAGTAAGAACCTGGCCAGGAGGCTTCCGCCGAGGTGTCCACGCTGCTCCCGGAGGGCCACACCTGTAGATCTGGTAGAAATGAAACCACGTGAGTAGAAGAATTAGGCCAGCTTGCGGGTGGGAAGTTGCTTACAGTTAATTGCAGTAAAAGTGCAGCTAGCCTTTAATTTCTTCCTAACACTTAATCTTACACTTAACCCTAATCCTAACCTAAACCCTTCTGCTTAAAAATGTGCACCGAAAGTTCCCCTTTCTGTACCCAGATGGATCTAATTGAACCCAGAACATGGCGCTGAAAGGTTGGTTAAATTGCTTTTACTCCATTTCCTCCAGCTTGAATCAGCTGCACAAGCACACGTCCGCTCCTAGACTATATGCTTTAAGGACAGCATGGAATGTGTCCATCCTCTAACCACATACAGTGTTATAAACACGTTAAATGTTTCACTGTGTACAACCAACAAGGGACATATAATCAGACATACATTTATTCTTAGGCTTGGCTTGGCATCCTGGCTGTTCATCCCAGGTCACCTCCTCCGGCTCCACTAAACCAGGTTCCTTAACCCTTATTACAGCTACGCATGGCAGAGAAAAAGAGCTACATAACAAGGGTACTGGGGCCACTTTTATGTTCAAGGAATACTTTTTTCTATCTCTGGACTTAGTCTTATAGTGTAAATGCATCTTTGTGTTCAAAGTAGACCCCCCCTACTTCAGCCCCTCTCCCAGTCTTGGGCTTCATGCATACTGGCCATTTAGGCCTGGTGCATGGGATCCCCTTGTTTTTGGTGAGAGCATAGGTGCTCCATTCCGTCCTGGTGTCGGCAACCTGTAAACCTCTATGAGAGGCTGAAAGCTGCTGTGACTGGACGCACCCAGGGATAAATGCCCGAAATGCAAGCAGTCTGCATTCCAAGCATTGAGTAAGAGCGATTTACTCTAACTATTTACCAGTGTTTTTCAGTGCCGTCTTCTGGGTTCAGTTGGATTTATTTAGGTGTAGAAAAGGGGACTTCCTTGGGAAAAAATAGCAAATTAAAAAATAATGCAGTGATCTCTAAACTGCAGCCGGGGGCTGGAAGCAACCCATTGCTTGCTTTTATCCGGGCCTTGGGACATTATTGCCCCCACTGTCAGTTACTGCCACCGCGACTCGCCGTGTGGCACTATTCCTCCCACGAACACCAATGGTGGGACACTATTCCTCCCACTGACACCAATGGTGGGGCACTATTCCTCCCACTGACACCAATGGTGGGGCACTATTCCTCCCACTGATACCAATGCTGGGGCACTATTCCTCCCACTGACACCAATGATGGGGCACTATTCCTCCCACTTACCCCATTGATGGGGCACTATTCCTCCCACTGAAACCAATGATGGGGCACTATTCCTCCCACTGACACCAATGATGGGGCACTATTCCTCCCACTTACCCCATTGATGGGGCACTATTCCTCCCACTTACCCCATTGATGGGGTACTATTCCTCCCACTGACACCAATGATGGGGCACTATTCCTCCCACTGACACCAATGATGGGGCACTATTCCTTCCACTGAAACCATTGATGGGGCACTATTCCTCCCACTGAAAGCAATGATGGGGCACTATTCCTCCCACTTACTCCATTGATGGGGAACTATTCCTCCCACTGATACCAATGATGGGGCACTATTCCTCCCACTGATACCAATGATGGGGCACTATTCCTCCCACTGATACCAATGATGGGACACTATTCCTCCCACTGATACCAATGATGGGACATTGTTTACTCCTACTATTACCAGGGCAGTTTCTTCTCTAGCTGGCCACAGTTCGGCCCCCTAAAGTTTGAAGGACAGTAAAGTGGCTCTTTGTTTGGAAACTTTGGAAACTCCTGATATAGTGTATATATTTGCCTTCTCATATTGCAATGAAATGTTATTACCTCCCCTTTTCAATCTGCAGCACTGTAACTTTCTGTAAAATGCAATATGGCCGCCTGGAAGCGTTCTGTACACAAATGGCGTATGTAAAGCCCCCCAGATATGTAATTTCCTGCTTGGCTCACTGATTCTCCCAGAAGTCTGCACTAAGATACAAAAATCAGATTTTGGGCATCCCCTGCAACAAAATGTCATTTTTTTAATAAAGATACAAAGGGAAATTGTGTGAAAAAGGATGCAGACCCTGCCACTTTCCTCATTAGAGCCCTGCAGGTGCAGCAGCTGATTGATATTCATGAAATCACTCCCATACAGACTCACTTAGCACTTGGACACAGAGAAACAAACAGAGATTTCTTCAGAATAACAAAACATAGCTCACCCAGAGGGGAATGTTTTTTCCCGAACAAAAGTGGAGTTACTCTTTAAGTGTACATTTTAGCGGTTAAGTTAACCTCTTGCCACCCACGTAATGCATATATGCGGCGGCAAAGAGGGTGGGGTTTAATGCCCACACATTGCCAATATGCATCTATGGGCAGCAGATGTTTTGTGCTGGGTGTGTGATCACTGTGTGCTCCCAGCACAGGAGCCAACTTGTCCTAGACAATTCCCGGGTGGTATTAATGATTGGAAATGAGTCGACCCTCTCCAGATCATGTGACCACTGTGACGGCCAATCACGGTGGTCACATGACTAGGCAGACCTTCCTTCCCCCTAGGCATATGTGTGTAGTTAAAGTGGTTGTAAACCTCGGACGTGATATATGAAAAAAGCATATCCCTCTATAGTGTGTACTTGTCTCAATCCAGAGCACTATGTGTCATTTATGTCTGCTGCTTCCTTCCTCTACTATCAGCATGAGTCACTTCTGACAAGTTTTCCGGACACCAAAAGAAAAATGGTGATACAGGAGGTGACTCCAGCACACAGCCTGTGATTGACAACCTTAGCTCTGTTTCTGTGTGCTGTGTGAAGGGGGTGTAACCCTTCCCTCAAATCAGCTGTCCGAGCTCTCCTCACTGAGCTCTGCAGAGTGTAACATCAGCTCTCCGCCCCCTTTTTGAAAGCTTAAATAAACAGTATACATTCTGGACTTTAACAGATGTAGAGAAGAGGAGACTGCAGATAAACAGGTACAATGTATATAGGAGGATTTGTTTAATTTCTGTGTATCCCCTGAGGTCAGCCACCTCACCGGGTATATGTGAGGGTTTACAACCACTTTGAAGAAGAACTTCCCACGCCTGATATTGGAGGGCCTGCTTTCCCATTCAGATGTGCAGCAGCCTTTGGTGCCCCTCTGAAAAATGATCTGTGGTGGGCCACTTTTCAGATGGCAGTTGACACGTGGCTGGGAGGGGATGTGTTGCCTCCTCAGCTCCTGTTTTAACCCTGAAAAAGGCCAAACCAACCTGTGCAATGCACACCGGTGCAGAGAGGTTGTGCCTAGCAGTGCACAAGGCCATCTAGCCTAAAGGAAGGAGGGGGGCCGAGTTTGGCGTTTTTGCCCAGGGAGGGCAAGGATGCCAAACTGTGCCCCCCTTCACTTAGGGTTAGGGTCAGGGGGGCCACATCCCTGCAATAAACAATTGCGCCCAGGGCAGCCGTCCCTCCTGCCCACCCCTTGTCCGGCCCTGGCGCCTAGTCAATGAATGGGCTGCGTCTGGCAGTGGTACTGGGTACTGTATGGGTATGTGAACTGTGAGTTGGGGATTCTGCAGGGAAGGAAGGCTGGAAGAATTAGGAGCACAGTTGATCATGACAAGAAAATGGGGGAGGAGGGGGGGTTAAATGATAGCAATATGGTCCCCAAAAGAAAGAGTACTGACCACAGTGATGACACCATAGTGTATGCAGGCATGGGTGGAAATATGCAGGCAACAAACTGGTGATCTTGGCAATATGTGGGTAAAATGATGGCATCCGTGACAATATACGGACCACCTATCCTGTGTGAAATATTTACATACTGTACACCATGTCAGTGGCCGTGTAACAATCATATTCCATTAAATGTCATCAATGTTGGGAATTCTGTACTGGCAGCCGAGTCAGACTGTTCTTCCAAACTAGACGGGAGTCCATGGCTCCTTCCACTCATTACTCCTGATTTGAAGCGTGAGGAGAACTAATGAGGTTACAAGCCAGGCCTTACGGGATTCTTGTAACAGCCGGCTGGGCAGACACAAGGCAGCCCGGCTCAGTGAATGTTCTACACATGGCTGCTGTCTGACTCCAGACAATGGAGGTTTTCTGAGCTGCAGAAGCACATCTGTGCCGGCCTATTGGTCCCATGTGTTTATTGCCGGAGGCCAATGCTGGAGAAGCTGGAGAAAATAGCTCAGGTTCAGGTTGTCGCTTAGCTTTATCAAACACAACTGCGTCCTTCCTTCCTTCCTTCCTTCCTTCCTTCCTTCCTTCCTTCCTTCCTTCCTTCCTTCCTTCCTTCCGTCCTTCCTTCCTTCCTTCCGTCCTTCCTTCCATGCGTCTTACTTCCTTTCCTCCCTACCTTCTTCTCCTCCTTTTCTTTCTTTCTTTCTTTCTTTCTTTCTTTCTTTCTTTCTTTCTTTCTTTCTTTCTTTCTTTCTTTCTTTCTTTCTTTCTTTCTTTCTTTCTTTCTTTCTTTCTTTCTTTCTTTCTCTCTTTCTTTTCTTCCTTCCTCCTCAAACTCCTTTATCCTTCACCCCCCTTACTACTTCGTTCTGCTCTACCTGTCTTCCCACCCCTTCCTTCCATCCTTGTGTCTTACTTTCATTCCTACCTTCTTTTCCTCCTTCTTTTTTCATTTTCTTTCTTTCTTTTTTCTCTCTTTTTTTCCTACCTCCACAACTTCCTTCCCCCTCACCTTCCTAACTTTCTTCTTTCCTTTCATTATCCTATGTATCTTCACTACTTCCTTCTGCTCTACCTTTCTTCCAACCCCTTTCCTCCTTCCTTGTGTCTTACTTCTTTTACGTTCCTACCTTCTTCTTTCTTTCTTTCTTTCTTTCTTTCTTTCTTTCTTTCTTTCTTTCTTTCTTTCTTTCTTTCTTTCTTTCTTTCTTTCTTTCTTTCTTTCTTTCTTTCTTTCTTTCTTTCTTTCTTTCTTTCTTTCTTTCTTTCCCCCTCACCCCCCTCACTTCCTTCTGCTCTACCTTTCTTCCCACCACTATCCTTCCTTCCTTGTGTCTTACTTTCTATCCTTCCTACCTCCTTTTCCTCCTTCTATTTTCCTTTCTTTCTTTTTCTTCTTCTTTCTTTCTTTTTTTCTCTCTTTTTTCCTACCTCCAAAACTTCCTTTCCCCTCACCTTCCTTCCTTTCTTCTTTCCTTTCATTATCCTATGTATCTTCACTACTTCCTTCTGCTCTTCCTTCCTTCCTTCCTTCCTTCCTTCCTTCCTTCCTTCCTTCCTTCCTTCCTTCCTTCCTTCCTTCCGTCTTACTTCCTTTTCGTTCCTTCTTTTCCTCCTTCTACTTTCTTTCTTTCTTTCTTTCTTTCTTTCTTTCTTTCTTTCTTTCTTTCTTTCTTTCTTTCTTTCTTTCTTTCTTTCTTTCTTTCTTTCTTTCTTTCTTTCTTTCTTTCTTTCTTTCTTTCTTTCTTTCTTTCTTTCTTTCTTTCTTTCTTTCCCCCTCACCTTCCTTAATTTCTTCTTTCCTTTCATTATCCTATGTTCACTACTTCCTTCTGCTCTACCTTTCTTCCCACCCCTCCCTTCCTACTTTCTTTTCCTCCTTGTATTTTCATTCTTTTCTGTAAACCTGTAAGCCTGCAGGCTGGGCAGACACAAGGCAGCCCAGCCTTGTGCTTGGAGGAAGAAAAATGCTGACTATGACCCTAAGAACACCATCCCTACAGTCAAGCACGGACGTGGAAACCTGATTCTTTGGGGCTGTTTCTCTGCCAAAGGTACATGCCGACTGTGCCACATTTTGGGGGGCAATGGACGGGGCCATGTATTGTAAAATCTTGAATGAGAGCCTTCTTCCCTCAGCCAGAACACTGAAGAAGGATCGTGGATGAGTCTTCCAGCATGACAATGACCCCAAAACATACCACCAAGGCAACAAAGGAGTGGCTCAAGAACAAGCACATTAAGGTCACGGAGTGGCCTAGACAGTCTTCAGGCCTCAAAGGGGTTGTAAACCCTCCCGGTTTTTCACCTCAATGCTTTCTTTGCATTAAGGTGAAAAACCTATTGTAGTGCACCAGCCCTCCAGCCCCCCGTTTTACTCACCTGGGCCCGTTCGTTCCCACGCCGGAGACGTCGTGCGACGCTGTACCCAAACAAAATTGATGCCCTTTTTTTCCCACAAATAGAGCTTTCTTTTGGTGGTATTTGGTCACCTCTGTGGTTTTTATTTTTGTGCTATAAACAAAAAAAGAGCGACAATTTTGAAAAAAAAAAAAACCCCAGTATTCATTACTTTCTGCTATAATATATATAACCAAAAAAAAAAAATTATTCATTAGTTTAGGCCAATATATATTCTGCTACATATTTTTGGTAAAAAAATCACAATAATCGTATATTGTTTGGTTTGTGCAAAAGTTATAGCGTTTACAATATAGGGGAAAGATTTAGGGACTTAATTTTTTATTGTTTTTACTAGCAATAGCGGCAATCTGCGATTTTTAGCAGGACTGCGACATTACGGGGGATAAATCTGACCCTAAGTGAAACTTTTTGGTGACCAGTGACACCAATACAATGATCAGTGCTATAAAAATGCACTGATCACTGTATAAATGGCACTGGCAGGTTAAGGGTTAACACTAGGAGGCGATCAAGGGGTTAAGTGTTCCCTAGGGAGGTGTTTCTAACTGTGGGGGGGACAGACTGACTGGGAGAAGAGAGAGATCGCTGTTACTGATCACTAGGAACAGCTGATCTTTCTCTCCTCCCCTGTCAGAACGGGGATCTGCTTTGTTTACACTGGCAGATCCCCATCCTGCCTCTCTTTACCGCGGTCGCCGGTGGCCGGCGGACATCAAGTCAGGCGAGCTCCCGCGGCAAAAGCTAGTGCACGGACCGCCGTATATGTACAGTGATTTGCGCAGGGGAACCAACCTGCCGCAGTGTAACTGCGGCAGCTGGTCGGGAACTGGTTAAAATACATCTATGATACATTTTATAGACCCTTCATTTCTTTGTAAGTGGGCAAACTTACAAAATCTGCAGGGGATCAAATAATAATTTTCCCCACTGTACGTGATTTTGCATTTCCGGGTAGGGGGCGCAAACGCACGCCCACCTTGCTGTGTTGTCACTGCCTCTAGCACATGCCGATCACCAGTTCCCAGCCAATTATTTATGACCGAGACCCGACGATCGTCGGAGCGAGTGACAGAAAAGAACTTTGCTTCAGTACACAACGCAAAGCCCTCTTCTGAGAGCGGGGATGGGCCATTTCTTGTTACAAATCATGGAACAAAAAACGGTGTTCCGTCAGAATTGACGACCCATCAGATTAGGTAACGGAAGTAACGTTCCATCACTACAGCAGCGGCGGCCATTTTGGTACATCCCACACTCAGGCCGCATTAAGCCTGCAGTCAGAATCCGGCAGCGGACATCTTTTTACACCCACCCAAGTCTTGCATTTCACACTTATTTTTACCAGTAAAATGAGCTTATATCGTGAAATACAGGATTTTGAAATCCGCCAGATTGTTTTGATGTTGAATTTAAAAGCAGCGACAAGCCTGCTGATCTCACAGGTTTGCTAATCTGACAGAACACATTTCAAAATCCTGTATTTCACCATATAAGCTCATTTTACTGGTAAAAATAAGTGTGAAATGCAAGACTTGGGTGGGTGTAAAAAGCTGTCCGCTGCCGCCTTCTGACTGCAGGCTTACTGTGGCCGAGTGCGGGGTGTACCAAGATGGCCGTCACAGTGTAGTGACGGAAGGTCACTTCCCTTACCTAATCTGATGAGTCGCGGATTCGGACGTAAAACCGGCACATTGCTTAGTAAAAGCACCTCACAGTAAACACATTACACATAGTTAGGCACACATTTACCCCTTTGATTGCCCCTGATTTTAACCCCTTCCCAGCCAGTATCATTAGTACAATGACAGTGTATATTATTAGCACTGATCACTGTGTTATTGTAAGAGGCAATTAGTCATTATCCCCCAACGTCAATTAGTGTCAGATTGACCGCCGCAGTATCACAGTCGCTGATCCCCACCATCAGTAGTATACAAAAAAAATGTAAGAAACTGAAAATTACAGTATATATACCATAGTTTGTAGACACTATAACTTTAATGCAAACCAATTAATAAACACTTATTTTTTTATTTTTTATCAAAAACATGTAGTAGAATACATTTTGGCCAAAATTTATGAAGAAATTAGATTTTTTTTTTATGTTTTATAGCAGGGAGTAAACATTTTTTTTTTCATTTATATTGCAAAATATAGAAAAGAAAAAAATGAGAAGAAAGCTCTATTTGTGTGAAAAAAATATGTAAATTTAGTTTGGGTACAACGTTGCATGACCGCACAATCACCAGTTGAAGTAGAGCCGTGCCAAATAGCAATGGCCTAGTCATGAAGGGTAAAATCTTCCAGGGCTGAAGTGGTTATACTATCACCTACTTTACAGCACAATCTTAATTCTTGACATGTTTGATATCTCTTCACTCAAATAGGTATCAGCCTGCTTTTTAAAGAAGACACTGGTGTGTGCTAATTGCTGGTTGTTCTTCAGCTTCTCGTGATCCGTGTTCCTGCTCTTGCTGACTGGTCTGCTGTTGCTGACCCAGCTCGTTCCTGACCTTGCTCTGTAGATTTTGGATACTGACCTTGGCTTGCCTCTGACTACTCTCTGCCTGCTTCCCTGGTACTTATCTCGGCCTGCTACTGGACCTTGCTCTGCCTGCTTCCTTGGTACTGACCTCGGCCTGCTACTGGACCTTGCTCTGTCTGCTTTCCTGGTACCGATCTTGGCCTGCTACTGGACCTTGCTCTGACTGCTTCCCTGAATGACATTGGCCTGCTAATGGACCTTGCTCTGCTTGCTTCCCTGGTACTGATCTTGGCCTGCTATTGGACCTTGCTCTGTCTGCTTCCCTGGTGCTGATATTGGCCTGCCACTGCACCTTGCTCTGTCTGTTACCCTGGTACTTACCTTGACCTGCCACTGGACCTTGCTCTGTCTGTTTCCCTGGTACTGACCTCAGCCTACTTCCTGACCATGCTGCTGCCTCACCATGTATGACCAGAGCCACAAAGGAAGCCCTTTCGTCAATTTGGCCTTCAACCAAAGTATGTGACAACACAATTGTGTCCTCTCTTAGCATATCAGCATATGAAGTAATGGGTGACCTTAAACGATGCCTGAACAAAGATGGTGCCGTTGTTCTGGAGAGGAAAGCAGAAGAAGGCATTGTCAAGGGAAGTAATGTGATCTCTATGGGAGGTAATAAATATACTGACACATTACTTAGCATGGTAAGCACCTAATGTGGAAAAAATATACATCTGGTGCTAGGTCCTCTTTAAGAAACAGGTCCCGTTGTGCCCAATGACCTTCAAACCCTATGACTCTCATATAGCTTCTCATAAACAAGAAAGTCCAGTAGTTGTAGACATATAGTACAGACATTCCTCCCTCCGACTGATATAAAAAAATTCCAGTCTGTCCTTGTACCACCCTCATCACCCCATTTAACCCTTGGTCCAGTACTTGGTGGTCCATTGGATTTTGTAATGTAGTCTTAGGTACATGTGATAGAACTTTTCCAAGCTTCCTCTCTACACAAAAACTGTTTGCCGTCGGTGCAAAACCCCGACTCTTCCATTCCATCAAAGCAAATAAGCGCCGGCCCCTCGTCAATACGTCTCCTTGTCTGTCCTCTTCTGCTCCCTCAACGGTTCCGTCAGCCCGGCGGCCTCTGGTTTGCTGAGCCGGGACTGCGGTGAGAGAGCTTGGTGCCACGGAGCCCCAGGGTCTCATCTTGCTGGCCCATCCTGCCTTCCACCCCGGCCTCGCTGAGAACTAAATAAACCCCCTGATGCGCACCGCCGTTTATATTTAATCCAAAGTTGGGTCTGGACGGCTTCTCTCATGTCAGCACGGCAAATATATACATATATTTATATACATGCGTTTGTATATGGCTTGGCAGCCGACGTGCCCAGTTGATTATAGCAGCTTCTATAAATCTTGCTGTCAGGAAGGGTTTTTCCGTCAGTACAGTATGTCTTTCCCCGCGGACTGGCACGCCGATATTAAAGACACACCACTCCCAGATGAGCCTTTTAAAAACAACACTCGGCTTACTAACTCGATACATCTCGGAGAGTCAGAGCCGTGCCAGCTGCCACTTTGTTGTTTATTTTCCCAGGCTGGATTCCGAACCGAGAAGGATGAAGATCTGGCCAAGTGGGAGATAGGTGGACGTATCGGGGATGCAGCTGTGGCCACTGAAATTCAACCTCTTTTAATAGCTAGCACATATTTTACTGAAAGGCAGCTGGCCAAGGGCCGAGCTCGAGGTGGCCGGGTCAAGGACAGGGGTTGCAGTTGTTTGGCAGGTTCCATTGGCCACCGACCCAATGACCCTCAACCTCTGTTTATCCATAAAGCTTTTAATTATTCATTTTTTTTTTAACGAAAGCTGACCATACATTGGGAGATAGGGGAACGTATCAAGGATGCAGCTGTGGCCACTGAAATTCAAACTCTTTTAAAAGCAAGCACATATTTTATGGAAAGGCAGTCGAGATATGCATGAAGGAAACATTCGTTTCATTTCGGATTCCTTTGTTAACTTAATCATTTTGTTTCATCATATTCGTTATGTCAGAAGGATTTTTTTTCGGAATTTGTTTTGTAGATACATTATTTTCAAATCAATTTGTAATTCAAGTTTCTCAGAAGACGGCTATATTTGTTCTATTTTATTCTATTCTTTTCTCCTGTATTCTACTCTATTGTATTATGTTCTTATATTTTCTATTCAGTTCTTTTCTATTCAATTCTATTCTTTTATTTTCTATTCTATAAATACAAATATGTGTTCTATTTTATTTTATTTTTTCTTTTATTCTGCTCTTTTCTCTTCTATTCTACTATATTGTATTATATTATATTTTATTCTAGTCTATTCTTTTCTATTCAATTGTATTTTTTTATTTTCTGTTCTATTCGGTTTTATTCTATCTTATGCTATTATATTTCTTTATTTTCTATTCTAGTCTATTCTGTTTTATTCTATTTTATTTTATTTATTTACAGGTACTTATACAGCGTCGTCAACCTACGCAGCACTTTACATATATTCTGTTTTTTTCAATTTTATTTTACATTCACATCAGTCCCTGCCCTCAAGGAGCTTACTGTACAGTCTAATGTCCCTAACTCACATTCATACATACACATACTAGGGTCAATTTAGACAGGATCCAAATAACCCACCAGCATGTCTTTATAGGGTGGGAGGAAACCGATGTACCCGGAGGAAACCCATTCAGGCACAGAGAGAACATGCAAATTCCAGGCAGGTATTGCCTGGTATTGCCCAAATAAAATATTTGTTCTATTTTATTCTATTTTTTCTTTTATTCTTCTCTTTTCTTTTCTCTTCTATTCTACTCTATTGTATTATATTATTTTTTATTCTAGTCTATTCTTTTCTATTCAATTCTGTTTTTTTATTTTCTGTTCTATTCCGTTTTATTCTATCCTATTCTATTCTATTTCTTTATTTTCTATTCTAGTCAATTCTGTTCTATCCTATTTTTTTTATTTATTTATTTTTACTTATTACATCTACTTATATAGCGTCATCAATTTACGCAGCACTTTACATATATTCTGTTTTATTCTATTTTATTTTATTTATTTATTTTTATTTATTACAGATACTTATATAGTGTAGTCAATTTACGCAACGCTTTACGTATTTATTGTACATTCACATCAGTCCCTGCCCTCAAGGAGCTTACTGTACAATCTAATGTCCCTAACTCACATTCATACATATCACATACTAGGGTCAATTTAGACAGGAGCCAAATAACTCACCAGCATGTCTTTGGAGGGTTGGAGGAAACCGGAGTACCCGGAGGAAACTCATTCAGGCACAGAGAGAACGTTGCAAATTCCAGGCAGGCAGTTCCCGGTATTGCCCAAATAAAATATTTGTTCTATTTTATTCTATTTTTTTCTTTTATTCTACTCTTTTATTTTCTCTTCTATTCTACTCTTTTATTTTCTCTTCTATTCTACTATATTGTATTATATTATTTTTTTATTCTAGTCTATTCTTTTCTATTCAATTCTATTTTTTATTTCCTGTTCTATTCAGTTTTAGTCTATCCTATTCTATTATATTTCTTTATTTTCTATTCTAGTATATTATGTTTTATTCTATTTTATATTATTTATATATTTTTATTTATTATAGGTACTTATATAGTGTAGTCAATGTACGCAACGCTTTAAATATGTTGTACATTCACATCAGTCCCTGCCCTCAAGGAGCTTACTGTACAATCCAATGTCCCTAACTCACATTCATACATACACATACTAGGGTCAATTTAGAGGGTCAATTTAGAAAGGAGCCAAATAACCCACCAGCATTTCTTTGGAGGGTGGGAGGAAACTGGAGTACCCGGGGGAAACCGATTCAGGCACAGAGAGAACATGCAAACTCCAGGCAGGTATTGCCCAAATAAAATATTTGTTCTATTTTGTTTTATTTTTTCTTTTATTCTTTTCTTTTCTATTCTACTCTATTGTGTTATATTATTTTATGTTCTAGTCTATTCTTTTCATTCAATTCCATTTTTTTTATTTTCTACTCTATTTAGTTTTATTCTATCCTATTCTATTCTATTTCTTTATTTTCTATTCTAGTCTGTTCTGTTTTATTCTATTTTATTTATTTTTTATTCATTACAGGTACTTATAAAGTGCGGTCAATTTATGCAGCGCTTTACTAATATATTGTACATTCACATCAGTCCCTGCCCTCAAGGAGCCCACAATCTAGGGTCCCTAACTCACATTCATACATACACATACTAGGGCCAATTTAGACAGGATCCAAATAACCAGCATCCAGCATGTCTTTGGAGTGTGGGAGGAAACCGGAGTACCCAGAGGAAACCAACGCAGGGAGAACATGCAATCGCCAGGCAGGTATTGCTGTGGTTGGGATTCAAACCGACGACCCTAGTGCTGCTAGGCAGAAGTGCTATATTCTATTATTTTCTGTTCTATTCTTTTATTTTCTGTTCTATTTTTCTGTTCTGTTCTATTTTTCTGTTCTGTTCTATTTTTTTCTACTTTATTCTGTTCCATTCTGTTTTATTCTATTAATTTATTCTATTCTTTTATATTCTATTATATTCCTTTATGTTCTATTCTTTTCATTTAATTTCTATTCTATATTCTATTCGATTCTGTTTTAGTCTATTCTATTCTTTTCTATTCTATTCTATTCATTTTTTTTTTTATTCTATTCTATTGCACAGCCTAATGCCGCGTACACACGAGCGGACTTTACGGCAGACTTTGCCCGGCGGACGGGATTTGGTCAGACAATTCGATCGTGTGTGGGCTCCAGCGGACTTTGTTTTCTCAAAAGTTGGACGGACTTAGATTTGAAACATGTTTTAAATTAATCTGTCGAAATCGAGTCTGGTCGAAAAGTCTGCTCGTCTGTATGCTACTTCGACGGACAAAAAGCCACGCTAGGGCAGCTATTGGCTACTGGCTATGAACTTCCTTGTTTTAGTCCGGTCGTACGTTATCACGTACAAATTCAACGGACTTTGGTGGATTGTGTGTAGGCAAGTCCGTTCATTCAGAAAGTCCGTCGAAAAATCCGCCGAGCAAAGTCTGCCGTAAAGTCCGCTCGTGTGTACGCGACATAAGATGGAATCATCATATTATTACAATTTTATACCTGATAGTATTTATTACAACATATTTCCATTTTGAATTCCAACTAATTTTCAAATTCATTTTCGAATTTTCGAATTTGAATTTCATTATAATCTATTTTGTTGAAATTCGTTACTATAGTGTTTAGAAAATTTTGTCCGAATTTAGATTCGTAATTAAATGAATCGCACAAAAAGTCTAAAAGGCAGCTGGACGTATTGGGGATGCAGCTGTGGCCACTGAAATTCAACCTCTTTTAATAGCTAGCACATATTTTACGCAAAGGCAACTGGCTTGAAGTGGCCGGGTCAAGGACAGGGGTTACAGATGTTTGGCAGGTCCCGTTGGCCACCGACCTAATGAACCTTCACCTCTGTTTATCCATACAGCTTTTAATTTTTTTTTTTTTTAAACTAAAACTGTCCATACATTGGTAGATAGGTGGATGTATTGGGAAAGCATCTGTGGCCACTGAAATTCAACCTCTTTTAATAGCTAGTATATATTTTTACGGATAGGCTGTAGAGATGTGCACAATGGAAACATTTGTTTAGTTTAGGATTCATTTGTTACGTTAATAATTTTGTTTCATCATATTTGTTATATTTGGCAGGTCCCGTTGGCCCGTGACCCAATGGACCTTCATCTCTGTTTCTCCATAAAGCCTTTCTTTTTTTTGTCTCATCTACTACTATTGTCCATGGAATGAATATTTCCTAAATATTATACACTTTATGAATCCATGTGATTGTTAAAGTATAACCAAGGGCAAAACTTTTTATTTTATTTTTTTTACAACAATTTTGGATGGGGTGGAGATGGATTATAATTCCTGTCAGAGTTTTATTGCTACCTCTGCCCCATCTAGAGGACCCTCTCTATTTGTCCTTTTATTTATGATTTTTTTATCAAAAGTGAAAGTAAATCCCAAATTTTGGGTTGACATTAGGGATGAGCCGAAGCCCCCCCCCCCCCCCCCCCCCCGGTTCGGTTCGCACCAGGACATGCAAACAGGCAAAAAATTTGTGCGAACATGCTAACATGAATCAAATCAAAAGTGCTCATTTTAAAGGCTTATATGCAAGTTATTGCCATAAAAAGTGTTTGGGGACCCGAGTACTGCCCCAAGGGACATGTATCTATGCAAAAAAAGTTTTAAAACTACAGTTTTTCAGGAGCAGTGATTTTATCGATGCTTAAAGTGAAAAAATAAAAATAAAATATTCCTTTGAATATCGTGCCTGGGGGTCTCCTTAGTCTGCCTGTAAAGTAGCGCATCTTTCCCATGTTTATTGCAGCCCCACAGCAAAATTACATTTCTAAAGGAAAAAATGTAAATAAAAATTGCTTGCGGCTGTATTGTCGACTCCCGGCAATATAGATGAAAAACCATTGAAAAAAAACCCTTCGGGTCTGGTATGGATATTAAGGGGAACCCCGTGCCAAAAAGAAATGGCGTGGGGGTTCCCAGCAAAATCCAACCGGACCCTTATCCGAGCATGCAACCTGGCAGGTCAGGATGGGGGGGGCGAGCTTACCAGGCCACATGCCCTCAACATGGGGAGGGTGCTTTGGGGTCCCCCCCAAAGCACGTTGTCCCCATGTTGATGGGGACAAGGGCCCCATCCCCACAACCCTTTCCCGGGGGTTGTGGGGGTCTGCGGGTGGAGGGCTTATTGGAATCTGGAAGCCCCCAGATCCCGCTCCCCCCATGTGAATGGGTAGGGGTACATTGTAGAGACAGTTGCTGACAAGTCCTTTATTTTAAAAAAAGTGTCCCACGATGTCCATCCATCTCCAATCATGGCAGGTCCGTCAGCACCGTGATTGAAGATGGATGGACATCGCGGGACACTTTTTTTTAAATAAAGGATTTGTCAAAAACTGTCTCCTGTCGTTTTTCCTTTTTTTACACTTTTTTTTTGGTGAATGGGTAGGGGTACCCGATACTTTTTCAATGTACCCGATACTTATTCACATGGGGGGCGGGATTCCAATAAGCCCCCCGCTCGCAGACCCTCATAACCACCGGGCAAGGGTTGTAGGGTTGAGGCCCTTGCCCCATCAACATGGGGACAAGGTGCTTTGGGGGGGACCCCAAAGCACCCTCCCCATGTTGAGGGCCTGTGGCCTGGTACGGTTCAGGAGGTGGGGGGGGGGCGCTCGCTTGTCCCCGCCTATCCTGACCTGCCAGGTTGCATGCTCAGATAAGGGCCTGGTATGGATTTTGGGGGGGATCCCCACACAATTTTTTTAATTTTTCCCCTAAAATACATACCAGACCTGAAGGGCCTGGTATGGATTTTTAGGGGGGCCCCCACAGCATTTTTTTTTTAAATTGTGGCGCAGGGTTCCCCTTAACCACTCTAATACACTGTGCTATATATACTACACTGCCTGTACTGACTGAATATCTAGTCTACACTGAATGCAGAGTATATATATATATATATATATATATATATATATATATATTATATATATAAAATACACTGCCTGCACGCCACTAACTAACCTGCTTGCCTAATCTAGCTCAATCGATATACGTCCACACACTATACCAGGCCGCTATGTAAGCAGCCTTATATGGTGTGGGGCGTGGACTTAGTCCCCCTGAGCCATGATTGGCCAATTATGGCTCTCGCAGCAGAGCACGCTGTGATTGGCCAAAGCATGCAGGTCAGGTGCATGCTTTGGCCAATCATCAGACGTCAATGCACTGTGATTTGCGCTCAAATTTCCCGTGAACGCCTCATATGTTCGGTTCGTTTTTGATCAAACACCTAATGTTCGAGTCGAATTTACATTTGACTCGAACCACGGGCTCATCCCCAGTTGACATCAGAACAGTAATAGAGTGGAAAACTTCCAATGGAGACTCTAGTTCTGGTGACCTGAAGGGGGGACCCAGTGGATTCCCTTAATTTGCAGGGATTTCCTCTTACTTTCTGTTTTGACTACATTCTAATCTCCCCAGTGGGTCACAGATGGCAAAAAAGAAACTCACAGCAGTTATAACCCTCACTCTCTTATGGCTATTATATACTAGGTCGTGATTGGCCGCTCAATTACCTGGGACCTGTAATGGGTCCCAGATGATTGACAGGAGGGAGGGAGCAGAGCCGAGCCCTTCCTGTGCCTAGGGGAAGTGATGTCACCAGCCCAGGCAAAGGAAGAGGCAGACTACGAGGGACCACCTAGCAACAGGCATTTAGAGGTAAGTAAAAAAAAAAAATATTCAAATTTTTTTTGTTTTTTTTTTTTTTTACAATTTTTCAGGTATTTTTGTTTTTTTGGGTGGAACCCCACTTTAAGTATGAGATATTCATAGTATGTTTGACTTCATGTTGTTCTCCTACTCATTAGCCCTGATTAAAGATGCTTTTCTCCCGAAACATGTTACCTTTATTTGATACTCTTAACCAATAAACGTTTCAAATAGACTTCTGAGTGATTTGAACTTTTGTACTAGGTTCTCCTCAATACCCACCCCAGAGGTTGCCATCTGCTAACTGTTCTTTTGGTTGCTATCAGAGAGGCATCAGGCTGAGAACGGAAGATGGTTTATCTGAACTGCACCCTCACTCTGTTTGAGCCAATTTAAAGGGGGACTTTTTCACCAGTACCAAACTTCGCCTCCATATGTCCAGTGCTATCATACAAACACATCAGATATTTTATGCAAAGGCAGCTGGCCAAGGAGCAAGCTTGAAGTGGCCAGGTCAAGGACAGGGGTTACAGTTGTTTAGCAGGTCTTGTTGGCCACTGACCCAGTAGGCCTCCACCTCTGTTGATCCATAAGCCTTTCATTATTAAATAGATCTGAACTTGTCCATACACTGGTAGATATTTTAGGAGTGTCTGTATGAAAACTCTTGTCAGTACGTTCAATAATGCCATTAGAGGCTTGAAGAATGTTGTTCAAAAGTACTTCGAAATTGCCTTTTAACATTCAATTTCTGAATAAATTAAATTTCCCCAATGAAATCACATTTGCTGTTAGGACTCATTTACGCTTGCTTCAAAATGTGGCATTGGACACATTTTTTTTTTAAAGTACTCTTATTGCCAATCAAAGCTCCTATCACTAAATAAAATGATTACCTTACAGTCCTGGCCACACGTTGTGTTTGCTTTGCTTCAAAAATGATACCCCATGTCTCTTTTTTGGGGCTTCAAAGCCTCTATAGAAGGCTATGACAATACTCACTAACGGCACCTGCAGCTTTTAGGAGGCTTTTATTCCGCCCTAGCTTTGCTTTGGAGGTATTGCAGGTATGAGATATCCCAGGATGCACTGGGAAACCAACAAGGGAACCAGAAAAACATCATCAGTAGTCCCTTCCGGTTCATGTGTATATATTCTGGGAGTGTCTGGTGCCGATGTCACATCTGGTGTGCAGCGTGGAGCAGGAAGGTGAGCCATGTCCAGACTGGAGCGGAGCAACTAGCAGACGGCACACGTGGTGTGCAACATGGGAACGCTATAATAGAAGGTGAGCGGGGATCTGAGAGAGAGGACTGAGCGGCAGAGGATCAGCAGAGCTGGGGGACAGGAACAGGAGTAACTAGCAGATGTCACAGGTAGTGTGCAGCATGGGAGCAATATAGCAGGAGGTGAGCAGGGACCAGAGAGAGAGGAGGATCAGCAAACCAGAGGATCAGCAGAGCTGGGGATTACTACTGAGTGGGGGAGCAGCAGAGCTGGGGATTACTACTGAGTGGGGGAGCAGCAGAGCTGGGGGTTACTACTGAGCGGGGGATCAGCAGAGCTCAGGGTTACTACTGATTGGGGGATCAGCAGAGCTCGGGGGACTTACTGAGCAGGGGATCTGCTGATTGAGGTTACTAATAAGCTATAGACTTGCTGAACAGGGTTACTAATGAGCTTCGGTTCTACTGGGCCTCTTCAAAACTGATAGAAAATAAACGCACACAGGTCATTTGCCAAGCTTCATCAAAGCTTCAAAAAAAGCATCACAGAAGCATCAAAAAAGTATGTTGAAGTAGTAAGTGCTTTAACTGCTTGACGCCCATATCCAGTAAATAGTAACGCCGACAAAGCGGCTCTCCTGGGCAGGCTGACATACCTGTACATGATCCAGTACTCCTAGGTCTGGGGCGCGCACGCGTGCCACTGGCGACCTGCTCCCGCTGTGATTTGACACAGTGGGAGCCAATCAGCAAGTCTGGCGGACGCAATGTCTGCCGGGACCCGTTATTCATCGGGAGACAGGCAGAATGGCGATCTGCCTATATTAACGAGGCAGAACGCTGTTCCGTGAGAAGGGAAGGCTGTGATCCCGTGTTCCTACAAAGCAGGAACACATATATCTGCCTTCCTACAGTACAATCACCTCCCACACAGTTAGCAAGCACTCCCTAGGCACACATTTAACCCTTTGATTGCCCCTGATGTTAACCCCTTCCCAGCCAGTGTCATTAGTACAGTGACAGTGCATATTTTTGGCACTGTATAGTATTACTGGTCCCCAAAAAGTGTCACATAGAGTCCTCATTCCCTTTTTCTGCAGCCTCATCTGCACTGCAGATAAATGAATAGAAGCCTCTGTACAGAGGCTTTTATTCATTCACAAACTGAAGCATAGTAAACACAGTTTACCATTCTTCAGTGTTGAATGAACACAGCAGCGGTCGGTACCGAGCACAGCAGAGTGACAAGAGATGGTGCAGTGGCTGGGAGAGAGAGAGCCACAGGGACAGCAGCCCTCTCTCTGCTCTGATTTGTGGGGCACAGCCTGGGACACGGCCAATACGGGACAAAGCATGACTGTCCCAGAACAGTTAGCAAGTATGGACCTCAGGGTAGAGACTCTGATAAGGACCCTGATGTAGGGAATACTCTGATCAGGACCCCGATGTAAGTGAAACTTTGATGGGTACCCTGAAGTAAGGGAGGACTCTGATGGGGTCTCTGATATAAGAAAGGACTCTGATGGGTATTGTTTTTGGTATGCAAATTTTTGTAAAAAAATAAAAATAAAGTACAGCCCTTACACTAAAAAGTTTGGAGACACCAGATTTAGTGTCACTTGAGAGACAGCTCTGAGTCTGCTGGGACTGCTGACATTCAAGGATGGCGATGGTGCCCAGCAGCAGTCTCAGAGCTGTTTGGATGTCTACACAAAGGAGGTTTTTTACAGGGTAATAACACGCATACAGTATGTTAGATGTAACATGGAGGCTCATATTGGATGCATGCCCTCATTGGTGCCAAACGCCCTTTATAAGGGAGTTAGCTGCCTCCAGAGATTGTTGGTTAATCTTCGGCTCTCCAGTGTGCTTGTTCCTGTGAACCTTAAGTCTGTGGATTCTCTGCTACTGACTCAACTTGCTCTTGGACCCATCTTCTGCCTTTCCCCCTGGTTAAACCCCGGCTTGCTTAACAGACTTGCTTATTCTGTTCTCCTGTGTATGACTCTGGCTCTGTAATAATTATTTCAATGTCTACCAAACTGTTATCTTGCTTGCCATGCAACAGACTCACTCTAAAGTATCTCTAGGCATAACCTTTCTTTTAGTTTTGGATAGAGTGGGAAAGGGTTAGACCCTCAGTCAAGTTTTTATTGCCGTCTGTGTCCCCATTGATTGAAATTCACCTGAATATTTGTAGTGGTGACCATTGTCACCAAGAAAGAAGCCCAACATTTTTGGCGTTGTCCCCAGCGTTAGAGGGGAATCATCATATGGGGACACCTGTTCCCCTTCATTTTTAGAGATTCCCTTAAACTTCTTGTGGAAATAAAGGGAAGCTTCCCCATATATAAAATTTGGAAAAAATAACCCTGAATGGGGTTTTAACCCTTTCGAATTCTGTCTAAACTTGAAAAAAAAAAATATTTGCCCTTACTTATGCTTTAACACAACACTTCACCCAGCTGTATTAGTTGATAGTTTCATCTTGGAACCCTTCCCAAGTGTATCCATCTTTTTCTACTTTTAGCAGAGCGCTTCAGGTCCCTTCTTTCGTCTGGTCCTCCTATTAGACCGTTTAATCGAAGCCATATTTTGTTTATAATTCATTAATCACAGCCACTGGATGGGACTCCTAACGGCTGACCCGTTGTACCGACCCTATGTTCCCGCACTCCGAAACTCCTTCAATTATTTTGTGTAGTCATCTGGAAAGCAGAGTGATTTATTAATTCCTGTTGTATTCCCCCTTTTTATGCTTTTTACATCTTCCTTGTAAAAGTGCTGTTTGCACATATTTTGGTATCTTTATTCTATCAGAGCCTTTTTGTGATATGCGTGGACCTGGGATATTTCAAACACGGTTTTTCTCCAAATAACATGTTACTGATATCTTAATTTTTTTTGAGACTCCCTGTTCTCATGTCCAGGCTTCTTATTATTGGCTCAGAGCGAGAAGTGTTTTAGTCTGCTTTTCTCTCAAGAGGAGACTTTTGGTGACAGTTCAAGATGGAACCGTGAGATCCAAAATGTTTTTATATAGACTAAATAAGTTCAGGCCACACAAAAGTGACTTTTAGTTAGGTGGACTCTGGGGCATGGAGTCACTCGCTGGCTTGTTATATCTAACCAGCAGCAAAACCCTCCTGCCTGAGTTGCCTGCTCTATTCTAAGTAATCTGGGAGTTTAAATTTCCCTGTTACAATAAGAATTTTCTCAACTCATTTTTCTTGCTACATTCTCCAAAATAAAAGTGTTCTCATCCCATCCTTTCTCATTCCTTGTTACATTCTCCGTAATATGAAATTAACTGGGGAACTCCAGGTAGAAAAAATATATAAAATTTGAAAGTCCTAATAACAGTATACTATATATCTTAGTTCCCTGTCGAGGTATTTTCACAGTCAATGATCTCCTGAAGTCTTCCTGCAAAAAAAATGGACTCCTGATGTCTCTCGGTAGACAACTGAATCCTAAGGTTTTGCTCTGATCAATGGATTTCTTAGGTTTCTCTGCAGCCAATGGATTTCAAAAGTCTATCTGCAGCCAGTGGTTTCCTAAATACTCTCTGAAGTCTATGGACTCCTGAGTTCTCCCACTGGCCAATGGGTTACTTAGGTTTGTCATCAGCCAATGAACTCTTAAGTTCCTTCCGCGGGCAGTGGACTCCTGAGGTCTCTCTGCCTCCAGTGGACTCCTGAGGTCTCTCTGCCTCCAGTGGACTCCTGAGGTATCTCTGCCTCCAGTGGACTCCTGAGGTCTCCCTGCAACCAATATATGTCTGAGGACTCCCTCTGACAAATGGATTTCTTAGGTTTCAATGCAACCAATGGACTTTAAAAGTCTCTTAGCAGCCAGTGGATTCCTAAAGATTCTCTGAAGTCTATGGACTCATGAGTTCTCTCTCTGGCCAATGGATTCCTTAGGTCTCTCATCAGCCTATGATCTCTTGGGGTCCCTCTGTGGGCAGTGGACTCCTGAGGTCTCTTTGCCTTCAGTGTACTCCTGAGGCTTCTTTGTGGCCAATAGAATTCTGAGTTCCTCTGTGGTCAATGGACTCCTGAGGTCTCTATATGGCCAATGGGCCACTGACGTCTCTCTGTGGTTAATAGGCTCCCTAAAGTCTTTAGCTGACCAATGGATTTCTTAGGTTTCTCTGCAGTCAATGGACTTTAAAAGGTATTCTGCAGCTCGTGGTCTCGTGGAATAAACTGAGGAATTCCAGGTAAAAAACGAAATATTAAAACTTCACAGTCATAATTACAGTTTTATCTTAGTTTCCTAAACTTACTTGCTATGTAAATGTTGAGTTCTCCCTGCAACCAATGAACTCCTGAGGTCTCTATACAGCCAATGGACCTTTGAGGTTTCTCTGTGGCCAATTGATAACTGAGGTCCCACTGCGGTCAGTAAACTTCTGAGGGTCTCTCTGCATCCAGTGGACTCCTTAAATCTCTCTGTGGTCAAGGGACTCCTGAGGCCATTTTTGTGGCCAATGGAATTCTGGGTTCCTGCTGTGGTCAATGGACTCTTGAGGTCTCTCTGTGACAAGTGAATTCCTAAGGTGTCTCTAAGGCCAATGGTCTCCTGAGGTCTATCTTTGGCCCATGGGCCACTGAGGTCTCTCTGTGATTAATAGACTCCTAAAGTCTTTCTTTGACTAATGGATTTATTTGGTCTCTTTGCAGACAATGGACTCCTGAGGTCTCTCTACCTCCAGTGGACTCCTGAGGTCTCCTTGCAACCAACGGACCTCTAAGGACTCTCTGACCAATTGATTCCTTAGGTTTCTCTGCAGCCAATGGACTTCAAAAGGTCGTTCTGTAGCTAGCTTGTGGACTCCCGTAATAAACTGGGGAACATCAGGTAATAAAAACATTAAAGCTTGACAGTCATAACTACCATTTTTATCTTAGTTTCGTTAGATTACTTGTTATAAAAACATTGGGTTCTCCCTGCGACCAATAAACTCCTGATGTCTCTATACAGCCAATGGACCTTTGAGGTTTCTCTGTGGCCAAGTGATCCCTTAGGTCTCTCATCAGCCATTGATCTCTTGAGGTCCCCCTGCGGGCAGTAGACTCCTGAGTTCTCTCTGCCTCAGGTTGACTCATGAGGTCTCCCTGCAACCAAAGGACGTTTGAGAACTCTCTGACCAATGGATTCCTTAGTTTTCTATGCAGCCAATAGACTCCTGGAATAAACTCCTTGTAAAATAAAATATATAACTTGACAGTCATAATTACAATATTTATCTTAGTTTTCTTAGCTTACTTGTTATGTAAATGTTGAGGTCTCCCTGCAACCAATGAACACTTGAGGTCTTCATACAGCCAACGGACCTTTGAGGTCTCTCTGTGGCAAACTGACCCCTGAGGTCCCTCTGCGGTCAATTAACTTCTGAGGGTCTCTCTGTGTCTAATGGACTCCTAAGGGCCCTCTGCATACAGTGGACTCAAGTCTCTCTGTGGCCATGGGACTCCCGAGGAATCTTTGTGGCCAATGGAATTTTGGGTAAAAAATAGGAACCTCATATGATTGGGATTTTTAAGGCAACAAAAGATAGAAATATTTAAAAATTGAATAAATTTTATTATACAAAAATAGTTAAAAAATAATTAAACACAAAAGAATATACATTTATAAAGAAAACAAATATGATACACTACAGAAGTGGCAAAAAAATCATATAATCCAACGCGTTTCAAAATGATTAGATTTCTTCTTCAGGGATAAGTTTTTGCCATTGTCTGAAAGGCACAGAAATGAACATAAATATACATATTTATATTTGGAATACCAACAAAGAATATGTATGAAAAGGCTTACAATAATCATGATATACCTAGCGAATTCTCAGCGTGTCACTCCAAAAACTCCCATCCAATCGATGAACGGTCTTTAAATCGTGCAAAAGAGCCCCCAGATACTGAGATCCAAAAAGAGACGCCAAATTACCCCAAGCAACAAAAAGAAGCCAGGGGGAAGGGGGATGTGGAATCTGAAAAAACATGTGCCATCAGTAAGGGAGATATAACTTCTGTGGAAAAAAAAAAAAAAAAAAAACAAACAAACAGGAACCCAGACCAACCTTACATGGAAGATGCAGGCTCAAATGCGAAAAAATTCCGTATGTAGTAGAAAAAGGAAAAATGCCCTTCCTAGAGAAGGGAGAAAAAAGAAAAAATGCAAAAAATAAGAAAATACATAAAAATAAATAATGAAAATGAAAAATAATAAAAAACAAGATAAAAAACAGAGACAGTTATGTCCAAATAACCTATTGGACTTAACTCAAAGGGGACTGAATCTAATATATTGAAAAAATATATATAACCAGTAAGTGATATATATCAATGAAGTCGCATGAAAGCACTAAAGCCAAAGGGTACCGTGAAGATAAGGAATTTGCCCCAAAGGGGGGAAAAAGTTTTATTCTTCAAATAATTAAAAGAGTGGTATAAAATGAGTAACAAAAATCAATTGGTCATGCAATCAATGGCCAAAAAAGCAGCCATATAAGAGAGACTGTAAATGTAAATGTAGCTGACTCCCCAGACAATATCCACTAATAAGGATAAGTCTGGAGAGAGAGGACAATTAAAGATAAAATATATTGATCAGTCAAAAAAATATAATTGAATAATAATAATAACAATCTCCCTTATTGATGGCACATGTTTTTTCAGATTCCACATCCCCCTTCCCCCTGGCTTCTTTTTGTTGCTTGGGGTAATTTGGCGTCTCTTTTTGGATCTCAGTATCTGGGGGCTCTTTTGCACGATTTAAAGACCGTTCATCGATTGGATGGGAGTTTTTGGAGTGACACGCTGAGAATTCGCTGGGTATATCATGGTTATTGTAAGCCTTTTCATACATATTCTTTGTTGGTATTCCAAATATAAATATGTATATTTATGTTCATTTCTGTGCCTTTCAGACAATGGCAAAAACTTATCCCTGAAGAAGAAATCTAATCATTTTGAAACGCGTTGGATTATATGATTTTTTTGCCACTTCTGTAGTGTATCATATTTGTTTTCTTTATAAATGTATATTCTTTTGTGTTTAATTATTTTTTAACTATTTTTGTATAATAAAATTTATTCAATTTTTAAATATTTCTATCTTTTGTTGCCTTAAAAATCCCAATCATATGAGGTTCCTATTTTTCACTGTTATGGGATGATGGCAACCCTTTCACACTAATTTTGGAGAAGTCTATACTTATTCTATAATGGAATTCTGGGTTCCCTCTTTGGCCAATGGGCTTCTGAGGTTGCTCTATGACCAGTGAACTCCTAAGGTGTTTCTAGAGCCAATGTACTCCTGAGGTCTCTCTATGGCCAATGGACCACTGAGGTCTCTGTGGTTAAAATAATCCTAAAATCTTTGTTTGACCAATGGATTCCTTAGGTCTCTTTGCAGACTGTGGACTTCTGAGGTCTCTCTGAGGTGTGAGGCCAATGGATTTGTGAGCTTCCTTTGGGATCAATGGATTCCTGAGGTCTCTCTTAGGCCAGTCGACTCGGGAGGTCTCCCTATGACCATTCAACTCCAAAACTCTGTGGCCAATGGAATCCTTAGGTCTCCCTGCACCCATTAGACTCTTAAAGTCTCCCTGTGGCCAGTAAACTCCTGAGGTCTCTCGATCAATGGATTCTAGCAGCCTATTCGCAGAGAAAGATAAGTAAATTATGTCTTGGTATCTCACCTTGGGTTGTCAAAGAGGCATTTTAGTATTGATTTAAGGCATTTTTGATACTTGCATAACCACTCCCAAGAGTACTCTTGAGAGGAGTGCTGAGGCAAGGTGCTGTAATGTTTTCATGAAGCTATGTACAGCACCCTACTGGCTCCTCCCACCAGCCATGATCTGCCTGCTTTGTATAGACAAACATAAAAACCCAGTGATGATGTCCCCCCATCTAAAATATGGTATACAATGAAAATGGAAAGCATGCTGATGCTAATAAACCACTTTCAGTGGTATAATCAACAGACCAAATAAGAAAAGTTCACTTGTCAGGGGATCATATGCTTTAACTCACAAAGCATGAAAATAATCAAGAAACCGACAAGAAGTAAAGGGCCCGCAAGTTAAAAATAGACTTTGAAAAGTTAAAGGAGATCCAATGCTGCCAAACCCTGTAAAATATATTTATATCTTAGTACATTGCACAGTTCCTCGCACGGGAAACGTCAGCCTCCATCTAAATTCATGCCAGATTTTATTAGGTAGGATTAAGGACGTCACACTAATAAGATTCTCAGGGTTGATTTACTAAAGGCAAATAGACTGTGCACTTTGCAAAGTGCAGTTGCCCTCTGCAAAGTGCAGTTGTCCTCTGCAAGTGCAGTTGCTCCAAAGCTTAGTCAATGAGATAAAGCTTTAATTTGCAGAGAATACCTAATCACACGCAAGGAAAATAAATAAAAAAACAGGATTTTTGCTTGCACATGATTGGATGAGGGAAGTCAGCAGAGCTTCTGCTCAATTACTAAACTCTGGAGCAACTGCACTTGCAAAGTGCTCAGTCTACTTGCCTTTAGTAAATCAACCCCATACTGTCTGCTTTCGGGGCCATGCACCCGCACAGATGTCAGATTGGGAGCAGTAGCTGTGTTCATGCAGACGCTGCGTCCCAATTGACATCAATGAGAATGACAGCACAGGGATGCAGAGAACACCGGTGCATCACTGTGTGGATAAACGTGGCCCTCCATGGGTGTATGCTTTAGTATGGCCGATGTAAAAAACGACCTTAGTAGGAATTTAACAGGCATTTTTAAAGTTATGTTGTGTTTATGTCCGCCAGGGGCGTTGCTAGGTCTTCAAAAGATCTGGGGCTAGAGCCGATAACAGCGTAGTAAAGAAAGTCATACGCTTGGGCGGGCATACACATGTATATAATATACGTGTGTGTGTGTGTGTGTGTGTATATATCCCCAGAGAGGCCCCCTTACATCAGGGTCCCCAGACAGCCTCCATCTTGCATCAGGGTCCCCAGAGAGCCCCCCTTACATTAGGGTCCCCAGAGAGCCTCCCTCTTAAATCAGGGTCCCCAGAGAGCCTTCCCTCCCCTTGGAGACCCCTGCAGAGACTCAGGGCTATGGGCCCTAGATTCAGGGCTATAGCCCCAAAAGCCACCCCCTAGCAACGCCACTGATGTCCGCTTATAATGATTTTGGTGTATTTTTAGCAAAAATAGTAATTTCACACACATCTGCATTAATGCGGGGCCTAAAAAAACAGTAGCATCATTTATTTTATTCTACAGGTCATGTGCTTGCAGAAAGTTTATGGTTTGGGGGGAGTCTGGTCCTCAACAAACTCTGAAAGCGAAAAATAAAAAAACAATGGAAAAATTGCAAAAACGGTCAAGTTTAAAAGTACAGTGCAGGGCCTGGCAGCAAAAGGGTTAGTTGTTCCCATGCCCTTCTCTTTCTGGTATTCAGAGATCCCACCTGGAAGGGGGTGTGAGCTGATTTCTTGTTTTGAGGAGTGTGTGCGGAGATAAAATGATGGGGCTTCGGGGGTTTATTTGCAGATATATCTATGCAAAGCTAACTCTGCTGAGCGCCTGCAGCTTAGCATGTGTGTATAGAGTGGGGATCTGCAACCCTTCAATTGTGATCTAGCTATCAATCATGAGCAGGTGACAGGTAGATCACATTTGCTTTTCTGCCTTGCTGACCCTCAGCCTAAAGCACTTCTCCCTCACCTGCAGAGCAGCACAGGGAGTGTACTGCACTGATCCCTGCCAGCCCTCCTCTCCTGTCCATCCCAGGCGCTTGTGTGTGACATTGTGTAGGATGGAATGGCGATAGAATGTGATGGAATGGCGAGGAAGGCCAGTGGGAATTAGTGCACCAGAACCAGTAGATCTGTCACAGCAACTTCCCTGTGCTGCTCTGCATGTGGAAGGAACCACTTATATTTCATAAACTACTGTCCCCTGTACTTTGCCCTACTCACGCCCCAGTACTGTGCCCTGGTGTCCCTTTTACTTTATCCTCCTGATCCTCAGTACTGTGCCTTGGTGCCCCCCTATACTTTGCACTCTTGACCCCCCCAGTATTGTGCCCTGCTGCCCCCTGTATTTTGCCCTCCTGATTCCCCAGTACTATGCCCAGTTGTCAATCTGTACTTTGCTCTCTTGACCCCCCCAGTACTATGCCCTGCTTCCCGCCTGTACTTTGTCCTCCTGACCCCCCAGTACTGTGCCCTGCTGCCCCTGTGCTTTGCCCCCTGACCCCTCAGTACTGTGCCCTGCTGCCCCCTGTACTTTGCCCCCCGGTCCCTCAGTACTGTGCCCTACTGCCCCTCCCGTGTTCTTTTCCCTCCTAACCACTTGGTACTGTGCCCTGTTGGCCCCCTGTATTTTTCCCTCTTGACCCCCCAGTACTGTGCACTGTTCCCCCCCTGTACTTTGTGCTCCTGCCCTTCCAGTACTGTGCCCTAGCGCCCCTCTATACTTTGCCCTTGTGATCTCCCAGTACTCAGCCCTGATGTCCCTATGTACTTTGCCCTTCAGACCACCCAGTACTGGGTCCTGGCATCCACCCCCCTGTTTTTTTCTCTCCTGACCCCCCAGTACTGTGCTTTGCTGCCCCCCTATACTTTGCTTTCCTGATCCACCAGTACTGTGCCCTGCTGCCCCCTGTACTTTGCCCCCTCACCCCTCAGTACTGTGCCCTACTGCCCCTCCCCTGTAATTTGCCCTTCTGACCCCCCAGTACTAAGCCCTGCTGCTCCCTGTACTTCTCCCTCCTAACCCCTTGGTACTGTGCCCTGTTGGCCCCCTGTATTTCTCCCTCTTGACCCCCCATTACTGCGCACTGGTGCCCCCCTATACTTTGCTCTCCTGCCCTTACAGTACTGTTCCCTAGTGCCCCCCCTATACTTTGCCCTTGTGATCTCCCAGTACTGTGCCCTGATGTCTCCATGTACTTTGCCCTTCAGACCTCCCAGTACTGTGTGTCACGATTACGCATGCCCATGGCGACTAGCTAACCATGACGTGCGTTCCGTGACTTTGGTATAAGAGGAAATATGGGAATAAGGGGGAACTTTTACTGAGCATGTAAGACTGGCTGTGGTACTTTGACAGCCCGCACTACCTTTGGCCACCACTAGAGGGAGACTGCACTCCAATCCAGCTAGCTGACCACACACAGGCAGATATGAATCTTACATAAATTCTGGTGCACTCTAAGGGTTGGAGAGCAGTCTAGCAATTAGCACACGCTTCTAGGGTTCCTCCAGCTATACTGCAAGCTTGAACCCCGGTGTTCATCACCCTTCCCACTGTCCCCACACCCACACACCAGACACACAATAAACGATAGCCTGCCATCACCCAACAGTTTTCCCGCAGACTGGTCTGCTGAGCCACCACACACACAGATCTCCGTCTGGCAGATCTGTTAGCGTACAATCTGCATGCAATCTGCCAACACGCAGTGTAATTGCATACCGATTGGCACGTAACTTAGACCGAGTATGTAGGCACTAAAATACAACAACCTCTCCAGAGATATGAGTCCTAGCTTAGTATACAGAAGTCACTTATTAATTTTATCATTTAATATCCCGAAAGTGGGCAGTGCATATACAAGGAAAAAGGATATACAAAGAAAAAGGATATACAAAGGAAAAGGAGTTACCAAAAAAGATGCAAAAAATACAGAAAGACACACAATTGGCAATTTGATATGAAAATAAAAAGGGATAAAAGAGAAATAAACTTTACCAAAGTCTATCCTTTAGTAGAAGCATACTAAAACATGTAGGAAATCCCCAGTTTCGAACTGGCTTCGTGGAAGAACCACGTCCATATCTCAGGCTACCCAATTTATTGAAATATGGATGTGGGCTGGACTTTAGCCCTTGGCCAATCAACCCTTGGGGGTGTTCCTGTGTCAGCCCACAGGATGTTTTGTGTTCTGAAATGAGTCGAATTGGCCCAGAACGGCGCTGCTTGCTGGGTCGTGGATAGCATTTCCGATACCAGCGCATCAGTCCGATCACTACAGTACCAATCACTGCCTGCCTGTTGCAATCAGGCGCCATATAACGGTTTTGTGTGTTTTTCTAGGATTCCACACACAGTACAAATACAGAGTTACATGTACACGTAACCCATCACGTGTGCGATCAAAAGGAATTATTTTCATTACTCTGCCGCTAATTTGTTAGCTTTTATGAGGGATAAAAATAGGTTCCTTAGATCCGGTGGTATAATCAAAGTTTGCAGACCTTATGGGGCCTTGTGAATGCCCCCTGTGGATCCTTGTAGCCACACTGGCTAGGACTTCCTTTAATGGATTCAGAAAGGTGGCAATCTATGTTTACTCTAATGGGAACTTTTATTGGCATCTAGGTGTCACTTCAATCCTAGAAACTGGCTCTGTCCTTTTCAAATGCTAATGAAAGAACATATGTGCATGACTGATATTGAATACTATATTTTTAATAACCCAGAATGAAACTACATCTACAATTACACTACTTCTACAGATCACATCACAGCTCGTTAAGGCAAAATTATCCTACGCTTACATTTTTGTTACACTGTGCTTTTCTGCCCCCCTATACTTTGCTCTCCTGACCCCCCCCCCCCCAGTACTATGCCCTGCTGCCCCTGAGTACTTTGCCCTCCTGCCCCCCCCCCAGTACTGTGCCCTGCTACCCCCCCTGAACAGGACCTTCTTGGCTGTGTTTCTATCCTTATTATAAGAAATCTTCCTTTATATACAGTGCTTTAAAAATAAATTGTTACATGCAATATGTAAAGCACTGTGTAAACTGTTGGCGCTATATAAAATGTATACAGTATGCCTGTAATAAATAAATTCATAAGTTAATGATATGCTTCTTTTAGAACCACACCCATTTTTGATGAATGCACTGCCCATAATTAAAGTACATTCTCTGCTTACAACGGCTTGCTGGACACATGGTGAAAAAAGGTTTCCATGTAAATTGTTTTTGAAATGTTGCCAACTAAGATGGTCCTGATTAGAGTCCCCCTTTACACCTTACATCAGGACCCCCATCAGAATCCTCCTTTTATCAGCGTTCCACTTTACATCGGGGTCCCTATCACCATCTCTTTTTACATGAGACCCCATCAGAGTCTCCCCTAACATCAGGGTCCCTATTGGAGTCCCCCTCACATTGCAGTCCTCATCAGAGTCTCAATTTACACATGGGATGGGGGGGGGGGGGTGGCGCGATTGAAGTGGAGACCATATTCATCCTCTGCTGACCTTAAGATTTCACCATAGAAGGTCTAAAGGGATCAATTTCCAAATTTAGTTAGTCAGCACCAACATCCCCTTGTAATAGAATCTATAATCTGTGTATATTTATTCACTAGATAAGAATATCCACGCATGTTCCTGAGGAAGCTGTAAGGCGAAACATGTAGAACATAAAGTGTGGTGTTTTTGTATGGAAGAAATGTATCACTGTATATTCTTTGTTTTTTCTATGTGAATGTGTAAAAATAAAATAGTTCTTTTAACTATAATTGTTGTTGATGAGTATATGAATAGCACCCAGAAAGTCCCACACATCCCCCAATATGTTTTTTTTCCTCTTAAGATTTCACCCTCTGCACATTGAGAATATGCCACTAACCCCTGCTACCCTTGTAGCAGACCTAATGTGGCCCACGGCATGTAGTTTGGAGACCACTGCTCTAAAGTATTCCTCCTCACTCCTTCCCCTGCTGCTACATAAAAGGCTATGTAGAGATGTAGGGGAGGGATGGAAGAGCTGGGCCAGCACAGACCATAATTAGACACTTGCAGAAGAGGAGAGGGCTATGATGTGCAAGGAAGGAGCGGGCTGCGCTGGGAAACTGGCTTTTCCTGGAGTAGCTCAAAGGCACATTGCAACTGAATAAAAATAGTTTATTGAAAGTAAAGAAATACACTGTACTCATTTAAAATACTTAGTTGTTGACAAACTTCAGAGGGCAAACTTAAAAGGCGGGCTCTGCTATCCATACAAGCTTATGACAGCAGCCAAGGGTGGAGAGGAGGAGCGGAATAGGATGTACTGAACTGAGAGATTTCCTTTCCTCCAAATTTCATTTTTTAATCCAGTAAAATATCAGGGGGATGTCACTATTTTTGGGGGCTGCTACTTTCAATCTCTCCCAGTGGATTACAAATACAGTTGAGAGTCAATGCTCCATTGACAGCATGAAAGGGCCCCAACGCTGGCCGGCTGTTTACCACTGGCCAGTGGCTGATCTATTGTGCTGTCATCTCCAGTTTCTTGTCTATGGTATTCTACCCACCCAAGCTTCCTTTGAAGGGCATTTGCTTGTTTCATTCAAAGCCCTTTGAACAGTTCCAGGTGTGTTGGTGTTTCTCAGGTCCAGGTACAAGGCAGTCATCACTGGGGCAGGCAGGAGGATCCAAACAATCCCTGAGGACCGTGTACTAAAGCAATACATTTTAAAAATCTATTCAGTGATTTTTTTTTTAACCGTTTCAGCCCCGGAAGATTTGGCTGCTGAATGACCAGGCCATTTTTTTGCGATTCGGCACTGCGTCGCTTTAACTGACAAGTGCGTGGTCGTGCGGCGCTACACCCAAACAAAATTGATGTCCTTTTTTCCCCACAAAAAGAGCTTTCTTTTGGTGGTATTCGATCATCTCTGCATTTTTTATTTTTTTTGCGCTATAAACAAAAAAAGAGCGACAATTTTGAAAAAAACACAATATTTTGTACTTTTTGCTATAATAAATTTTCCCATTTTTTTTTAAAAAAAGCAAATTTTTTCTCAATTTAGGCTGATGTGTATTCTTCTACATATTTTTGGTAATAAAAATCGCAATAAGCGTATATTGATTGGTTTGCGCAAAAGTTGTAGCGTCTACAAAATGGGGAATAGATTTGCAGCATTTTTATTATTATTACATGTACTTCATCTCTCTGGCGCCTCCTCTGTTTCTAGAGGGTTCTGGAAAAAAAATGCAGGGCATGGGGATGGGAGTGGCATGGAGTGTATCTGGGAGCCCTGACCAATCCCATACCTCCCAACATTTTGAGATGGGAATGAGGGACACCTACTTGCAAACCTATGTAGGCATAAGACACGCCTCCTGACACACCCCCTTAAAGGAGAATTAACCGAAAAAAAGGTTAATTAAAGTGGAGTTCCACCCACTTTTACAACTCTTCAGCATCCCTCACTAAACACTGTAAACGAATTGGATATTTTTAATTTTTTTTCTCAGCACCTACTGTATATCTGCTGTATTCATTTCCTGTTTGCAATGCCTTCTGGGATGGGGCGGCAACTTCCTCTGAAACTGCCGTTGCTATGGAAACTTGACCTGAAACCTATTACACTGCTTGTGCTGCACTGAGCATGTGCGAGATCTGCAAGGATGAGATCCAGGAAGAAATACAGTCTGGCTTCAGATGCCCACACTTAAGATGGCCACGGCCTGCTGTAAGTTTATAAAATAACAAACTACTGCTATAAACTAACAAAACAGACCTTAGTTTACAGACTAACTTTACTAGAATACATTAAGCTTGTGTATTATAGGGGCATTTTTATTTAAAAAGTATGATTTCGGGCCGGAACACCACTTTAAATCCACAAGGACTTTTTTTTAATCACACCTATTCCTTTATATTGGCTTTTAACATTTCAAAATGCAGCAATTTAGAAATTGGATGAAAGGTTTAGTGCTGGGAAACACTTTTTGAAAGATAAAAAGTGCATTTTATATACAACTATATAGATCAGACCAAAATGAGGGACAAATGAGGGGGAATGAGGGACAGAGGGACATTGCTCCAATACAGGGACAGTCCCTCGAAATCAGGGACAGTTTGGAGCTATGTAATCCCCAACTAGTATTGGCAGGGGGCAGGCCTCCTATATATACTCATGGCCAGCCTGTTGTTGGAGGAATTGTCGGGTGGAAGAACTAGTGATGGAGTGTTAGGCTGTTGTGGCTCATGAGGGAACCCCCTTCCTGGGGGGGGGGTGAACTTGGGTCGGGAGCTGGGAGGGAACCTCTAGATACACGGTCATTGAGAGGTGTCTGGAACAGGAGCAGGAAGAGAACAGCGGGGAACATTGCCGGGCAAGTTGCTAGGAGGGATCCATTCCAGGGTCGGTGAGTGACAGGCACAGTGGAGAAATCTGGGAGAAACATGCCAGGAGCGGATGGGGAGCCAGAAGGAAAGGCTGTGATGTCTCCGGTGTTAGAGTTAAGTTGCAGAAGCCAGAAGGGTTGGCAGAATTTGCACTTGACTGTCTGGGACCAGTAGTCCACCAAGCTTTGCAGCTAGCACTAGAAGTATTTGTTTAAAGTGGTGTTCCGGCCGAAATTATACTTTTTAAATAAAAATACCCCTATAATACACAAGCTTAATGTATTCTAGTAAAGTTAGTCTGTAAACTAAGGTCGGTTTTGTTAGTTTATAGCAGTAGTTTGTTATTTTATAAACTTACAGCAGGCCGTGGCCACCTTAAGTGTGGGCATCTGAAGCCAGACTGTATTTCTTCCTGGATCTCATCCTTGCAGATCGCGCACATGCTCAGTGCAGCACAAGCAGTGTAATAGGTTTCAGGTCAGGTTTCCATAGCAACGACAGTGTCAGAGGAAGTTGCCGCCCCTTCCCAGAAGGCATTGCAAGCAGGAAATGATGTGATGGGCCGCGGCCAGGGAGGAGGAAGTGAAAAATGAATACAGCAGATATACAGTAGGTGCTGAGAAAAAAAATAAAAAAATATCCAATTTGTTTACAGTACACAGTTTAGTGAGGGATGCTGAAGAGTGGTAAAAGTGGGTGGAACTCCACTTTAATTGCGATCGGTTGCTAAATCAACAGCGCCTGCAGACCCCTGTCAGCAAATGGCTATTATTGAACTGTTGGGACTTATTCAGAGTAGGGCCTAAACACGTGCTAGCTGTATCAGGAAACTATGATTGTGCAGCAATAGAGAAAATGGAGTTTACTCAAGTGATGTGCTGGAGGAGTATGGAGTTTTAGAGACTGCCAATATAGATTCAAAACAATTGTTCAATTCATCAAGATCAATTATCTGGGAATCCCATGTCCCTTTCCCCAGTCCAAGTTAAATCCCCTAAATATAAACAACAAAAACAAGCTAAAGGACTGTTCATTGACTGGCAATGTGCGTCTGAAGTGAATGCCTGGCCTAGCAGGGTGATGTGTGGAACTACTACACGCAGCGACCCCACGGGGCACCGCTAAAAATTTATACCATTCGACCCTTCCTGACTAATGGCCTTGATTATTTCCCGCCTTGACTATTGCAACTCTCTCCTCAATGGCCTACCCTTATGCAGGATATCCCCCTTCAGTCTATTATGAATGCTGCTGCTAGACTAATACACCTCACTAACCGATCCGTGACTGCTGCCCCTCTTTGCCGATCTCTTCACTTGCTTCCCCTACCCCACCGTATAAAATTCAAAATGCTAACCATAACATACAAGGCCATCCACAACATCGCCCCCAGCTACATCACCAACCTCATCTGCAGATATCGCCCAAATCGTCCCCTCCGCTCCTCCCAGGACCTCCTGCTCTCTTGTTACCTCCTCTCATGCTCATCTTCAGGACTTCTCCAGAGCCTCTCCCATCCTCTGGAACCCCCTGCCCCGGTATATCCGGTCAGCCCCTAACCTGTCCACCTTTAGGAGATCCCTGAAAACTCACTTATTCAGGGAAGCCTATCCCACACCCACCTAACAACTCCATCAAATCATTTCCCTCATCGATTACCTTTTGTACCACCACCCCCTCCCTTTAGAATGTAAGCTGTACGAGCAGGGCCCTCCTGTCCTTTCTGTATTGAACTGTACTGTAATTGTGCTGTTCCCCCATCTACATTGTAAAGGGCTGCGTAAACTGTTGGCGCTATATAAATCGTTAATAATAATTTATACCAGACCAAGTCAAGAAAAGGGAGGTGAGCGTGCGCCCCCCCCCCCCCACCTCATTCCTGAACCATGCCAGGCCAGATGCCATCAACATGAAGACAGCCCCTGGCGAAGCAACTTGTCTCCATGTTAATGGGGGCAAGAGCCTCTTTTCCACAACTATTGCTCGTGGTTGTGGGGGTCTGTGGGCCCAGAGGTTTATCTGAATCTGAAAGCCCCCTTTATTAAAAGGGGGCCCCCAGATACCAGCCCCCCCCATGTGAATAAATAAATTACATAGTGCCCCTAAAAAAGGTTGTCACCTAGGACTAAAAACACCAAAATGCTTGACAAAATCCCCCGAAAATACCCCTTACTGTAAATCCATCATCAATCATAAAGCCCATCAGTTATCTAATGACTCATCAAAAAAGAAAAAAAAAAAAACCTTATGATCCTGTCCATGTGACCAATCCCAACGGTGGCAGTAGCCAATGACAGCTCCCTGAGCTGTCATGAGCTATATAAGGGAAGGGGCAGGAATGGTGGTGACATTGTTGACTGAATAAGGCCATGGCCATATTTGGTCAATGTCATTGACCAAAATAAATACAATTGGCGAATATTTGGGCAGTGATGTCACTGCTATTCCCGCCACTTAAAAGGAGTAGGATTCCCTTTGACTTCAGTGGTTCCTAGGGTCAACCACGGGTGCAAGCACCCACAACTTCCTTAGGGACCAGTGATGTAACTAGTTGATGTTCTCTACTTGGAAGGCGGTGGGGCAGTGGCACGGATCTCCATAACTTTAGACTTTCTCCCATTTCGCCCTACAGTACACAAGCTGTGCTAGGATCTCCAGGTTGATGTTCAGTCACCCCTGTCAATGTGATAGAACTCTTTATCGATCAGTTTGGTTGAGGTTGCCCTTTCGGCAATCAGATCTCCATTAGCTGCAACCAAAAAACTGGCGTTGGCTCAGCGGGAATGCGGACGCTGGCCAGGATTCTCTCTAGCTGGAATAGTGAGTGACATATCGTCCTTCCTAGAACAGGCCATTCTATCTGAAAATAGCTTGTTTGATTCTTGTTTGACAGCACCATTCGTCCTGGAAAACAGCAAATCTGTTTCTTATAAACCTATTATGGGTGGAACCTGCAAGAAACTTGTTCTCATTTTTTCCCCAAAGGCCTTCTGTGTTTTGGTATTTCAATAACAGAGACGTTTTCTGGAAAAGAAAGAAACATTTTTTATTTATTTTTTTAAACTGCTAAAAAAAAGAAATATATATTCACTGCTTTAGGCAAAATTATATACACATGAAGTAGGATTCTGACAATAAGTGCTAATCCAAAATAAAAAATAAATTGAAATTATTAAAAAAAGAAAAAAAAAAAAAAAAGGGCGGTGATGACTGCCTTTGCAAGAGCCTAATCACAAAAGCGTTTTATTGAGCAATTTGAAGTGTCCGATTAGCCATAACATTATGACCACCCACCTGATATTGAGTAGGTCCCCCTTTTGCCACTAAAACGGCCCTGACCCATTGGGACATGAACTCCACTAGACAAAGCATTACACTGCTTCCGCCTGTTTGCCTTTTTCCCATATTGCATCCTGGTGCCATCTCTGCCCCAGGTAAGTGACACACCCGGCCATCCACATGATGAAAAAAAAAAGGTGATTCATCAGACCAGGCCACCATCTTCCATTGCTCTGTGGTCCAGTTCTGATGCTCACTTGCACATTGCTGGCTCTTTTGGGCTGTGGACACTGGTCATCATGGGCAACCTGACCGGTATGCAGCTACACAGTCCCATACACAACAAAGTGTGATGCTCTGTGTGTTCTGACACCTTTCTATCATCAACATTTTCAGCAATTTGAGCTCCAGTAGCTCTTCTGTTAGATCAGACTACACAGGCCAGCCTTCGCTCCCCACGTGAGCTTTGGTTACCCATGACCCATGGTCCTTGGACTACTTTTGGTCGGTTCCCAACACTGCAGACTGGGAACATCCCACAAGAGTTGCCGTTTTGGAGTTGCTCTGACCCAGTCGTCAAGCCATTCCAATTTGGCCCTTGTCAGGGTCAATCAAATTCTTACACTTGCCCATTTTTTCTGCTTTCAACACATCAACTTCAAGGACAACATGTTCACTTGCTGCCTAACATATCCCACCCACTTTCAGGTGCCATTGTCAAGAGATAATCAACATAGCTCCCAACTGTCCCTGATTTTGAGCAATGTCATTCTGTCCCTCTTTCCTCCTCATTTGTCCCTCATTTTGGTCTGATCCATATAGTTGTATATAAAATGCACTTTTTATCTTTCAATGTACATTTTAAAAGCCAATATAAAGGAATAGTAGTAGTAAAAAAAAGCACTGGATTTAAGTGGATGTGAAAGTGGATTTAATTACCGTATATACTCGAGTATAAGTCGTTCCGAGTATAAGTCGAGGCCCTAATTTACCACAAAAAAATGGGAAAAACTTATTGACCCGAGTATAAGACGAGGGTGACAAATGCACAGCTACTGTAAGTGGAAAAGAGGGTCAACAATGCCCATTTGCAGCCTCACTGTGCCCATTTGCATGCCTCACTGTGCCCATTTGCAGCCATAGGTCCCCCAAACTTCAAACTTGGTAGTTAAGGGTTCCTAGATGCCCCCTAGCTGCAGCCAAAATTTGGGGTCTTTGAACCCAAAGGGTCCCAAAATGACATTGCAGCAGATGGACACAGTTGACCGAATTTGGGGCCCCGTATCTTGGGGCCACTTAGTGCTAAGAACCCCAAATTTGGTGTGCAAACTCAGTGGAACTAGCACCATAAAATATCCAAAGCTGGGGTTTTTAGCACCAAGTGGCCCCAAAAATCGGTTCAGAAAATGTCAAGCACTTTTCTGTAGCAAAGAATGACATTTTCCGAACCGGGTTTGGGGCCCCGTATCTCGGGGCCACTTGGTGCTAGGAATTCCATCTTTGGATATGTTATGGTACCAGTTCCACTGGGTTTGCACACCAAATATGGGGTTCCTAGCATTAAGTGGCCCTGAGATACGGGGCCCCAAAGTCGGTTCAGAAAATGTCAAGCACTTTTCTGCAGCAGAGAATGACATTTTCCGAACCGAATTTGGGGCCCCGTATCTCGGGGCCACTTAGTGCGAGGAACTCCATCTTTGGATATGTTGTGGTACCAGTTCCACTGGGTTTGAAGACCAAATTTGGGGTTCCTAGTACCGAGTGGCCCTGAGATACGGGGCCCCAAATTCGGTTCGGAAAATGAAATTTTTTGCTGCAGAAAAGTGCTTGACTCGAGTATAAGTCGAGGGGGGAACTTTCAGCACAAAAAAATGTGCTGAAAAACTCGACTTATACTCGAGTATATACGGTAACCTTTTTTGTGGTTAATTTTCCTTTAAGGGGGTGTGGCAGGGGGCGTGTCCTATGCCTACATACATTTGTTAGTAGGTGCCCCTCATTCCAATCTCAAAATGTTGGGAGGTATGGATCAGTGGTCATAATGTTACGATTGATTGGTGTAAGCTCACTTGAAAAATTTCCTTTCATGTTGTAAGGGCTGCCTGACTGCTGGCCGTCTTTTTCCACAACTTTCTGGATTCCCAGCATGCTTTGCAGCTTCTCCTCAATTTCTAAGGACTACATATCCCATGGTACCTTGCTGCCGGCAAGCAGTGTTTCCTGTATTGACTCCTCCTTCTGAGACTCCATTTCTCACCACCTCTGTAGTTCAGAAAGTAGGCTCTGTGAAATGTGTGACACAGCAGTGCCTATCAACAAAATGTAGTAAATACATGTTTCAGAATTCAAGGAAGTAAATGTGTGGGATCTTCACAAAGTAAGCTTATAATCTTTAAGATTGTAAGATATTAAAAGCTTTCTTTTTAAAAAAACAAACATGTTATACTTGCCTGCTCTGTGTAGTGGTTTTGCACAGAGCAGCCCCGATCCTCCTCTTCTCAGGTTCTTCACCGGCGCTCTTGCCCCTTCCCTCCTGCTGAGTGCCCCCAGAGCAAGCAGCTTGCAATGGGGTTCCCCAGCAGGCTCCTTCCCGAGCCTTAGTTTTGAATGCCCATTCACACACAGAGCCGTGGCTTAACTCCACCTCCTCTCTCTCCTCATTGCCTCACTGGCTGTGATTGACTCCCGCTGCTGTCTCAGCCAAAGAGGAGGGAGAGTCCCCGGAGAGGATCGCTGGATCGAGATTGGGCTCAGGTAAGTAATGGGGGGGGGGGTGGCTGCTGCAAACAAAAGGTTTTTACCTTCATGCATAGAATGCATGAAGGTAAAAAACCTTAAGCCCTTAGAACCACTTTAGGGCTATAAATATTTGAAATGCAGTGTAGAAATGAATATATTCTTTTACATTTTGACCATAGATAAGGGTACATGTTATGTAGATATTTGATCAGCAAAAGCAGAATAAAGTGGAGTTCCACCCAAAAATGGAACTTCCGCTTATCTGGTTCAACCCCCCCCCCCTCCAGAGTCACATTTGGCACCTTTCATTGGGGAGGGGGGAGCAGATACCTGTCTAATCCAGGTATTTGCTCCCACTTCCGACGATAGATCGCCGCAGAATCTGCCGCGATCTACGCCATGTCTGGCCCCTCCTCCGTCCCCCCGCTGGAGACACACAGGTCGCAGAAGACAGCAGGGACCAGTCAGGATGCACAGCGAGACTCGTGCATGCACAGTAGGGAACCAGGCTGTGAAGCCGCAAGGCTTCACCTCCTGATTCTCTTACTGAAGATGCCGGCGCCTCCACCTGTAAAGCCGAGGGACGGTCGGCTTCGGGTGAGGACATCGCGGGCGCCCTGGACAGGTAAGTGTCCTGATTTTAAAAGTCAGCAGCTGCAGTATTTGTAGCTGCTGACTTTTAAGTTTTTTTTCACCGGAACTTCGCTTTAACTCCTGAAGAAGTGAATGTTGGTACACGAAACGCGTCGAGATTCATGGCATTGTTTGTACATCTTTGCTTTTCTGTAATGTTGCTACATAGCACATTTACCGCAAAGTTTTGAGAATGACACATATAATAATTTTCGCAAAGTCTGCTGCCTCAGTTTTTATGATGGAATTTACATATACTCCAGAATGTGATGAAGATTAATCAGATGAGTTGCAATTAACTGCAAAATCTTTCTTTTGCCATGAAAATTAACTTAATCCCATAAGAAAAAAAAAAAATTCTACTGCATTTGTGAAGAAGGCTCAGGGCACCCCAAGAAAGTCCAGCAAGAGCCAGGACCATCTCCTACAGTTGATTCGGCTGCGGGATCGAGGCACCTCCAGTGCAGAGCTTGCTCAGGAACGGCAGCAGGCAGGTGTGAGTGTATCGGCACACATAGTGAGGAGAAGACTTTTGGAGAATGGCCTGGTGTCAAAGGCAGCAAAGAAGTCACTTCTCTCCAGGAAAAACATCAGGGACAGACTGATATTCTGGGAAAGGTACAGGGATTGGACTGCTGAGGACTGGGGTAACGTCATTTTCTCTGATTAATCACCTTTCCGATTGTTTGTGACATCCGGAAAAAACCTTGTCCGGAGAAGAAAAGGTGAGTCCTACCAAAAATATCTTCTGACAGCAACTTCTCTCACCCGTCCAAGAACAGTTTGGTGAGGAACAAAGCCTTTTCCAGCATGATGAAGCACCTTGCCATAAGAGAAAAGTGATAACTAAGTGGCTTGGGGAACAAAACATCAACATTCTGGGTCCATGGCCAGGAAACTCCCCAGACATTAATCTCATTGTGGCCAGTCCTCAAGAGGCGGATGAACAAAAAAAAAAAATCCCACACATTCTGACAAACTCCAAGCATTGATTATGCAAGAATAGGCGGCCATCAGTCAGGATGTGGCCCAGAAGTCGATGACAGCATGGCAGGGCGAATTGCAGAGGTCTCGAAAAAGAAGGGTCAACACTGCAAATATTGACTCTTTGCATAAACTTCATGTCATTGTCAATAAAAGCCTTTGACGCTTATGTAATTCTTGTAATTATAATTCAGTATACCATAATAACATCTGACCAAAAGATCTAAAAACACTCAAGCAGCAGACTTTATGAAAATTCACATTTGTGTCAGTCTCAAAACGTTTGGCCATGGCTGTAGATATCAATTGCCGACAAACGTACTTTTTAATGTATCAAAGGACTTTGCACATTAACATGGATATTTTTTTTTTAATGATATTTATACTAAATAAAATTTACAAGATCTTTAAGATTGGACTATTTTTGTTGGCATGGCATATCTTTTTAAAAAGCCCCATGGGCATGTGGTCTGTTTTAGTGGATCTACAATGTTTTAGGGATTGAGATATGCCTTTTTCATACACACAAGCCACTTTCTAGACTTTGTTTTCGTTTTTTGCACTGCTAGGTATACCTGTATATCTACGTTTTGCATAGGCTTTTTTTTTTTTTTTGGATCAAGAGCTCTAGAAAAAGAGAACTGAACTAGGAGCTGGATACGCCAATTACTATGTTTTAACGCCATATCTAGCTTTATCCTGGCCACAATTTATTTGCACAGAGCTGTCCTCTTATGTCTTCTGCTTTTTAAAACTTACCCCAGGCATTGGAGTTCCAGTTTCGATGAACATTAAACGATCGCGCTGCTGATGTTTATGTGTTCCAAATTCCGCAGTGAGGAGATTAACAATGTCCTCAACATCCCCCCATTACACACATCCTTCACTATGAGGGCCTATAAACCTAGGTCTTTTATACACACCACAACGGGAGATTAAAAGATATTACTTAACAGCGGAGACACATCAGCAGTTGCTTTGAAAAATTTCCAAGTCGACCTTTGTTCGTCCTCCTCCCTCGCTTCAGAAGAGCGGCCCACAAGTGCACAGAAAGGACATTACTTCTAGTTGACTTGTAGTGGCAGGAAGATATTCAGAGTGTTTGGACAGCGGGCATTTTTATGGGCGGCAAGCCCCGGGAGGAGTCCCGCGATGACCCCCAGAGATGGCGCCTCATCAGTTACTGCAGTTACTGCCCTCTAATGATTAACACTCAACATTTCTGTGGTCACAAGTAGCCTTTTTCCTAAAGGACCTGTAACCTTAAAGGGTCAGTCCATCCAAAATGGATTTTAGTTTTTTGGTAAATTCTGGTAAATCAAATCACCTGAATTTGGTTTGGTGTCTGTGCTCGAGTTGATATAGTAGTTGGAAATGCACTATATTGTCAAAAGTATTGGGACACTTGCCTTTACACACACAGGAACTTTAATGGCATCCTAATCTTAGTCCGTAGGGTTCAATATTGAGTTGGACCACCCTTTGCAGCTATAACAGCTTCAACTCTTCTGGGAAGGCTGTTCACAAAGTTTAGGAAGCGTGTCTATGGGACTATTATTCCAGAAGCACATTTGTGAGGTCAGGTACTGATGTTGGACGAGAAGGCCTGGCTCGCAGTCTCCGCTCTAATTCATCCCAAAGGTGTTCTATCGGGTTGAGGTCAGGACTGTGTACAGGCCAGTCAAGTTTCTTCACCCCAAACTCGCTCATTCATGTCTACATTGACCTTGCTTTGTGCACTGGTGCGCAGTCATGTTGGAACAGGAAGGGGCCATCCCCAAACTGTTCCCACAAAGTTGGGAGCATGAAATTGTCCAAAATGTCTTGGTATGCTGACACCTTAAGAGTTCCCTTCACTGGAACTAAGGGGCCAAGCCCAACCCCTGAAAAACAACCCCACACCATAATCCCCCCTCCACCAAATGATTTATCCAGGAGCTGGAAGGAACTCTGGGAGGTTAGGGTATTTGCAGCTGGCTGGAGGCCTGGAATAGGAAGGCTGCAGCTAGGTGGTTGAGGACCACTGTGACAGAGGACACAAGCAGTGCTCAGAACGTGGGCAGATGCAGCTATGTATTTCAAAGGCTTTGATTCATGGTTCCTTCTGGGAGTAGGGACACTGGCAGATAGAGGGATTTAGTAAGGGTAACAGAAGTCCATTTCGAAAAAGTCCTAAGATAAAAAATATTCAGAGGGTAGAGCATGTCTCTCAATATAATATAAATGCAAAATGTTTATTCAGGGTATAGCTTTAGATGGTCTTCTCCTTTTCATTGAATATTATTTTGAACAACTTTTAGAATCCTCCTTGGTGCTGAGTTCTTTGGTGAATAGGACACTATGCCCTTTAAGTCAAAGGTTATGAGCAGGGCACGGAGCTGTGCATGAGGTCATATCATGCCATATGGAGATATTTCATGAGTACATAGAATAGACCATACAATGAATGCACTCTATTCTTCACACATATGAAAGGGCGCAATTATCACGTGACTTGACTATTATGATAAGTGTTTATTTAACAGAGTTCTCAAGCTTGAAAAAAATGTATTGCTATTATTTTGTTTAAAATAAATATTTCATTTTTCTTGATGTCTTTCACATGCAAACCTGTTCTTGGATTTATTATATGGTCCCTTAGGGCAAACAAAAGCTTGCACCTGACACCTTTTGCAACGACTCTACAATTTTCAACCTTATAGATTTGGAAAAAGAAGACACAACTTTCAAATAGAAATAAGGCAGATGTAAAAACTGTCTTGTTGTCCCAGAACATTAAAGCACAACTTTAGCCAGTTAAAGAAAAGTCAAGATTGGCTCCCCTCTCCTCCAGTCATAAAAAATATCTCTGTGTATTTTTAAATAAAGTTTTTAACACCAATCAACATTGATCCAAAAGAACAGTCATAAGAACTTCTTCCTGGTTCCAGTTGTGATGACCCATCCTCTGAAGCAGGGATCTCAAGCTGGTGGCCCTCCAGCTGTTGGAACACTACATGTCCCATCATGCCTCTGCCTGTGGGAGTCATGCTTGTAACTGTCAGCCTTGCAATGCCTCATGGGACTTGTAGTTTCGCAACAGCTGGAGGGCCGCAAGTTTGAGACCCCTGCAAAAAGCCACCCGCCAGTCTTGTTGCCCCCTCTTGTGGCCATCGTCACACCTGCACTGTAATAATTGGAGGACAAGTATCCACGCCTTCAGAACAGAAGTAGCCTTTGCTGGAAGTACCCAACCACAACCACTCCAGCTGTCCAAAGGCAATTCAGGTGGGTGTAGTTCAGCTTTAGGCTGGGTTCACACATAATGCCGATGCGGCTCCCAGCAGGGGTCCTGTGCGTCCTGGTTCACAGTTTCAGGTCCGATTTCAGCCCGGAATTTGGGCTGAATTCGGACCTGAAATGGACCAAAAGACGTACAGGACTGAGAGCCGGTCACAATCTCCTGCTACTGCGAATTCAATTCGCAATAGTGTGAACCCGGCCTTAAAGTAGAACTTTACTTTTCACATCCTTTTTAAGATAATCCACATCCCATGCTTCTAAGAATTGCTGTACTAAACAAAATAACTCAAGTAAGGAATCAAAACGAAACTAAACAAATGTTTTCGTCATGCACATGTCTACTCAAAACTCGTAACAGGAGGCCTTCATTTCATTATGGCTTCTTACATTGAGCTCCAGACATGTTCCCTGTTAAAGCAGAGTTCCAGGCAAAAACTTCTAGGCTGGAACTCCGCTTTAAGTCTCAAATTAACATTTCGTTTTATAGCACCCCAGCTGGATGACCCTTCGGTCAGTGAAGAACATGCCTATAACAAAAAACAGAAGTTTAACATTTCCTCCAGGTGGAAGCAATGCCTTAGTGAAGATAGTCATGACAATGATGGGCGCCAGTCATCTTTTTCTCAAGCTTTATTGCGCCAAATCACGGGGAAAGACGGCTAGTATCACGTACCTAGTAGCAGAGCCTGATATGATGAGGAAGGCCTCCCTTACAACTTTGACTCGCTGGCCCCTGATGGTGTAAACAGGAGGCACAGGAGTACAGAGTGGCACAGAGTGGCACAAGTCTTGCTAGCAGCAGGGCAGGTGTCCATGCCAGGCAGCAGAAGTCGTCAGATGGCGCCGGTAAGCACACGATCAGGTGGGCAGCTGGTACTGGCGACAGCAGGCAGAGTAGCACAGTCAGGTAGGCCCTGTCATACACAGACAGGATGGATCGGGGCACAGGCAGGAGCATTGTCCAGAAACAGGCCAGGTCTGGAACTGATCAGTAAAGCAGGAGCCAATGGAGCAGACAGAAGCAGAAGTCAGGGGACAAGCCAAGGTCTATGGAGGTGGAGTTCAGAGAACAGTCAAGACAAGCCAGGTCAGCAACTGGAAACAGGATGCAGATTCACAGGGTCACAGGTAACACAGGAGGCTGAAGATAAAGCAGCACTGATACTGAGCACTGGCCGAGTTTAAATAGCCGTTTGGTGCCGGCATCTGTCACAGGTGCACACAAGCGGCACATGTGCGTGTAAATATGAGCATATGCATTAGCCAGTGCCCAATTCCTGCAAAAACTAGAGAGAGATTATGTATTAGCCTCTGCACAGAAGTCCATCCAGAGGAGCCGTCTTGTCTATTTGCAAGCCTTTCCTTACAGTTAGATTTTAGTTCTCCTCCAGCAACATGGGTTTCAGAATCCACCACACTTTTTCTTCCATCCAAGGTAGTGCATGGATCCTCTGAGGGTGGACAACAATTTCCTATTCAACAGGATTTCCATCCTCTTGCCTCACCTTAGGTGCTGTATCCTTCTTATTTAGGCATGGCAACTTGAGGGTTCTAACCAGGTTCTAACCAGGCTCTGGTCCATTCAGCACAAGCCATTGCTCACACCTCCCTAGGCTACAACACAGGGGAAGATAGCTCACTAGGCCACCCCCCAAGAATATATATCCTCCTCCAGAATGCACAACTGGCTAAGCACCTCCTAGTAGTTGCCAGAGGGGACATACGTGCTCATTAGTTCATGATTGTTAGCAACCTCATGACTATTGCCCTGAGGGCCAGTGGCACCCAGTGGAAGCAGCAGGTAACAGCAGCAACCTAGAATTTAGGTGAGAGAGCCAAGCAAGGATTACAAATTGGTCTGAGCGTTTACTACCGTCCAGTAAACTAAATATACAGGACACCTCTGACGACAGGGTTGTAGGTGGGGCGAAGTGTGGTGTGGTGGCAAGAACACACACAGTCCTAGTGAGAATAAAGAACTTGTACTGAATTAATGCAAACACAGTTCAAAATAAATCCAGTGGGAATATAACCCAACTGGGAAACATTCACGGAACAGCAGTGTGTAGAGAGCAGGTTTCATCTGAGCTGACAGAGCCTGTTGGGAGGGGCAGAATGCGGCCTTATAGGCTGAAACGCGTCAACTGAATTAATCTGCGTTAGTTCACTGTGGCTGTTCAATAAAATGAAGAAATTTTAAGAGCAACAACCAGAGTGCGGATCATTTTTTTTCTACATTACTCTACTCAGCCAGCGACTGTGGATTGAGCACCTGAGAGCTCTGCTATCTATGTGGTGTATGGGTAGTAGCACTGACTTTTCTGTTTATACTAGGGGCAGAATGCGGCCTGGCTTTCTCTTGCTCAAGTGGGAAGATGTCCAGAGAAATTGCGAGCCCTATGCTTTCCCTCCTCGTCAGGAACCTTTCTCTGCCGCTAGTTCTGTCCCTACCAGGCAGGGTACCTGTCCCTACTCTATCCCCATGCCTGGGAGCCAGGGCCTTAAATAGGCTCTGCCTGACCCAAGGTGGCTGCTAGAGTCACATGGGGCAGCCGCATCCAGTGACCCAGGAAACCACAGAGGAACCATGTTCCTCTTGACTTCCTCTCCAACTGCAATTCCACTTGCGGATGAGCATCACCTGCAGTGGAGAAAGTAGACTGCGCCTGCCTACAGGGTGACTACACTTTCTATAAGCCCTTGTACTTCCCTGCACAGTGCTGTCAATCTTACACTGCCAGGAAAACACAGGCCACCTGCTCAGTGAACCGCTACACCTTCGGTGTTCGATTACAAGCTGTGGCAGGTTAGTGATTGAGCCGTATTGCTTCAACTGCAGTGGAGAAAAAGTTAGGTCACCAACCTGGCTGAGCTGCCTGGAACGGGTTCTGAAAAGAATTACAAAATCCTTTGGCAGACGGTTCACTCAAATGCATTTCTACTGCTTTTTAGCCGTTTGCCCAGAGTTCAATGCGAAGACAGTTAAGAAAGTACTAATTCGGTAAATCAGGCCCCAGAGTCCTGACAAAGAGCTTAATTTAGAAATCCTTATAACATCGAGAACATGCGATGAGGGCCGGGCAGGCTAGTGGCGTATTGACTTAAAAGGGATAATTAAAGCATTAAGAAGCTCAGTTATTTCACCTTGCTTTTTGGCTCAACGAAAGTTCCAAAACATAGGCTCATTATTAATATCTGGTGTAATTAATCTGTCATGAAGTACAGAGTTTTTATTGGTAACATCTGACGAAGAACGCAGATTGATTTTCCCTGATATTTATATTGTCACTGGTGAGCCGGTTTAATTGAATTACCGGGAATGAGAGACGATGACTTGAACTTGTTTCATGCCGGCTTTAAGTACAAGTTATTGAATGATAAATGTGCTTTGGATGTTACGTACATTTGTAATTGGAAATAGAATTGAATTTTCGACTTTGAGCTTGTTGCAGGCTCAGCTATTTTTCTGAACGGTTCTTGATCCCGAAAAGACCCTTTCGCATGGCAGAGGTAGGACCTTATCGCCGTCATTAGCCTGCTTTTAAAGAAACAAGAGATAGCTGTGCTTTACAGATGTGCTTCAAAGTCCTGAATCAAGAGAAGCCCTATTATTATTATACAGGATTTATATAGCGCCAACAGTTTACGTAGCGCTTTACAATTTGAGGGTAGACAGTACAAATACAATACACTTTAATACAGTAGGAATCAGAGGGCCCTGCTCCTTAGAGCTTACAATCTAAGCCCTACTCAAATAATGAATGGCGATGAGCAAAACTTGCAGAAAAATTGGGGAAAAAAAATGGGAGATTGGGGTGAAATTTTACCATGTTGGCAAAATGCATTGGAGTCCATGGGGAGGGGTGAAATCATGGTGGTTTTTAGTGTTTTTTCTTTTTTTTTAAATGTAATTCAAGGGTCTCCAAACATTTTAGTACAAGGGCCAAATCACATATTTTACAAATACTCATGTGCAGAAAAAAAGTACATTTTTATGAATGAATCAATCAATAAGTTTTACCTGGAGATTTTTGTAATTAGTATGATACGATTAAAGTATTACTAAACCCACAACAGTAAAATCAGTCTGTATATGCAGCAAACCATTCTTCCTATGCCCCGTACACACGATCGGACTTTCTGACAACAAAACTGTGGATTTTTGTTCGAAGGATGTTGGCTCCTACTTGTCTTGCATACACACGATCACACAAATGTTGGCCAACAATTACGAATTTAGTGACGTACAAGAGGTACGTGATATCTCCATTATGAACGCTAGTTTTACAAGACCGAGTGCTTCCGGCCTGTACTTGATTCCGAGCATGTGTGGAGTTTTGTCCGATGGACTTGTGTACAAACGATCGGAAAGACCGACAACAAACATTTGTTTTGAGAACGTGCTAGCCAACATTTGTTGGCGAAAAGTCCGACAACAAATGTCCGATGGAGCTTACACACGGTCGGACTTACCGCCAACAAGCTCACATCCAACATTTGTTGTTGGAAAATCCGATCGTGTGTACGCAGCATTATACTCACTGGGAGGAATAGTGCTTTAAGGGCCAGATAAAGGCAAGCAAGGGGGTTAAACCTCTGCATTGTGTAAAAAGGCTGTTTGATCCTGTCACCCTTCCACTGTCCATTAATAATCTCCTGATAACACAGAGGCTATGGAGTCAGGCTGCACGTGCTCAGTTATGTGTGTATTGCTAGAGAGGTTTTTATTTTTCTTGGGAGGGTGCATGTGATCAGCACAGGGCCAATCAGCACTGTCCAGACAGAGTGTCAGGGGTCTTGCAGTCTCATAGGATAGTCAGAAAACTCCATCTACAAGCTTTAACCAGTGCTCGGCCGGACAATGATAGAAGTCACAAGACTACTATATACTGCTGATGAGAAAAGGTATTTCAAAATTTATAGCAAGCATGTCCAAAGTCTGACCCGCGGGCCAATCGGGCCCCACGTTCCGGTTTAATACAGCCCCCCTAGTAATTTGGATATATATATTTTGGGGCCTCCAGGGCCACAAAAGATATATATCTTATTTATCGGCGCTGCCTCGGAGGGGGCAGGACAAGCCCTGTCAGAGTACATACAGGAGAATTTCCTGTTTACTCGGCGGCATCTGTAATAGGAAGTCCCGTATCCTGGGCTGCCATTAGTCTACTGTTCTGTTTATCATAGGAGGTGGGACTTTGTATTAAAGAGGCCGCCGAATAAACAAGAGATTCTCCTGTATGTAATCTGTTGGCGCTTGTCCCGCCCCCCTGCCTGTCCACTCTGAGGCTGCAGATGGGCATCGATTAGGCTGCACTGATGGCAATGGTGAGGCTGCACACGTTGTGAGAAATGTGACTCTGTGCACAAGTTGACACTACGACGCCGCACGCACCCACATTTTGTTGGTCTGACATTATCAGGGACAACTGATGATGTTAGACCAACGAAACATGTAGGGCAGTGGTCTCCAAACTGCGGCCCTGGGGCCAGATGTGATCCTTTGCTTGCCTTTATCTGGCCCTTGAAGCACTATTCCTCCCACTGATGCCAACAATAAGGCATAATTCCTGTCACTGATGCCAACAATAGAACACTATCCCTACCACTGACTCCAACAATGAGGAGCTATTCCTCTTACCGACACCAAGGATGGGGCACTTTTCTTCCCACTGACACCAATGAGGGGGAACTATTCTTCTCACTGACACCAATGATGGGGAACTATTGTTCCCACTGACACCAATGACGGGCAGGGCCACTGATAAGGCAGTACAGCCAGCCCTCCTGTGCTGGACCCGGACCCCATCAGTTCAAAAGGGGGGCCCGAGCACCTGCTGAGCAGGAGGTCCGGCTGTACTGTCTTATTGCAGACACGTATCCTCTTCTGCCTCCCCTTGCAGCGCTGCCAGCCCCCCTGTGTGCCCCTTTCCCCCACAGTGCTGCCGGCTTCCCTCCTCTCCTCCCAGTAGCTGCTGCGGGCACACAGGGAGATGTTTCAGGATAGAGAGCGTGGAGAGGGGGCCAGTAGATATGTCATTTACTGTCCCTTCCATTCCTAAATGAACACAGTGAGCTATCAGTACCAGTCACACCTGTGTCCATTCATCAATGAAGCATAGTAAACTGTGTTTACTGTGCTGCCATATGTGAATGAGCAGGAAGCTTCGGACCGCATCCTATTCATTCATCTTTGCATCTGAGGCTACGGAGAAAGGGACTAATAAATCTATGTTCCGTCACTTTCAGCCAGGGAAAGGGGGCCTTGACAGGTAGGCTGTATGGGGCCCTGTGATTTCTAACAGCGGCCCTGATGACGGGGCACTTTTCTTCCCACTGACACCAATGATGGAGCACTATTCCTCCGACTGACACCATTGATGGGGCACTATTTCTCCCACTGACTCCAATGATGGAGCACTATTCCTCCCACTGATACAAATGATGGGGCACTATTCCTCTGACTGACACCAATGATGGAGCACTATTCCTCTGACTGACACCAATGATGGAGCACTATTCCTCTGACTGACACCAATGATGGAGCACTATCCCTCCGACTGACACCAATGATGGGCACTATTCCTCCCACTGACACAAACCACGGGACACTATTTCTCCGACTGACACCAATGACAAAGTGCTATTCCTTCCCTGATACCACCAATGGGGAAAAAATCCTCCCACTAATACCAGTGATGGAGCATTGCTTTATCCCTTTGTCACAAGGGTATTTTCTACTCACACTGGCCACAGTCCGGCTCCTTCAAAGTCTGAAGGACAGTAAACTGGCCCTTTGTTTAGAAAGTTTGGAGATCTGTGATGTAGGGCATGACCTGGTAGTGCTTTGTGAGTTTTTTCATGTGGCCATGAGGTATTTGTATATTACTAATGTTACAGCCATCAACCCGACCAGCATGGGATTGTTTTGGCTGTTTTATTCAATTATTATGTGAGTGCATTTTCTTTTTTCTTTTGTTAATAAAAACACCTCAGTGAGCACTATGCCAGCTTTTGTTTCTTTTCGAGCACTTTCCAAAAAAAACGCGTTTGAAAAATTGCTGCGCAAATACTGCGTAACATAAAAAGTTTCAATGACCACCATTTTATTCCCTAGGGTATCTGCTAAAACAATGTATATAATGTTTGGGGGTTCTGAGAAAAATTTTTAGCAAAAAAATGATGATTTTTACATGTAGGAGAGAAGTGCCAGAATTGGCCTGGGTGGCAAGGGGTTAATTACCATAAGTAATATACAAATAATTATTATATATTGTTTTTAAGGTAATTTACTATATTTTCAAAACCTGTACTCAAGCAGGTGGCTTAACGGACAAATTACTGAAGTTTGAAGGTATAACTTCCAACCAGTAATTTCACAGTAAATAGATAAATAATAAATTATTATCTTATAACATATAGCATATAAATATATGATTTAGCTTGATTATAACAGCACCTTTTCAACAGCAGCAGATTCTCATTCTCCCTCTTAAATATGTGAGGAAAACACGGGGTTGTGGGTAAATCTTATACCCATAAACACGTTTTTTCCTTCTAGTTAAGAGGGCTGGGCTGAAAGGGGGCATTTGTGCCTCAACGGCAGCATTTTTATTGGACGGCTGGGGCTAATGGTACTTTACCATTGGTCCAAGACTCCAACCTGTCCATTGAGCTCAGTGCCTCTGAGAAGAAGTGAGGAGAGGCACTGTGAGCTCATCCTCTCAGTCTATTGCAAACAGAGTGTGTCAGCTTGTATTTAAACTGGCCGCTCTGCATGTAGCTTCTGACAAGCTGCGCAAGGAGCCCCCGTATATCCAGAACCATAGGTTGTAGGAGCCCCAAATTTTTACCAATGGTGGGGTAGGACTTAGGCTACCTACCCCCTGAGGTCTCTGTGACTATGACCCTCAAAGCTCGTTTTTGTATTTCTTTTTTAAATGTTCATGGCAGGTGAGGCTCTGCCTCACCTGCCTCCCCTCACTGCACATCTCTGCATCAAAGTACCCCCTTATATCAGTTGGCCAGCCAGATTTGGCCCACTGGCCTTAGTTTGGAGACCCCTAATGTAAAGTGACAATCACAACAGTGGCGGAAAACAAACCATGAGGATGCCCATCTCCCACATCTCCCCGTGCATCCTCTCTGGTGTTGGCAGGATGCAGAAAGATCTCGCCGATGAGGATGGTGGCGGCCATCTCCCGGATCTCCCCGTACATCCTCTCTGGCGTTGGCTGCGATGCAGAGAGATCACTCCGATGAGGGCGGCCATCTCCTGGATCTCCCCGTACATCCTCCCCCAGTACTGGCCAATACGGTCGCTTATCTTCTCGGCCATTTGGGTCTCAGGCCCCATTACCTGATTGGGAGGAGAAGCAGAGGACAGTAGTGAATATTAATACGCTGTTGTCACTAAACTGGGTGGGCTCAGGGCACAGTGCTCTAATCGCATGTAAAAAATTTGACAGGCTGGTTGTACCCAAGTTGATCAATTGATGGAGTTGGTACAACCAGCCTGTCCATAGATGGATCAAATCTCCGCTTGTCCCTGCTGAACCGGCTGAGATTTAATTAATCTATGGCTGGCTTTAGACACACTTCATGTTAAAATCAATGGTGGTAGAGGGGTCGCTGGTCCCCCCCCCCCCCCCAAAAATTTGGTATGAGGTCCCATGATCTGTAGTTTCACCATTTTTTAAATTCTTTAAGAAAGCTGTTCAAAATGTTTTTGATAACCCAGGTTGAATGTGTCCTCTGATAAAGTCACATTCCTTGGAGGTGGTGGGGCTATTCGCACATTTCACTGCCCTTCTTGCAGGTGCACCAGGGGAGGGTGGGGTTGGGGACAGAAAAAGGGAGAAAATGTAAACTGTGTATTAATATAAGTGTATGCGTTTAACACTGTGAGACAAAGCGAAAGTTGTTATAGTGTCGTTTACTTTTTGCCTGTATTGTAACACGGAGTTCACTGTATACTCTTTCTTCTCTTTGTTTTTTACGATTACTAATAAAAAAGGAATTAATCAAAAAAAAAAAAAGGATATGAAAGAACGGTCCGTCATAAGAAATCATTTACTTTGACTATTTGTTTTGTTTTTTTACTAATTACAGTGGAACTCCTGGCAAACAGCGTAATAAAGAGTTGAAAAAAAAAAAAAAAAACTTTACTGTTGCCTGAAATCCTGAAACCCCCACTTTAATTTGGAGTGCTGAAGGTCCTGCCCAGTTCTAGTCCATGAAGGCTTATTGCCTAGACATGGCCATCACTGAATTATGTTTTTCAAATAGTGAGGAGACTGCTGTTGCATGCTAAAATAATTAAACAGCTGGGTGGGGGTCTCTAGGTCTATCTTGGTTAGGAGGATTAAAGAGGCTGAGCTCATAGTCTAGGACCATCAATCAATCTGTTTGCAGCCCCCCGTATTACTGTTGTACGAGGAGGATTTTGATTTTGTGGGAACCTGGTTCAACAGCTCTCCTGATTGACTGGCAACCATTTAAGGGTATACCCTTTGGGGGCGTGGCCAAGACCGGCATGTGAGAGGACGCACTTCTCACAGCTCCTGCCTGATGCGTGTATTGATCCTTCCCCGGCATCGTTGATCCTGCTTTTTTCAGCCCCCCAACTGGCTACCGAGTCCCAGTACCCCCCGGACCCACCGCCGGCCCTCTGTACGAGGGGGAAAACCCGCTGAGGCCTGTTGGAGATGGCGGGACCGGAATCAGCGTGTCCCCCGGACGGTGGATAAGCTGAAAAACAGCAGCAGCAAGAAAGCTCCAAAGACTCCGGGTAAGGAACAGTACAGAGATATCCTTTATTATGCCCAGAAAGTACAGGGCCCGGAACAGCAGACGAGGGTTGGTCAGCTTACAAAAGGGGAGAGGCTGACAAGACATCACAAGCAGACTGGGATATGGACACAGTGAGCACACCTAACCTTTTCATGGAGGAGGACACTCGCCCTCCCTCCCCCCTCCCTTCAGAAGACACCCCAGAGACTATGGAGCAGCCTACATTAGCTGAAATCCTGAAAGCAATTCATATGTGTACAGCTGCAGTCAATGTTATGAAAGATCAGTTGGGGGGGGTCAGAGAGGAGATGTCATTTCTCGGACAAGACCTGCAAAAAGTCAGGGAACGTGCTACAGCAGTGGAAAGCAGAGTGAGTGACATGGAGGACAAAATCCCTCCACTTGCACAAGAAGCCAGAGCAGCACACCGCATGGCCCAAGACACATACAACAGGGCTGAAGACACAGAAAACCATTTATGCAGGAACAACGTCCGTATAGTGGGGCTCCGCGAGAAATCTGAGGGTAAGGACCCCACCACCTTTGTGGAGAACTGGTTCATTGAGATCTTTGGCCGGGATGCATTTTCCCCTTTTTTCACAGTGGAGAGAGCACACAGAGTCCCTGGCAGACCCCCCTCACAGGGGGCCCCTCCAGGTCCATGTTGGCAAAGCTACTACACTATCGGGACAGGGAAGCTATATTAAGATGTGCACGTGAGAAGGCAAATATAAAGTTTAATGGTGTCAGAGTGTCATTCTACCCGGATTTCTCAGCGGAGGTGCAGAGAAACAGAGCGAAATTCGGGGAAGTAAAGAAACGTCTGAGAGCCCTGCAACTACCATACGCTATGCTCTACCCGGCCAAATTACGGGTGACGGCGGATGGGCACGCACAGTTTTTTGAATCACCCAGAGATGCAATGATGTGGTTAGATCACAATGAACAAGCCCTGCGACACCGTCGGCCAGAGGCGGAAGGCGACTGACTCTGACACTCAGCCAAGGCTACTTCTCAACACAGATTATGCTGATGCTGTTGTTTTTCTAATGACCTGGTAGATGTCCATACCTACACCTTGTATGGTCATCCCTCAGTCCATTCAACTGTTCTTTTCCTTGTTTAGATGCCGGGAACACATTTCATGTATAGAAATGCTGGAGATAAAAGAACTGTGACTTTTCTAATTTTTCTTTGTCCACGGGAATCTGTTCTGATCAGGTGGCAATGCGAGTTTTTACAGTCAGACAGTTTATAGGCTGTGCAGCCAGGCTATGTTTGGCCTGGCCGATGAAGATATTGTGGTTGATCCTAATATCCTGCCCCGCACCGGCGGGCATCGACATCAGTGGGGGATATCGGTCATGGATCCGCCATACCACAATAGAAATAAAGTTTGTTGGCACCGTTGTGCCTGGTTGTGGTTTACAGTATGCACTATCTTACAGTCCAGAGACTTACCTGAATCTGCCTACTAGCCTCTTTGACAACTTGCCACCCATATGCAAGGATGCTTTTCAATGTCTACATAAACTCACCGTACAGATGAACACTGTTCACCCATGCCAATTGATGTCTACACTTCCATTATGGCTGGATCTTCTTCGTTGATTTCTTGGAATGTTAGGGGCATGAACTCCCCCTTAAGCGCTCTATGATATTTACCTGTCTAAAGAAGTTTTTTCCTGCTGTTATATGTCTACAGGAGACGCATTTGACTGCAGAGACCAGGAGTTGTTTAAAACACAGATGGATAGGATGGGCCTATCACTCCACTCACACCTCTTTTTCTGGGGGTGTGAGTGTAGTGATACACAGATCCCTGGATTACCAGGAATTTGCCTCTAAGATAGATACAGAGGGGAGATTTGTATTTCTGCATTGTCGCATTGGAATCTTGCATTGTGTTCTAGCCTGTGTGTATATACCCCCCCCATTTGATGCACGGGTGCTCCGACTTTTCCTGGAATTTTTGACGGATAAGCCGAACCTCCCTATGCTCATTGTAGGGGACTTTAATAGTTGGTTAAACCCTGCTCTAGATAAACACCCACCCCCGGGAATACAAGCCCCATGCAGGGCAACACCACTAGCTAGGCTGTTACAGGAGTTGGGATGGCTAGACATATGGAGACATAGAAATCCGGTAACTAAGCAATTCTCTTGCTTTTCAAAAACCCACGGGTCGCTATCCAGGATAGATCTGGCTGTGGGAAACTCGGGCATGCTTCCCTTGGTCTCTGACGTTTCATATAAACCTAGGTGCGTATCAGATCATTCCTATATGGTACTAAAACTTGTTACAACGCAGGGGTCCATGCTCCCTAAAGCACCCTGGAAATTGAATGCCTTTTGGCTTCAGCTGTTTGCATCTCCTGAGAGACTAGAGGGAAGCATCCGTAAGTTCTTTCGGATTCAGCCAACTCCAGCCGCTGTTTTGGCAGAGTGGGAGGAATTTAAAATGTATCTACGTAGACTGCTAAGTAATGAGGTTACCAAGGTTAAACAACGCTCTGAAACTCTCAGGGAGACACTGAAGGTGCAGGTTCATTCCCTGGAGGAGAAATATGTGCAGGATCCCACCGATTCCGCGAGGGAGGCCTGGCAGGCAGCTCAATCTGCTTATGGGCACCTCCTGGCCTCCTCTGCGGAAAAGAAAAGATTTTTTTCTAAAACTGCTTTTTTCGAGGAGGGGGAGACAAGGGGCCGCCTTCTGGCTAGAATAGCTAACTCAGAACAGAAGTCTCCAGTAATCGGAGCCATAAAAACCAAAAGGGGACAGTTGGTACATTCGCCCGATTTAATATTGAACACACTAGCTGAGTTTTATGAGACATTATATCGCCCGACCTCGATACAGGACCCGGGAGAGTTGGGTAACTATTTAGATGACATTGTATTCCCGCAGCTTACTGCATCACAATGCCGGGAGTTGGATGCCCCGATATCCCTGGAGGAACTGCAGGTGGCTGTGGCTGCGTTTCCCAACTGTAAGGCCCCAGAGGGAGATGGTATCCCTATGGAGATATACAAAAGCTACTCCGAAGTATTGTTACCCAAGCTATTGGCAATGTTTAACGCGGCCAGAGACCAGTCTGCCCTTCCACCATCTATGTCTCAAGCCCATATTGTGTTGACTTTGAAACAGGGAAAGGACCCCGTAGATCCAGCATCCTATAGACCGATATCGTTACTCCAGTCAGATATTAAGAACTTGGCCAAAGTACTAGCCATTAGATTAAATAAGGTGATCACCTCAGTCATACATCCAGATCAGGCGGGATTTATGCCAAATAAATCTACGGCGATAAACCTGAGAAGGCTATTTCTTAATATGCAGACACAGACAGACAATATGGGATCAAGGGCTCTTTTGTCACTAGATACTATGAAAGCCTTTGATAGTGTGGAATGGCCCTATCTCTGGGAGGTGCTGAGGAGATTTGGCTTCGGGGACACATATATTACTTGGGTACGCTTGCTGTATCATTGCCCTCGGGCGGCTATAAGGGAGGCAGGTAGAGTGTCACTGTCATTTACTTTAGGCAGGGGCACGCGGCAGGGGTGCCCTTTGTCCCCCCTGCTGTTTGCCCTGGCAATAGAGCCCCTGGCAATTAAGATTAGAAATCATGGGGGTATCACAGGCTTCTGCTATGGAGATAGACAGGAGAAAGTGATGCTCTATGCGGATGACACCATGATACTGCTGGGTGATATGGAGCAATCCCTGAGGAACACGATGGACACAGTGATTCGGTTTGGGGAATTTTCAGGCCTGAAAATAAATTGGGCCAAGTCTGCTCTGATGCCCCTAGATGGTACCACAGTACAGGATGGTGAGAGGATAGGAGAAATTCCCGTTACCAATTCCTTTAAATACCTGGGGATATGGGTAACACCCCGAATTAGGGAATATGGCCAACTTAACATTTCCCCACTTTTAGCCAGGTTTCGACAGCGGGTCAAGACATTGGAACACCCTGTGTATGTCATTTGCGGGCAGAGTGAATCTAATTAAAATGATTCTGATGCCCCAACTGCTATACATGCTACATAATTCCCCAGTAGTGATCCCACTGAAGACCTTTAGGATAGTCAATACCATATTCCGTGAACTAATCTGGAAAAATAAGCCCCCTAGGATAAAATTAGAGCACCTGCAGCGCCCTAAAGACGATGGTGGCCTTGCTCTCCCGAATCCATGGTTGTACTACTTGGCGTCCCAGATGCAACACTTGATAGGTACTATGGCCAGGGAGGGAGACGGGGGTGGCAGATCCCCTAGTGCTTCTGAGGGTATTATGCTCCACGCAGTAGGTGGGCGATCAGTCCCGACTGCTCTTGAGGCATTGGCCTTTGGTAAACCTCAAAAAAGCTTTCCCACGTACAGCTTAATACAAAAAGTATGGAACAAAGTCAGCTATTTGCAGGGGGCCAGGGGTTTTAATGAGTTTAGCCCAATTTGGGCTAATGGGGCCTACCCGGAGCTGGCTAAATTGCAGTACTCGGACAAGTGGAAGAGATATGGCATTTTCTACTTGGCTCAAGTTATTGGTAATGGGAAACTGTTGTCCTTTGAAACCTTGAGAGAGAAATACGGGCTACCACAACATATGAAGTTCTATTATATGCAACTCAGACATGCATTTATAGCTCAATCTAGGACCACTGAGTGGCATATGGACCCTAATCCCATTCTTTCCCAACTTAAAACTGCGGAGGTTTCCAGGGGATTTATTTCCCAGTGCTACGGCACATTATCTACTCAATATCTTTCAAAACACCCCCTTACGGTCAAAAGAAAATGGGAAGCAGACATAGGGCCCCTAGATGATGATCAGTGGGAGGAAGCCCTACAATCAGTGGCTATTTGTTCCCTGAATGTGACGCAAAGGTTGACCCAACTATACACACTTCTGAGAGTGTATTACACGCCCCATAGATTGCATGCCATGGGACTGACGCCCACCCCGCTGTGTACTCGATGCAAAAGGGACCATGGTGAGTTGATACATATGCTTTGGCGATGTCCCAAACTGCATGTGTATTGGAAGGGGGTGATAGAGGTTCTGTCTGTTTGGGGTACAGATTCCTCTGGGCCCTAGACAGTGTATTCTGAACCTACTGGACGAATTAGAGTGGGAGACACATATTAGAGAAGCCCTTACAAGGACCCTTTTCATGGCCCGTAAATTGATTATGATGCACTGGAAGTCTGAATCGCCCCCTACGGTTAAGGAGTGGATTACAGCAGTGGGCAACACGCCGAGGATGGAGAAAATCATATACCAGCATAGGGGTTGTGCCACCAAGTTCGATAAATTGTGGGAGCCGTGGCTGGGAACTCCGGGATTGGCCCCGGAGGACCTAGTCATGGATAGACTCCTGAGACTAAATGCGGGCTGAGAGATCCCACGACCCATGTAATCTGTTGGAGCATGTGTTTAAACGCAGAAGCATTGGATGCTATGTGGGGTATTTTGACTGTAGGGTGTTCAAGGGTGAATTGAATGTCATATTATTTTGCATGTGTGAGGCTTGGCTCTCAGGGAACTGGGAGTGATATACCTAGATGTAATTGCATGGTTTGTGGATCTCTGGACTGTATGCTGTCAATTTTCAATAAAAATTTTTTCTGGATAAAAAAAAAAAAAAAGGGTATACCCTTTATCGCAGGGATAGAGAGGGTAAAAAAGGGGGAGGGGTATGCCTATATATCAAAAATAATGTATAAGTGAATGTGAGAGATTACATCACTAAGGGAGCTAGGGAGGAGGTGGAATCCTTATGGGTAGAGCTCCAAAGAGATGAAGTTAATCAGAAAATAATACTGGGAGTATGCTATAAGCCCCCTAACCTAAGGTTAGGTTGTGATCTCCTATCACAATTTATTTATTAGCAGCAAGGATGGGAAGTGTTAACATAATGGGGGATTTATCCAGACATAGACTGGGCGCAGGGAACCGCGCATTCGTCTAATGCTCACCAGTTCCTAAATGTCTTGCAGGACAATTTCATGGGTCAGATGGTAGACGCACCAACTAGAAATAAAGCGTTACTGGATCTACTGATTACCAACAATGTAGACCTGATCACGGATGTGGAAATACTGGGCAATTTAGGAAACAATACAAAGACACTGAATTTCAAAAGAGCCAACTTTCCTAAACTACGAACCTTGCTAGAAGGCATAAATTGGGATAAAATCTTAGGAACAAAAAACACGGAGGAGAGATGGGTTTGCTTTAAGAGCATAATAAATAAGGGCATTAGCCAATGCATCCCATTGGGTAATAAATTTAAAAGAGCGAACAAAAGTCCTGGATGGCTTAACTCCAATGTAAAAATGCATATAAAAGCAAAGGAGAAGGCCTTCAAAAAATAAAAGGTTGAGGGATCATCATCAACATTCAGACTTTATAAAGAATGTAACAGGAAATGTAAGGGTGCAATTAGGGCGGCTAAGATAGAACATGAAAGACACATAGCGGAGGAGAGCAAAAAAAATCCCAAGAAATTCTTTAAGTATGTAAACAGTGAAAAAGGGAGGACAGGCCATATTGGCCCCATAAAGAATGAGGAAGGACATCTGGTTACAAAGGATGGGGAGATGGCAAAGGTATTGAATTTATTCTTCTCCTCAGTCTTCATGAGGGAATCGGTGGGCTTCTGTAACCAAAACTGCAGTGTTTATCCTCATGACACATCACAGGAAGCACCTCCGAGGTTAACAGAGGACAGAATTAAAATTAGACTTGGGAAACATAACATTAATAAATCACCGGGACCAGATGGCTTGCACCCGAGGGTACTTAGGGAACTCAGTCAAGTAATTGCCAGACCATTGTTCCTAATTTTTACTGACAGTCTACTGACTGGAATGGTACCAGCTGATTGGAGAAAAGCCAATGTAGCACCAATATTTAAAAAGGGCCCAAAATACATCCCTGGAAATTACAGACCAGTTAGCCTAACATCAATAGTATGTAAACTCTTGGAGGGTTTGATGAGGGACTATATACAAGATTTTAGTAATGAGTACGGTATCATTAGCAGTAATCAGCATGGATTCATGAAGAATCATTCTTGCTAAACCAATCTATTAACCTTCTATGATGAGGTGAGTTACCATCTAGATAAAGGAAGGCCTGTAGACGTGGTGTATCTGGATTTTGCAAAAGCATTTGACACAGTTCCCCATAAACGTTTATTGTACAAACTAAGGTACGTTGGCATGGACCATAGGGTGAGTACATGGATTGAAAACTGGCTACAAGGGCATTGACGTTGCTCTAATTAGAGGGAGTTGCACCAGACTTTACAGCCCTTCCACCAACTAACTTACGTTTCTACATGCTACTACTATTCGAACAGGCTCCTCAGTGATGCCTATCTCCATACCAGGAACTGTGGCTACATTGGTGCCTCCGCAACACCTTGTATACATTGCCAACCTTCAAATACAATTTAAATGATTACTCATCTTATCAGCTACAATATTACACTGTATGCTCTTCACTATGTCTGATCGTATGGGAACTCCTTAGGCTCCTGAGGAAGCGTCACGCAGACGCGCAACATGTTGAGCAACTAAGAGAAATATCCACCCGGACCTGCAATTGAACCCACAACTCCTCATCTGACACTCATTTAATCGCAATATTGGTTTGGGAATCTATCCACCACATACTTTGTGAATGTTTGATTATAAGTCATATGTATAATAAGAGGAGGTTTAAATTGCACGAAGGGTGTAAAAATTGGATACAGAGCTTTTTTATATAATCGATGTAACACTTATAGTATTTCTTCATTTATCTTTGTAATTTAAACTAAGTAAAACTACTTTTACTTCTTATAGTTAAGCTACTCGTGTGCCTTCAAAGTCCATTTTCTTAGTTTTTATATTTCATGCAGTCGATACAAGGACGTTGGCACGCTATTACAAAAGTACCTACAGTGTCACCCTGTTTTCAGGTACATATCCCCTTTGGGAATTTTTTCCAATAATTTTCTAAATCTAATTGTCACAGAGGCAGAAAGTGAGGTGAGATCTTCTGAACAGGGGCACAGACCGCAAAACAAAAGTTACAGGGGTGTTAACCTTTCCCTATGCTATCCAAAAAATGTAAGAATAATTTTTTAAAAAATATACCTGTTCCGACTTACAAACAAATTCAACTTAAGAACAAACCTACAGACCCGATCTTGTTTGCAACCCGTTGACTGCTTGTGCTTGAAAATACATCATTTAGATTGGGTAAAAGGGTGGGGTGAGTACATTTTTCTCAGAATGCAGATCAGCTTTGGTATTCTGGTGGAATGTTATGGTTAGACAGTCATGGTGACTGAAGACTCTAATTATTTAACATTAATATATGCCTTTGATAACCATGAATAATAAAATACAGGCACAGAACGCCCTCCAGCTGACATTGGAAATTAAGTCTGCACAGCAGAAGCTCAATGTATATGTTTACGGCTTCATTCTTCCTTTCAGGAATTGCTGTAGTGCTCCAGTCCACCCTATTCACTTATATCAGCAATCTGGGAAGTTTTTCTGCCTGCTGGTTTGTAACTCGGCAGAGATTTTTCTAAACAAACCTAGTGAAGGCAACGTGTTATCTCTCCTTCACAGAAAGCCAGTAAGATCCCACCTCCAGCACACATTTTGGTCTTTCCCCAAAGAGAGCTCACCATGAGCACAAACAATGGTCTCTCCCCTGTGAGATCGCACCCCTAGCACACATATTGGTCTTTACCCTATGACAGGGTTCTTCAAACTACGGCCCTCCAGTTGTTCAGGAACTACAATTCTCATCATGCCTAGTCATGTCTGTGAATGTCAGAGTTTTACAATGCCTCATGGGATGTGTAGTTCCATAAGAGCTGGAGGGCCGTAGTTTGAAGATCCCTGCCCTATGAGATCCCACTCCTAACAATTGTATTGGTCTTTACACTATGAGATCCCTGCACACACATTGGTCTTTCCCAAGTGGGTTCCCACCCCAGCATCCATTTTGGTCTTTCCCCAGTGAAATTCCACCACCAGCACACGCATTGGTTTTTCCCCTGTGAGGGGGTGTTTTTGAAGCACCTGATTAGAGCCATAGGCTCTAATAGGCGTCAAAAAAGGTGACCTGCGAGCTCCATGTGGGCGCTCGCAGGTCACTCAGCTGTGTTAGAAAAGCGAATGAATATTTGCTTTCCTAACGCTAAACCGCCTCTCTGCCAATCAGGTGCTCAGATCTGTTACCCGTCACCTGATTGGCCTATCAGGCGTCCAATCATAGCAGGAGACGGGAAGAGAGGACGGGAGAAGAAATCGAGGAGCATCGAGGAGCTGTCCCACCGAGACAGGTAAGTGCAGACGGCGGGGGGCACACTGGCAGCATCTGATATGGCACACTGGAAGCATTTGATATGGTACAGTGGAAGCATTTGATAGGGCAAAGTGGGAGCATTTGATGGCACAGTGGCAGCATTTGATATGGCACAGTGGTTACGTTTAATGGGCACAGTGGCTGTGTTTGATGGCACAGTGGCTGCGTTTGATGGCACAGTGGCGGCAATTGATGGGCACAGTGGCTGCATTTGATGGCACAGTGGCTGTTCTTGATGGTACAGTGGCGGCAATTGATGGGCACAGTGGCTGCATTTGATGGCACAGTAGCAGCAATTGATGGGCACAGCGGCTGCATTTGATGGGCACAGTGGCAGCATTTGATGGCACAGTGGCAGCATTTGATATGGCACAGTGGCTGCGTTTGATGAGCACAGTGGCTGCGTTTGATGAGCACAGTGGCTGCGTTTGATGGGCACAGTGGCTGTGTTTGATGGCAGAGTGGCTGCGTTTGATGGCACAGTGGCGGCAATTGATGGGCACAGTGGCTGCGTTTGATGGCACAGTGGCTGTTTTTGATGGTACAGTGGCGGCAATTGATGGGCACAGTGGCTGCATTTAAGGCACAGTATCGGCAATTGATGGGTGCAGTGGCTGCGTTTGATGGGCACAGTGGCTGCATTTGATGGGCACAGTGGCTGCATTTGATGGGCACAGTGGCTGCATTTGATGGGCACAGTGGCTGCATTTGATGGCAGAGTTGCGGCAATTGATGGGCACAGTGGCGGCAATTGATGGGCACAGTGGCTGCGTTTGATGGCACAGTGGCAGCATTTGATGGCACAGTGGGGGCATTTCATATGGCACAGTGGCTGGATTTGATGGTACAGTGGCTGCGTTTGATGGCACAGTAGCGACAATTGATGGGCACAGTTTGATGGTACAGTGAGGCTTTAATTGATGGGGGTTGTTTTCAGAATTTTTCAGTTTGTTTGCGCCCCCCAAAAATTTTAAGCACCAGCCGCCACTGATGAACTGTAAATTTCCTAAACTATGTAATATGAGAACCTACCTAAACCTTTCAATGAATTTTGTGTCCAAACAGGGTCACATGGAAGGCCTGTGTTAGGCACTTGATTACAGGGTCACTCTAAACACACATGGGATACCTTTAATTTGTGCCATCTTCATCAGTGCCTTGTGACAAGGCTGAAGTTGCCGTGGGGGAATACTCAACCTTAAGGTGAACCTCTACGCTTAGAGATGAACATACATAACATACACTGACATTGCAACTGTTCTTCAGTTAACTATCGGTTCCCCATGGCAATGTACACCTTCATAGCACCTTGCATTTTGGAGCCTGAAATACAGCGGCGGGGGTGTTTTTTTTGAAGCACCTGATTAGAGCCATAGGTTCTAATAGGCTTCAAAATAGGGTGGACTTGGAGCACAGAGCATTGCACTGGGAGCCCTCCCAGGTGTGTTAGAAAAGCAAATTAATATTCGCTTTTCTAACACTGAACCTCCTCTCTGTCAATCAGGAAGCGCGGGTCTGTTATCCGTCACCTGATTGGCTGAAAGGACAGGCGATCCTACTGGACGCCTAGCAGGAAGAAAGAAGAAACACCCTGCAGAAGCATGGAGGACACAGGAACTGCCTCCCATCCCACAGCTCTCTGCTGCCTGACCCGCTGCCCTTCCCACAGCTCGCCACCGTCACCCTCTGCCCGACCCGCCACCAATATGGGGTAAATGGTGGTCAGACAACGCGTGAGTGAGTGGGGGTGCTGATTAAATGCTGCTGGGGGGTCACAGTTGCTGCAATGAATGGGCACAGTGGCTGCAATGGATGGGCACAGTGGCTGCTATTGATGGGCACTGTGGCTGCTATGGATAGGCACAGTAGCTGCAATGGATGGGCACAGTGGCTGCAATGGGTGGGCACTGTGGCTGCTATTGATGGGCACAGTGGCTGCAATGAATCGGCACATTGGCTGCTATCGATGGGCACATTGGCTGCATTGGATGAGCACAGTGGCTGCTATTGATGGGCACAGTGGTTGCACTTATTGGACACAGTGAGGTTGCTATTGATGGCACAGTGGCTGCAATGGATGGGCACAGTGGTTAAATTGATGAACACAGTGAGGTTGCAATGGATGGGCACATTGGCTGCTATTGATGGGCACAGTGGCTGCAATGGATGAGCACAGTGGCTGCTATTGATGGGCACAGTGGTTGCACTTGATGGACACAGTGAGGTTGCTATTGATGGGCACAGTGGCTGCAATTCGATGGGCACAGTGGCTGCAATGGATGGTCACAGTGGCTGCAATAGATGGGCACAGTGGCTGCTATTGATGGGCACAGTGGTTAAATTGATGAACACAGTGAGGTTGCAATGGATGGGCACAGTGGCTGCTATTGATGGGCACAGTGGCTGCAATGGATGAGCACAGTGGCTGCTATTGATGGGCACAGTGGTTGCACTTGATGGACACAGTGAGGTTGCTATTGATGGGCACAGTGGCTGCAATTCGATGGGCACAGTGGCTGCAATGGATGGGCACAGTGGCTGCAATGGATGGGTACATTGGCTGCAATGGATGGGCACAGTGGCTGCAATAGATGGGCACAGTGGCTGCTATTGATGGGCACAGTGACTGCAATGGATGGGCACAGTGGCTGCAATGGATGGCCACAGTGGCTGCAATGGATCAGCACAGTGGCTGCTATTGATGGGCACAGTGGTTTCAATTGATGGGCACAGTGAGGCTGCAATCGATGTTTTGTGAAAATTGCCATTAAAGTCAGAGTTCTCTTTTAAGATTGCTTGTGTAATCTTCCATGTTGCTTTGCATTGTTTGTTCTGTCTGTTCCTAGCATCTGACATAATGACAATGTTATGTCCAGGGTAATCTATTTCCCAAGCTCCCGTAACGTCAGAACATTTCGGATACATGCTGTAATATTTCCCCAAGCGACGTCCCATTCATTTAATTCACAGTGAAGCATTGTGTAATTCAGTGGTCTCCTGGAATTACACTTATATGCAGGTTTTAAGCCGGATCCTAACAGGGCTGACATTCTATGTGGAGCCGCACATATTACATTGTTGCAGCATGTCTCACCCGTGTGCGGAGGAGGCACCTGGGCCGGGCGGAACTGCGCTAGATTTGAACCAGGTGTTGTGTGATGTCATAGGCCCGGAACTTCAATGCTATCCCGGACTCTGCAGTTAATGGGTCATGTCAGGTTCTGCTTCAACATAAAACTTCAATTATCTCTCTACATGAAAAGGAACGGCTGCATGGGAAGGGCAAGAAATAGTGTGCATAAATATCGCTGTTCATTATTATTATAGTTAGAAATGTACTTTCATCTACTGTGTCCTTAAGGTTTATATAAACCCATCATTTTATTATTTTTTTTTGTTTTGGATGGAGTGGGGGGAAGGGTTACCAACTCTGCCAAATTCTTAGCGCTGTCTGTGTCCCCACCTGGGAAATTCAAATCTCGATTTTTCCGTGTCACCGGGACTCAAAAAAAAAGGAAAGTCCACAATTTTGCAAATAGAACAAAGAGAACGTGTTTTAATCTTTCTTTCACTTCGGAGAGATCTGCTCTTTTCCTGCTTTGTCCACGTGTAAGGAGGCTTCTGATTGGCTGTGTTGGTGCTAAGAAGTCCCCACCCTACTTCTTCTTAATAGAACAACAACCCCAGTGTCTGTTCTCTCGCAGCCCGCTCTAAAGAGCTGACTGGGGCAGACTGACGCTGGTTGAGACCTGTTAGGTAGTGGAAAACTTCCTGGTGTTTGGAGAGAGGTGTTTGCGGAGACAGGACATGTCCGCCAGCAAAGGGCCCCTGTGCAATGCACAGAACGATCGTCTGGTGGGGGGGTGTGTTCGCTCTGCAAAGACATTATCAGTTTAGTGGCTGTTTGCTCTTGTCACCCCAGTATGCCTGATCAACATATTTGGGGTGCCATGATGTACATCTGCAGATAATCTCCCATCCACGAGGAACTGTAGTCACCGTTATTTGGTTAAAGTGTAAGTAAACCCCCCTATTGTTTTCAGCCAAGGAAGCTGCCATCTTTGCCTCTGTTTAATCTACAACTGCCATGATGCTGCACATGTGATCAGTTATGACAGCAGCCATTGGATGGTTTGACAGTTTGGTTGAGAGCACAACCAATGGGAGTGTTACATTTCCGGCATGTGCCGTAAATGAAACTGTTTTATGGATGGGTTTACTTCCGCTTTAATTGGTTGTTGTATTTTGTTGTGTTGTAAATCCTTATATGGTCATTCACATCCTGTGTTCATTTCCTGTGAGGTCACAAACTTTGTAGGAGGTGTTTGGCTGTTGGAAGCCCAACCCTCAAGTTTTGGGACTTCCTGTTGATATGGTAATAAAAGAGCAGGCTAGCTGGAGAAAGCCAGTCATGCTGAGATGAAAACGTAAGGATGTGTTGATGTCTGTTTTTACTGGGGAATGGGGAACTAGAGGGGAGACATACGATCAAAAGGTAAGATGCATTTATATCATTAGACGAAATTGTTATTATTATTAGAAACAGGAGAGTTGGCTGTGTGCTCTGCGTACAGCCAAATTTAGCTGACACTACTTGTTGCCCTCTACCTCCGCCATATTGTGCCGAACTCCAAACCATAGGCCCTCCGCAACATTTATTTATTTTTATTTATTTATTTTACTTATTTCAGGTACTTATATAGCGCCATCAATTTATGCAGCGCTTTACATATACATTGTACATTCACTTCAGGCCCTACCCTGAAGAAGCTTACAATCTAAGGTCCCTAACTCACATTCATACATACTAGGGACAATTTAGACAAAAGCCAATTAACCTCCCAGCATGTCTTTGAAGTGTGGGAGGAAACCGGAGTACCCGGAGGAAACCCACACAGGCACAGGGAGAACATGCAAACTCCAGGCAGGTAGTGTTGTGGTTGGGATTTGAACCAGCGACCCTTCTTACTGCTAGGCGAAAGTGCTACCCACTACACCACTGTGCCGCCCCATACACTATATTACCAAAAGTATTGGGACTCCTGCCTTTACACACACACACGAACTTTAATGGCATCCCAGTCTTAGTCCGTAGGGTTCAGTATTGAGTTGGCCCGCCCTGCAGCTATAACAGCTTCAACTCTTCTGGGAAGGCCGTCCACAAGGTTTAGGAGTGTGTCTATGGGAATGTTTGACTATTCTTCCAGAAGTGCATTTGTGAGGTCAGGTACTGATGTTGGACGAGAAGGCTTGGCTCGCAGTCTCCACTCGAATTCATCCCAAAGGTGTTCTATCGGGTTGGGGTCAGGACTCTGTCCAGGCCAGTCATGTTCCTCGACCCCAAACTTGCTCATCCGTGTCTTTATGGACCTTGCTTTGTGCACTGGTGCGCAGTCATGTTGGAACAGGAAGGGGCCATCCCCAAACTGTTCCCACAAAGGTGGGAGCATGAAATTGTCCAAAATGTCTTGGTATGCTGACGCCTTAAGAGTTCCCTTCACTAGAACTAAGGGCAGGAGCTATGTCCCACTGTTGCTGACAGTGGGGGTAATAATGCCCCAAGGGACAAGTAAAAATCAAGGAAAGGGTTGCAGTTTGGAGACCACTCTAGCTCATATACACGTCTCCCAAGACCTCCAGGGGAAAGGCACTCACTGCAGAGAATACTTGGCCTGACCTAAAAGGCCTTTTACAGCCTGCGATGAAATTTGGGGAATTTCCACTTCTGTAAAGTTTTGCAGATGTTGACAGTTGTGAGATAAATTTCTTTGAAAAACAAACAGCGGTACAAAAAATGAAATTAACATTTAAAAAAAAATATATAAATACCTATCAAATACACATAAAAAAAGACATAAAAACACCACACAAACCTGAAAAGTACTAAATGAAATAAATGCAACTACCCTAAGTACTGTATACCCACCCCATAGGTAATAATAATAAAAAAACTGGCAAATTTCACCAAAGCAGGCAGTGACATTTGGAGAATTTCCACTTCTGTATAGTTTTGCAGATGTTGACAGTTGTAAGATAATTTTGTTTGAAATCATTCTGCTTTTAGCCAAAACCCAAAGTGTGCTTCAAATTATTATTATTTTTTTTATTATTATCATTTATTTATTCTTTTTTTTTGCATGGTTGTTTCTTCACATGTTTTCTCTCCATAATTTATCAGTGAAATAACCCAGACACAATACGACAAGCAACATAAGCATTTCATGTAAAGAATTAATATTGTACAGGTATATGTATATACAGCGGGTATAGAAAAGAATCACCTCTCTTTAAAATAATCACATTTTGTTGCTTTGCAGACTGAAATGAAGACAGACACAGTTTTTGCTTTATCCAGCAACTTATAACATCCAAGTGAAAGATATAATACCAACATGTCAGGAAAAACAAAAAAACAAAACAGAATCACAGAGTTGGAAAAAGGATCCCCCCCTCCGTGTCAGTTTTTTGTTGGACCATCTTTTGCTTTAATTCCAGCCTTTAGTTTGTTGGGATTTGTCTCTACTAACTTTGCACATCTACACTTTGCAATATTTGCCCGCTCTTCTTTTGCAGAACTGCTCAAGTTCCGTTAAATTTGATGGTGACCTTTTGTGGACTGCAGTCTTCAAGTCATTCCACAGATTTTCAATGGGGTTTAAGTCTGGGTTTTGACCAGTCCATGCAAGGACATTCACCTTTTTCTCCTTCAACCCCTGTGTGATCATATCTGGTGTGTTTTTTTTTTTTTTTTTTGTCATTGTCATGTTGGAAGGTAAACCTTCTTCTCATTGACAACTTTTTGGCGGAGGGCAACAGATTTTCCTCAAGAATGTGATGGTATTTTGCCCCATCCAGTTTTCCTTCTATCCTGACAAGTGCTCCAGTCCTTGCTGCAGAGAATCCCCCATAACAGGATATTACCACCTCTATGCTTTACTATAGGAATGATGTTATTTGGATGGATTTCTGCCAGACATATCGTTTTGGTGTTGAGGCCAAATCATTCAATCTTTAGTCTCATCTGACCAGAACACCTTTTTTCATGTGGCCTCAGAATCTTCAAGATGCGTTTTGGTAAAGCTCAGTTGTGTCTACATGTGGCCTTTTTTGAGGAGTGGCTTTTTTTCTTGCAACCCTCCCCCCATACAAGCCACATTGGTGGAGAATTTGTGATATTGTTATCACATGCACACAATGACCACTCTTTGTCATCAGTTCCTGCAACTACTTTGGAGTTGCTGTAGGCCTCTTGGTAGCCTCTCTGACTAGTTTCCTACTGGCTCTTTTATCAGTTTGGAGCGGCGCCCTGATCCAGGGAGGTAAATTCATATGTTCGCCAGCACACCATGGTGTCAGAAACCATGAAATCAGGCTGAGACAGAAGTACAGTTAAATCACACTTGTTTAATAATAAACGTAAAAAGAACAAACGTAGTCAAAACATAGCCAAAGTTCAGTAACTGGAACGGATAGTCAGCCAAGCCAGAAGTCAGGGATCAATGTAGTGGAACAGCAAGCAGGATCTGGAGCCAGAAGGGATGTCAGCAAAGCAAGTCTGGAACAGGATCGCAGGAGATAGTTTCTGTGATGTTGACCAAGGCAAAGGCAGAGAACCTCTGGACTGGACGGCTTAAGTAGGCAGGACTGACAAGCAGGATATCATCAACAGCTGAGTAACTGTGGAGAGAGATAGGAGCTGGCAATTAGCCAACAACTGAGCGGCCAGCTCAGAGAAGGAAGGGCTGAGCCCAGCCCTGACACATGGATTTTGGATTGCAGTCCAAAACTTTTACTGCAGAAAGATCAAATTAAAAATACATCAAAAATACATGATATTCATGGTAAAAGTTTCGGACTTGAACAGATAACGCCCTTCTTCAAAGACCAAATACTTACAAATAAGCACATGCATGGTAGAATATATAGCTCATTTACGTCATCATGTAATTAAATGATTGAACAATCTGGAAACAATTAATGGCTAAATAATTATACAAAATTCATTATCACTACACAATACAACTCAACGTTGGAGCGAAAAAGTCAACAGGTATTTCAAATTTCCCACACCAAAAAAGATACTGTCGGTCGGGGAACCCTGTATCAGAAAAAATGAAAAGAAAAGAGGATAAAAAAATGAAAAAAATTAAAAAAATGATATATGCATGTACAGTACATGTTGAATGTTCTCAATACTATATAAAAAAGCAAAATGGAAAAGAAAAAAGAAGAAAAAAGGAAAAAGAAAAGGGATATATATTGGTAAAGGATCTTCCTCAAAGAAATAAATATAAGTCAAAATGTATGAGTTTAACCCCTTGGGCTGTAGACTATCTAGCCAATGAATCCAATTAATCTCTCTTTTTGTCAGCTCCTGTTCTCTATTGCCTCCCTGTCTGTTCCTAGATACACCATCAATTACCATGTATCTAAGTTGTGACCTTTTTCTAAAAAATGTCTTGCCAAAGGTAATTTATCCAACTTGTCCCGAATGGAATACTCCATTCGGGACAAGTTGGATAAATTACCTTTGGCAAGAAATTTTTCAGAAAAAGGTCACACTATATCGCAACTTAGATATATGGTAATTGATGGTGTATCTAGGAACAGACGGGGAGGGAGGCAATAGAGAACAGGAGCTGACAAAAAGAGAGGTTAATTGGATCCATCGGTTAGATACTCTACAGCCCAAGGGGTTAAACTCTTTTTCTTTTTCCTATTTTTCTTCTTTTTCTTTTCCATTTTGCTTTTTTATATAGTATTGAGAACATTCAACATGTACATTCATATATCATTTTATAGATTTTTTTCTTTATTTTTTTATCCTCTTTTTCTTTTCATTTTTTTCTAATACAGGGTTCCCGATCGACAGTATCTTTGTGGTGTGGGAAATTTGAAATACCTGTTGACTTTTTGGCTCCAACCTTGAGTTGTATTGTATAGTAATAATGAATTTTGTATAATCATTTAGCCAATAATTGGTTCCAGATTGTTCAATTTTTTATTACATGAAGATGTAAATGAGCTATATATTCTACCATACATGTGGTTGTTTGTAGGTATTTGGTCTTTGAAGAAGAGCGTTATCTGTTCAAGCCCGAAACTGTTACCATGAATGCCATGTATTTTTTATGTATTTTTAATCTCTTCAGTAATTTTTGTGCAGCAAGCCCATCTTTTATATATATATATATATATAAAGGAGATGTATTAAAGAAATATATATATATATATATATATATATATATATATATATATATACAGTATATACAGTATATATATATATATATATATATATATATATATATATATATATATATATATATATATATATACATATACATATATATATATATATATATATATATATATATACATATATATATATATATATATATATATATATATATATATATATATATATATATATATAGTTGTGTAAATGAAATGTTTTTAAAAAGAGATTTCAGTAGCAAAATAACAGGCATAGACACATTATCTCTTACGTCTTAGTAAATGGTCATAATGCAAGGGTCCAATTCCCCCTTTCATCACATATTTTTCTCTTCTCTAAGTCTTTTGCGGTGACCTAACAAAGCACAGTGGGGGGATTCACAAGAAAAGGTGGAACATTTGATAAATAGGTGACTGGACCACAGACGTCAGTGTAGTGTTTCAGTCCTCTCACACTGAATACGGAAAACGTCCAGGCAGGTGAATCTCAGGAGCATTAACATGAGACATTGAGGAGGCAAATTGTGTCCATCACTTAACACCAGCGCCTTGCAAATAGAGTGTACAGATCGAATGACGGCCCCACCGGTCCCCAGAGTCACACGATACATGGGACAAGCAACTTTTTTGCTTTGCAATCACATGTTGTAGAGGGGGGTGAAGACAATCAGAGCAACTCAAGAAGAACTTTCCAGGAACTCTTTACTTCTGTACATCATACACCTTTTGTTTCTTGAGCTGCTTTAGAATCAGGTTTTAAATTGTGCATATAAGTTTATTTCTACAACTTTCAGTATAATTGCGATACCTGATCTAATAATGGTGACATCTGATAATGGTGATATATGGAGTTGCCACACACCAGATGAATGTTGAAATAAGGTTTGAAGATGGAGTACCTGCTCTTTGCAGTGACTTTTCACTTTGACACCCCCTGCTGCAAAAATAGAACCCTATTTTTTTAGGGGGGCTATTTTTTGTTTGTTTTTATCCTGTGTAAGGGACCTGAATTTGCTATCCGTTCCCACCAACTGGCCAAGGGTTTCTCCCTTGTTCTCTCCTCTGGAGGAACAGGGTAGAGTATGCACATACCTCCATAGGCCTTCCACTCCACATACCTGGAGAAATCTCCAGTTGTACACACCAGTTACTTTTATATTACTTTACTTGAAGCCTTTTTCAACTTTTTCAACACAAAGGAACCCTTGAAATAACTTTCTGGTCTCAGGGAACCCTTCTAAAGATTACTATATCTACAACTCATGTGGGAAGAATTCTGCCTACACTTGTGGCCATTGGGAAAAATTACCCCCTTACAGATAGCTAAAAGGATCAATGGTGTCAGTGGGAACTTATCTGAGAGGCAGAAATTGCTCATTGCTTGAGGAACCCCAAGCAACCTCTGGAGGAACCCTAGGGTTCCATTAAATCCTGGTTGAGAAACACTGCTTGAGCCATAATGAAATGTTCCAACTCACAGCACATTGCCCAGCTTCCTCTCATTTTCAGGAACCCAAGAGCTTCACACAGTCTTTTCTTATTACAATTTTTCCTAATCTTCGATCCTAACTTTAGGTCCCTTTTACAGGAGCATTCTCAGAGGGGCCTCACCTTAATTTTCTTCACCCTATATGGCTTCCATCTGAGACTAACTCTTCCCATACATCTCTGAAGCTCCACCCCAAGAAGGCATTATAAGGTCAACTGAGTGACCCACTCCCATGATATACCCATGATATGGGCGGGACTTAACTGTACAGAGACCCTTGCCTACGGGTGGCCCAACTGCCATTCCTGCCCTGCCCTGCTCCCACAACCTCCTAGGATATCCCCACCACATATCCCTGGAGGTTGCAGGAGACAACAGATAGGGCAGCTGGAGGAGAGAGCTGGATTGCCCCATTGGGGGCCAGGCTGCCTAAATCCAGAGGAGTTGAGGAAAGTAAAAACTAGACCTGGACCCTTCAGGTTATCTTATTGTTATTGCTTTCTTAACCGCTTCCCGGCTATGTCACACAGATATACTGCGGCACAATGCCTCTCCTGGGCGAAATGCCGTACGGGTACGTCCTACCCTTTTTCAGCCACCAGAGGGCTGCATGGCGGGGGACCCAATGCGTGTGGCCGGCGGGCACGAATGCCGCTGGCTATGCACAAACGCATGCACGAGCGCCAGCACGGGGATTTGTGTGTGTAAACACACAAATCCCTGTGCTATCAGAGGAGAGGAGCCATATCGTTTCTTCCTACTAAGTAGGATAAACGAATTGTCTCCTCTCCTAGTCACTCCCATCCCCACACAGTTAGAACACAGTGAGGGAACACACAAATAACCCCTTGATCGCCCCCTAGCGTTAACCCCCTCCCTGCCAGTGACATTTACACAGTAATCGGTGCATTTTTATAGCACTGATCGCTGTATAAATGCCAATGGTCCCAAAAAAGTGTCAAAAGTCTTCGATCTGTCCGTCGCAATACCACTAAAAAGCGCAGATCACCGCCATTACTAGTAATAAAAAAAAAAAGCCATAAATCTCTCCCATAGTTTGCAGACGCAATAACTTTTGCGCAAACCAATCAATATACGCTTTATTGCGATTTTTTTTTTGCCAAAAATATGTATATAAGAATATATATTGCCCTAAACTGATGAAGAAATTCGTTTTTCAAAAAAAAAATTTGGGGATATTTATTATAACAAAAAGTAAAAAAATAGTTTTTTTTCAAAATCGTCGCTCTTTTTTTGTTTATAGCGCAAAAAATAAAAATCGCAGAGGTGATCAAATACCACCAAAAGAAAGCTCTATTTGTGGGGAGAAAAGGACACAAATTTTGTTTGGGTACAGCATCACACGACCGCGCAATTGTCAGTTAAAGCGACGCAGTGTCAAATTGTAAAAAGTGCTCTGGTCAGGAAGGGGGTAAAATCTTCTGGGGCTGAAGTGGTTAAAGTATTGATGTTCATATACTCTAAATAGGCCTTTTTCTGGGCATGCGGCTTCTACACCCCAGATGATTTCCACGGTCTCCTTGGTTTGTAGTGTCAAGTAACAAAAATGGAAATTGAAGTATCACACCACTGCTAAGAGACAGCCCACTGAGAGGACCAAGATGGCAGCACGGGACACAGGCAGTGACATCAGAACATTAGATCGCTGCAGGACAATGTTGGATTCGGTGATAAACATATATTGTCTACATACATTTGTCATGTGTATTATTTCCTTGAATCTTGGGGTGCTTTGTGTATTTCTTCCAGATCTGTTCGGTAATCCAGTGTGAGACTTCCTGTAATAAAGACCGCTCACTGTTGCTCTCTCTCCTTGTGCAGGGTGATTGGTCTTGTCTCCGCCCCCTCCTGATTCTGCAAGCAGCCTGTAGTGGGTGGGTGGGGGGGTCTGCCTGGCCCCTCCCACAGCTCTGCTCTCTGCACAGGCTATGTACAGCTTCAAAAGCCACTAAAATCAACCCTAATTTCATCTTCTCTATTGACTCTCATGAATTTTGCTGACATTTCAGGAAAATGAAAGTTCATCCCACTATACTGTTTACATGATTTTAAATTGCGCCCGCTGGAGTAATCGCTACAGGCATTGGTGGCTGGTGCTCAATCATTTGGGGGAGGCGGCAAACCAATGCCAACCCCCCCTCCCCCCCGCAGGAGATGGACATGAAGGCAGGGTACACCAGGAACACCAGCAACACCTCCTCCGCGGGAGACGGATTGGAAGATGGAAGACCTCCTTCCCTTAGGAGGCAGATGTCCCACCCGGGATAACACTCCTATATCCCCTCCTCCTCCTTCCCCTGTCTGAGCCAGGGAGTGCTTGATGTGGCTGAGCCATACCTGGAGACAGTGGCAGCTGGTGGGTGAGTTGGTTGGGCTTCCCCTGCCTCTCTTCCAGCAGTGCATCTTCTCCTGCTGTGCGTCTCCTCTGGCTGTGCATCTCCCAGGGAGCACTGTTCAACCCATCATCCGAAAATGGAAAGAGTATGGCACAACTGCAAACCTTCCAAGACATGGCCGTCCACCTAAACTGACAAGGAGAGCATTCATCAGAGAAGCAGCCAAGAGGCCCATGGTAACTCTGGAGGAGCTGCAGAGATCCACAGCTCAGGTGGGAGAATCTGTCCACAGGACAACTATTAGTCGTGTTCTCCACAAATCTGCCCTTTATGGAAGAGTGGCAAGAAGAAAGCCATTGTTGAAAGAAAGCCATAAAAAGTCCCGTTTGCAGTTTGCGAGAAGCCATGTGGGGGACACAGCAAACATGTGGAAGAAGGTGATCTGGTCAGATAAGACCAAAATTGAACTTTTTGGCCTAAAAGCAAAACGCTATGTGTGGTGAAAAACTAACACTACACATCACCCTGAACACACCATCCCCACTGTGAAACATGGTGGTGGCAGAATCATGTTGTGGGGAGGCTTTTCTTCATCAGGGACAGGGAAGCTGGTCAGAGTGGATGGGAAGATGGATGGAGCCAAATACAGGACAATCTTAGAAGAAAACCTGTTAGAGTCTGCAAAAGACTTGAGACTGGGGCGGAGGTTCACCTTCCAGCAGGATAACGACCCTAAACATACAGCCAGATCTACAATGGAATGGTTTATATCAAAGCATATTCATGTGTTAGAATGGCCCAGTCAAAGTCCAGACCTAAATCCAATTGAGAATCTGTGGCAAGACTGGAAAATTGCTGTTCACAGACGCTCTCCATCCAATCTGACAGAGCTTGAGATATTTTGTAAAGAAGAATGGGCAAAAATGTCCCTCTCTAGATGTGCAAAGCTGGTAGAGACATCCCCAAAAAGACTTGCAGCTGTAATTGCAGTGAAAGGCGGTTCTACAAAGTATTGACTCAGGGGGGCTGGAAACAATGTAGCACATTTACAAATGCCCCCCACACTTTTCACATATTTATTTGTAAAAAAATTGTGAAAACCATTTATCATTTTTCTTCCACTTCACAATTATGTACCACTTTGTGTTGGTCTATCACATAAAATCCCAGTAAAATACATTTACATTTTTGGTTGTAACATGACAAAATGTGGAAAATTTCAAGGGGTGTGAATACTCCTTTAAGGCACTGTATGCTTACCTATAGGTACAAGTGAAAAAGTGGAGTTTACCACTGATTTCCTTTTTTTTCTAAATGTAGTCAGAGAGTTCCAAATCAAACAAGGTAAACAGAAATGGAAACAATGTAGCACATTAATAAAGACGGCTAGAATGTCCCAGCTGTATAGATACCCCCCTCTTCCACTAGAGGGCTCAGACATCATGACTGTCACATGAGCCATAAGGGTCTGGACTGTGTGTGGGCACTCTGCACCTGTGTCCTGCCCATATATATCTGGGTCTACTCACTGATAGTATGTACATAGATAGTGATAAGGAGGGGAAGAGGAAATGAGAGGGAGTAATGCATTGGCAAAATGTACTTATTCCTGCCGATAAAGAGAGAAAAAGGACAGAAAGAGAGAGGTGATGAGGATTAAAAAGGGACAATTTATTGAGTAAGAGAGAATATATACATATATATATATATATATAGATATATATCTATATCTATATATAGATATAGATATAGATATATATCTATATATATGTAAAGAGATGATTGATATACAGTATGTAAGCTGCTGGTTACCCTTTTTTAAAGAAAGCTGATCCTTTAATTCAAATATATTCCCCAATAGCCACAAAGACCCCCACTAGCAACATTAGATCTTCCAGCATCCAGCAGCAGGAGACCCTTCCCTCATCAGAAAATCCCTTCCATCAACGACTGAGCCCCCCCCCCCCAAGCAACATATAACCCACCTCTAGTTACAAGATCCCCTGAAACAATAGATCCCCCCAGCGACAAACCCCAATTAGCCAGCAACATTAGACCCCTCTGAAAAATTAGACCCCCACCAGCAACATCATGGTGTTCTTAGGATCATAGTCAGCATTTTTCTTCCTCTAAACATGACAAGTTCCGCTCCTCAAAAATTCACATGTACAGTCATGCCAATGAAAATCTAAATGATTCAGAGAAGGATTGGGATGAAGTGTTGTGGTCAGATGAGACCAAAATTGAGCTCTTTGGCATTAACTCGACTAGCCATATTTGGAGGAAGAAAAATGCTGACTATGACCCTAAGAACGCCATCCCTACAGTCAAGCACGGACGTGGAAACATGATGCTTTTGGGGCTGTTTCTCTGCTAAAGGTTCAGGCCGACTTTGCCACATTGAGGGGCCAATGGATGGGGCCATGTATTGTAAAATCTTGGATGAGGACCTTCTTCCCTCAGCCAGAACACTGAAGATGGGTCGTGGATGGGTCTTCCAGCTTGACAATGACCCAAAAACATACCGCCAAGGCAACAAAGGAGTGGCACGCTAAGGTCATGGAGTGGCCTAGCCAGTCTCCAGACCTTAATCCTAATTTATGGAGGGAGCTGAAACTTCGAGGTGCCAAGAGACAGCTAATGCTCCATACACACGGTCGGAATTTCCAACAGAAAAAGTCAGACGGGAGCTTTTCATCTTATATTCTGATCGTGTGTATGCTCCATCGGACTTTTTACGTAGAAAATTCAGACGGACTTAGATAGAGAACATGTTCTACATTTTTCTGACGGAACAAATTCCTATCGGCAAAACCGCTCGTCTGTATGCTGTTCCGACGTACCAAAAATGACGCACGCTCTGAAGCAAGTACGAGACGTCGTACGTGTTGTCCCGTTGTACGTGTTGTACGTCACCGCGTTCTTGACGGTCGGAATTCGGTGTGACTGTGTGTATGCAAGACAGCTTGAGCGGAATTCCGTCGAAATTCCCTCGGAAAAACCTTCAGAGTTTATTCCGACGGCAAAACCGGTCGTGGGTACAGGGCATAAGAAACCTTAAGGGTTTCGAGAAGATCTGTAAAGAAGAGTGGACCAAAATCCCTCCTGAGATGTGTGCAAACCTGGTCACCAACTACAAGAAACGTCTTATCTCTGTCCTTGCCAACAAGGGTTTCTCCACCAAGTACGAAGTCATGTTTTTCTTGGGGATCAAATAATTACTGTACCCGCACTTTTTCACCCTGAAAATCAGGTGCAAATAGTGTGTGCGTGTTATACGCCGATACTGCAATTTGGGCTGCCTAGGAGGGAACGGGGAGGGGGCGGGACGAGCACCGTCAGATTACATACAGCGAGAATCTCCTGTTTACGCAACGGCCTCCTTAATAGGAAGTCCCGTCTCCTGGGCCGGCATTGGACCAGTGTTCTATCTATCATAGAAGCCAGTCCAGGAGGCGGTACTTTGTATTAAAGAGGCCGCCGAGTAAACAGGAGATTCTCCCTGTATGTAATCTGATGGCGCTCGTCCCGCCCCCTCCGTCCCCTCCTAGGCAGCAGTAATCTGAGGTGAGGCTGCAGATGGGCATTGATCAGGCTGCATTCATGGCAATGGTGAGGCTGCATATGGGCATTGATCAGGCTGCAGATGGGCATTGATCAAGCTGCATTGATGGGCAATTTGTAGATGGGCATTGATCAAGCTGCATTGATGGGCAATTTGTAGATGGGCATTGATCAAGCTGCATTGATGGGCAATTGTGAGGATGCAAATGGCATTGATCAGGCTGCAGATGGGCAATGGTGAGGCTGCAGATGGGCACTGACCCTTATTTTGCTACAAACTTCTTTATTTAAAATTTGAGTTTTTTTCCTGAAACTTCCCTCCTATAATGAAGGTGCGTGTTATACGCCTGTGCGTGTTAAATGCCGATAAATATGGTATTTCACTCACTGAGCTGCAACGTAATTTATAGTATTTGTTTTATGTGTTTTTTTTTCTGGATTTTTGGTTTATATTCTGTCTCTATAATATAAAATACACCTATGATAAAAATTATAATTATAAGTGGGCAAACTTACAAACTTACAAAATCTGCAGGGGATCAAAGAATTATTTCCCCCAATGTATACACACACACACATATATGTTTGAGATTTGGGGTGCACACCCTAATGCCATAGTCTGCGCACACCAATGTGGGTGAACTATAAACCCCAGTATGAGGCAGGGCAGGCAGGAAGGTAAGGCTCTGTTTTTTTTTTTTTTGCTGAGTGTGCACCGTTGAGCGCACGTAGGTCGTTCCGTCCCTACCGCAACCGCTAACCTTGAGCGTATCCTGCCACCACTCCCCACACGGGACTTTTCTCATACAATATCTTTCCTGCCATCTTTGCATTTTGGCTAATATTAAATGATGATCGTATTAGAGAGTCTGGACGGGTCTGTTTGAATTTCCTCCGTCAGAATATAATATAACGAGATGTCAGCAGCTTGGCCTACTCTTCAAGGAGGTAGACAAGAAAGGACGGCTGGCTGCCAAGCCCTTCACATCTTCTTTGTTGGCTTGTGTGCATCCCAACCTTTACAGGGAGCCATTTCTTAATGCAATAATATACGTTAATCAGCGGTGTCTTGGGTTTCTCTGGAGCTCCGTGCAGCTGCCTCCGCGGCCTTCGGAAAAGATATATACCCGTGGGGGGAGAAAATGTACATTGCAGCTGTATATGGGCCAAATTCAGACTTTCACGTATAGTAGAGAGGAAACAGAGAGAGAGAAAAAAATGTATACTGAATATATTGTTCACTAACTGATTGAATATGAGTAAATGTTACAATTTTAATCTGATTAAAAAGTATGAAAATGTTTCAAATGTATGCTGTGCTCAAACTTTAACATTTCACATTTGCATGGCACAAACATAGATCTATACTCAGACAAAAAAGATATCCCCCCCCCCCAGAAAAAAAAAAAAAAAAAACCCTGAAAAAAAACACATATAAAAAAAATTTAAATGAAACAAATAAAATGGGTAGATTCTATGTTTCTATTCTTTTATTTTCTGTTATATTCTTTTCTATTCTATTATTTTTTTTCTATTCTATTCCTTTATTTTCTATTCTATTTTATTCTCTTTGGAAATTAGAAAACGATTCGAATTCGAATCTAACTGATTTATTATTTTCTATTTTATTTTGGTCTGTTTTACTCTATTGTATTCTATTCTTTTATTTTCTGTTATATTCTTTTCTATTCTGTTATTTTTTTTTCTATTCTATTCCTTTATTTTCTATTTTATTTTATTCTCTTTGGAAATTGGAAAACGATTCAAATTCGAATCTAACTGATTTATTATGAGTAAATGTTACAATTTTAATCTGATTAAAAAGTATGAAAATGTTTAAAATGTATGCTGTGCTCAAACTTTAACATTTAACATTTGCATGGCACAAACATAGATCTATACTCAGACAAAATTATACCCCCCCCCCCAAAAAAAACCTGAAAAAAATAAAAAAAATCACGTATAAAAAAAAAGTTAAATGAAAACATAAAATGGGCAGATTCTATGTTAACCACTTCACGCATGGCCTAAAGCAAAATTACAGAAAATAAAAGAATAGAATATAAAAGAGTAAAACAGAACAAAATTGTATAGAAAATAAATGAACAGAATAGAATGGGATAGAATAGATAGAAAGGAATAGAATAGACTAAAAAAGGAATAGAATTAAATAGAAAGATTATAACCATATTCTGAAATTCGAATAGAATATAAAATAATGGAGTAAAAGAAACAATAAAATAGAATAGAAATAATATACAGTTTCCAAAATCCAAATAGAACCAATTCAAATTTGAATAGAATAGAAAAGAATAGAGTATAATAGAAAAGAAAATAACACAATAGTATAGAAAAAAACAACAGGATAGAAAAGATTAGAATGAATATAATCATCTTCCTATTCCAATCTAGAAGATGGTTATATTCTTTCTATGTTATTCTATTTTTTTGTATTCTGTTTGTTTCTATTATATTTTAGTCTATTCTGTTCTTTTATGTTCTTTTCTATTTTGGTCTGTTTTACTCTATTGTATTCTATTCTTTTATTTTCTGCTAAATTCTTATATAGAAATAAAAAAAAAGCCTGAAAAAAAAAGAACACGTATAAAAAAAAATTAGAATAAAAAAATAAAATGGGCAGATTCTATGTTTCTAACATTTAACCATGTCACGCCTGGCCTAAAGCAAAATGACGGCTGGGTTGTGACTTTCCCTTCCTGACTGGTTGTCATGTGACATCCTGTCAGGATGTGCCAATTGCGCGGCCGCGCATTGGCACGATCTGTCACTGGCCGTGTCTACGGGACGCAGCTGATGATCGATCAAAGTACCGCCTCGCTGCCGGTTAGACATGTGCAGAACGGAAAAATTTGTTTTGTTTCGATTCGTTACTTACATAAATTCGTCTAGTTAAATTAGTTTAATCCGATTCATTTGTTTTCTGAATTCGTTTTGTTTATTCGTATTTGAACTGATCAGAATTTTCGAATTCGGATAGATTCGAAAAGTTTTCGAATCGTTCTCGCATTCGAAAAGTTTTCCAATTTGAAGCGTTTTCCAATTTCCAAAAGAGAATAAAATAGAATAGAAAATAAGGGAATAGAATAGAAAAAAATATATAACAGAATAGAAAAGACCATAACAGAAAATAAAAGAATAGAATATAATATAGTAAAACAGAACAAAATAGGATAGAAAATAAAAGAACAGAATAGAATGGAATAGAATAGAATAAAAAAAGGAAATAGTTAAATACAAAGATTATAACCATCTTCTGAAATTTCAAATAGAATAGAAAAGAATAGAATAAAAGAAACAATAGAAAAAAAAAAAAATAATATAACCATTTTCCAAAATTCAAATAGAATCAATTCAAATTTGAATAGAATAGAAAAGAATAGATTATAATAGAATAGAAAATAACACAATAGTATAGAAAAAAAACAACAGATTAGAATAGGTTAGAATGCATATAACCATCTTCCTTTTCTAATCTAGAACTTGTTTATATTCTTTCTATGTTATTCTATTTGTTTCTATTATATTTTTGTCTATTCTGTTCTTTTATTTTCTATTCTATTTTTGTCTGTTTTACTCTATTGTATTCTATTCTTTTATTTTCTGTTATATTCTTTTCTATTCTATTATTTTTTTTTCTATTCTAGTCCTTTATTTTCTATTCTATTTTATTCTCTTTGGAAATTGGAAAACGATTCAAATTCGAATTTGAAACATATTCAAATTCGAAAACTTTTCAATTTCAAATTTGAAAAGTATTCGAATTTGAAAAGTATTCGAAAACAATTAGAAAACGTTTCGAATTTGAATTTCGTCCGAATTTTTTTTTTTGTTATTACGGATTCGTTTTAAATTCGGTACTGTAATAATTCAGATACGCCCGAATTTAATTTGGAACGAAACAAACCACTCATGTCTACCGCCAGTGCCATGTGACCGTTGTGACAAATCACAGCAGGTCACATGACAGTTGTACACATTGAATGGCTTCCTTTCGAGCCACCCAGTGCCGGGGTTTGTGTTTGGGTCAAGATCAGGGTCAGTATTTTTTTGGACAGGATTATTTTTTTATTTCCTTTATTTTGTATGCCTCACAATTCTACTTCTTTTTCCCTTGCCTAGTCGAGGATGATGTAGTGGTTCTCTAACCTCAGCCTCCTGGGATACACGCCATGCATTACAGAACACTGCAGGGACATAGGTACTGAACTATCGCCTGATCCTCTGACATTATAGCAACACGTATTGTAAATGATATGACGCCAGGTCTCGCGTGCGCTCAGACAGAGATCTACCATTACGCCATTTACATTACATATTGCCATTGTGTAGAGCGGCGTTTCTCAACCAGGGTTCCATGAAACTCGGGGATTCCTCCAGAAGCTGTAGAGGTTCCTTGAACTGTGGTTGATTGACCTTCCATTCGATAGTGCCAGCTATGTTCCCGGAGCCAATACTGATCACTTTTCAAAGAGAGGTAGAAACTGCTATGTGACAGAGGCCTAAAGTGTGGGGGAAACCCTAATAATAATACTTTTGTACCTCTGACCCTCATAATGCTCCTACAGCTTGCTTTCCTTTTATACAGTGTGTGGAATGCACATTGGACACCTGCTGATCTTGCTACTCCACTTAGTTTCCTTTTGTTTTCTGACCACACTAAGCAGGGAAGCAGAACTGCGCTAGCATGGTCAGTTTGCATCTATCATCTGCCAATTGAACTTACATTATGCCATGGGAAAAAGATGGAACGGTAATAATATGCCAATGTGGTGCCACATCCAGTATCAAAAGAGAAAGAGAAAAATACCCCCTAAGGTGGACTTTAAAGGCACGCTAAGTTTATAGATAATTAAAGAGTATAGAAAGTATAGTACAAAAAATTTATTTATTCATTGTTACACATAATAGCTAAAATCTGGAATGCATTAACGGTTCATAACATTGTCACCATATTTTGACAAGACATATATGAAGTCCTCTTGCAATCAACGCGTCTCGGAGTACAGTTTCCTCCTTCTTCAGGGGTGTATGAAGAGGAAAAATGTATATGTGTTGTTAGGAGACAAAATGAGTGTAACATTCCATTAGGTTACGTTTTAAAAAACTAAAACAAAACAGGTATATATATATATATATATATATATATATATATATCAGTGAGAGCTGGAGCTGCTGGTTCTTCATTTCAGTAACATAAACATCAAAAGGAGGCTTTGTAAGGTAGAAAGAAGGAGGATACTGTACTCCGAAATGCGTTGGGTGCAAGAGGACTTTATATATGTCTTGTCAAAATATGGTGACAATGTTATGAACTGTTTATGCATTCCAGATTTTAGCTATTATGTGTAACAATGAACAAAATAATTTTTGTACTATAATACTTTCTATACTCTTTAATTATCTATAAACTTAGCGTGCCTTTAAACTCCACCTTAGGGGGTATTTTTCTCAGAGAATAGGTGCAGGAACTCCCCCCCTTCTAAGTCTCTTCATGTCTCTGCCCCCTACCCACCACTGACCCTTGGTTCCGTCCCTACCCACCTCTGAGCATCGACCCTTGGTTCCGCCCTTACCCACCTCTGAGCATCGACCCTTGGTTCCGCCCCTACCCACCTCTGAGCACCGACCCTTGGTTCCACCCACTACCCAACTCCCTGTACGAAACCTTTTAGAGAATATAGAGCCAAGTATAATTTTGTAGTGCTAAGTAATTTGTAATGAATTTGGTAATAATAACAAGAAATGAAAAAAGATACCCCACAGCCAGCAGCAATAGAGCCCCCCCAGCAACAATCAACCCCCCAGCAGCAACAACAGATCTCCCAGCAGCCATCATCAATAGACTCTCCAGCAGCTAGCAACAGTAAACCCCTCCTTAAACAGTAGATCCCTTCAAGCAACAATTGACCCCCCCAGTAACAAAAGATCCTCCACCAGCAACAATAGATTACAGCACAAAAATAGATCCTCTCCAGCAACAATAGATAACCCAGCAGCCTGCATCAGCATCAGTAGACCCTCCATCATACCCCAGCACCCCTTGCCATTGCATACATTCAGTGCTGAAGGTGCCAGAACTGCATTCCCCACGTTCCTGCTAAAAAAAAACAAAAATCCCCTGCCTGTAGTCAACCCATGACAAAAAAGGGATATGCTGCACTGAACACATCAAAAGAGAAGGTTCTGTTTTACGGAACTGGTGACTGGATGCCTCCCACACGTCCCCCACCCTGCAGTAATCACATGACCGCTGGATTACAATCAATTTAAAGCTAAACTCTGGCCATGACAACTGTTATTCAAATATATTCCTCATTACCCCTCAGGGATATAAACCCACTTTGTGTAGTAGTGACTTCGTCACTGTGTTGTACATAGCCTGTGCAGATGGGAGAGCTGTAGGAGGGACCCAGCAGGCTCCACCCACTACAGGCTGCCTGCCGAAAACTACAGGAGGGGGCGGAGACACGACCAGTCACCCTGCACAAGGAGAGAGAGCAGCAGTGAGCGGTCTTTATTACAGGAAGTCTCACACTGGATTACTGCACAGATCTGAAAGTAATACACAAAGCACACCAAAGATTCAAGAAGAATTCACATGAGGAATGGATTTAGACAAAATGTACTTATCGTGGAGTTCAGCCTTAAAGGTATTTGCCTGCGTTTTTGTACTTTGTAAAGATGTGTTTTACATATATACATATATATATTGTGATATGAGGTGCCCAAGATCATCAGCGAGCCGTGTTGATAAAAGCAAACATTTTTTTTATTTGCAAAAACCAGCAAACAGAAAAAAAACACATAGTGTTGTTAATAAACATAGTCTTGTTTAGAATTGTCAAATTAGGAAAAGGTGCACCACCACCATAGCCCAGCCCAGTCCATCCAGCTCACACAGTTGTCCATCTCTCTCTCTCTGCCAGCAGCTGACTGTTTCCTCCTTTTCTGGTCTCTTCAACCTCTGAAACCCCTGGTCCCTATAAGCCCTCTCCAACCAAACTCTCCCGTATCACCTCCCACTGCATGGGGGAGAACCACTGAGTACCCAGCAATGTCTCCAAAACTGTCCGCATCAAAGAGACCACAACTCAAACACCAGGAAAATATACCTGCCGTCCAGGACACATTTCTGGAGTCTTGTACATATCTCTCCCGCCTCGACAGGGAGGCAATGTGGGACACCCTACACTGTGTACCCAAGTGAAGGCATCCACACTCTGGTGTTGTTTTCCAGGCATGTGTTACAATGCAAGTTTGAACTCTTATAATGCTCAAGAACCATCTGGTAACCCTGGCATTCGTGTGTTTGTTCTGTCTCATCCAGGTCAGTGGGGCATGGTCTGACACCAGACAAAACTTCCTGTCAAGGAGAAAATAGCGCAGTGAGTCCAGAGCCCACTTAATGGCCAGGCATACCTGCTCCACTATGGCATAGTTCTTTTAGGCCAGTGGTCTCCAAACTTTCTAAACAAATTTGCTGTCTTTCAGGCTTTACAAGGGCCAGACTATGGCCAGTGGTAATAATATTAGTGTGGGAAACTGTGCCCCATATTTGACTTCAGGGGAATGAACAGTGCCCCACCATTGGAGTCAGTGTGAGGAATAATGTATCAGTGGGAGGGATAGTGCACCAAGGGTTAGACAAAAGGCAAGCAAAGGGCCGCATCCCTTTGGAGTTTGGAGACTACTGTTCTAGCTGGCTGCCAATTTTCTACTGAGATAGACTATGCGGTGCTCCTCCTCCTCATTGACCTCCTGAGACAGAACGGCTCCTAATCCTTCACTGAAGGCATCTGTTTGGACAATAAATTCTCTAGAAAAGTCTGGAGTGACCAGCACTGGATACTGGCATAAAGTCATTTTAAGCTCCTGGAAAGCCTCTTCAGCCTTGTCATGCCATTTGACAATATTTGATTTCTTACCCTTTGTCAAGTCAGTGAGGGTAGCTGCAATAGTGGTGAAGCTGAAGACAAACCTACTGTAGTACCCTATGATGCCCAAAAAGGCTCGGACCTGTTTTATATATGACTTGACGGCCCAGGCCTGTATAGCCCTAACCTCATTCATCTGAGGTTTCACTAAACCTCTAACTACGCCATACCCCAAATACTTGGTCTCTTCCATAGCAATGTCAACATTTTCTGGGTTCACGGTAAAACCCCACTTCTTTACAGAGTCTAAGGCTGCCTACACTCAGGGAAGGTGGGTCTGTCAGGGCAGGAGACAGGCGTCTCCGCCAGCACATCACATAGGCCTTTATAAGGAAGCCAGCCCTTGGCTGAAGTGCTGTTTGATCATCAGCTTGTTACCTGTGTTCCCTTGCTTCTGAGATCCTTAGTTACTGACCTAGCTTGTTCCTGACCTGTCTCCTGCTTGCTCCAGTCTTCGACCCTGGCTTGTCTTTCGGATACCCTCTGCCTGCTTCTGTGTTTGACCTCGGCTTTCCACCTGACTTTGCTCTGTTATCCACCTGGCTCCTGATCCTGGCTTGTACCGACTATCCTTCTGACACTGATTCTGCAGACCTGCCACACCTCACAGGAGCCATCTGCCTGCAGCCTCTGCTCAGTACAGCTGCAGTATCAATGAGTCCTTCTGCAAGCAACTCCGCAGGTGACCTGTGCTTCTTCGTGCCCGACTCCTCCTGTCTCACCTCCAGGGGAGTCTAGAACTTAGCCGCAAGGGAAGCCCTCTCTCCATTGGCCTTCAGCACCCAGTACGTGATAGTGGGATTCCCAATCAGTACTAAATATGACAATGTCGTCTAAATGAACTGAAGTGTATTTCCGATGTGCAAGGTTTTATCTATGGAAAGTAGCCAGGGCAGAATGCCAGCCAAACGGCATTCTTTTATATTGGAAATGATCGCCTAGAGCAGAAAATACCATCTTTTTTTTTTTCTCTGGCTTTCTTATTTAAAGGTATCTGCCAGTAGCCCTTGGTGAGGTATAAGGGGGTAATATACCGGGCTGGTCCAAACTTCTCTATCAGCTTGTCTACTCAAGGCATTGGATATGCATTTAACTTTGACACCTCATTGAGTTTCCGAAATTATTAGAAAACTGCAGAGCCCCGTTGGGCTTTCGTAACAACGCAATCGGGCTTGACCGTTTACTCTGTGATTCATAAAGATGTCAAGCATTTTCTAAACCACCTCTGACACAGCTTTCCTATGTGCCTCAGGAATGCAATAGGGTTTACTTGGACCGTCAACATTAGGTCATGTACCTCTGACTACTGCTGGCTACCAGGTGGCATAACCGAGTACCATGAGGATGTATTGGTGGCCCAGAGCCAATTTCACTAAAGGGCCCACCAAATCCATTGTGATACACTCCAATGGCATCTCGTTAATAGGCACAGACACCAAAGGATTCCTAAAATGCGATATTAGCTGGCAGATAGGACATGAACTGCAATATAATTTCACCTCTGCCATCACTCCTGGCCAGTAGAACCAGTCTGTTATCCATGGCTCGGTCTTTTTAGCCCCAGGTGACCTCCCAATGCGTCATTGTGGGCCAGGTTCAGTACCGTGCATCTCAAAAGGCCGGAGAATGAGTAACTGGTCGCATTGTCCCATGATAGCGTCGTGGATAAGATCGAGTACCATCACAACCTCTTGGGTAGCAATGCCACATGCTGTAGTGATTGTCACAGGTATCAGTGGGTATCCCTTAGTGTCCCTGTGTATGCACACCACCCTCAGGGTGCTATAGGGTCCACCTCCCCAGCTACTCTGGTACCCTCAAGTGTTACTATGCTTCCAGAAACTAGCAGTGCTCTGGCATGAAGTTGGTTCACCCAGAAGTCACACTCAATCTGCCCCTCTGTCAAATTCATATGGGCAGCAAAGACCCTCTGGGCATAGAAGGACATCCTCCATACAGCTCATCACTCAATGGGCTCCTCCTGCAGGGAACATTGGACCTGAAAATAGCCCTGGGAGTCATAGTGCCAGCACAGCATATTCTCGTTCCTTCATGCCAGAGCAAAGCTCTAGGATGCTGGGGTGGTCACTCCCAGGCTCTCTTGCGTGCTCATCCCCAGGTTTGTCGGTGGCTTGACTCTCCTCGTTGGTAGGGGTCCTCAAGATTTGGCAAGTCCCAGTAGATCCTCCACCACAGTGTACCGCTTTACATTCTCCACCAGACGGTCCACCATCTGTGGTTCCTCATGTCTAACCCAATGCTGTAACTCCTTAGGTAGAGCTCACAGGTAATGGTTCACAACAACCCGTTCCGTGATCTGTAGCCCTGTCAATTTCTCCAGCTGTTGTCACTTGGTAGCCAGTTGCAAAAGGTCGTGCATTTGGGATTGCGGTGACTGGCCAACATGATACCTCCAGCAGTGCCCGAAAAACAACAGGCACTCCAAGACAAGCTAAAATCTCCCATTGAGTTTTCCATTCTCCTTGGCATCAGCCGCCAGCAGGTCATAGGAAGCAACAGGGCGATAAGGCTGGCCCACTGGTCCTGTGGCTACCCCTCTCTCTCAGTGATGTGCTCAGATGTGGTAAAGAAGGCCTCTACATCATCATGGGGTCTCAATTTGTGAAGGAAGTGGCTGGCTCTCACAGTCACAGGGTTGCTAGGGGCAACAATCCCCTTCAGACAATCCGCTAGCTTATCCAACTGTGCCTGCATTAACTTCTGTAGTGCTGGTAGATTTGCGATCTACCATATGTTAGGTAAATTTAGTAACTTGTTCGTTAGGAAGGTTAGGTTTGCCTCTGTTCTAGCTTGGCTGACGTTGTGTGTGTTTCCAGACTGACCGGTGGGTGTCGCTGTTATTGCTGGTCAGTGTTGGAAAGGCAACGTGTCGAAGCGTATGGATGCTCTTCTGTCCCGGAGACAACTCGGTGGAGGTGGTCCTCCGAGTTGCATTCTGGGCGAGGGTATTTATGGGACAGACGCCATATTGTGGGGTTCGTTTCACAGCCACCTGCTGGCCCTCCTGGCTGACAGGTATGCATTAGAGAGCAATCTCGTGGTCCTCCGTTCCAGAGGCCCACATTGCTGCGGCGCATGGGGGGGCCCAGAAGCTTGTCTGGGGCCTACCACAGCAGCCGAGGAATGGTCCTGAGCTGTCTATCCAGAGTGAAGAAGCTGGACAACCGAGGAGATCCCAGGGGAGGACCCGTCATGGAAGGATCACGCAGCGTGCTGGTCTGGAGAGGGGCCTGGTGACTCGGTTGGAGGACGTATCCTAAAGTAACTATACAGCATAGTGTTGCCGGGTTGGCTTAAAGGTTCAAGCACTGTGACCGACGTTCATTGCAGAAAGACCAATACATCCTGTGGCAGAGGATCGTACAGGTTTATCCCAAACAAGTCTGTGGCAGAGACTTTTGTTCGTGCTACGTACTGGCTGCTAGGCAAGTGAGAGAGGCCTATCCAGGCGAGCAAAGAGTGTGTCCCACGAGGGGAGCGCATTCTATTGTAATATCCAAATTCTACCAGGACATTTGTCAAGAATCTTACAAGAAGATATTTGAGTTTTTTCTGCAGTTTCCCTTCTGCCCCCTTCCTGCTACTTCCTTGCTAAATTGTTTAATAAAGCATTGAAAACGTACTCAAGTGTTGGTGCGTGTATCGTCCAGAGGTAAACTTAACGGAACCCTAGACTCGGGCCGTAAAACATAGGGAAGGAGAGTGAAGGTAACAAGCCCGCTTAAACCAGCAGCTCCGCCGAGAGTTATTGCTACACTTCTTTTGCTCCTCCAGCTACTCTTTCTAGGTCTGCTAAGTGTGTATCAGTATGGCCAATGTCCCTTCATGGCGGCGGTTTACTTTTGCCGTAGCCTGATGCTGAGCCTGTATTTGTGCCTGAGAAGCTTCCTGCTGGGCCTGAATTCTTGCCCAAATGACCGGCTTGGCCACTGTGTTCTGAATTAAGACTCTCACAACTTCCTCCACTCTACCATCAGAGGCTTGCAGCACCTATGCTGTCTTGACCAAGAACATGCAAAAGTAGGTACTGGCCCTTTAAATGTCAGTTCTACTTCTAAACGCATCCAAGCACCAAATGTGATATGAGGTAGCCTGGGATCATCAGCCAGCCTTATTGATAAAAGCAAACAGTCCTTTTATTTGCCAAAACCAGCAAACAGAACACAGCTTATCTTCAGCAAAAAAACGATACAACGTAGTCCATAGTCTGGTTCAGAAGTTGGTAGTCAAACTAGGGGAAGGTGCACCACCACCATACCAGCTCTGTGGTTTTGGGGTTTCTTGTTTGGCTTCAGGGGTCCGGCTCACTCTCTCAGTGCCAGCAGGTGACTATTTTCTTTTTCCGGACTCCAAGGAACTTGGGTTAACCCCTACAGTACCAAAGTCCCGGTAATCAGGATTTGGACGTTTTCCCACCCAAAACTGTTGGAACCTCCGAAACGCCCTGATAAGCCCTCTGTAGCTAAACTCTCCCGGAACATTTTACCCTGCATGGGTGAGAACCCCTGAGTACACAGCAATATCTCCAAAATATAAAGGGGGAGCTCAACTCAAATACCGGTGAAATATACTTGCTTGGGGATGCATTTCTGAAAATAGAATTGGAGATTTGGCCCACCCTTTGCAGCTACCCTTAACAGCTTCAACTCTTCTGGGAAGGCTGTCCACAAGGTTTAGGAGTGTGTCTAAGGGAATGTTTGACCATTCTTCCAGAAGAGCATTTGTGAGGTCAGACACTGATCTTGGATGAGAAGGCCTGGCTTGCAGTCTCCACATTAATTCATCGGGTTGAGATTAGGACTCTGTGCAGGCCAGTCAAGTTCCTCCACCCCAAACTCGCTCCATGTCTTTATGGACCTTGCTTTGTGCACTGGTCCAAATCATTTGGTGGAGGGGGGGGGGGGATTATGATGTGGGGTTGTTTTTCAGGGGTTGGGCTTGGCCCCTTAGTTACAGTGAAGGGAACTCTTAAAGCGTCCGCATACCAAGACATTTTGGACAATTTCATGCTCCCAACTTTGTGGGAACAGTTTGGGGATGGCCCCTTCTTGTTCCAACATGACTGCGCACCAGCGTACAAAGCAAGGTCCATAAACACATGGTTGAGCGAGTTTGGGGTGAAGGAACTTGACTGGCCTACACAGAGTCCTGACCTCACCCCGATAGGACACCTTTGGGATGAATTAAAGTGGAGACTGCGAGCCAGGCCTTCTCGTTCAACATCAGCGCCTGACCTCACCAATGCACTTTTGGAAGAATGGTCAGACATTCCCATAGACACACTCCTAAACCTTGTGGACGGCCTTCCCATAAGAGTTGAAGCTGTTATAGCTGCAAAGGGTGGGACAACTCAATGATGAACCCTACAGACTAAGACTGAGATGCCATTTAAAGCGGAGTTCCACACAAAAATGGAACTTCCGCTTTAAGGGAAAGTTACCCCCTGACATGCCACATTTGGCATGTCATTTTTTTTTTTTTGGGGGGGGGGGGGGGTAGCGGATACCTTCTTTTTAGAGGATCCCAGCTCCCAATTCCTTCTAGCGCACCCTCGGCACCGGAAGGAAGATCAGCTCTTCCCCCCTCCCTCTCGGCAATCATCTGGGACACGTCACAGGTCCCAGATGATTGCGCGGCCAGTCATGGCACGTGGCTCAGCACGCGCATGCGCAGTGGGTGCCCGGCTGTGAAGCCACAGCCGAGCGCCCACAGTGACAATGCCGGCGCCGAAGAAAGGAGGGGGAGACGAGCGGGGCTTCGTTCCACCCGCATCGCTGGACCCAGGGACAAGTGAGTATCCGATTATTAAAAGTCAGCAGCTGCAGTATTTGTAGCTGCTGACTTTTAATTTTTTTTTAATCTTAATGGGAACTCCGCTTTAAGTTTATGTGTGTGTAAAGGCAGGCATCCCAATACTTTTGGCAGTATAGTGTATCTTCAGTGTAAAAAAAAGAACAAGGAGTCCTGAAAGTGATGGTTTGTCCCCCACAGTCTTGATCTCAACATCATGGAGTCTGTCTGGGATTACAGGAAGAGAAAGAAGGATCTGAGGTAGCCGACATCCACAGAAGATCTGTGATTAGTTCTCCAAGATGTTTGGAAAAACCTGCCTGTTGAGTTCCTTCAAAAACGGTGTGCAAGTCTACCTAGAAGAATTGATGCTGGTTTGGCAAAGGCAAAGGGTCATCGCACCGAATATTGATTGGATTATATTGATTGGATTGGAATTTCTTTTCTGTTCATTTACTTTCCATTTTGTTAATTGATAAAAATAAATTATTAACACTTCTATTTCTGAAAGCATTTGTCATTTACAGCATTTTTTTTCAGACCTGCCTAAAACTATTGCACATTATTGTATATAACCCACTTTTTTAATAGCAGGCTTCACAATTTGTATAAAGCGGCGCATATTGCAAAATCCACGCCTGCCCACGCGATGCACGCAGCTAATACGTTTCCTAATGCACGTCCAGACGTGCGCTGGTTATAACACCTTCTTGAATCATCGTGACATCGATGGAATGTCAATACGTGAGATTCGTGTGTTTCTGTCACCTTGGGGTGGAAGCACGTGGCAGGGCGATGACAGCGAACGCGTGGAATTGACAGATCATATAGCCTGTAGTTTTGCCTGTGTTGAAGGTTAGGATGATGAATATAATTAAATTGATTATAAAATAATGCTATAGACTTCACCTCTTCTTATCTTAGCCGAACTCCATGCAGATATAGGGGACGCTAACAAATACAGCTCTGTATTCATTAACCACTTGCTGACCAGGACTTTTCTGAAACTTTTTCTTTACAAGTTTAAATTAGTATTTTTTGCTAGAAAATCACATAGAATATATATATATATATATATAGTATAGAACAGGGATATGCAATTAGCGGACCTCCAGCTGTTGCAGAACTACAAGTCCCATGGGGCATAGCAAGACTCTGACAGCCACAAGCATGGCACTCAGAGGCAGAGGCATGATGGGACTTGTAGTTTTGCAACAGTTAATTGCATATCCCTGGTATAGAATATATATATATATATATATATATATATATATATATATATATATATATATATATATATATATACACATATATATATATACACTTAGAATATATATATATATATATATATATATATATATATATATATATATATATATATATATATATATATATATATTTTTTTTTTTTTTGTTGCAGAGACCCTAGATAATAAATTGGCGATCGTTGCAATATATTTATAAATATATTTAAAAATATATAAATATATATTTATTTAACTGTATTTGGGCAGTGGTTTTTCAAACACAATTTTTTTTTTAGAAAAAATCAACTTTTTTAAGTAATAATAAAAAAAAAAAACAAAAAAAAAACAAAAAAAAAAAACCACTAAAGTTAGCCAAATTTTTTTGGCATAATTTGAAAGATGATGATATGCCGAGTAAATAGTCAAAATGTCTCCTTTTTTTTTTTGCTTTTAAACGTAAATGAGAGATCTGGAGTCTTTTTGACCCCAGATCTCTTAATAAAGAGGACCTGCCATGCTTATTTCTATGTTTACATTCCTTTTAATAGGAATAAAAGTGATAAAAAAAAACAGACAGTGTAGAAATAAAAAATAAAAAGTAAAATAAATAAGGAAAAAAAAATGATTAGAGCGCCCTATCCCTCCGTGCTTGCATGCGAACGTAAGTCACGCCCGCATATGTAAGCGATGTTTAAACCACACGTGTGAGGTATTGCCGCGATCGTTAGAGCGAGAGCAATAATTCTAGTGCTAGACCTACTCTGTAACTCTAAACAGGTAACCTGTAAAAATCTATGGAAACTTTTAAGTATCGTAGTTTGTCGCCTTCCATGAGCGTGCGCAGTTTTAAAGCATGACATGTTAGGTATCTATTTACTCGGCAGATCATCATCTTTCAAATTATACAAAAAAAATTGGGCTAACTTTAGTGTTTTTTTTTTTTATTACTCAAAAAAGTTGATTTTTTCTAAAAAAAAAAAATTGTGTTTGAAAAACCACTGCGCAAATACAGTTTGACATAAATATTGCAATGATCACCATTTTATTTTTTATATATATATATATATATATATATATATATATATATATACATATATATATTACAGAGCTGTATTCGTCAGTGTCCCTTATATTTGCATGGAGTTCGGCTAAGATAAGAAGAGGTGAAGTCTATAGCATTATTTTATAATCAATTAAATTATAATCATCAGCCTAACCTTCAACACAGGCAAAACTGCAGGCTATATGATCTGTCAATTCCACGCGTTCGCTGTCATCGCCCTGCCACGTGCTTCCACCCCAAGGTGACAGAAACACACGAATCTCACGTATTGACATTCCATCGATGTCACGATGATTCAAGAAGGCATTATAACCAGCGCACGTCTGGACGTGCATTAGGAAACGTATTAGGTGCGTGCATCGCGTGGGCAGGCATGGATTTTGCAATATGCGCCGCTTTATACAAATTGTGAAGCCTGCTATTAAAAAGTGGGTTATATACAGTACTGTGCAATAGTTTTAGGCAGGTCTGGAAAAAAATGCTGTAAATGACGAATGCAAAAACAACCCCACACCATAATCCCCCCTCCACCAAATGATTTGGACCAGTGCACAAAGCAAGGTCCATAAAGACATGGATGAGCGAGTTTGGAGTGGAGGAACTTGACTGGCCTGCACAGAGTCCTGACCCCAACCCGATAGAACACCTTTGTGATGAATTAGAGCGGAGACTGCGAGCCAGGCCTTCTTGTCCAACATCAGTGCTTGACCTCACAAATGTGCTTCTGGAAGAATGATCAAACATTGCCATAGACACACTCCTAAACCTTGTGGACAGCCTCCCCAGAAGAGTTGAAGCTGTTATAGCTGCAAAGTGTGGGCCAACTCAATATTGAACCCTACGGACTAAGACTGGGATGCCATTAAAGTTCATGTTCGTGTAAAGGTAGGCGTCACAATACTTTTGGTAATATAGTGTGTGTATATATATATATATATTTTTTTTTTAGGTGGGGGGGGTTATGTAAACTACGGGGCTAAAACTATCCTTTAAATAAATGTGAGCAAAAAATGCCCAGGGCAATCCCATCACACTGACAGCTTTTGTCCATGGGTTCTGATTGGAAGCCAGCAGGCTGGTCTCCTGATCATACAGTGGGGACGGAACGTATTCAGGCCCCCTTAAATTTTTCACTCTTTGTTATATTGCAGCCATTTGCTAAAATAATTTAAGTTCATTTTTTCCCTCATTAATGTACACACAGCACCCCATATTGACAGAAAAACACAGAATTGTTGACATTTTTGCAGATTTATTAAAAAAGAAAAACTGAAATATCACATGGTCCTAAGTATTCAGACCCTTTGCTGTGACACTCATATATATAACTCAGGTGCTGTCCATTTCTTCTGATCATCCTTGAGATGGTTCTACACCTTCATTTGAGTCCAGCTGTGTTTGATTATACTGATTGGACTTGATTAGGAAAGCCACACACCTGTCTATATAAGACCTTACAGCTCACAGTGCATGTCAGAGCAAATGAGAATCATGAGGTCAAAGGAACTGCCTGAAGACCTCAAAGACAGACTTGTGGCAAGGCACAGATCTGGCCAAGGTTTACAAAAAAAATTCTGCTGCACTTAAGGTTCCTAAGAGCACAGTGGCCTCCATAATCCTTAAATGGAAGACGTTTGGGATGACCAGAACCCTTCCTAGAGCTGGCCGTCCGGCCAAACTGAGCTATCGGGGGAGAAGAGCCTTGGTGAGAGAGGTAAAGAAGAACCCAAAGATCACTGTGGCTGAGCTCCAGAGATGCAGTCGGGAGATGGGAGAAAGTTGTATAAAGTCAACCATCACTGCAGCCCTCCACCAGTCGGGACTTTATGGCAGAGTGGCCCGACGGAAGCCTCTCCTCAGTGCAGGACACATGAAATCCCGCATGGAGTTTGCTAAAAAACACCTGAAGGACTCCAAGAGGGTGAGAAATAAGATTCTCTGGTCTGATGAGACCAAGATAGAACTTTTTGGCCTTAATTCTAAGCGGTATGTGTGGAGAAAACCAGGCACTGCTCATCACCTGTCCAATACAATCCCAACAGTGAAGCATGGTGGTGGCAGCATCATGCTGTGGGGGTGTTTTTCAGCTGCAGGGACAGGACGACTGGTTGCAATTGAGGGAAAGATGAATGCGGCCAAGTACAGGGATATCCTGGACGAAAACCTTCTCAAGAGTGCTCAGGACCTCAGACTGGGCCGAAGGTTTACCTTCCAACAAGACAATGACCCTAAGCACACAGCTAAAATAACGAAGGAGGGGCTTCACAAAAACTCTTCAACTCTATTCTTGAATGGCCCAGCCAGAGCCCTGACTTAAACCTAATTGAGCATCTCTGGAGAGACCTAAAAATGGCCGTCCACCAACATTTACCATCCAACATGACAGAACTGGAGAGGATCTGCAAGGAGGAATGGCAGAGGATCCCCAAATCCAGGTGTGAAAAACTTGTTGCATCTTTCCCCAAAAAGAATCATGGCTGTATTAGATCAAAAGGGGCTTCTACTAAATACTAAGCAAAGGGTCTGAATACTTAGGACCATGTGATATTTCAGTTTTTCTTTTTTAATAAATCTGCAAAAATGTCAACAATTCTGTGTTTTTCTGCCAATATGGGGTGCTGTGTGTAAATTAATGAGGAAAAAAAATGAACTTAAATGATTTTAGCAAAATGCTGCAATATAACAAAGAGTGAAAAATTTAAGGGGGTCTGAATACTTTCCGTCCACACTGTATGTCCACTGTTAGAGCTAATCACAGCAGTCACATGATACAGAAACGGTGCCACTTTCTGAACATTAAAGTCTACTCCAAGGGCTTCCGGGAGGCGGAGTTAAAGGGTAAAGGCATAGTTCACCTTTTGGGAAAAAAAAAAAAAATAATGCAATAAATGCAGCACCAATGAAAAAAAAAAAAAAAGTTTGCATTCAGCTCTGCAGAACACTATAACTGCAACGGGTGTGTCATGGGTGCAATGCGCAGGCTCTTTCATGGTCTATCCTAAGCCCCCAGATCCTATGGAGGCTGGAGAAAGTTCTAAAGGAACTCCAACTAGGGTCATATCAGGAGCATGGGATATTCCTACGACACTTTGCGCCATCTAGTGGCCATATGTGGGATTTTCTGGTTTAATTCAAAGGAAAGCATTCGAACCCACACAGGAACTAGCCAAATAACACTTACTTTTTGCCCCATTCGCACAGAATGAATGTACAAGCACCTTCACTATGAACATTGTTATTACATAGACCCCTAAATGTGTGTCCTATGTCCTGCATTACATCTCCTATGTAGAAGTTGTTTAATTTCGGAGCTCCGCTTTGCTTTTGTCTATGGACAAGTGAACGTTGTGTTCTGACAGCCCCTGGCCCATCACTACCTCATGTGTTTGTACATTGCGCAACGTTTCAGTGGAGATGGTCATTTATTTTGTTTTTTTTTTTTTGTTTTTTTTTGTTTTTTTTGTTACTAGTAACCTCTCAAAAAGATATTGATGGGAAGGAAATCAGCAGCGAAGCAAGCTGCTTTCCATCCTGACAGCATGTTTCAAGAGTTATTCTATTTATGAGATCTCGCTAAGCTTCCCGATGACGGATGGAGCCGTGGATTAATCGCACTGGGTTAGCGAACTCTTGTTTCTTCTATAACGGAATGTGTCGTGTCAGAAAATAACAAAACATCGTTCATGTTCGGATGGACACATAGTTCATCTAAGCGGAGCTTTTACATGTTTACACTCGGGATGGGTTTAAAGCCGAACCCCAGGCAGGTATGAAAGACCCACATTTATGCACCTCTGAATGAAAGCAGTGCAAGTACCTGAATCTGAATTTGCTATGGGCTTCTTCCAATCCCTGTACAACAGAGCTCAGTCTGGGGACAGGAGGAAGTAGCATCAAAGAGCCAATCAGTTGTGCTCCAGTGCTCATGCGCTAAGAAGCTGATAGGAGGAGAAAGCTGAGTGATCGAAAGATTGGCACATCGATCCACTGCTTCTCTTTTCACTGTCCAATTACAGTTGTTGGGAGTGGGGCTTTGGTGAACTATCATGGCTTTAAGCAGACCCCTGATCAATGGCATCTCTAGGGGAGGTTCAGAGGGGGCCCTGACCCCCCCCAACATTATGCTGTGCACCACCATGTGCCCCCCCCCCCACCAAATAAAAAAAAATATTTTTTTGTTTTTTACAAAAAGGAAATGTCTTTTTGTTTGCATTCGTAGCGGATGCGCCACATCTTACTCGGGCCGCCGCTGGAGTAACACAGTCTCTATTGAGAGGTAGAGCATCCCCAGTCATCTCCTGCGGGTGATTCCTCCCCCCTCCCTCTGCTCGCTGACACTGCATAATGCGAGCGCTCACACAACCACGGCCGCCCGATCTGCTCCTCATTGGCAGGGAGAAGAGCGAGTTGCAGGAAGGACTCCACCAGGACTCTCAGTTATTGAAAAAACAGACTGATTTCTCCCATCATTAGGACAGGAGAACCAGCCTGTAAATTCCAAGAGATGCCAGACCAGCGCTGTCAATAGCAGGGGCAGGACAGCAAGAGGAGGCTGGGGAACCCCACAGTGGCAGAACACCAGGGCCCAGTGGTAAGACTGCAACCCTGATAGTTCTCCCACTGCTTTGGACCCTTATATTTTCTTGGTATGCTGGTGACATATATCTCTTGTTTTCTGCCACCCTGGGGGGCCCCAATACAGTAGGAAGGGAGCTCACTGCAGAACATGTGAAAGGGCCCGTTGTGGGATCATAGTAAAGGGCCCCAGTATATATATATATATATATATATATATATATATATATATATATATATGCATTTTATAGTTGCCCCCCTACTTTTGTCCCTGTCCCCCCATGTGCCCCCCCTAAATATGAAAGCTGGAGACCCCACTGCCCCTGATGTCTCACTTTTTAAGACAGAGTTTCCCCCGTCCCTTTGTCTGCAGCCTCAGCTGCACTGGACAGTGGGAAGTGCTCTGTGATGAGCGGCTCGCTATGTTTCCCATACCTCCCAACTTTTTGAGATGGGAATGAGGGACACCTATCGGCAAAAGCATGCAGGCTCAGAACACACCCCTTGCCACGCCCCCTTAAAGGAGAATTGTACAAAAAAAACCAAGATTGGTTAAACCCACAAGTGCTTTTTTTACCACTACAATTCCTTTATATTGGCTTTTGGAATTTACAAATACAGCAATTTAGAAATCAGATGAAAGGTTTAGCGCTGGGAAACACTTTTTGATAGATAAAAAGTTCATTTTATATACATCTATATAGATCAGACCAAAATGAGGGACAAATGAGGAGGAATGAGGGACAGAGGGACATTGCTCCAAATCAGGGACAGTCCCTCAAAATCAGGGACAGTTGGGAGCTATGTGTTTACAATGCATCGGTTATGAATGGACCCAGGAGTGATTGGTACAGATCACTCACTGTATTCATTCAGAAAAGGAAGGGGATTGCAAATTACATATTTACAGGCCCTTTCTCACACTCTCTATCCTGAAACATCAACCGCAGCACCTGGTAGGATAGGAGAGGAGGCTGCTTTTACTAGAATGGCTGTAATTTCTTTCTGCAGCTGCTGAATGTTGGCAAAAGGGAGTGGCTTTCATTGGCTGCAGGAGGCAAAAAAAGTCGATTAGTTACAGTAATTGCTGCCCCCCATGTGTGTGGCAGGGAGGCGCAACTTAGCGATCAGCCTGCAAACTAAACCTCTGTTATAACGCATATACCAGGGGTTATATCTTATATGGTCAGTAAGTTGAGCCGGGAATTTCTTTGGTTTTGTTTCGCATGTATCCTACTGTGTGCTTCAGGCTGCAGAGGCCAGTTATAGGTGAGGGCAGTGGCCAGTTTTTTGTACTGTTGGAATATTGGTGAGGGGGACGCACGAGACACCTTTGCTGCCATTGTGCTATGTGCTGGGAGTCTAGTGCGTCCCCTGTGCTTTTAAGGAGGGGTGGGTTCCCTCCGGCTCACCTGCCCCCTGCCTATCCATTAGAATGTGAAAAGCAAAATCAATTATGGATGTGTACAAAAAAATTTACAGCTTTCTATGTGATCACATTCAGGTGGAAACCCTAGGTGTAACAGTTCACTGTAGCCCAATACCATCTAGAAATTGCCTCATCATGAGCAACAGGCAGTGTCCATGGATGCCAGCAAGCTAGCCCACTGGCAGAATGGCAATGGTTTGCCAGTGGAGGAAGCAGCAGTTCTCTTCCTGGTGGGCTTTGGAGCTAGTGCAGCTGTAGTCCATTGGACATTAGGCATGGTGCGCCAAGACCCAACACACCAATCCCAGGTGATGTCAATGGATCATCCCAATGATATGGTTGTCTGTCGCTCTAATTTTCTACCACTCAAAGTTATTGAAACTTTTGGGATCTTTGCTATTTTCTTTCACTGCACTGTGAAAACTGCATACTTTTTTGGGCCAAGAGAGTTCCTTTGAACCATCAGGTAGGTTATGTTGATGGAGTCCAACTATGATCCTTACATGGGGTTGGCACCTCATCTCCAAACACACCAAACACATATTAATTACACAGGTTCTGAGGCTAATTTAATTCAAATAAGACACCAAGTGAGTTTAATTACCACCTTAATCAGCCACACAACCTGTGTAATTAATATGTGTTCAATTTTAAAGGGAGGAGGTGGCAACCCTATCCTTCCAGCAGCTTCTCCTTCCAAGAGCCAGACCAGCTTTTGAAGAATGGACAAGAGGATCTCAACTGGAGGACACCCAAAAAAATAAATAAACTATAGTGGGGTGGCAAGGGCCCAGTAGTGGAGCTTGAGGGGCCTTTCCTGATCATGTACAACAACATAGATAGTTTCAGGAACCTTTGAGAACATGTTGCTGCCTATGTAACATCCAAGCCTATTATCTGTGAGAAACCACAAAGTGAAATGTGTGGACTCCATTATCTTCAGCTCTAAGTGAAGTCAGCTGTTTGCTGTGTTATTGTCTCCATGACTAATTGTTCACAAGTGCATCTGCAGGGTGCAAAGTCGGAATGTTCTCTTTCTTTCAAGACCCTGTAAACTCACAGCAACCAATCAACTTGGTTAAGACACTGCCTTACCCAATAGGTCCAATATCTTGTACGCAATTCTTTCCATAGCAAAGGTTTTTTAGAAAGGTGGCATTTAAAGCAGATATAAATAGTTTGCTATCGCTGTCATAAGCAAATACCCTTTTTCTTCTTAAAATATTCTTCTCATCTTTTTTTTTTTTTTTTCATCCTTTTTTTTCCCATCTCAATATTTCTTTCTCCAGTGTTTGGTCTCATCATTGGTCTACACCGGCTTCCTGATAGCGACAATATTGGACCAAGCCCACAAAATCTCTTCCAGGTGACAAGGTGATAACACAAGAGCACAAATGGGGTAGGGTGGTTGTCACCCTATCACAGTTAGTGCCCGAATAAGGACCTTTATGGTAGGAAATTAAAGCTGCAGATTAATGAAGACTGGAAACAATGCCTGAAAGCTGAAATCCAGGTATGGGCTTTATTGCATAGTTACCTTGATCTATCTTGGACCAATATAATTATGCAAATACCATACCTGTGGGACAGCTGTGGAAGTGGTGAATTGCTGTAGTAGTCAATGATACTACAGTGATCATCATGATCTTCCGGGTTCCATGCCAAGTCTTGTAGGCAGGTGCAGTCTACTTTCTCCACTGCAAGAGGCACTCTTCCGCAGCAGGACTGCAGTTGGAGAGGAAGTTAGGAGGAACATGGTTCCTCTATGGTTTCCTGGGTCACTAGGGAAGCTATCCATTTGGATTCTGCTGCCTCATGTCACTTTAGCAGCCATCTTGGGTTAGGCAGAGCCTATTTAAGACCTTGGCTCCCAGGCTTGGGGTGCATTTTGCAAGTGGGTAAAGTAGGCACAGATACCCCGCCTGGTAGAGACAGAAGTAGCATCAAGGAAAGGTTTCTGGCAAGGAGGGACAAGGTGGGGTTCGCAACTTCTCTAGACACCTTTCCGCCTAGGCAGGAGAAGGCCAGGCTGCATTCTGCCCCTACTAACAGGCGCTGTCAGCTTGGCTGAAACCTGCTTGTTGTCCTCCCATTGTGTTTATTGTGAGCTGTCCTTCATCGTACTGGGACTTTGAGAGTTATTGCCGGCGCATCACGCTGTACCCCACCTACAGACTGCACTTGTGGATAGTGAAAACGGAAGGTTGTTCCCTCAGCATGGCTGCCATAATGCTTTTTTTCCTTGTGAATTTAGTTCTCTGATTGGATAAGGTGAAGATTAGGACATCAATGGCCCACCTCGTCCAATCAAAGAACAGCTTGTTTTCATTGAAAATAATACAAATGCAATTTGTAAATGCAGGCCATGCCAAGCAAGAAACCCCTTGTGTTCACTAGAAGGGCTTCTACAGCAGTCTCACAGGTATGAACTATGTATACTTCCATTGGTCCCAGGTGTAACTATGCAATGAAAAACTATACCTGGAATTCGCCTTCAAAGCTGGTAGAGGTGAGATGTGAGTAATCAGGTTTACACCTATTTTATGGTCTTTTCAAGCCCTGCATAAGCCCCAGTCTGTTTTCAGGCTACTACTAGTGGCAGTAGGAGCTGAGCCTATACATGAACTAAGGGTGCTGCTCAAAGCTCCAGCAGGGCCTCGCCTGCTGTCAGCTGCTGAGAGTGCAGGCAGGGAAAGCGATTGCCCCAGCTCTGTAAACATTAATGAGAAGAAAAGGAAAATCCTGAAAGCCGCACATCACATAAAACCCCTCTGTGTAAAGAGTGGGATTAGCCTTAGTGAGATTGTACAGTATTACAGATGGTTTTGTCTCACCTACCTTTCCCAAAACCTTAACCTCACCTCCTACTTCACACCAAACCTTTGTGTGTAAAGATTCGGAGAAGCCTCAGCCTAGACTCCGTCCAGGCCACACCCCCAACGCATTTCACCACACCCACGGGGCTTAGCTATGACTAAGCCCCGTGGGTGGGGCGAAACACATTGTGGCTGTGTGGCCTGGATGGAGTCTAGGCTGAGGCTTCTCCGAATCTTTACACACAAAGGTTTGGTGTGAAGTAGGAGGTGAGGTTAAGGTTTTGGGAAAGGTAGGTGAGACAAAACCATCTGTAATACTGTACATCTCCTCTAAGGGCCTGTGTTACCAAATGACAACACAGGGGCACAAACTGGAGATGGTTGTGTCACCCTATCACAGTTAGGTCCTGAAAAATTACCCTTTATGGCAGGATCACCAGGAAATGAAAGCTGTAGAATGAAGAAGAATGGTAACAAAATTTTAAATGATAGTAATCTGTAAGGCTTACATGAGATTAGATGTCAGTAATTGGGTTTCGACCTACCTTAGGTGAGTTTCTCCCTCCAGTATGTATTCATCTCTGGGACCAGAATCACTTATCCACTTATCTCAAACTGAGGATCCTGTCTCTAGAGACAACTTGCCTGTGCAGAATTGGAAATAGACCAGGTAACTTTTTCTAAGATGTCGTTCCCTCTATGGTCAGACCATCAAGATGTTGTTCTTTTCCTGGATTGAAACTCTTCAGAATCTCACTAGCTATTGAGAGAGCAGCAAGGGAGTGATATTTCTTTGGTCAACGATGGAATGACTCCATTGGAAAATGTAAGTGGTCTATTACTGATCCTGCCCCGGCATGTTGTCTCCAACAACAGGGTCCCTAGTTTGTCATAGCCCGTATTCATCTCAGAACATTAAATCCTAACTATTCTACAAACAAGCTTCCTGGAGCTTCTTCAGTAAATAACATCACCTAAAGAGAATCAGATAAAGTGGCCTCCAATCCTTAGCACACAAAACCATGGTAGTCTGTTACGCTGCAAAGCCAGAGGATAATGTTTAGGCAGAGCCATCCAGTTGGGGGTACTACCTAAACACAGAACCTGTTCTTTGATGGGTACCCCATCTGTAGGCAGATGCAGTTTATTTTTTCCACTGCAGGTGGCGCTCGACTGCAGCTACAATGCAATTGAAGGGGAAGTCAAGAGGAACATGGTTCCTCTATGGTTCCTGGCTCACTGGGGAAGCTATCTGAATGGATGCTGCCCCCCATGTGACTCTGACAGCCATCTTGGGTCATGCAGAGCCTATTTAAGACCCTGTCTCCCAGGCTTCACGTGCATTTCACGTGTGGGTAGTGTAGGGTCATATCACCCATCTGACAGAGCCATTGATAGGGGTAGGGAGAGATTCCAGACGAGTAGGGAAAGGATAGGTGCACACCGTCCTTCCTGGCGACATCCACACTTGGGCATAGACCGGCCAGGCCACATTCTGCCCCTTAAGACAGACGCTGTCGGCACATCCAAGACCTGCAGTGCTACATATCACTGTGCAACTGGACTCTGAGCGGCTACTGACACCGCACCACACTGCACCTCCCCACATACCAAAGCTGTAGTGGTCAGTTACATTGCACTGTCAGAGGGTAAAGTTTAGGCAGAACCTTCCAGTTGGGGGGGTGATACCTGTATACGGAACCTGTCCTTTTATTGAGTACCCCACCCAAGCTGTAGTGGTCAGTTACATTGCACTGTCAGAGGGTAGATTTAGGCAGAGTCGCCCAATTGGAGTACTACTAGGTACTACTTGAATACAGAACTTGTCCTTTGATGGGTACCCCCCACTAAAGCTGTAGTGGTCAGTTAAATTGCACCGTCAGAGGGTATAGTTCAGAGCCATCCAGTTGGGGGGTACCACATGAACACAGAGCCTGTCCTTTGATGGGTACCCCACCAAAGCCATAGTAGTCAGTTATGTTGAACCAGGTAAGGTATAGGCAGAGCCGCCCAGTTGCGTCCTGAACACAGAACCTCCCCCACCTTTGTGTTACAATGTCAGAAGCTGGAGGGGGCAAGGAGCTGTTGACAGATAGGTACAACACAACTTCTAGTATCTGTGTAGGACAGTAGCGGGGCAGAGTATAATCGCTAGTTTAGATTGTAGGGCTGCTAAAAAGCTTTAGGAACGGACAAGAATGTCCATGTCTACAAAACCACAGAGGTGCACTTTAACTGAATAGTTTGAGCTTGTCAAAGACACAGCCCTTCTGGAACCCAAAGGGCTCCACAGATGCTGGCAGCCATGTCCCAGATAATCTGTAGATACTTCTTCCCATCCAAAAAGACAGAATGTTCCCTAAAGAAATAACATGATGAGAAAAAAAATATGTTTTGGATTATGTGGAGCTGCCAATCTGTCCATCATGTCGTAGATTTCATGCTAGCAATTTCCTGCTCTCTCAAACATGGATGAATGATGGAGGGTGGGGGGGCTGGGGCTGTCCATCTGAAAACAGCATTTTTGGAAAGGTTTTTTTTTCCTTAGTAGAAAATTAACTTGGTTGTACAAGCTGTACTACTGAAGCACTATTACCCAATATTTAATTCCATACACAGACTAGACCAGGGATATGCAATTAGCGGACCTCCAGCTGTTGCAGAACTACAAGTCCCATGAGGCACAGCAAGACTTTGACAGCTAAAAGCATGACACCCAGTGGCAGAGCATGATGGGACTTGTAGTTTTGCAACAGCTGGAGGTCCGCTAATTGCATATCCCTGGACTAGACCAAGCCAGTGCTTTTTTAAGTGCACCTTTCTTTTATAGAGAATGATAGCAAAATGAGTAATATCTTACTCAGAACCCCTTTCCTTTATGTGACACCAAGCACTGCCCCTCTGTATATACAAGCTGCTGTACTTCATTGAATTGCCATTGAAGTTCATTTGCCAAGATATCAATATGCATATACAGCAGGTAGAGTTTATTGGTTATGGAAGGAAGGGGAACTCGAGACAAAACTTTTTATTCCTTTTTAGTTTTGGATAGAGCAGAGGTCTCCAAACTTTCTGAACAAAGAACCAGTTTACTGTCCTTCAGCCTTTGGGGGGGGCAGACTGTGCCCACTGGGAGTAAACAATGCCCCATCTTTGGTATTAGGGGGAGGAATAGTAGCTGATTGTTGGTGTCAGTGAAAGGAATTATGCATCAATGTCGGTTTCAAATGAAGAAATTATGCCCCATTGTTGTTGTCAGTGGGTGGAATAGTTCCCTATTGGTGTCTGTGGCAGAAATAGTGCCTCAAGGGCTAGACAAAGGCAAGCAAAGGGCCACATTCGACCCTGGGCTGCAGTTTGGAGACCACTGGGATAGAGCTTAGATGCCAATTGTCCCGGAATTAGCTGGGACAGTCCCCCATTTAGGTGCTGTGTCCCAGACTACTTCCATAAACAACAGCATCACCTTTGTTGAGTTACTGATCGTGCACAGTGATTCAAAAAAGGATATTCACTGAAGGAATTGTGACCACAAAGGAGCAATTCCAGCATAATTAGGAGCATGACTACCTAGAAATGGGCACGTGCCTGGTGGGATCGGCCAGAAAGTAGGGTTGCCACGGGTGGGTCCTCCTGGAAGGTGGTTGTGTTAAGTGTGGGCCATGGATGGGGGTAACAGTGTCTCAGGGAATGGAGTGAATATGTTTGCAGGTATGGCATACAATAAGAGGTGGTTTATATCCTCTTTTCGGGTTTTCATTTGATATCTCATCATTTTTTTACTCACCTAAAGCCAAATTAACCCATCACCCCTTTTTGTTTACTTTTCTATTTCTAATTTTAATTTGTGTTATAGATCAGTGCAGTGCAAATAAACCAACCTCTGAAAGAAAATAAAACAAGTCCAAGGAAGAAATATATCTTGAAAATATCTAGATATCAGCTACTGTGTGAAGTGTCCAGTGATAGGCATGTGAGTGTTCAGAGTGAGTCAAGCCCGTCCACCACAGACACTATCAGCCTCTCACCTCCTTAATGCAACCAAAACGGTCAATAAGCACTTTTCCACACCGTGGGGATATTACGCCAATGATCAGCTCACAGTACAGATGGCAATAGCTCCACAGGACATGTATAGATAAAAACAGAACAATCTAGTGCTCTCCGTATTACCGCTACTATATACTATATATACTATATATATAAGGTTAAAATAGTACTTACAAAAGGAGCATATCCATGTGCAGACAATCAACCAAGAAGATGGCCGCGGGTGACATCATATGCAGCTCCTCCCCCCATGCATGTTACGCCCGTGGGTGGGACCCCGTCAGCAGGATCGGAGGTATGCAGCGGTTATCTGGTCAGGGGCACTCCTTGAGCCTTATCCATCCCAGTGGCTTGGGATCCAGAGCGTCAATAAGGATGTCTATAATCCACAGCTCTTCAACACACTCTGCTGCCAGCGCCTGTCTCATCCACCTCCGTGTTTGGAGGAGGTAAAGGAGACAGGTGCTGGCAGCAGAGTGTGTTGAAGAGCCACGGATTATAGACATCCCTAATGATGCTCTGTATCCCAAGCCACCGGGATGGATAAGGCTCAAGGAGTGCCCCTGACCAGCTAACCGCTGCACACCTCCGATCCCTCTGACAAAGTCCCGCCCAGGGACGTAACGCATACGAGGGGAGGAGCTGTGTATGACGTCACCCATGGCCATCTTCTTGGTTGATTGTCTGTACATGGATATGCCTGTATACATGCATTTGGTCTAAGTGCTCCATTTGTAAGTACTATTCTACTCTTGTAATAAAGTAGCAGTAATACGAAGAGCACTAGATTGTTCTGTTTTTATCTATACATGTTCTGTGGAGCTATTGCCATCTGTACCCTGAGCTGATTGTTGGCGTAATATCACCTCCTTAATGCAACTGGAACAGTCAACAAGCACTTTTCCACACCGTGGGGATATTATGCCGACGATCAGCTCACAAATTTATATAGTCTTACAGATACAACCGAGCAACCATAATGCTGATGTGGCCCACAATGAAATTGAGTTTGACTCCCCTGTCCTATTTGGAACAGTTTTTGAACAATTTTCTTGTACCATTTGTACCGGTTCACCATCTAGAAAGGCTGATCATGTGGACAATTGTTTATTCAAAGAAAAAAACTAATTTTTCTAGGAGCAGACCTCAGACTAGGAGTACCTGGGTAGCCAAGATGGGTTATGGGTAGCCAAGATGAGTTCATCCATAATCAAGATGTTTGGAACCTCATCTCGTTCCTGTTGTAGGAAAATGAATTGAGCTGTCCTGGGGCAGCATGGTTGTTTCTGGTGGCCTGCCAGGGAGCCTTTTCCACATCGGCTTTAAGGGGTCTGTCTTTGTCACGAAAACTAAGAATATCTGGGTCCAAGACTCCACCAACATTTGTGTACCTGTACTCCAGGAACTGTTTTAGAAATTTAACCTGGGCTGTTCGATCACACAGGACATTCACACCACGAACCCTATGCAACTGAGTATTACAAAATTCATTCCGTTAGCTCCATTTAAACAAAGTTAATATGTGCTGACAGAAACACTGTTGGGGTTTCGATGTTGCTGTCATGTCAGAGTTCTTCTGTGACAGAACAGGAAGATAGCAGCCATGGAATCGTGTTTCAGAAGATTAAAGTGGCCAATGTGCTACGGAAGTCTGTATATATATATAGCACAGCTATACAGCTGTTCTCCAGATGATCCCTCAGTAGGAATCTTCATTGTTGTCAGTTTATTATTCTACGGAGCTGGGTTGTGTATCCACTGGGGAAAACTTACAGTTAAATTACACCAACAGAACACTTCAATCGTCATATGACATAACCGGTGTAATAATGAGGCGATGAAGTAGCTTCTCTGGCATGTTGAAATTCCTGGTGCAACTTGATAACCTCTTTCAGTCCATAAAAAATTTAGTTGGATGTAAACTCTAAGTTAGGGGTGTAAACTCAATTTCTCCGAGGGCCGCATCAGCATTATGGTTGCTCTCAAAGGGTCGGTTATATCTGTAAGACTATATAAATGTATCAACAGCTTTTTTTCTCAGAAAATAGGTGCAGGAACTTAACCATGCCCTACCTCAGAGTTTAGGGGTGTGCTACGTACAGTATATAGTGCAGAGTTCAGGGGTGCACTATGTACCGAGTGCAGAGCTCTGACATGCCCTATGCACAGAATGCAGGGTTCAGGGGTGCTCTACGTACAGCATGCAGAGTTCAGGGTTGTACTGTGTACAGAGTGCAGAATTCAGGTATGTACTGTGTACAGAGTGCAGAATTCAGGGGTGTACTGTATACATAGTGCAGAATTCAGGGGTGTATTGTGTACAGAGTGCAGAATTCAGGGGTGTACTGTGTACAGAGTGCAGAATTCAGGGGTGTACTGTGTGCAGAGTGCAGAATTCAGGGGTGTACTGTGTGCAGAGTGCAGAATTCAGGGGTGTACTGTGTGCAGAGTTCAGGGATGCCCTATGCACAGAATGTAGAGTTTGAGGTGTCCTATGCACAGAAAGCGGAGTTCAGGGGTGCGCTATGAACACAATGCAGAGTTCAAGGGTGTGCTGTGTACAGCATACAGGGTTGAGGAGTGTGCTACATACTGGGTGCAGGGTTTAGGGGTTCTGCCACTTTCCGGCTGAAAAAAAAAAAGCCCTGGGTGCGATGGCCACATAAAATGGCCCAGTGGCCCAGATTCGGCCCGCAGGCCTTGTGTTTGACACATGTGCCTTAAGTGGATATTTAGGGCTAACATAGGCGAATGTTGATTTCTTTGATGTATGTTTGAGACACATGTCATGCATAGGTCAGCAGGAGTCTATGTGTAATCAGCTTTGTGCACTGTGTGGACCCATGTCCTATTGTGATGTGTTTGCGTTGTAGCCAAAGCAGGCTAAGGGCATCCTTTTGCACCTATACACGATGCAAAAGGCAGAATTTGACAACATGCATGTACACAAGCCATTCGTTTCATTTTTTCGTTGGCATAAAATACTGGAGGGCTCCTGTGACGCTCTATTCTTTTTCCTCCCCCCTGCCAGTGTGTAGGAGGAAGATTTTTACATGGACTGGCTGTGGCCATCCACATCTACAGATTCCACTTCACCCCCTCCTCCTGCAGAGACTGACCTATGAGGCCTCAGTGTTTGTGCCTTAGGGTTATCAACCAGAGGATCAGAAAGACCCCCTGACCTTACTAAGTGTCTCAGACTGTCCAATTACCCATTCTCATGACCCGCTTCCTGATTGACCGGGAGTAGATTCAGTGTTACAACATCGAATATTCATTCGCTATTGTCACACAATTGGATGGGCTTCGGGCACAGTGCTCTGTGCCCTGAGCCCACCCATTTTTGAAGCCTATTAGAGCCTCTGGCTCCAATGACGTGCTTCATGGAATCCATGCGTCTAGCGCCCTGCATGTAGATCAGGGGGCCGGATGTATGTGTAGCGGTACCCCCGTAGGGGCTGCTGGTTTGCTCTATTTCCCACTGGCTATCCCGGCTACTCAGGGCTACCCTTACCTCTGACACCTCGGGTTCCATGCTATCAGTAAAAGGTCACACACACAGATTGTGATTGAATAGCATAAGTAGTTTACTGAAAAGAGATTGGATTAAATAGAGGGAACACCTCTCAAGTACTTTATACAAACAAACAGCAACAAAGGTATAACCAAATGTTTGCTCTAGCAAACACTGAATAAATAATGTGTGCCGGCGTGTCTCCAAGTGGGACTGATGCTCAGGGTGGTAAGATCTTTACTCTGGGCACCTTCCCACTTCCAGGACGGCCGTGTAGACACACTAAACCCACAGTACACTATGCAGCGTTAGTAAACAACACAATACAGTATAATTGCTCAGGAGATCCCCCTGTGGTGTAATGCAGTTCTTTAAGTATGTAAATGAACACAAGACCTTACAATAAATGGTATAGTCTCTTGTCTTCTTTCTTCAGCTAGCCATATTATACTGCAGTATTTGTATTCCAGTGAGTGAGCAGATGACAAACAATAGTGAGTAGTAGATAACAGTGTGCTTAATCATGCAACACGCTTGTAACTCCCCTCTGGTGGGAATAAAACTGGGCCGTCAAGCAGTGACTAGTGGAGTGCAGTTATATAAATCTTGGGCAACAGCCCTCTCACCACACCAGGCCCGGACAGTTGGATTGCTCCGCTCCCGTGATCTCAGTCCTGCTTCCAGCCGACACCCCCACGCTGTGTTGCTCTGCAAAATAACTAGGAACCCTCGGCTGGCTCCGCCCAGTGTTCTGGATCCTCCGATCCGATACGCTGTTGATCCAGCACACTGTGGTTTGAGTCTCTCCGGTGGCTTCAGCTCCGTTCCGCTCCCGGCAGGCCGTGGCTCCTTCTAACACACACACACACAGGTCCCTGCAGGCAGGTCTCACGTCCCAGGAAGAAGAGACCGCCACGTGTCGCGCATGTCCTTTATATAGCCCTACCCACCAGGCAACCCTGTAACTTGGCCTTGTGGGTAGGTAAGTGAGGCATTGTGGGTAAGTAAGTTGACCACTAGAGGGAGACATTTGCTTAAGAAACAATACAGTGCTGATTCATATGACTTGTGAAACTTCCTGTATTGCGTCCTGTATTTAACAAAGCATGGCTACACACTCCCCCTACCTTGATTCTTTGGTCCCCAAAGATAAAATTCAACGTATCTGGTTATTTGCAATAGGTTATAATCCTAATCCCATTTCAAGCTAGACAAGTAGTTACACACTTCTGAACTCCCCCTAATCAACTTGTACACATCATCGGTGAGTTCACAATCAATTTTTGAGAAGTCCAGGGCAATTGCCGTGTCCCACCCTTCGGTGTCAGAGGTTAGAGTAGAATTGCCCCCTGACCAATTAACAGTAGAGGGCGTAACTTCAGGGACTGATCTATGAACAGTGTGAACCTGCTCTTCAAAACTCTCTCCCAGCATATCATATGTAAGTCTCTGTGGCGGATGCACATTCCATCTCAATCTCATGGTTAAAGGACTTTCACCACTTTGAATTGAGTCTTTAACATTGTCTCGGTCTTCTATTCGGACATCCACATCAACAGAGGGATCCTGAGTTGCAGTTACAGAGGCCGGTCCTAATTCTTCCGTTTCTGGGACTGACAGTACTTCGCTGGAAAAGTCCATCAAGTCTCCAATCTGTTCTTCAGGGACAATTGTTTCAACTTCATCATCTATCATCTTTCTAGTTGACGATGACTCCTGAAATTCCTGCTCAAGAGATCTCCTAACCTTTTTTCCTTGTGACTGCAGTAGCAGGACCTTGACAGTCTCCTTCTGCCTGTCCCCTTCTTTCGGACCAAACATTGAATCCTCTTCCTCATCCCAAAACTCAGCAGACACAGACACTACATCATCTTCTTCCTCCATTAATATTGTCCTTTGTGAACGTGTAAAGACTGGAGTAGGCCTTTGAGGAGATATCTGAGAAACTGTTGGGACTTGTACTGCATCAGACAACGGTAACAGATGCCTTCCTTGGTCCAGTCTCTCCCTCTGGTCGGAATTGGTATACCGGCAACCCAGGGATCCATTTACACACGACATAAGGCTGCGACCTCCATATGTCTGCCAACTTGTGCTTCCCAGGTACACCCAAATTCTACAATAGTACTTGGTCTCCTGGGTGTAGGTCTTGAATTTTTACTCTTGCATCAAAATTACTCTTATTTCTGGATTCCCTAACAGTAGCATGCTCCAATGCTTGCTCATAGGCTTGTGTCAGATTCTTCCTTAGTCTGTTTACATATCCTTTATGCGATGTGAGTAGAATATCATCCAAAGACGTGCCAAAAACCAAGTCAGCAGGGAGCCTGGCCTCTCTCCCAAACATCAGCAGGTAAGGGGAGTATCCGGTGACATCATTCTCTGTGCAATTGTATTCATGGACCAATGCTGCAATGTGATTTCCCCGATGTTGCTTCTTATCTGGCGTCAGGGTTCCTAACATGTTCAATAAGGTCCTGTTAAATCGTTCCAGTTGAGCCTCACCTTGAGGGTGATAGGGCGTAGTGCGAGATTTCCTGATGCCCAGGAGAGTACACAGCTGATGTACTAAACGACTCTAAAAGTCCCTTCCTTGGTCTGAATGAATCCTCACTGGAAGTCCATAATGCACGAAGAATTTCTCCAAGAGCACCTTGGCTACTGTACTGGCTTACTGATCCTTAGTAGAATAGGCTTGCGCATAGAGAGTGAAATGATCTGTTACTACCAGAATGTTACTTCTTCCACCTATACCGGGTTCCAAACACAGAAAGTCAATGCACACAAAACTCCAGGGGTTCCTAACTCTGTAGATGGCCCATAGAGGCTGCCCTCACTGACAAAGTTTTCCGCTGAATACACGTGAGGCAGGAATGACAGTAACTCTCAACTTCTTTTTTTAGGTTAGGCCAATAGAACCTATCCCTAATTAACCGGAAAGTTCTTTCTGTACCCAGGTGACCATGCTCATCATGAACGGATACTAGAACGGTAGTACGGTGTTTTTCTGGAAGGAACAACTGCCACCTTTCTTCCTTGTTCTCAAGGAGACATCGATACAGTACTCCATCTCTGCTTTTCAACCGATCCCATTCTCTATGTAGGACCTTTGCCCCTGGCTTGTGGCTCTTTAGCAACAACCCAGAGCCCTGATTCTTGAGGGCCTGCATTATTAATTGGCCCAACAGATCCTCTTCCTGGTCCTCCTTCAAATCCCTCTTTGACAATTGGCTTGTGGCTCTTTAGCAACAACCCAGAGCCCTGATTCTTGAGGGCCTGCATTATTAATTGGCCCAACAGATCCTCTTCCTGGTCCTCCTTCAAATCCCTCTTTGACAATTGCGGCAGACCCTCTCCTTTTACTTGACTCAGTCCACAGTAACGTCTAGGTATGTTGGATGGGTGAACTCCCAGATATTCTGCAGTCACTCCCCCACTCATCTTTTTATTCAGACCCTGACACAAAGCTTGTACTCCCTCTTTAATTACACAGGCCCATTCTGCTGGTTCTTCCTCTTGTCGGTGAGGCCTGCGAGACAATGCATCCGCATCTCGATTTCCAACTTCAGGCTGGTACTTCAGACTAAACCGGAACCCAGCCAACACTGCTATCCACCTGTGTCCGGTGGCATCCAACTTGGCAGTGTTTAAAACGTAAGTCATAGGATTGTTGTCTGTCTTAACAGTAAATTCGGCTCCATACAAATAATCTCTTAACTTATCGACCACTGTCCACTTGAGGGCCAAAAACTCTAGCTTGTGTACAGGGTAGTTCTTTTCGGATGGAGTAAGGCTTCTACTCACATATGCTATGGGTCTCAACTTCCCTGGTTGGTGTTGATACAACACTCCTCCAAGGCCATTTCTACTTGCATCCACATGTAGCTCGTAGGGTAGGCTGGGATCAGCATAAGCCAAGACTGGATCTTCTGTAAGGCTTTTCTTCAGTCTCCAAAATGCCTTCTCACATAAAGGAGTCCACTGACTCTGCACAGATTCTCCTTTCTTGCGAGTGCCACTCTTCTTGAGCTTCACGCCTTCTGCTTCTTCCCCCATAACCTCATGCAATAACTCATTGAGTGGCCGGGCAATCGTGGCAAAATTCTCCACAAATCTTCGGTAGTATGAGCAAAAGCCCAAGAACGATCTCAGCTCAGTCACCGTTCTTGGTCGAGGTCAGGTAGTGACAGCGTTTAACTTCTGCAGATCGGTAGCCACTCCCCCTGCTGAGACCACATGACCCAAGTATGTAACAGAAGTCCGGTAAAACTGACATTTCTCTAGGGACAGCTTCCACCCCTCCTCATAGAGGCGAGAGAACACCTTCTCCAATCAGGCCTCATGTTCTTCTAAAGTTTTCCCGAACACGATAATGTCATCAAGGTACACCAGGACCTCCACAAGATTCATATCCCCTACCGTCTTCTCCATAAGAATGTGGCAGGGGCCCCCGACAAGCCCTGAGGCATCCGACTGAATTCATAGTAACCCAACGGGAATATACCAGGTATTCTCCTGGTCTTCCGAATGCATGGGGATTTGATAGTACCCACTCTTTAAATCCAATACACTGAACCATTTGGCACCAGTGAGGCACTGCAAAGCATCTTCAATGCAGGGTGTGGTATATTGGTCTGGGATGGTGCGTTGATTCAACGTGCGATAATCAATACACATACGTAGAGACCCATTCTTCTTCCTCACTACCACAATGGGGGAGGCATAAGGACTCCTAGATTCTTGAATTACCCCTGACCTCTTTAACTCAGCAAGTTGTTCTCTTAAATCTTCCAGGTCACTAAGGGGTACCCTTCGGGCTCACTCTCGGAAAGGTTTATCCTCCTGAAGATGAATTCTGTGTTTAACATTTCTTGCGCATCCCACATCAAAATCATCTTTGGCAAACAGCTTCTCCCATCTCTTCAACTGGGTCTTCGCCCTTGCTTGCCAGGAGGAGGGCAAATTCTCTGAACAGTATTGGAGCTCTTTCTGTAACTGCTGACTACTCTCCGAACCCTTCACTTCTTCCGGAAGTACAGGGGTGGCAGCTCTCACCTGCCCCACCAACATCCGAGCTCCCAATGTGATTGGCTGGTCAGTTACATTCTTCAACTGGATGAACACTCTCCTCCCTGTTCTATGCAAGTCCCGGGTGGAGACCAACTCAGGGACCATCTCCAGGTCTATTGCTCGGGCTCTCTCATCCATCTCCAGTACTACAAATGGCCCTGGTTGATCCTACGTTAGTTTAACTGTGGCCTTCATGGGAGCAACCTCTCACGGCTGTAGGGTCCTTTTTCTGGCCTCCAACTTCAAAAGCCACCCCACTCCTCCTTTCGGGGCTCTCTTCTTTCTTACCACCCGTTGGCAGGCTTGCCGTAACTGCAGGTGAATCTTGTGAGTAGTGTACCCTTCTTCATCCAACACTGAGGACAGTAGTCTTCTAACTAAATCCGTGTTCTTTCCCACCAGTATGGAATTCCGCCCAGCCCCTGGGGGTCTGGGACACACGACAGCCAGCGTGTCGAAAGTCTCTTCTTTCCCGACAGCTGCTGGCCCAAAGGAAATTTGAATGGGGATGTAACCATCGTAAGGACATCTAGTGGTCCCGATTCCCTAAATCTCAAGCTTCTCCAACTTGCGTATGGGAATGTGGCCTAAGTGCTTGTCATAAAAGTCTCAGTATAACAGTGTAACTTGGGCCCCTGTCTCCAGTAAAGCCTTAGTGTAGACTTCTTCAATTTGCACTGGTACAAGCGGGGACGGCCCCACTAGTTTTTCCGGGAAACTCTCTGAAGTTCCCCTGGCACGGTTAGGGTCATCACTCTTCTTCTTCTTGGTGTACTGAAGATCTTGGTCATTACTCCTGGGTGGTAGTTTGGCGTTTCCTTGAGTTGTGCCCACTGCGCAGGCCTTCTCGGGAGTAATCTGAAAGAACCCAGCAGTGGTCCTAGAGACTGGTGAAGCAGTGACTTTCTGTGCCTGGGTTCCCTGACCATTCCCTGTGTAGGGTTACTTGACCATTGGCTCGTCCTGTTGATGTTTCGAGGTACTCTCATCTTCTTTGGCCTCATTCTGGCCATTTTCGGCTTCTTGGAGCTCTGCTTTTCAGCGGGGATCTCGGCTGGCTCCTTCACTGTGACCCCCGAGAGTTTCCCGCCGGCTGATCTCTCAACAAAGTCTTCAACATTTTCACCAACTCCCCTAACAACTCAGCATTCAGGTCCTTCTTTGGGCATTGTGCCCTGAAATGTCCAGGATCTCCGCACTGGCAGCACCCCTGAACGCCCATCCGCTCGTTCGGACTCTTAGCTTGTGCCCCCATCACTCGTAACAGAGCTTGCTGCAATTGTGCTTGAGCTTGAATTCCATCCTTGACTGGCTTGACCCAGGTAGGCTTTGGAGTGGATTGCACCATAGGGTTTCTAGGGTGTTCCCCCCACTCATACTCCTCATCACTTTCGTCCTCCACACCTTCCACAGATACTGACTCTCAACACTCTCACTCTTCTGAGGGATTCCGGTGATCAGCCAAGCCTCTTTACCCTTTTCATCGAGGATGGATTCTTCTTCTCTTACTAATCCCATCAATACCGGGTAGGAGGGAGGCTCGTTGGTGCCCTTTAGGAGTAATTGGAGAGCAATGGGATGGTTTGGTCTAGCCCCTTGTAAAGTCCGTTCCAATCTAACTTTGTCCGCCTCCTTCGGGTCAACGCCCTTCTTCATAATGATCTGATGCAAGATCTGGTCTATGTGAACAATGTAGGCTGACAGCTTCTCTCCCTTCTTCTAATGAGTATGCTCAAACTGATACATCAGGTCAGATAACTTTTCTACCCTTCCGTACACAGCATAAAGGGCTTTGATGTAATCCCTGGCACCACAGTCTGGATTCCCCCTTCTAAAGCTTCTGATGACATCAGCTGCTGGACTCAACAAGCTCTCACTGATTAGTCGTCTTCCTAAGGGTCCTGGGACATTCAAATCTTCTAAGGCTTGCATGGCTTGATCCATCCAACTCTCAAATTTGTCCTGAGAAGATCGGCAGCTTCCGATACCTCTCATTCATGGACGTCTGGTGGCTGTGTATCAGACTATCCACCAGGCGACTCATGTCTAAGTAAAATGATGCTGGTGGCATCCCAGTCACAGAGTTCCCTCCCGGGGCCGGACACACGGGGTTTAAACTTCCCCTCATTGAGCTCCTTGCCAATGAGCTTCCTGGCGGTGTCACTGGTGATTTCTCTTCTAATTGTTGTAGTGGAATCACCTGCCCATCAAGACCTTCTGCTAAACTCACCACCCCCTTTCTAAACTCTGCTGGGGTGTATTCTTTCCATTCTAAGAGGACGTAGGTAAAATCTTCCTGCACATCCTGCTTCAGATCCAACAGATAAGACCCTTGTTCTGGTACCGCTCTCTTCATTAGCTGCCGCACTTCTTTGTCAAACCACTGATCTCCTGACAGTCTCAGAACAGTGGTTTTCTCCATTGAACCCCCATATTCTCGACTCCATTGAGTGGCCGTTGCTGAATCCATAATTTCTCCCATTCTGGACTCCTCCCCTGATCTGTGCGGGCATTCCAGTTGGGAAATCTCGGTGGGACCTCCATGTGTAGCGGTACCCCTGTAGGGGCTGCTGGTTTGCTCTATTTCCCACTGGCTATCTTGGCTACTCAGGGCTACCCTTACCTCTGACACCTCGGGTTCCATGCTATCGTAAAAGGTCACACACACAGATTGTGATTGAATAGCATAAGTAGTTTACTGAAAAGAGATTGGATTAAATAGAGAGAACACCTCTCAAGTACTTTATACAAACAAACAGTTGCAACAAAGGTATAACCAAATGTTCACTCCAGCAAACACTGAATAAATAATGCATGCAGGTGTGTCTCCAAGTGGGACTGATGCTCAGGGTGGTAAGACCTTTACTCTGGGTACCTTCCCACTTCCAGCACGGCCGTGTAGACACACTAAACCCACAGTACACTATGCAGCGTTAGTAAACAACACAATACAGTATAATTGCTCAGGAGCTCCCCCTGCGGTGTAATGCAGTTCTTTAAGTATGTAAATGAACACAAGGCCTTACAATGAATGGTATAGTCCCTTGTCTTCTTTCTTCAGCTAGCCATATTATACTGCAGTATTTGTATTCCAGTGAGTGAGCAGATGACAAACAATAGTGAGTAGTAGATAACAGTGTTCTTAATTATGCAACACGCTTGTAACTCCCCTCTGGTGAGAATAAAACTGGGCCGTCAAGCAGTGACTAGTGGAGTGCAGGCTTTTAGGCCTGGTTAAACACAGTCTATTAGATGAGACGGTTCCGCGGAACTGCAGGTCTCAGCACACTCTGAAGTATTCTGCACCGTGTAGTAAAGTATTATATAAATATTGGGCAACAGCCCTCTCACCACACCAGGCCCGGACAGTTGGATTGCTCCGCTCCCGTGATCTCAGTCCCGCTTCCAGCCGGCACCGCCACGCAGACCACCAGTGTCACTCTGCAAGATAACCAGGAACCCTCGGCTGGCTCCGTCCAGTGTTCTGGATCCTCCGATCCGATACACTGTTGATCCAGCACACTGTGGTTTGAGTCTCTCCGGTAGCTTAAGCTCCGCTCTGCTCCCGGAAGGCCGCGGCTCCTCCTAACACACACCCACAGGTCCCTGCAGGCAGGTCTCAAGTCCCAAGAAGAAGAGACCCGCATGTGTCATGCATGTCCTTTACATAGCCCTACCCACCAGGCAACCCTGTAACTTGGCCTTGTGGGTAGGTAAGTGAGGCACTGTGGGTAAGTAAGTCTTTTGCAGATGAACTTTGGAATCGCTTCCTGTTTAACACTTTTGTCTCATGCTCTTATATGAGAAATAAACAGTTTTATCTCACACAAGTCTTATCTCACACTAGAGGGAGACATTTGCTTAAGAAACAATACAGTGCTGTATTATATGACTTGTGTGAAACTTCCTGTATTGCGTCCTGTATTTAACAAAGCATGGCTACATACGGATAGGGGGGAGCTGCACCTGTTAGCCCCTAATGGACAGGCCGCCTCTGCTCGGGACAGACCTGCAAAATACGGGACTGTCCCGAGTAATACGAAACATGCGGTTGCCCTATTGGGCATGTCTCCTACAGGTACTAGAGCCTGGTGGACTATTTAAAGTTGAGTCCTTCATGAGATCATTGTTAAATGGTCTGTAAGCTTGTATGTCTGTTATCCTTGACTCTGATTCCTGTTTGACTCTGACATTGACCCGGCTTTTGTCTGACCTGCTCTGGATCACCCTGCTGCCTGTTCATGTCTGCCACCTACTTGTGTTACTGACCTCGGCTTCACATCAGCCTTACTGTGCCTGTTACTACCAACACTGCTGTACTTGTTCTTACAAGTGTTACTAAATTGGAGGAATGTTTTTAAACAGCCATGAGGACAGTGAGCAGAGCTGCAGAGTGAGAAGCAGCACAAAGAGCCAATCAGTTCATACGTTGGCCATCAGACTGAGGACATCTAGTGGCAGAAAAAAGTACTGCGTGGGAAATATCTGGATTAAAGATGGAGCAAGTCTAAATGGAGACTTGCCTGGTGCCTGGATTTTCCTGGTCCAAGGGATTTAACAAGCGCTTTTGACCATTTATCTTACGGCCCACTGGATCAGGTAAGAGGCTTGTTTATATTGTGTCACTTGGTGGTCGGGTGCACAGGAATTTGCAGTGTGGGGACACCTATACGATATACGGATTGTGGTTCCAAGTTATTGAACTTTGTTACTCAAGACACTTTCATGGTGCCTTTGCGAAATGGTCTTTTTCACACATTATAATATTTTTTTTCTCCTTTATTTGGTTTTTACTTTAATTATTGGACTTTGCACTTATTGTATGAAGTTATATATTCCGTCACTTGTTTGTTTCTGAGTTAGCGCCATTTGTTTGTACGTTTATTTTTTGCTGTTAGTGTCAGGATTGCTTAAGTGGCTGCTTTATCGTCTATTTAGTTTCCACGCTTCAGCGCAGGTTCTTGTATATTTTTTATATATTTTTTGATTTTGCTATATGAGAGTCTGAAACTGGCACTGGCAATGTTCTACCACATTTTCCACAGCCATACCACTAGTGCTAGTGCTTGCAGATTGCTTCCTACTTTGTTGTTCTGTATGCCTGCAACTCATAAATACAATATCTGTCCAACCCTATCTGGACTGTTGTGCCGATTCCTTAACCTGGGTATCATCCTCCTGACCCCACTCACAAGTAGATAATAACAACCCAGATAGCAAGCAATTGTGCTGAAAGTTTGAAAATGACCTGCTAAGCTATTGCTAGACTTGCCAGACTTCACAAATTTTTTTTCTTTGCAAAATTGCAGCAAAGTCCGCAATGTATGACTCCAGATCAACTTTCTTTGCAAACATTCTACAACTCTGGTTCAGTTATGTTGTGCAATAGTCACCCCACCACAGGGAGTCACTGTGGCTGAATTTTTCATGCTGTAGACTTGCAGAGCTCTTGTTGTGGACTCACCACTGCAACTTTGCTCTTGCTAGAGACTTGCCACGCAAATTTGCTACAAATTGGAAAAAGTGTCAACTAGAACTTGTGCTTCAAGTGCTCTGCAAGTGTACAACTTGCCAGTGAAAATGTGCAACAAATTAACAAGACTTATGCCGCGTACACAGGATCTGATTTTCCGACAGGAAATGTTGGATGTGAGCTTGTTGGCGGTAAGTCCGAACGTGTGTATTATGCTCCATCGGACATTTGTTGTCAGACTTTCCGCCAACAAATGTTGGCTAGCATGTACTCAAATTTTCCGCCAACAAATGTGTGTTGTCGGACTTTCCGAGCGTGTGTACACAAGTCCATCGGACAAAAGTACAAACACGCATGCTCGGGAGCAGAAGCGGTCGGTGTTGTAAACTAGCGTTCGTAATGGAGAATTAACATTTGTGACGCGGCAAATTATGAAATCTCCAAATGCAGCGCACAATTCTCTTCTTCTTTAATGGGATAATAATGAAGCTGCTTTGCTGGTGATACTGATGGAGTTATCGCAAACTAATTTTCAAAGGCTTTTTTTTTCTAGTGATATCAAGAATAATATTAATATGCTTTTGTTTTTTTTATTTGTGCAAGTTACCACAACACCAACTATGTTGGGGTCCCTTGTCAATTTTACATTGTATTTTTTAAAAAGTAACTGCCGACTCCCAAACTGTCATTTGAAGTAAAACACATAGCCAAGTATTACTCTACACAATTCTTTTATTGTGCATTAAAAAAAAAAAAATAGACATACTATCTGCCAATAGAAAATAACCAAAAAGTGCATTCTATGCATCCAAAAATATAGAAAATTTACCAAATCAAATCATTATTATTCAATCAAAAAAATAATGTCAAAGCAATAACTCCAAGGCCAACAACAAATAAATAACACGTTATCTCCTCCGATTCCGCAACATGTGGCTGGTTGACAAACAGCCGTTCAGAAACGAACTGAAAAGCACGAAATGAAAAGCCATAAATGAAAAACGCAAAAAGAAAAGCGCGAATCAACACTCACCAGACTTCTACTAACACGAAACCAGCAGAAGGAGCCCAAAGGGTGGCGCTAAAGAGCTGAAAAACCACGTAGTAGGTCACTACGTTTGTAATTGTTGGCCAACATTTGTGTGACCGTGTGCATGCAAGACAAGTTTGAGCCAACGCCCTTCTGACAAAATTCCACGGTTTTGTTGTCGGAAAGTCCGACCGTCTGAACGGGGCTTAACAGTTCAACACCGGTGCAAATTTGTGGCAAGTTATCCTTGCTATCTGGGAAATGGTGCAGAATGGTTTGGGAAGCTCCTTGTGGCCTCGCCTGATGGGATGATAAGGACAAAAATTGGAAAAATTGGGATGAAAGGAAATTAGAAAAACCAGCAGCAGCTCCCAGCAGCCCTGAAAAATAGTTGATACAAAGACAGAGCTGTGCCGCTCCAGGTGGGAACGATTGCTTCCTTCAACCTTGTGATGCAGGTCCAGTCCGCAGCCAGAATAGGAGCCAATGGTTTTAAGAAAGGTTGACCGCACTCCTAGGTATGAAGCAGTGATGATTACTTTATTGAAGACAAAAATCCATCAAGATACATCATAAGACATTGTGAGACCTCTATGCAGGCATGACAAGATTAACGCGTTTCACAAATCAAGGCTCGCTTAGTCATAATGTTAAGAATAGTAAAAATTTGCAAAAAAATAGTGCCAGGGATACAAAGACAGATACACAGGACCGGATGGTATTAGCAGTCAAGCTAAGGATGCTCAGGTGACACCAGAAGCAACCTTAGGCTCTGTTCGCACCTAGGCGTTTTTGGGCGGTTTTTTGCTCTAAGCCTCAGCTCTAAAAACGCCCCAACAAGACAAATCCCATTCATTTCAATGGCCCCTGTTCACATCTGAGTATTCTGTCACCTAAAGCAAAATGCCCGTCGCTCAAAAAAGTTCAGGAGCTTCTATTTTGGCAGATTTTCATTCTTTTATATTGGTGACCTTTTAACCTGTAGTTAAATGTAGAAGGAGGGATTGGGATTTTTAACGTGCAAATTGATTAGAAAATAGTAACAACTATGATATATAAGTATTTTTTTTATTTTAGAAAAAGTAAAAAATTGTTAAAACCCAATTGGCAAGTACAAATCAACAAGATTTCAAGGACACAGCATTAAAGCGGAGTTCCACCCAAAAATGGAACTTCTGCTTTAAGCACTCCTCGCCCCCTTACATACCACATTTGGCATGTAATTTTTTTTGGGGGGGGGGGAGTGGGGGCATCGTTAGGAGGGGGTCTTCCTGTCCCACTTCCTCCTTCCGCCCAGGGACCGACAAGGCGACTCCTTCGCCTTAGGCGGCCCCTCCATCTAGGCAATCTCCTGGGACACGTGACAGGTCCCAGGAGATCGCCTTTCCACTCGCGCATGCGCCGTGCGTGCCCGGCCATGAACCCGAAAGCTGTCACGGCCGGGTGCCAAGAGTGGCAATGGAGGCGTAGGCGGAGAGTAGGGGGAGAGGAGCGACGCTCCGTTCGGGCCGCATTGCTGGACCATGGAACAGGTAAGTGTCTGTTTATTAAAAGTCAGCAACTGCACTTTTTGTAGCTGCTGACTTTTAATAAAGATAAAAAGCCTGGAACTCCGCTTTAAAGAGGAGTTAAAGCCTCTTAAAAAAAAAAAAAAAATACACCCTGCAAGGCAAAGGCATAATGAGCTAGTATGCATAGCATGTCTATTATCGGGGCAACACTCCTTACCTTTATCACTTGAAATATTGGTAAAATCACTAAAGAGTCATAGGTGTCTATCTGCGTCCAGAGAACTATGTGCTAAAGGTGACCATTCAAGGACCGACTAAAAAAGGTCATAAAGTATATCAAATTTGGTTTGAGTATCACAATAGGAACAAGTCCCCAAAATAAAATAAAATACAATAAAATATGAAAACCAAATAAAAGGAGAGTCAACTTTTAACCTGTACAAAATCGTGGCAAAAATTGTGGTAAAATTTCGGTAAAATCGCACGACTTTCTGCCTGAAAACAATACGCTCAGGTGCGAATGGAGCCTAATTCCTTTGGAAAAAAAGAACCACCAACAAATAACTCCAAATTTCGGATTAGGCTCCAGAAATCTGAACTTATGAAATTCAGTCCAAGTTTTAACACTGGTAAAATGTTCTGGATCAACTCTATTCAACACTTGGTCCCCGGGGGCCCTCGGCTACCCCAGTTATACTCATCAAACGCTAATTGTTGACAACTGCTGTCGGGGACATTTGAACGTTTTCTGACTTTCTGCATTGGGCCGTAGCACTTAGCGCAGGGCTTGTTAGGAGAACAATAATATTTTGCTAATGTTGAAATATTTTATGTGTCATTAAGTCTCCCGCTGACCCCACGATGCAGCGCAGCGGGTTTAGGTTTCCTCATCTTTCAACATTTGGCAATCTGGCTGAATTGATTGGAGCGCCTACATGGAGCTGGAGAATTTTCTGCACTGGAGGTACGAGCTGTCGTAATTCATTTTTTTTTTTTTTCGCTGCAGTTTCAGGTCTTTGCAGCTAATAGCAATAATTCATGACTTAATCACCCCTTATTATCACAGAGAATGTAAAAACACTTCTCCGTGGGCTCCGTGGATTTATATTCTGCCAAAACAACCACAGTATAAATCAGTACATGGCATGCTACCTTTGTACAAACCGACAGCTTTCACTGTGTCCTTTGCCTTTTTTTTTTTTATCCCTTTCGGAAAGTATAAAAATTGCAATTCTAGAAAGTAAGGTCTAAAATATTTAAGAGGAAAAATACAATGGTTTTCAATTTTTTAAGTTTTTTTTTTTTCTCATGCTGTTTAACACTTTTAAAGCTCTTTTTTATTATTCACTTTACAATTAAACTTGAAAACGTGTGTCAAGCCAACATTTTTTTTCTTCGTTTTGGATGGAGTGGGGTTGAGTTTAGAACCCTACGGCTCCATATACACTAGGCTTGTAGCTTTGGCCTACCTCCCAACTTTCTGAGATGGGAATGAGGGACACCTATTAGCAGAAGTATGTAGGCATAGGACACACCCCCTGCCACGCCCCCCTTTGAAAGAATTGTACAAAAAAAAAAATAATTAGTTAAAGTGATATTAAAGGATCGTTTTTTATTTTTTTTTAAATAGCAAACATATCCTACTTACCTCCACTGTGCAGCTCGTTTTGCACAGAGTGGCCCCGAACATCCATTTCTGGGGTTCCTCGGCGGCTCTTGCGGCTCCTTCCTGCATTAGATAACCCCAGGGATGGACTGGGACAAAAATTTGGCCCTGGACTTCATCCAGACTGGCCCACTTTGACAGGTCTCTCCCATGACGGCTTGCCACCCAAGCCCCCCCCCCCCACTAGCCATTAGCCGTTCTACATTATTTCTCTTATAGGCAGTACCAGTGGGGATGCTAGACATTATTTCACCAATGGGACAAGATTAGGCAGGAAAGTGAGGCCGCCCTCCTTCCAGATTGTATGATGAGCTTCTCAGTGTTGACTCCTGAGCATCATGTCTGTATTCAGGCGCGCTGCATAACTACATACTAGTGAGTGTAGCGCTGGATATATAAAATTAAATAATTATGATGACTGGTGACTACAAAGATATTGTGCACAATCTAGTGAGACTAGAATATCAATTAGACAGGATAACCATCGTGAAAAAATGAGAAGCGACAAAGGTGCAGCATCAAATTAATAATACAATACCAAAAAATCGCATAAATTTAAATATAAAATTCAAATAAGTGATAAGAGAAAAGTTCTACAAAGTGTCCCAAATCACACTGTGTTAATTCCAAAAAAGATCCAGAAGAGATGTTTTTGCAGAGTTCGGGGATGTTTGGTCCACCTTTCGTGCGGCCCACCACCAAATGGAAAAAATGAAGGCTTACCGACAAGCCTGCGACCGCCCTTATTCAGGGGGGTCAAAACAGGCTTAGTAGTGGAAATCTCCTAGGATAATGGACCCTCTGAACTCGCTCTCTCCTCGTTAATCCAGCAGCCCACCGCAATGAGAAGAGTAGGGATAGAGACGGGATATACGAGGTCTGTGACAAGAAGGAGTCCTTGTTCTATTCTTTTCCCCTGGGAATCGTGGCTTATCTGTGCCTGAGTCTTTTTGAAAAGGAACACTAAAGGATTCCCTATGAGTACATCTCTTCACGGATGTCCTTGTTGCGGTGGGCTGCTGGATTAACGAGGAGAGAGCGAGTTCAGAGGGTCCATTATCCTAGGAGATTTCCACTACTAAGCCTGTTTTGACCCCCCTGAATAAGGGCGGTCGCAGGCTTGTCGGTAAGCCTTCATTTTTTCCATTTGGTGGTGGGCCGCACGAAAGGTGGACCAAACATCCCCGAACTCTGCAAAAACATCTCTTCTGGATCTTTTTTGGAATTAACACAGTGTGATTTGGGACACTTTGTAGAACTTTTCTCTTATCACTTATTTGAATTTTATATTTAAATTTATGCGATTTTTTGGTATTGTATTATTAATTTGATGCTGCACCTTTGTCGCTTCTCATTTTTTCACGATGGTTATCCTGTCTAATTGATATTCTAGTCTCACTAGATTGTGCACAATATCTTTGTAGTCACCAGTCATCATAATTATTTAATTTTATATATCCAGCGCTACACTCACTAGTATGTATTTTGTTTTTGCCTTATGTCGAGGGTTTAGTGTTTAGCAGCAGGATTTTGGTATATCCAACTTGGTCATTCACATTTCACATTTTTAGATTTTATATTTATTCACGTAGCGCAGTTCTTTATTTATTTTTAGCGCTGCATAACTAGCCAGGGAGAGGAGGTGAGCACTGTGGGGGGGGGGGGACAGAGGACCGGAGGGAGGCAGCGGTCCACTGTCACTGAAATCGGCCCACTGAGCCATCGGCCCACCGGGAAACTCCCTGTAGTCCCAATGGCCAGTACATGCCTGGATAACCCCCTTGGAGAAGCGCTCTCCCGAGGGGATTACCGCTCCCAAGTCCAGCATTCGGCGTCCATAGAGGACTCAGCCCCGCCCCCCCGCCCCCGCTACCGCGTCATTGGATTTGATTGACAGCAGCGGGAGTCTATGGCTGCGCTGCTATCAATCTATCCAATCAAGAGTCGGGAACCCGTGGAGAGAGGGACGGCAGGGAATGCGCCGACGGAAATTCGGGGCTCAAGGAAAATAAAATGGGGGGGGGGGGGGCTAGGGGCCGGTGACTGCCAGGTGTTTTTTCACCTTAATGCATAGGATGTATTAAGGTGAAAAAACACGAGAGTTTACAACCCCTTTAAACCTACAAGTGATTTTTTTACACTACTATTCCTTCATACTGGCTTTTGGCATTTAGATTTGAAGCAATTTAAAAATTTAGAAATTTAGAAATTGGATGAAAAGTTTAGCCCTGTAAAACACTTTTTGAAAGATAATCTATCTACAGTGCCTTGAAAAAGTATTTATACCTCTTGAAATTTTCCACATTTTGTCATGTTACAACCAAATTCGTAAGTGTATTTTATTGGGATTTTATGTGATAGACCAACACAAAGTGGCACATAATTGTGAAGTGGAAGGAAAATGATAAATGGCTTTACAAATAAATATGTGAAAAGTGTGGGGTACATTTGTATTCAGCCTTTACTCTGATACCCCTAACTAAAATCTAGTGGAACCAATTGCCTTCAGAAGTCACCTAATTAGTAAATAGAGTCCACCTGTGTGTAATTTAATCTCAGTATAAGTACAGCTGTTCTATGAAGCCCTCAGAGGTTTGTTAGAGAACCTTAGTGAACAAACAGCATCATGAAGACCAAGGAACACACCAGACAGGTCAGGGATAAAGTTGTGGAGAAGTTTAAAGCCGGGTTAGGTTATAAAAAAATATCCCAAGCTTTGAACATCTCACAGAGATCTGTTCAATCCATCATCCGAAAATGGAAAGAGTTTGGCACAACTGCAACCCTACCAAGACATGGCCGTCCACCTAAACTGACAGGCCGGGTAAGGAGAGTATTAATCAGAGAAGACCCAAGAGGTCCATGATAACTCTGGAGGAGCTGCAGAGATCCACAGCTCAGGAGGAGAATCTGTCTACAGGACAACTATTAGTCGTGCTCTCCACAAATCTGGTCTTTATGGAAGAGTGACAAGAAGAAAGCAATAAGTCCCTTTTGCAGTTTGCGAGAAGCCAACACGTGGAAGAAGGTGCTCTGGTCAAATGAGACCAAAACTTATTGAACTTTTTGGCCTAAAAGCAAAATGCTATGTGTGGAGGAAAACTAACACTGCGCATCACCCTGAACGCACCATCCCCATCATGAAACATGGTGGTGGCAGCATCATGTTGTGGGGATGCTTTTCTTCAGCAGGAACATGGAAGCTGGTCAGAGAAAATTTCAAGGGGTATGAATACTTTTTCAATGTACTGTAGATCAGACCAAAATGAGGGACAAATGAAGAGGAAAAAGGGATAGAGGGACTTTGTTCTGAATGAGAGACAATCCCTCAAAATCAGGGACAGTTGCAGGCAAAGGGCCTCTGCTGTAGAATTTGGAAATAACTGTAGTAGAATGTCCTATTTCAGTGATCCCAGGCGCCTTTCAGAGATTTCTTTGCATATTCTTAATTAATGCAATTTGTTTTCTCATTAAATGAGGTGGAAAAGCAGGGCTGTTATGTCATCCTCTCTACCTTATCCAATCAGAGCATGGTTTGCATTCATTAAAAAAATGTAAAGTGCTCTCTTAATTGCACCCATGCCAAGCAACCTACCTGCAGTGTTCACAATGCAGCAGGGCAGCTACTCAACACAGGACTCGGAAGCTAGTGGGGATCACTGTTAGTCATCTCAGGGGGTGTTTTTAGTAACACTATGAGAAAACCACTGTATGAATGAGCACAAGGTCATGTCATCACTCTGCTCTACCCCTCTATGTGCTAGGCCTTTTGGCTAAATCTGACAAAATTTTTGCTACCAGGCCACAAGACCTAGCCAATTCATCTGCACCGGCACTGTTGAGCTATATATTTTTCTTCTAATGTTTGTCACTTTTGTTCTGTTTTTTTTTTTCACTTGGATAGAGGGTGTGGGTCCTTGGGCCTACCCTAAAGTCTAGGGGGAGGATGTGTGGCCATCAGGTTCCTTCCTCCCTTGATCCAGAGGGGTCTCTCTTCGGGGCAGCCCTTCATCTAGTACTGGTTGGTCAGCTTTGTCTGATCATGAGGAGAGAGGTCTGCCAGGCTTTTCAGGTAAGTGCACCAAGTTGAGTCTTGCCCTTGTTAGGAGCCTTGTGCCCCAGGGGGTCAGGAGAGAGTCCTACTTTTTTGGGAGGTAGACTAGCGACGCACCCTTGCACTTTTTTTGTACACTTTTGTTTTTGCGTACCACTGCGAGTTTAAAAGAAAAGAATGTCTACTCCAGTGATTTCCAGCTTCTAGAGCAGGGGTCTCCAAACTTTCAAAACAAAGGGCCAGTTTTCTATCCTTAAGACTCTCTGGGGGCCTGGAATATGGCCAATGTGAATGGAAAATGCTTTGGCGTCATTGGGAGTATACAATGCTTCATCATTGGTATTAGTGGGAGGAATAGCACCAATTGTTGTAATCAGGTGAAGGAATAGTGCCCTATCATTAGTGTCAGTGAGAGGAATGGTGCTCCATTGTTGGTGTCAGTCCGAGGAATAATCCATTGTATTAGGAGGAGGAATAGTGTAAATAGTGGATATATCAGGGGAAAAAATAGTGCGCCATCATTGGTGTCAGTGGAAGGAATGGTGCCCCATTCTTGGTGCCCAAGGGCCAGATAAACACAAGCAAATAGCCCCAGTTTGGAGACCACTGTTCTAGAGGGATTCCACAGGCATGGTATATACATAGTTACATTGGTGCAAGTTGGTCCAATGTAAATATGTAAAATAATCCATACCTGGGGTTCTTCCTGAACCCACTGGATCAGCATGACAAGTCCAACCCCAATGCAGCATCAGAAGGAATGATCGTAGAGAAATGTCAATCACATAAGCCAAAAGAGCTACCATACTGATTTTAATTGAGAGCTGCAAGTGAGCCATAGATCCCAGTTGCACTGGAGCTTTTAAACCAGTGGTCTCCAAACTGCAGCCCAGGGCTTGACTCTATTTGGCCCTTAGGGCACTATTCAATCCACAGCTGACATCAATGATGGGGCACTATTCCTCCCACTGACACCAATGACGGGACACTATTGATCTTTTATTAAAAAGAATCAAGCAACCAATTTTATACAAAAGTAAAAAACAAAACCATAGTACAAAACTTCAACAGAAATCCAAGGAATACACATCCATGTTCAGAATATATACAATATATACATAATCCACTACCAAAATTATTTACATAAAGCAGCAGAGAGGGCCTAAGAGGCACAACCCATCACCTATGTACGCAGCCATTTATCAAAAATTAATCCCAAAAAAAAATAATAATCTAGGGTGATAAGAGACAGACAGCCACACTCGGGAAAGAGACTCCTGGCAGTCAGGGAGGCTTGAAACCCCTCCACGCCTTCAACCAAGCCCCCTGACTCCGCTTGTCTCTCTTAAGTACCCGAATCTTCTCCACCTCATGCAGAATGTCATACACCACCACCTGAACAGGAAGGATTTTATGCCGAATGCTGACCTGACACCGTGCGTTCCAAGTGAAATAACGGACTACTAGGCTAACTAGAAAAAGTGTATCTAAACAAAAACCACCACCAGTATTGAATGCTCCTTACACCCACTCAGCATAACCCAGCCTGGAGAGGAAAGGGACACCGAGGGCCCGCCCCACCTGTTTGTACACCTCTATGTTAAAGGGGCAATGAAGCAGAAAATGGTCCATAGTCTCCTCCTCACCTGCACACTCCTCCCGAGGACAGCTACGATCCACCCCACTGCGGAATTTCAAATTGCCCCTAACATAGAGCCTCCCATGGAAGCACAACCAGGCCAGATCCCTGAATTTAGGGGGTACTCTGTCCAAATTAATAAGTCTTAACCCTGCCCTCAAAACTGGGCCTGGGCAATCCCTTAAGGCCAATGGGTCATGAAAGACTTCGCTCAAGACTCGGCTCATAAGGACTTTCCTCGGAACCGATCTGAGATCTTCAGCCGACAATCGCCACTGCCGTAGTAACTTCAGGCACGGAGCGACATAGGCTGGTAGCTGACCACGATGACCCCTGAGATTCTTCACTTGGCCACCTTCTTCCCAAAGTCGTAGAAAAGGCCTAAACCAAGATCTAAATATGCCTGCCCATCCAGGAGGTTCCACTGCAAGCATATTACCAATATTAAACTTGAGAAAAAGCAGTGAAAAGAAAAGAACTGGGTTGACCATACCTAAGCCACCCTCCCTCCTGGATAGATAGGTGACATTCCTCTTGATGGGGTTCAGTCTGTTCCCCCACAACATCTGGAAGAACACACTACTGACCCTAGCATAGAGAGACACTGGCAAGATGCAGACAAAGCTGACATACAAGAAGATCGGAATCAGGTAAGTCTTAATCAGATCAACCCTTTCCCTCATAGATAACTTCCATCTCTTCCAGCTGACCACCTTAGTATTGGCAATTTCCAGTCTGCCTTCCCAGTTTTTGAGGCCATAATCGCCAGGTCCAAATTCAATGCCTAGAATCTTAATTCTTTCCTGGGGCACTGGAAAGGTGTCCGGGAGATCAAAACCCTCACCTTCCTTTCCCATCCAGAAAACTTCAGTCTTTTCCTGATTGATCTTGGAGCCTGATGCTTCAGAATACCGTGATGTCAGAGAGACCACCTCCTCTGCTTCATCCACCCCAGTGACAATCACGGAGACACATCGTCCGCATAGGCAACAACCCTCAAAGGCGGCTCACCTGGGAGCCCCACTGGCACCCCACACAACATGCCGCTCTCTAGCCTCCTGATGAAGGGGTCGATTGCAAACACATAGAGCAGGGGACTCAGGGGACAACCCTGGCGCACCCCGGAGCCAACCTCAAAGGACTGCCCAACCCAACCATTAACAAGAGGAAAGCTTTCTACCCCCTTATACAAGACTTTTAACCAATTGACAAAACCACCCGGCAGACCGTACTTACTAAGGAGCAACCACAGGTACTCATGGTTAACACGATCAAAAGCTTTTGCCTGATCCAATGTCAGCAAATAGTTTCCCCAGCCTGCAGCCCTGCATCGCTCCAAGGCCTCCCGGACAGCTAAAACTGCTGTGAAGGTGCACCTACCCTGGACCAAACAGTGCTGATGGCGAGAAAGCAAAGACTCTGCTACTGACGATAGGCGCCAGAAAATGATCTTTGCCTGTATCTTTCTATCGACGTTAAGAAGGCTGATGGGGCGCCAATTCTCAATCATCGAAGGATCTTTACCCTTTGAAAGAAGAATCACAGCTGAGTGCCTCATGGAAGGGGGAAGTACCCCCTCTGCAAGGCAACTGTTAAAAACCTCTACCAAATGTGGGGCCAGAATAGGCTTAAAAGCTTTGTAAAACTCAGCCGTCAAGCCATCCGGTCCAGGTGACTTTTTGATGGCAAGCTGTTCAATTGCCCTCATCACCTCTTCAACTGTGATCTCCTCTGTCAAATTCATCAATGGGACATCTTCATCATTTAGACCTGGAGTAGAGTCCAAAAAGCTTTCCATCTTGTCACGGTCAAGCTCTTTCCTCCCAAGAAGGTCAGCATAAAAGGACCTCACGACCTCCAGAATCCCTGACCTGGACTTTGTCAAGGAACCTGTACTGTCCTTAAGGCCAACGACCGTTTTAACAGCTACACCTTGTTTGCAGTTCTGGTAAGGGTCAGGCGAGTGGTACTTCCCATAGTCCCTCTCCAGAACCAAAGAGGCATGCCGGTCATATTGACACTTCCTGAGAAGGAGTTTCACTTCGGAGATTGCCCCAGGATCTCCTCCTCTCGAGACAAGAATATCCAGCTTCCTCCGTAAATGTTGGTAGGTCATGTATTTATTAAACTGCTTTCTATTGGCTAGGCCCCTGAAGAATCCAGCAATCCTCTTTTTGGTCAGCTCCCACCACTCAGCCTTGCTGCTACAAAAGTCCAGGATGGTCACCTGTGCCTGAAAGAATTCCTCAAAGGATTGTCTAACATGTTCTTCCTTGAGTAGAGTCAAATTCAATCTCCAGATGCCCTTACCCCTCTGAGGGGCGTCTGAAGCATTCAGGACCACAGATAGCATACAGTGATCAGAGAACTCTACTGCCTGCACCACTGGGGGTGAGAAAGCAGAGGTCTCCTTCAAAAAAAACCTATCTATTCTACTCTGACTATTACCTCGATGAAAGGTGAACCCAGTGTCATCTGGGAGGTGCTTAATGTGCACATCCACAAGACCAGCATCCCTAACCATACTATTTAAAAAAACGCTATCATATCCCAGCCTGTCCTTGAAGTCCTTCCTGTCCTTGGGCCTAGTTACTGTATTAAAGTCACCTCCAAAGACCACTTGCCGGGATGTAAAAAGAAATGGCTTGATCCCTGTAAAAAGGCATTTCCTGTCCCACTTTGTGTGTGGCCCATAAACATTAATTAGGCGCAGGTCCTGCCCTCCCACAAGGACGTCTAAGACCATACATCTCCCAATCTCCACCTCAATAACCCGCCGGACAGTTACCATGCCGGTTTTAAACAACACCGCCACACCGCCGTAAGGCTCGGCCGCAAGAGACCAGTAAGATGGACCATACCTCCACTCTCTCTTGGCCATATGAATATCTGCCAAGGAGGTGAGCCTAGTCTCTTGCAAAAATAAAATTTCAGCATCTAATTGGCTGAACAAAAAGAAGGCCATAGAACGAGCTCTTACTGACTTAATGCTGGCGACATTTATTGTCACCACTTTTAACGGAGGGGGAACCGCCATTTGGGTTATTGGGTGGATTGCTTCTTAGCTCCCCTCTGCTGCTCATCACCAGATGCCTCTCTCTTTCTTGAGGCCGCCTCAAACTCCATTTCGGAATCAGAACTTCGCTCCGAAGAAGCTCCAGATGAAGAGATATCCCAATTAGAGGACCTATAACGGTTGGAGACAGGCACTGGAGCCTGTTCCGCCCTCACCACCTGCTTCTTCCGCTTCCCAACCTTCCTTCTCTCCTCCAGGTACTGCAGGTCAGCTTCAGAGATGCCCACATCTGTTACTTTTTTCTGTGAAGTCTTTCCACAAGACTTCTTTACAGAGGAAGAAGCAACCTTTTTAGTACATGTTACCACTCCTGGTGGGGGGGGGTGCTCCCTTTGAGTCAGACTTAGGAGGGGTAGACTCCTGGGGGGGGAACTGACTCGGGGGGCACAGACTTGGAAGGTTCTGACACATGAGGAGAGGGTACAGTAGGCTGGGGGGAGACAGATACAGATACAGAAGGAATACTTACAGATACAGGAGGGGTGGCCACAGGAACTGGAGAGGGATCCTGAGCAGGACCAGGGGAGTCAGTCACCGCAGAGGAGGATGGTACACCAGGGGCCTTACCCTCCATCCTGTCCAGCCTTGACATGTCATCAATTACCTCCTTCTCCATATTGTGCCAGGCTTCAGGACATCTGCTGTAGGGGTGGCCAAGGCGCAGGCACAGGTTGCACCTGATCATCTCGGTGCAGTCCTTGGCCATATGACCCTGACCCCGACACACTGAACATATCAAGGCTGAACAGGAGGAACTCAAATGCCCCTTTTCTCCACAGCGGTGACACAGCTTCGGCTGACCAGGGTAGAAAATAGTCATCCTATCCCTCCCTATAAATGCTGAGGAGGGCAGGTGACGGACAACATTCCCATCCCTGGCCAACCTGACTGTAACCGACCAACCCCCAGTCCAGATGTTACGCTCATCAAGGATTTTGCTGGGCTTAGTCAATACCTCACCATAATTCTTTAACCAGACCTCTAAATCTCGAGCAGGAACACTCTCATTAGTGAGAATAATTGTGATTTTTTTCACTGTAGACCTTTGTGAAACCGCCACTGGGGCCAGACCTTCCCATTCGGGTCTTGACCTGCACCGAGCCTCATATCTCTCCCAGAACAGGTCAAGACCCTCTGACCTGGTGAAACTAATAGTATATTCCCGGCTCCCAGCAACATGTATTAGGGCATACAGATCATTTGCCCCAAAACCCATCTCCAAAATCATGTCCACCACCACACGCCGTGCTGGAGGGATTGCACCACCTTCCCATTTAAGAATCACTACATTTCGTCTCGGACCCCCAGCAGAAACCAGAGACCCAAAACCAGATCCTGGGGTGCTCAAGGTGGTAGGTCGCAGGGGGAAAACCCTCTTGGGGGCGGAGCTACCAGGAGCAGAGCGTACCACCTGGGCAAATGTAGGCTTATCAGGGCCAAGGCCCCACACTGATGTAACATTAGTCTTTACATTACAATTATTATTATTATCTGCTGGAATGGAGTTGGTAGGACTGTCCATCACACTTGTACTGGGAAGATTCTTATCAGTCACACAAACATTCACATTCCCATCAGGAATAGTCACAGTTTCTGATGTAATACCAGCTGTTTCCTGAAGCTGTGCTGTAGAGTCCTCAGCAGCTGTGGGGCAAAAAGCTTTAGACTCAGCTAAAGGGGGGTTAATTGGTTCTGTTGAGTCTTGTAGTTCCTCTGCAGGAATGTCACTGCAGCATCAGCAGGCACAGCATTGCTACACATGGGACTAGCAGCCTGATTGTCACTGGGCACATTGTCTGTATCAGTCACAGTGTTCACAAAAACAGTTTTATGCACCACATGAGGCTTGACAGGCTTTAACTTGTCAGGCACATTATCTGTAATGTCCTCCTCATGAAATACCAACTGATCACCCCGCATAGGAGACTCCATTGCTTGGATTACCCTGAGCATGCCTCCTGAGTCCTGGGCAGGCATGGGGCTGCTTACCTCTCCCTGAGGGGGCAGGGGGTCTGAACTGGGGGTCTCCTCCTCCACCTCCATTTTTGTCATCCTGGCAAACCTTCGGTCATTGCAGAATTTTTCCTTAAAGGGCCCATCTCTGCCTTCCATCATGGCCACAATGGTCTCCTGGTGTTCAACCCGGACCTTGGCCAGTTGGATCTCCGGATCCATGGACCCACGTCTCTGGCTATGCAAGCCCTCACGCTGTCTTCTCAAGCACTTCACCTCCGCTCTCAGTTTATAGAGCTTGTCTCTCTCCCTATTCAGGACCTTAATCCCGGCCACCACTCGCTCCTGAATTGCCTCTGAGCCTTCATTCTCACCAGGGGCAGAGAGATCACAAGCCATGGTTTGCACAGGGGCAGGCATGTTACCTGATGGCCCAGGAGATGGCTGGGAGCCTCCAGCAGGAGAGGCCCTGCTGGCCTCCATGGCTTCCCCAGAAAGGAGCCAGGAGAGCTGGGAGAGATTTCCTCACCACTCCCCTCTCACACGGATCACCTGCAGCAGCTCCAGACAGCTTCCTCCTGACACACCTGTGCTCCAATGATGGGTGGGGCACTATTCCTCCCACTGACACCAATGATGGGGCGCTATTCCTCCCACTGACACCAATGACGGGACACTATTCCTCCCACTGACACCAATGACGGGACACTATACCTCTCACTGACACCAATGACGGGACACTATTCCTCCCACTGACAAAATGAAGGGACACTATTCCTCCGACTGACACCAACGATGGGGCACTATTCCTCCCACTGACACCAATGACGGGACACTATTCCTCCGACTGACACCAATGATGGAGCACTGTTCCTCCCAATGACACCAATGAGGGGGCACTGTTCCTCCCACTGACACAAATAATGGGACACTATTTCTCTCACTGACACAAATAATGGGGCACTATTCTACCCAATGGCACAAATGATAGGGCACTATTGCTCTCACTAAAACCTATGATGGGGCACTATTGCTCCCACTAAAACCAATGATGGGGCACTATTATTCCCACCGACACCAATGATGAGGCACTATTCCTCCCACTGATACCAATAATGGGGCACTATTCCTCCAACTAAAACCAATGATGGGGCACTGTTTAGCCACAGTCTGGCCCCACTGAAGTCTGAAGGACAGTAAACTGGCCCTTTGTTTAGAAACTTTGTAGACCCCTGTTTTAGAAGGAACGTCACATCTGTGCGTTCAGGAAGGCTGCTCTTTTTGCGATCACTAGAAAAAAAACTTGGAAACAAAAATGTAAGAAAGTGCAGCCAGCCATTATGAAAATCAATGACAAAAAAGGTACCCAACTTTTTGCACCAAATACCGTCGATACAACCCATATGGCCAACCAAAAGGCTGTCCTAGTAAAGAACCACAATGGAACCCAAGTATTTATTGTCGTTGTCCAGTATTTCCCCCAAATATCCCACCTTCACACCGAACCCCCCTCCCATGCTGGTCCTTTAAGGAGGTCTGAATATTTGGGTGAAAGACAATGCTGGGGGATGCGGGCGGCCCTCTGCGAACATGAAAAAGTCGTTCCTGGAAAGCACCGGGCGGGCGGACATCTGTGGCCGCGCTATAAATAGAAAGATATGGTTCAGCACGCTGGATGTTAAATCTGTTCTCAGTTCTTCCAGCATACATCGCCTGTAAGATCTTGTGCCGCATTTAAACCCTTCTTTAATCCGCCAGAGTCTGTTACACATTTTAGTACATTGTCTTGGGTGAGTTATGGGAGGACTCATCCCCATCTGCTCCACATAAATCTTTTCCGCACTTGTTGACAAAGCCCCATTCTGCTATCTGTATTTATAGGCTCGGCAAGCCAGAAACGTGCCGCATCAACACAAACAAGGTATAATTCACAAAGGGGATCAAAGATTTCCCTCTACCGTCCAATACAACTCATTGTGCAAACCGGTGGAACTTCAGGCAAACCGCTAAATGTGCCGATGAAATGCGAATAAGGGAGCTCTTTTATCTGCCAAAGGATTTGTATTTCTGTCCATTGAGTCCTAAGATTGACACAGCTCTGCCGCAGATACACAGAGCTTTATTTTTTCTGCTGCAGTTCAGTAGCACTTACAGGTCTGGTTCCCCCCCCCCCAACCTGTCATTGGACAGAAAAAGGGGCAGCAACAGGCTTATAAGCTCAGCACTCTGCTCTCTCCTCCTATCGAGATGCTCTTTGCACTGTAGAAGAACTGATTGATGCCTTCTGCTGCTGCTGTTGCTTCTGCTTCCCTTAGGCTACTTTCACACTGAGGCGTTGCAAAACCGCGGTAAAAACGATGAGCGTTACTACCGCGTTTTTGCCGCGTATTTACCGCGTTAGCGGTAAAAAATAGCGCTAACGCCCATGCGTTTTACTCACGTTTTTATAGCGTTTTTTTAAGCGTTAGCGTCAGCAAACCTGACCATGCGGTCATGTGACCTTCCCCACAGTTTCTGGGCAGTTTTAAAGCGGTATTACCGCGGTTTTACAGCGTTTCCCATTCATTTCAATTGGGATAGACGTTTTTACAGCGCTATTTTATGCGCCCCAAAGATGCTCCAAAAAAGCTGTTTGCAGGATTTTTTCCAACGCACAGCCAGCACAACGCCTCAGTGTGAAGGGTTACACTGAGATACATGGGGGGCGTTTTTCATGCGGTATTTAGGCGGTAATTTTAGCGCTAAAACGCCTGAAAAACGCCTCAGTGTGAAAGGGGCCTTAGTCTGAGCTCTGCTGCATGAAGCTCATACCAAGTCAGATATATACCATAGCTCCCAACTGTCCCCGATTTCGAGGGACTGTCCCTGATTTGGAGCAATGTCCCTCTGTCCCTCTTTCCTCCTCATTTGTCCCTCATTTTGGTCTGATCTATAACGTTGTATATAAAATACACCTTTTATCTTTCAAGAAGTGTTTCCCAGTGCTAAACCTTTCATCCAATTTCTAAATTGCTGTATTTGTACATTTCAAAAGTCAGTATAGAGAAATAGTAGAGGTAAAAAAAAAAATCACTTGTGGGTTTAACTCAGTGTTTCTCAACTCCAGTCCTCAAGGCGTCCCAACAGGTCACGTTTCCAGGATTTCCATTATTTTGCACAGGTGATTTGAATCAGTTTCACTGCCTTAGTAATTACCACAGCCGTTTCATCTGAGGGAAATCCTGAAACCATGACCTGTTGGGGCCCCTTGAGGACTGGAGTTGAGAAACACTGGTTTAACCAATCATTTTTTCTTTTTGTATAATTCTCCTTTAACCACTTGCCAAACAGCTGCCGCAGTTTTACTGTTACAGAATGGCACGGCTGGGCGAAATGACGTTACCTTACGTCGCTTCGCCCTGTGGCCACTAGGGGCGTGTGCCTGCTGCTCGCCTATGGAGCTGATGCGAGTGCCCAGCAGGCGCGATGACCGCCGGGCTCCCGTGTTCAATCGAGACACAGCGAGAACCGGGATCTGTGCGTGTAAACACACAGATCCCGGTTCTCTGAGGAGAGAAGAGACTGATCGTGTGTTCATACAGAGTATGAACAGCGATCTGTCATCTCCCCTAGGCAGTCCCATCTGCCCTTCAGTTAGAACACAATGAGGGAACACAGTTAACCCCTTGATCGCCCCCCTAGTGTTAACTCCTTCCCTGCCAGTGACATTTTTACAGTAATCAATGCATTTTTATAGCACTGATCGCTGTATAAATGCCAATAGTTCCAAAAATGTGTCAAAATTGTCCAACGTGTCCTCCATAATGTCGCAGTCCTGATAAAAATTGCAAATCGCCACCATTACTAATAAAAAAAAAAAAGAAAAAGAAAAGAAAAATGCTATAAATATTTCCCCTATTTTGTAGATGTTATAACTTTTGCGCAAACCAATCAATACACGCTTATTGCGATGTTTATTACCAAAAATATGTAGAAGAATACATATCGGCCTAAACCGAGAAAAAATGTGTTGTTTTTTTTTAAAAATGGGATATTTATTATAGCAAAAAGTACAAAATATTGTGTTTTCTTCAAAATTGTCGCTCTTCTTTTGTTTATAGCGCAAAAAATAAAAAACGCAGAGGTGATCAAATATCAGAAAAGAAAGCTCTATTTGTGGGAAAAAAAGGATGTCAATTTTGTTTTGGGTGCAACGTCGCACGACCGCACAATTGTTAAAGCGACGCAGTGCCGAATCGCAAAAAAATGCTCTGGTCATTCAGCCAAATCTTCCGGGGCTGAAGCGGTTAAGGGGGCGTGACAGGGGGTGTGTCCTAAGCCTACATACTTTAGCTAATACTGTAGCTGTCCCTTGTTCCCATCTCAAAAAGTTGTCAGGTCTGGATATATAGGCACTGTGATATGGGGGGTTTAGAATCAGTGTGGCAGATGCATTTTAGTAAGACGTGTCAGTCTGAACTTGTGGTTTGACCACTTAAGGACCGGAAGATTTGCCCCCTTAATGACCAGGCCATTTTTTGGGATACGGCACTGCTTCACTTTAACTGATAATTGCTCCCAAACAAAATTGACGTCCTTTTTTTCTCCACAAATAGAGCTTTCTTTTGGTGGTATTTGATCACCTCTGCATTTTTTATTTTTTGCACTATAAACAAAAAAAGACCGACAATTTAAAAAAAAAAACTATAATTTTTTACTTTTTGCTATAATAAACATCCAAAAAATAAAATAAAAAAAAACTAATTTCTTCATCAGTTTAGGCCAATATGTATTCTTCCACATATTTTTGGTAAAACAAATCATATATTGGTTGGTTTGCGCAAAAGTTATAGCGTCTACAAAATAGGGAATAGATTTATGGCACTTTTTTTATTATTTTTTGTAATTAGTAATGGCGGCGATCAGCGATTTTTAGCGAGACTGCCATATTGCGGCGGACAGATCGGACACTTTGGACACTTTAGTGGGACCATTGACATTTATGCTATAAAAATGCACTGATTACTGTATAAATGACATTGGCAGGGAAGGGATTAACACTAGGGGGCGATCATGGGGTCAAATGTGTTCCCTGAGAGATGTTTCTAACTGTAGGGGGAGGGGACTGACTGGGAGTAAAGAGAGATCGCTGTTTCTGATCCCTAGGAATAGACGATAACTCTCTACTCCTCTGACAGAATGGGGATCTGTTTGTTTACAATGCTGGCCCACTTGGCTACACTTCAGTGAGGCCCGGAGCAATAGGAATGTATTTGAAATAGTGAAGGGCTGGCATGACAGAGTGAGAAGGGGAGGCAATGAATGTGTTAAGGAAGTTAAAGTTGTAGAAGCTGGAAGGAGAGAGGATTGGCTGAGAAAAGCAGGAAAAGTAGGGGTCTGGTAGTTTACTTAAGGGGGAGGCGGGTCTCTCGTGCATTAGTGGAGGGTCAGCAGGTGAAGAAGCAGGCTAAAAAAAATCAACTGCTATGTCAGAGGTGGACAGCATTTTGGCCGAGCTGCGGGCGGCTGCCGCCACGAGGGGACCGGAGTGGCTACTTAGTCAGGTAGCATCTCTGATAGAGGATCAGGCATTCGGGTCAGGGGCCGGGGGGGTGGGAACCCTCCCACGCGCGCGGAGGTCTGGAATCCTCGTTGGAGGCGGAGCTCTACGAGCGAGGCGACGGGTCACGTTCAAACTCCGTCCCCGCCCCCCGCTCAGCGTCACTGTTGGGAGCCAGCAGACTCCTCCCCCTCTGACACAGCGGCGAGGGGGTCCCTGCGAGGGAGACAATTAGCCACGGCTGCCTGGCCATCACCAGACACGGCGGGTGGCTCCAACACCAGGCCAGTTCCCCTTGTAGGAGGCAGAAGGGGTAGAAGCCACAGGAGAGCGCCGGCGGTTTCCAAGGGCAACGGAAGAGCGGAACAACTCAGCAGCCGTTCAGGGGGTAGATCGGTCAACACCGGCACGGGTCCTCGGCATCCAGTGCGAAACGCGTCAGTGATCCCTGTACACTTCTGCTATAGTGTTTTTGTTTACCTCCATGAAACAAGTTTTTTTACCAATAAAGGCACTTATCATCAGACCGGTGTGCGGCTTCCAGATCCCTTCGCATTTCTCTACCATTTGGGAGCGGTGGCTGTTGGGGTCTCCCCTGGTCAGCCCAGGAAGTCTGCCTCTTTATCTGCTAACTCTTTCAATGCTGCATTGGGTGGGTTGTTGGCTGTGAGGGATGGGGGGGATTCGGTGGATGTCAGGGCCGCACCGCAGGCTGGGGGCTTGGCGGCTGGCCCGCAAGGGGTAGGTAATACACCTGCCACTTCCGGTACAGATGCGCAGCTGCGCAATTTGCTGGAAGGACTGTTGGATCTCCTGCAGCATTTTGCGGAAGGAACAGGGTTAGAGTCCCCGCAGGTGTCGCCTTGAGTCCAGCCGGGTGGAGGAGCAGTGTTAGATGGGGCTAGTTCTGAGGTGCCCACTCCTCCCCCTTCAGTCTCGGTGGTAGCCCCAGTAGCTACAGGGATTTCTGTGTCGCTTCTGGCATCGGGGGCAGTTAGTGTGGTGCCTGAGAAGACGGGAGCGTCGCAGGAGGTCTCAGGAAAAACGGATGCAGTGCAGTTAGCTGACGTGGCAAAATACGGAGTTTATGTACAGAGGCGGCTCTACGCTTTGTGGGGCCTTAGGCAAAACTTAGACATGAGGCCCCACTCATGCCCATAATGGGAAAAATAATTCAAGCAAGAAAAATGTCTGCAGAAAGATGCACAGATCTAGCGTATAGGTGATCAGCATCACTTCCAGGGCACCCTCCCCACCCATCAGACATATGCAGCCAATGCCGGGGGGGGGGGGAGAGGGGGAGGTGAGAAAGAGAGAGGGGTGATAGAGAGATCCCTATCCCTGTCCCTGTCTGCAGCCCTTCCTGTGCCCCATGTCCCAGTCTACAGTCCTTGTCTGTGGGAAGGTTTGTGTGATGCTTGGTACAGTACCTTCCATGCCAGCAGGATGTTCATCACAGCCAGCAGCAGGCAGGGTCCATTCTTGTTTTCCGGGTGGGGACAGTGTTCTCCTCCTTCCAGAGGATCTGTTTGCTGTGAGATTGAGTGGTCCCTGGCCGCCAGCACCTTCTGCCTGTCCTGTTTTCTGGGCCCCAGTCAGCCTGTCCTCCGGCCCTTTGAGGTCTTCAGAGCTCTTCTTCCTCCAGGGTTATCGGTCCTTGCTGCCGATACTGCTCACCTTCCCCACCAGGCCTGGACTGTGGCAAAAAAAGGGGCCCAGGCATTGTAGACTGAGCAATCCATGAGACTGGTCCCCTCCCCGTTCTCCACCCTGACAGATCCCCTACAGCAACCGGTGGGAGAAAGGAAACTGGAACCTAGCAGAGCTGCAGGAGGTGAGGGGGGCCGAGAGCACAGGGGTGGCGGATAGCATGGAAGTGAGGCAGAGAGCACTGGGGGGTAGAGAGCGGCTGGGGGGGGGGTATAGAGCACGTGGGGGCAGAGAGTAGGGGGTGCAAGAGAGCACTGGGGGAGCGAGAGAGCACTGGTGGGGGGGCAAAGAGAATGGGGATGGAGAGCACAGGGGCTGAGATCATGGTGTGGTGGAGAGCACTGGGGGGGGTGGAAAGCAGATGGGGGACCGAGAGCATGGGGTGGGGAGCACAGGGGGGGCCCGGAGAAGATCATGGGGGGCGGAGCAAGGGAGCACATGGGGAGACGGAGAGCATGGGATGGGGGACCGAGAGCATGAGGTGAGGTGGAGAGCACAGGGGTGGCCCGGAGAAGATCATGGGGAGCGGATCAAGGGAGCACATGGGGGGACCAAGAGCATGGGGTGGAGTGGAGAGCACGGGCTGGAGGAGATCATGGTGGGCACTGGCAGAGCCAGGGGGGGCAGCAAAGAAAGCTGGATAGGAGGAGCGGCGGGGCCGTTGCATATAGAAGAATTGATCTTTCCATATTCCTCCTGCAGCCGGTGAATGCTGTTTCTCCTACCCCTCCTGCAAACATTTAGCATCTGCAGGAGGAATATGGAAAGATCAATTCTTCTATACCCAGCGGCTCCACCGCTCCTCCTATCCAGGAGTACAGGAGGGCTCAGGGCTGCATGGCCAGGCACTCACTTTCTCTCCGGACGGACGGCCAGGCAGCATCAGAAGATCGGATCCATTGAAGCTCCTTCACAGTCATGGGGCTGCGCTGCTGGGTAGTTTCTGTCCCTGACTGCTGAAGTGTATTGGCGGTCGGGTCAGGGGTGAGTGGCGCGGACTGAAGGAGCATCTCAGCAGCTGTGTGCCCTATGGCTGCCCGCACGCCTTGCTGAGATCGCACCTGGAGTCGGCTGCTGGCACCTAGAAGCCTTTGCTGTTTCGCTCCCTGCACCTGCTGCCACCAGACCGGGATGCTCCATGATTGGCCCAGGGGGCACTCAGGCAGAGCCCGATTGGTCAGTCAGCCCCTGGGCCACGGAGTCCGGGTGGCGGGGGAGGCGGAGCCGCCGACGCCGACATTAGTATTGATCACAGGCAAATTAGGCGATAGCAAGGCCCCTGTGAGTGCGAGGCCTGAGGCGGCCGCCTAATTTGCCTAATTAGAGAGCCGCCTCTGTTTATGTATGCTTTGAGGGTCCGTTGGGGGCGCATTTAAAACAGGAAGTCTGAGAGAAGATTTGCAAGGGTGAGTATGCAGAGATTTTTTCCTTATTGCCATTAGAGGAGTTTAACCTGGACAGACTCAAGCCTGATGACACTAAAAAAGAGGACAAGGAGAAGCTGCGATATCAGTTGATTCCGTGGACTTTCGCCAACTGGCTGCAAGCGTTTGCCATTATGGGGAGCGCCATAGGAGATAAGAATCCAGAACATTGTTCTGCACTCTTTTGCTACATGGACGCCATCGGTGAAGCTCACAGAGTCTATGGTGGAACTGCTTGGCTACGTTATGATGAGCAGTTTGGGCAGCGTTGGGGCTATCCGGCCTTCCCTTCGCTGGGACCACAAGGACATGAGCCTCTGGATGTGGTGGTGCAGCATCCAGTGGACAACCGGCCAAAAAAAAATGGGGCATATGCTGGCAATACAAAGAGGGATCATGTATGTTTGGGGAAACATGAGTGCTCGGGTTGTGGAGGTTCTCACCCCATATCCCGCTACTTTAAAAAAGGCAAGGGCCGTGCCGGAGATTTTGCAAACAAGGGGAATGACTCCGGTGAGGGGGAAAGGATGCATCCTTTTCTAAGTAGATATCCTGACCAAGATGCTGTGCGCTTGTTGAGGAAAGGATTCTTGGAAAGTTTTCGCATCCCATATTCCTTGGCAGCCACCTATGGCGCAGAATTTGCATTCGGCGTTGCAGCATCCGAGGGTGGTATCTGACAAACTGGTTAAGGAGATGGAGCTGGGTCACATGAGTGGGCCTTTTGCAGTGAAGCCGCTGCCGGACCTAGTGGTATCGCCACTTGGGGTGGTGTTTAAGAAGGAACCAAACAAGTTCCGAATGATCCATCACCTAGCCTTCCCGAAGGGAGGTTCTGTTAACGATGCAATCGATCCAGGCGTGAACAGTGTCGTATACTTCTTTTGACGCAGCGGTGAGCTGGGTTCGCCGCTACGGCAAAGGGGCTCTAATGGCAAAATCTGACATTGAATCTGCTTTTCGTCTGCTACCAGTTCATCCTGACAGTTTTCGATTGTTGGGGTGCTGTTGGCAGGACGAATTTTATGTTGATCGCTGTTTGCCCATGGGCTGTTCCATTTCCTGCACTCTGTTTGAAACATTCAGTTCTTTTGTTGAATGGGTGGTTCGAGATCGGACGGGGGTGAATTCTGTCATTCATTATTTGGGTGATTTTCTTTTCGTGGAGCCGGCTTCTAATGTGTGTGCGATCTTTTTATCAACGTTGCGGCACATTGCAGGGAATTTTGGTAGTCCTTTGGCGTTGGACAGAGGGTCCGACGACCATGCTCAGTTTCCTTGGCATAGTACTGGACTCGGATGCCATGGAGTGTCGCTTGCCAGAGGATAAATTGTTGGCACTCAAAAAGGATATTCGGGGGATAGTGTGGCTGCACAAGGTCCAGCTTTGGAGGCTACAATCGCTGCTGGGTAAGTTTAACTTTGCTTGTTGCATTATTCCTGTGGGCAGGGTGTTTTGCCGACGGCAGGGATTAGGTCCCCTACCCATTTTACTCGTCTCACCAGGAAACATCGGGAAGATTTTGCGGGTGAGGCACGTTTTTGGAATGCTATAATGGTAGATCAGTTTGGACGTCCGGACTGGTGAGTAATTTTGATTTGGAGCTGTTAAAGGATGCTGCAGGGTCGACAGGTTATGGGGCATTCTACCAGGGTCACTGGAGCGCAGAACCTTGGCCGAGTTCCTGGTCAGACACGGGGTTCCTTCGTAACCCGGTGCTCCTAGAGCTTTTTCTGGTAGTGCTGGTGATGGAAATCTGGGATGAATCATTTAGGAATTTGAAACTTCGGTTGAATTGCGACAACCTGGGTGTGGTGCAAGTCATTAACCGCATCTCAGTATCGTCGCAACCTGTAAAACGGCTGCTGTACCACATGGTGCTCCGCTGCCTGCAGATGAATATTTTTCTATATGCTGTACACCTCCCGGGGATCGACAGTACGGTGGCTGACTCATTGTCTTGGTTTCAGTGGGACAGGTTTCGAGAGCTGGCACCAGCGGCGGAACAATTGGGGGTTCCTTGTCCGGGTTGGCTGTGGGAAATTGCCCTGGAGCCATCGCTGGATGGATCAGAAGGTTATCGAGTGAGGCCACGTGGGCGGCATATACCAAGGTATGGCAGGAATGGTTGGAGTTGGTGCGGAATGCAGAAGGAGTTGAGGAGGATTTGGAGGTAAGGCTGGTGGTCCTTTACTTCGTTTCCAGGAACCTGGAGCGGGGCTTGTCGGTGTCTGCCATTGAGCGGAAACTGGCGGCCTTGGCCTTTTTCTTTAAATCAGGGGGTGGGGTTGATTTTACAAAAGATTTTTGGGTCCGCCAAGCTTTAAAGGGCTATCGGAAGTTGCATATGCGCAAGGATGCTAGGTGGGCGTGTCCTTTGCTATTTTGCAGGCCATTTTTGTGCAATTGGGCACCATCTGTGCATCCAGATATGAGGTATCGCTGTTTAAAGTGGCTTTTTCCTTGGCATTTTTTGGGGTGTTCTGGATCAGCGAGCTGGTCAGTCCTTCTAGGAAGGTTCCGGGGGGAATCTTGGCGAGTGATGTGATTTGGGAGAAGGACAGGATGCAGGTTATTCTACGCAGGTCTAAGATGGACCAGACGGGCAAGGGCGCATGGGTACAGCTGGTTCCACGGTGTGTCCGGTGGGAGTTGTACGGGAATTTTTGGATGTGCGCCCGGGCGTGGCAGGGCCCTTTCTGTTACACAGGGATGGGTCTCTGTTGTCCAATTTTAAGTTCATTGCCATATTCAGGAAGAGTCTCCGGGCGGCGAGTTTGTAAGAAAAACAGTATGCCTCGCACTCCTTCCATGTCGGGTCGGCCACGGAGGCCGCTCGGTGCGGGCTGGATGAGGTATCTGTGAGGAAGATTGGTAGGTGGGACTCAAGGAGATTTCATACTACATTCGCCCGCATTTGTTAGCTGATTAGCCGATCATGGGGGGAGGGGAAGTACTCGATAGAGGAAGGGTTGCTGTGTTTTTTGTTTGTGGGTGAGTATTTATGGTGTTTTTGTGTTATCCTGTGGTTTTCGTTCTTTTCTTTCAGATGGAGTGCAGACACACCTCGTCTGGATTTTGGGCCACTCATACGTATTTTGGGGGGCCAGGCGAGCTGATGTTAGGCCGGATGGCAGACAGATAGGCATTTCAAGGAGGGAGGCGTGTATTCGCTGGCTAGGCGTACCAGGGATGATGTGGAATAGGGTGGTGCCGGAAGTACATAGTTTTGCGCGCCTTGACAGGTCACCCGACATTATAGCACTACATGTTGGAGGGAATGATCTGGGGATTCGTTCCAGTAGGGACCTTATTATGGACATCAAGTTAGATTTCCTGCCGCTCCGTACGGCCTTTCCCGATATGCTGGTCTTGTGATCCGACATGGTGGCTTGGACAACTTGGCGCATGGTGGGGTCAGTTACAAGACTTTTTTATGAAAAATGGGGGCATGGTCATTCGCCATAGGGAATTAGAATCTGATACCAGGATCTACCTAAGGGGGGATGGAGTCCATCTATCGGCAGTGGGGATAAATTTGTGGTCCCTGGGATTGTAGGATGGGATTCAACGTGCCTTGAGGGTGTGGAGGGTCCCTTAAGGGTAAGGTGGCCGGTGGCAGTAGATTGGTCTGTGACGGTGTAAGAAATTACTTACGAGATGGAAGTGTGGGGGACTCATCGGTGGTATGTGCCCCTCTGGTGGATTCCAGGTAATATGGTTTAGCTGGAATAGGGTAATGGTTGCACTGCGGGTAGTGGGGTTGTCTCCGAGCTGGTGTTCATGGCTGGAGGCCTTACCATGGTAAAGGTCCCACAGTGGACCCCTCACGATCACCGCGACTGACCTTTTTTGAGCTGTTTTTAGATCTCCTATCATCTGTGACGAGACCCTTCCCCATTTGAAGCTGAGGACATCTGACGATTCATCTTGCCAGACCTGGTGGTCATTTAAGCTTTCTTAGACTTGTAAGACGTATGTCTTTTCAAGTCACCTGATTCTGGTAAGCCTCTCTTGATGCTCCGGTGATGGTCCCGCCACCTATTTAGACCCTCCATCCTTCTGTGGTTCCTTATCTATCCATCTGCCAGAAGTGATTAATTTTGTTTACGAGTAAGCTTGGGAGTTTCATTTCTCAATATTCAACCCTCATAGACTTTTGGTGGTGGTTTTCTATTTTTCACTCGGAATCCAATTGTCAACTTTCATGGACTATATTCGTTGATTGGTCACTTATATATGATTTTTTTCAACTTTACCACACTGCTTCTTATTATTGGTTTATTATATTCACTGTATCTCAAATGTTATTTTGAGGCACTTAGTATACTATTGGTTTATTATATTCACTGTATTTCACATGCTATTTTGAAGTACTCAGTTGATTATCTAGCCCTGTAAGGGATGGCTAGAATTTAGCTCACCATTCAATTTTGTAACGATTATCATTTATACACATAGCGCTACACTATTTTTTAATTTGAAGGTCCCACAGTGTACCTAAGGTTGAGAAACACTGTGCTAGAGATAATAAAGTGAATGTGAGAGCGCTGCATATATAGTAAGCTCAAATAATAAATATAAAAATCAACATAGGGAAATTAATGATCAATGAAAAACGTCCATATTTGAATACAGGTAAATAGTGCTCAATAAAAAACGTCCAAATATGTGTGACAATTCTTCTGCTAAAAAGGAAGTAAAATGAAATACAAGAAAAAAAGGCCATTTCCACATGCTTCACTGCTCCACCACCGCGTGCAGTGCTCGCTCACCTCACTGCAAGACCCGGCAGGGGGTCAAACACACTTTTGCAGACACTGCACCTCTCCTAATGCTCCACAGTGGTCCAGGGTAGTTCCTTATGGTCCCTCTAGATAAAGCTCCACAGCAAAGAGAATGACCTCCCAGTGAGCTGGTTCAACTTAGGCTCCTCAGTTTTTGCCGGTAGTTCCACAGCGACATATAAAAACAGAAGTGCTTCCTCCGAGTGCAGTGCCCAGGGGAATTTAAAACAGAACCTCACCACCCCAGATAATATTCAACTCAGATTTATTTAAGAATATAAAAACAGTGATATAAAATCCATCAGGTCTATCCCACTTGTTGCTACAGGTTCCACCGCCAAGCTCCATCTCTACTAGTTACGCCACTTCCCACGTGGCCTCATCTGGAGGAAATGCGATTGTGACTGTGCTAGAGAGTTGAATCAATTTCCTGTACCTCTCTGGTTACTCTATTGGTGAGATATCTGTGCTGTGTTTTTGGGTCTGCACACCTGCTGTGCCCATTATTAGGGGCTCCTACCACCCCTTTGATGAGCTCCTAGGTCTGCACACCTGGCTTTATCCATTATAAGGGACTCCCACCAGCCTTACGCTGAGCTCTTAGTCTGGACACCTGTTCTATACATTATGAAGGGTTCCCACCATCCCTACGCTGAGCTCCTGGGTCTATACACCTGTTTTATACATTATGAAGGGTTCCCACCATTCCTTTTGCTGCGTTGCTAGGTCTTTACACCTGAACTATGTTTTATCTAGGGATCCCACCATTTCTATGCTGAATTTTCTGGCATGTACACCTGCTCTGTACAACATGAGGGGTTCCCACCATCCCTATGCCAAGTCCCCAGGTCTGCACACCTGCTCTGTCCATTGTCAGAGCCCTTCACTATTCCCAACGGATTTTTTTTTTATCTTATATAATGGAAAATGTAACAGGATGAGTTGGAAAACACAAAGGTGAGCAGGAAAACCCAAAATTCATAAGTGAACAGGAACATAATCATGAATTATGGTAGGAAGATCTCATTATTGGCTTATCTTAGAGCTTTCTGAAATCAGGGGCTGACTCAACTGACATTTTACCTAATTTAGCACCCTATAAGGGCATTTTGCTGCCTGTGCCCCCTGCCTGAGCATTGCAACTGTGCTGCAGTTGCCTCCCACTTGGCTATTGATTGACAGGCTTGGCGGGAGAGGAGGACTATGACTGGTCGCATAGGCAGCCCGGACTTTAACCTCACTCACTGGTGCAGGAAGATCAGAAAACCCTGGGACATGAGGCAGGAAGGAGACACATAGATCAACCATAGAGGGACAGTCTGGGAAGCACCTCACTTTGCCTTCTCCAGAACCTTGGAGTTTGCCCAGGGACCCTTCTGCCTGTATCTTAGAGGGAAAGATTCAGTTGCACTCAATGACAAAGCACCTTGTACCTCATCCACCCTTATTCATACAAGAGAGTACGGCCTAGTCACTATCTGCTTCTATCCAGCCTGTAGAAGCAGTCATTAGAGGAATGACTGTCTCCAGGAAGATATTCCCCAGATATTGTAGTGGTGAGCAGCCTTTGGCCACCTCCTTGTGTGGTAAACTTTGCTTTCACTTTTTTGGGGATGCTACTATCCAGGGCTTTTTTTCAGCAGGAACTAGGGGGAACTCAGTTCCACCACCTCTGGCTCAGGTCTTCTGCTCCCTGCTCAACCAAGTCCAGGTTCTGTGTTTACAAGTGATAGCTTATCTCCCAGTAGCTCCCACAGGTCAGATCTCCTGCGCAAATCCCACTGAGTGCCGGACAGGGACAAGGGAGATACAGAACAGGTGCCCAGGGTTCAGTGCAGTCATGGGCAGGAGAGGGTGCATGGTAGGCTGCACCCTCTGTGGTCTCCATTTTTTCCCTGGTGACCAGTTGTTGATGCTCCTACTGCATAATCTCCCTTGCAATTGTGTATAGTATGCTGGGAGGTACTACATCCGGATAGGTGTTTCAGCTTAATATTGCAACTAAAGTAAGACATATGACAGATGGTGGAGCTTTTAAGGATGGGGTAGAAGATGAGGGCAGTGAAGGGAGGGGGTTGTATGCAGAGGGAAGAACCACTATTTGATGCCGTTTGGCAGGTATGTGTGTGGGGTGGGCATGGTTGAGTTCCTGCACCTATTCTCTGAGAAAAAAAGCCTTGCTACTATCTATAGTGGAGCTTTTTTATAGAGACCTCTGAACTCTTCCACTGTGGATTGTTTGGGTTTGCCAAGATACCCTCCTACCTCTTTGGATTACAAATAACTTTGAAAGTTGTATGTTCCACCATTGAGTTTAAAAGGTCCCACCACCTGCAGACTTGCAGGTTTACTCATTGACTAATGGTTAGTTAGGGTTAGTAGATTGGCAGTAGGCCCCAGTAGTTAGCTACAACCTTCATGTTACACATCGGGGGGTGTTTAGTGCCTGGAGCATTGTTTGTTTTTCACTTGCCTAGTGTTTTTAAGGAAAGACATTTCACTGGCTGTAAAGGATATAAACATTATATTTATTGACCTCCATGTACCATTGCATAATTCTACTGTTAGAAAACTTTCCACAGTTATTGTCGTCTTTATGATGGTGAAACCAGTTGAACCAATTCCTTTCTGCAGCGTTTATTTCTGTTTCAATAAAGCCCAAAGATATTGCTACTTATGGAAGAACCCGGAGACAGGGTGGCTTGGCACTGTTTTTATGAATAAGAGAATAGCAAGATTTAATAGTCAACCAACAAGGCATAGTAGTCAAATATATTCTTGGTACCACAGAAGCTGTGAGACTCACCTGGCAAAGTGAATTGACTTTCACTTTGGCAAAGGTTGACTTTACTTTAGATGTTTACTTCTATGTCAGAGCAGTGCTCCATTGGAAGGGTGGTGGTAAAGTAAACTGTTGCCAGATTCTGCCAGGCCACTGTGATATAAGATGGCCAAAGGCAAACTGTCCGGGACTGGTGTAGTTTAGATACTTGGAAAAGGAAACCTACATGTCCATACATAGGCGCCTGCAGCATAGGGGGGGGGGGGGGGGGGATCGTAAGAAGGTGTTGAAGACAGTTGCCCTGTGTTGCAATGGCCGCCACAGCCGCCATCGCGGCCACTGTGGACTTTTCTTCTGAGTCTGCTGGCCTGGGGCTGCTCTCTTTTCCAACTTATCACAGATAATACAGACATCCGTCCCTCCCTCACGCCCGGCTTGGCTCTGCCGCTCGGGCCTCTGCTCGACATCTCGGCTGTTCCGTGATTAGCTGCCTGCCTTTGTATGTACGTTGCTATGCAGATCCAGCCGCCTCCTCCCACAGGTGCGTGCAATCAGTCAGTGGCCGAGAACACGCTGCCAGTGCCTGGGCCTATCGCATCACAGGAGGAAATCCTAAAGAACCACAGAACCACAGGTAACAGCAGTGCCAGTTAGGAGGAGTATTTAGATATATTCATTGCTTGGGAAGTTGAACAGCGGAGCTATTGCTGGAAAAGATATTTGTGTGTTATATTATCTTCTTCACTTTGTATGGAAGTTACTCAGTCTCAGGCATACCATGCCCATATAAATATAGCCTAGAGAATGTACATATTTCTATTTTGCAATGTATTGCAGTATCTGTTGTGGCCATATTTTGATCTTGATGAAAACAACTTATACTGTATTGCAATATAGAAAGATGTACATTCTCTAGGCTATATTTATATAGGCATGGTATGCCTGAGACTGCGTAACTTCCATACAATGTGTGAATTATCTCAAGAGCTATTTCACACTGCCATCTGGCTGCGTTATCGGTATGTAGGAGACATTTCCTCCCCATTGGACTCCTACCAAGCTGAAGAGACAGTGCAATGCCACCTTCAGGTTGGAGGACACACCACAACTGCACCTACCTATAGGTGTGTCGGTATATTGTGAGGTCCTGTTAAGGGTGGAACAAGGCAAAACACCTCTTGCAAAGGAGTGTGGTGGTCTGACACCAGATCTTCATACACATCGATTTCTTAGCTGGAGATATGGATGCACCACGCTTTTCTGTCGTCTTAGGACTGGGGGAGCCCCAAAAAATGTACTAGAAAAACATAAGAAAGACAGGGTACACCAACCTACCACATTTTCCCATTGAACCTTTACTGTAAAAATGAAAATGAATCTATTCACAAATGATATGACAGCCAAAGCTCATCAAAGTAACAGAGTTGTTCCATCCATTCCGTGTGCTCCTAGGCTTGGGAGGACATCACCTGAATCCCAACTGGCTTACACGTTTCGAGGGCAGCACCTTCTTTCTCAGAGCCAAACCCAAACCCAGTTATGTGTGGGGCACTGGAAACGGTAGGAGACCCAAATATTTTCGGGAGCTCCTTCGGGGGGGTCATTGCTACACTAGTTTAGATGTACTTAATTATGACTCTGAGAAGAAGGAGTGGACGTACACAGGAGAAATTATCTGAATTATTACATGTTACATGGGGAATGCAGAAAAAAAGAATAGGTGGAGAGACGGTACATCATTTTTTTTTTTAAGATAATTATAACATGGGTATGTTATAGGACACCTTAGCAGGGGAAGTGCCAGGGTGACAGGTTTTCCTTGAAGTGGTTACAGATTAAAGTTGAGGAATAAGACAAAGAGGGGTTTTTATACATGGGCTACGTGCTCTTTTCAGCAATATCGCCGGCCTGTTCCAATTCACATCTGTTCCTGTTTTATTTAAAGCATATGTCAGTCCTCCTAGGACAATCATATTTTAAATAAACACAAACACTCCTCGGTCTCGAATTCCACAGTTATTTCTATCCAAAGTGAGACTGCGCCCCCCCCTCCCCCACTTCTCGCCCCTGTTATCGCTACCTTGCAGAAATTTATGGGGCAGACAGTCTGGGATGTGAAACCACAACACAGTCCCAGAGAAGTGCTGACCCATCAACAATCCAAACTGACTCTTCTGAACCACTTTTCCTGAGTGTCACTTCAGGCCCCTCCCTCTCCCGCAGACCGCCAGAATCGCTTTATTGCTCTCAGGATCCATCCACATGGAGCCCCGGGGCTAATCTCCTAGGTGCCGCTTCCTGGTTTAAATAGCACAAGGCAGAAAGTTAAAATTAGCAAATAGTTTGACGGTTTATCAGTGCATCACCGCCCAACCATAAACGGAGAGCTCACAAAACACGCAGGTGTAGTGTATATATTGGCTGCCAGCCGCTTTAATGTTCCTGGGAAGTGACTCAGTTCCTTTGTCCATCGATAGAGAAAGAAAAACAAAAAAATAACAAAAAACAGAGGGTGTAAAAAAAATTAAAGCGACAGTGATTATTAAAAAAAAAAAAAAGATATATAAATATATATATATATATATATATATATATATATATATATATATATATATATATATATATATATATATGTATGTGTGTGTGTATATATATATATATACATATATATATATATATATATATATATACACACATTATGTTATAAAATATATCATGTCATGTCATTATACAATAATTATTATTATATAACAATAAGATACAAATAATAAATATATATATATATATATATATATATATATATATATATATATATATATATATATATTATGTAATAACTTAATTTTACATGACATTAACATTTTAAAGCTTATTTAAGATTTTAGTTCTTTGCTTTAAAAAAGGGAAAAAGTGGCTTCAGTGGCTTTTTTGCCTGTTAAGCAATGGGTGGTCTGGCAAACATTAATATGTTTTACTTCTTTTTTTTTTTTTTTTTAATTAAGATTCTTCCATCTGACAAATTATTTTGCAGTAATACATATTTTCATTGTTTTCATGGGAATGCTCTGTGAATTTTTTTTATTGCTGATTTAGCGCATGAGCTTTGAACTCATAGATTCTGCAATAATAAAAGGCTTATTTTTGGGCAGTGGAAGGTAACTTATGATTGGTTGGGTTGCTACGGGTCACGGCACACAGGCTATTCAGAACAGGTTATTAAATAAGCCTCTATGATATGTAAGCCTTTGAGGAGGTTCAGGATCATTTGCAGGTGTTGTGTGATAGCAATGCATAGAATGTATATGATATATAATACTCTGCCCAATTCCTTCCTCTGAGGCAACCTTTCTCAACCTTTTCCAATCGGGGAACCCTTGAAATCATTTCCAGGTCTCGGGGAAACCCTGTTAAAAGTTATGATATCTGCAGCTCATGATATAAAATATAATTAATGATGGTTGTGAATGGAATAGTGCTTCTCTTACTCTGGAAGTCAGTGGAAAGATGTTCCTTAGCCACTTCCCACCCGCCATATAGCAATATGACGTGCGCAAAGTGGTTGTGTTATCCTGACCAGATGTCATCTGACATGATCAGGATAACAAGCCGCGCCGATCGGTGGTGCTGTGTTAGTCTGACACACCGCAACACTGATCTCGGTAAAGAGCTTCTGACGGAGGCTCTTTACCAGATGATCAGCTGTGTCCAATCAGACACGAGTAGAGGAGAGCCGATCGGTGGCTCTCCTGACAGCGGGGGTGTACTGATTATCAGCACAGCCCGCCCCGATGCAGCCTTTCAGTGCCCATTAGTGTCGCCTATCAGTGCCCATCAGTGCCACTTATGAGTGCCCATCAGTGCTGCCTATGAGTGCCCATCAGTGCTGCATATCAGTGCCACCTATGACTGCCCATCAGTGCCGCCTATCAGTGCCCATCATCAGTGCCCATCAGTACAGCCTCATCAATGCCCATCAGTACAGCCTCATCAGTGCCCATCGGTGAAGGAGAAAACATACTTATTTACAAATTTTTATAACAGCAACGAAGAAAAACTTTTTTTTTCAAAATTCCCCAGAGGTGATCAAATACCACCAAAAGAAAGCTCTATTTGTGGGAACAAAATGATAAAAATGTTGTTTGGCTACAGTGTAGCATGACCGCGCAATTGACATTTAAAAAGCAACAGTGCTGAAAGCTGAAAATTAGCTTGGGCGGGGGGGGATGCCCGGTATTGAAGAGGTTAAATTGGTGGTCAGTGGGGATGAGTTTGGGTTTGGTCTGAACCCAGATGTTAGTTGTCATTACTGGGCCACTGAGCTGTGGGCTGGAGATCCCCTGCCCTGCAACTGCACATTTATAAAGGGGTGGGGATGCTTGTGACATCATTGGCCTAATATGGCAATATGTGCAGATCAGGTCAGTGATGGTCTACTATGTAACTACTGTACGAGCATCGGGATGGTCGATCTCCAACTCACAGCTCATTGGCCGAGCAATGACAACAACTTCCTGGTTCGTGCATACTTGGGTTCATCACCAATGGTCAGTTGGTGATGGAAAATCGTAAGAAAAAGATTTATATTCACATTGGTCTATAGGTGAGTTGCCCTCCTACAACACACATTAGTAGTTAGTAGAAAGAACGTTGTGTTACGTTGGTGGTGAATGTAATGTCTACTGCTGAATGCTGTCAGTACCGGAAGTACCATCAGGTGGAAAATCAGTTCATCCTGTACACTACTTAAAGCGGAGCTCCACCCAAAAAGGGAAGCCCAGCTTTTCTGGCCCCCTCCGCCCCTCCGCCGCCACATTTGACACCTTTTGGGGGAGTGGGTACCTGATTTTGACAGGTACCCATTCCCACTTCCAGCTCACTTCGCCCCCCGCAGGCGGCTCATTGAGAAAGCGCGGCACGATTTGCATATGCACAGTAGGAAACCGGCTGTGAAGCTGCAAGGCTTCACTGCCAGTTTCCCTCAGTCAAGATAACGTCACCAGCATCTGAGAGCTGATTCAAGACTCGGCTCGGGTGAGGATACCGCTGGATCCCTGGACAGGTAAGTGCTCTAATAGTAAAAGTCAGCAGCTACAGTATTTGTAGCTGCTGTCTTTTTTTTTTTTTTTTTGTGGGGGCAGAACTTCTCTTTAAAGTGGTTCTAAAGGGAGAAGGTTTTTTACCCTCATGCATTCTATGCATGAAGGTAAAAAAAACCTCCTGGGTGCAGCTCCCACTCCAGCCCCCCCCCATACTTACCTGAGTCCCAACTCGATCCAGCCATGTGCATGAGAGCAGTGGCTCTCCCGGGTCTCTCTCTCCTTACTGGCTCACACAGCAACAGGAGCCGTTGGTTCTGTCAATCAAGGCCAGTGAGGCAATGAGGAGAGAGCGAGGGGTGTCCATTCAAGGAATCGCAGCTTGGGAGTGAGCCTTCTCGAGTGCCTCCCTAGCGGCTTGCTACTGGGGGCACTTAGCGGGAGGAAGAAGCCAGGACCGCTGCCGGGGAACCCATAAAGATGAGGATCGGGTCTGCTCTGTTCAAAACCATTACACCAAGCAGGTATGTATAACATGTTTTTTTTTTTTTTTTTTTTAATTCTAACCTTTATAATCACTTTAAAGCAGAGCCCCCACCCCCGCCTCCCCTTCCAAAAATTTAAAGTCAGCAGCTACAAATACTGTAGCTGCTGACTTTTAATATTAGGACAATTCCCTGTCCAGGGATCCCACAATGTCGGCACCCCAGCCAATTTTTTAATTGGCTCTCGGGTGCTGCCACCGCCATTCCTTCTAAGAGAAACCGGCACTGAAGCCTTCCAGCTTCACAGCCGGTTCACTGCTGCGCATGCGCGGAGTGTGCTTTCTGAATGACCCTGCAGTGGTGGAAGGAGGAGGGGGCCGAACTTCCAGGCGATCTTGCCGCGGCGAGGTCTCCCAGAAGTGAAGACAAGTGGAGCTTCCCCTTTTGGGGGGAGATTCGCTTTAGCCCAGGTTCACACTGCTGTGGGATTGAAATTGTTTATATTGCAGAAAAAAAAAAAAAAAAAAAAAAACAGTGGTGATCAAGTACCATCAAAAGGAAGCTAAATTTTTTGTGTGAAAAAAATGATAAAAATGAAATTTAGGTAGAGTGTTGCATGACCGAGCAATTGCCAGTTAAAATAACACAGTGCTGAATAGCACAAAATGCTCTGATCATGAAGGGGGTAAACCCTTCCGGAGGTCAAGTGGTTAAAGAACTCCCGGGAAAAAAAAAGCAAGTTTTCTTTCTTTTTTTTCAAATACAAACGCTTTTATTGAGGTAGCAAAAGCATAACAAAGTAATTCAGCATACAGAGGTTATCAGGTATAAAACTATGAAGAACATATACAAAATGGACAGAGTTCCATGTATTCATACATTAAAGGTTTTACAGTGTTCTATATTTCCAAAGAAATTTTTTTGTAGGGTGAATCCTGTCTCTTTTAGTCAAATTATATTGTAGTTCAATTCACATATTCAGAAAGGGTAATTGTATCTGGAACGCTTGTATCTCTGACTTTTGGAACTTATGTTGAAACCATAACCTCTAATAACCAAGTATCATCTATGTAACTTTTTGAACTCATTCTTTGCTATAACAAGAATGAGCATGAAAAGAATGAGGAGTAGAAGAGAAATACAAAAACAAAACAAAAATAAATAAAAAAAAGGAGCAAATTTTGAGATATGCCGTGTACCTTAAAGGGCTAAGGGCCCGTGCAATTGGGAAGGGATGCTTTTTCTTTTTTTCCCCCCTTCCCCTTTCTTTTCCTTCTCCCCCCCCCCCCCCCTACAATCCACTCAGCCACCATATTGTTCCCAGTGATTCCATTTGTGGTCAAATATATGCACAGTATCCATAATAGTATGATGCACTCGCTCCATTAATCTAATTGTTTCCATTCTCTGCAATACCTGCGGCCACGGCACTGTAGGAGTCCGCCAATTCAGTGCTATAGCCCATAGGGCCGCGCAGAATAGTGTATGGGCTAATTTTTGGGATGGTGCCGTGACCTCAGGAATTGGTGCAAAAGGAAGGCACATTGGAGACGTCAATGTAACAAAAGAACCTGTTATTTGGGCTACCTTGAGCCTTCTGCCATATCGGTTGGAGGGCTGGGCAACTCCAAAAGGTATGGAGAAATGAGCCTGTGTCCTGGCAGCCCCTAAAGCAGATGTCTGGAACCATCGGGTAGAACTGGTGTATCTTTCTGGGGGTCAGGTACCATCCGTTTCTATAATAGACATAGAGCGAGTGCATTTATGCATGTTTAGTAGCATATCTGACCATTCTTCTGAGGTAAATTCCTGACCTATGTCTGTTTCCCACCTGATCATCACAAAAGCTTTTTCAGGTAAGTGTACCCCAACTGTAAATCTGTGATATGATCCCTTTATCTCTGGTGGTACTAGAACATATGGATTCATATGTCGTAAATCTGGGCCTGACGTTAAGGGGGTATAATGATTCATAGAAGTGTCTGATCTGGAGATATTTAAAGAACTCTGTCCTTGGGATATTATATTTTACTGAAGGTGGGAGAAAGAACAGAAGTGTGAGTCTTGTATCAAGGAGTTAAGGGTAACTAGAGCGTTCTGCTCCCACCATAAATATTCATTAGGTGAGGTATATGTGAGGGGGAATCTTTTATCTCCTAAGAAGAAAAATAGGGGTGGCCTTGGGGATGAGAGCTTAAATTTCAGATGGTATAATGACCTAATTGGAAAGATTGTGAGACTATACTATTTAGAGGGCTCAATTCCCTGGTCCTGACTGTATTCTGCCAAAGCAGACGTGGAAGGTAGTACGGGCGGACTGAATTATTTTAGATTTGGAGCCAAGTGATCAAGGTTGTCGGGGTGTGCCACTGTGCTGTTTGTGCCAGTCTGGCCACCATAAAGTACCACCATATAAATATCAGGAAGACCTAGACCTCCTTGTGAGAAAGGTCTATGTGATATTAATTTGCCGTATCTAGGTCGCTTACCCCTCCATATAAATTGGTAAACCTCACTCTGGATCTGTTCGATGGTCTAGTGGGAAACATAGACTGGCAAGGCTCTAAAGTAATATAATAGCTTTGGCATGATGGACATCTTAATCGCCGTAACTCTGCCCAATAGGGAGATGGGGAAATTGGACCACAATCTCAGCCATTGTTTAACTTTTGAAAATGCTTGAGGATAGTTAGCATTATACCTCTCTCTGAGCGAAGGAGCTAGGCGAACCCCTAGGTATAGCAGGATTCTATCACTTACAGAGGAGCCAAAGGAGTCTTTTATGTTAGCTATTATGTTATAGGGGACATTTATCGGGAGGGCGGAGCACTTGGACAGATTAACCCCCAGGCCTGAGATTTCATGGAACAAGAGTGTCTTGGCTTCTGCCCAAGTCAAGAGTGTCTTGGCTTCTGTCCAAGTCAAGAGTGTCTTGGCTACTGCCCAAGTCAAGAAGGTCTTGACTTCTGCCCTAGTGAAAAGGGCCTCGGCTTCTGCCCAAGTCAATAAGGTCTTGGCTTCAGCCCTAGTCAAGAGGGTCTTGACTTCTGCCCAAGTAGGTTTTGGCTTCTGCCCTAGTCAATAGGGTCTTGGTTTCTTCCAATGTCAAGAGGGTCTTTTCCTTCTGTACAATCCCTTGAGCTGCTAAGCCCAGCCTGTCATTTATCTGTTGAAGGCTGAGCCTTTTTGCACTCTTAAAGTATATCTAATCCCAAAACTTTATTTCCATATGGATAGAGTAGGAAAGATTTAAACCCCCATTCGATTTTTTTGTCATTCCTTTATTTCTTTCCTGTAAACTAGTGGCGGCCCATGCACTGTGGGCGCACGGGCGCCCCCCCCCCCCCATCCATGCACCCGGGCCCTTTCAGGACGCTGGACGTATGGATTCCTATGGCGGGGCAGGAGGGGGATGGTACTTTTTGAAGCACCTCATTAGAGCCAGAGGCTCTAATAGGCTTCAAAATAGGGTGGGCTCAGGGCGCAGAGAGTGCGCCCTGATCCCACCCAATTGTGTGACGATAGTGAATTAATTTTGGCTATTTTCACACTAACCTTCCTCCCTGCCAATAAGGAGGCAGGGCGTTAGACCTGTGTCCTGATTGGTCAAAGCGCCAGGCCACCCTATTGGATGCCTGGCACTTAGGAAAAGGAGCAGATTCAGCGGAGGAGACACGCGCTTAAGCGGAGGTCGCAGCCTCTCTGGTGCACTCACTGCAATGAGAGGAGCTGCTGCCTGGTGGTGAGTGCTAGGGGGGTCTGTCAGAGCCGCGGGGGTGGGGGGGTGGGGGGTGTTGGGGGTGCTGCTAGCCACGAGCCCCGCAAGTGGGGGGGGTTGGTGGGCACAGTGGCTGCATATGATGGACACAAGTGGCTGCATATACTGGGCACATGTAGCTGCATTTGATGGGCACAAGTGGCTGCATTTGATGGGCACAAGTGGCTGCATATGATGGACACAAGTGGCTGCCCATGCTGTTTGTTGACCAAGGTCCTCTAACAAACCTCTGAGGGCTTCACAGAACAGCTGTTTTTATACTGAGACAACATTACACACAGGTGGACTGTATTTACTAATTAGGTGACTTCTGAAGGCAGTTGGCTCTACTAGATGTTAGTTAGGGGTATCAGAGTAAAGGGGGCTGAATACAAATGCACCCCGCACTTTTCACATATTTATTTGTAAAAAATGTTGAAAACCATTTATCATTTTCCTTCCACTTCACAATTATGTGCCACTTTGTGTTGGTCTATCACATAAAATCCCAATAAAGAACATTTACGTTTTTGGTTGTAACATAACAAAATGTGGAAAATTTCACGGGGTATGAATACTTTTTAAAGGCACTGTATATCAGAGGACTGGATGGTGAGACATACAAATCCTTTTGCAGGTAAAGCAGTGTATTTACCTGTTTGCTTGGAGTTCAGCTTTAAGATAACTGGTGCTCATGAGCCCACATGAAGATGACAGACACCGATGATGCATTTATTGAAGGAAATTACTCTGCTAATTGCACATTTTCATTGTTCTCACATTGAGCGCGGTGTCTGGTTACGGGGTTTTATATAAGCCTCTTGGCACACAAGAGTATTATACACCTTTTCCAGGAAAGAAATGCTAATTTTAGGTAGCCGCTGTGCTGCCGATCTGATTAGCGCTGGTAAATGGAGGCTGGGTGTCAGCACTTATCTCTTCCCCGGGTTCAGCCCTCCTCCCTGCACACTGATAAGATGTCAGATAATAACCATGATGTTTGAGAAAATGTCAGCAAAGCATTAATTTCATATTAAGGCCAAAGCTGACATCACTCCTGAATCTCATATTTCTGTCCGGTGCAGAAAAACTCAGAAATCGCTTAATATCAGGAAGAGCCAGACAACGAACTGCAACAATATTTTATTTCCACTAATCTCTGAAATCTGTACCCCCCAAAAAGGCACGTTTCCCCATGGTTGACTTAACAGGGGTGGCCTTTCCATTAAGGGCGCAGGGGCGCCGCCTCCCTCCTCTGTCCATTGTCTCCACCCCCCATATCCATGCGTCCGGCCCCTTTCAGGACGCCGGGTGCATGAATTCCAATGCGGGGTGGGTGGTTTTTAAGCAACCATTAGAACCAGAGGCTCTAATAGGCTTCAAAATAGGGTGGGCTCGGGGCATTGAGAATGCGCTCGGAGCCCACCCAGGTGTGTGAGAATAGCAAATAAATATTAATCTGCTAATGAATATTCGCTATTCTCACACTGAATCGCCTCTCCGCCAATCAGGAAGAGCAGGTCCAAGACCCGTTTTCCGATTGGCCGTAAGGAGAAGCGTTCTGATTGGCCGCAGAGGAGGAGGGAGGAGACGGAAGCCGTGGAGCAGGGGAAGGAGAAGCTGCTCGTGATGCGCGCGGAGGAGAGCTGGGGGAAGCCACCCGTGATTGCCCTCCATGGATGGGGTAAGTGCACCGATCGACCAACCCGGGGGAGGGGGTGCACTTTTTTCTGCCCCCCCCCCCCCCCAAAAAAAATTACCACCACTGTGACTTACCATTCCTTGTTCTCTGTGTGGTGACGGCCATCTTCGTAAAGTCAGGGCTCTGCTTCCTCATGTCAGTGCTGTCCCCCTGATGACTGGTGTTCTGATAACTGATGAGATAATAATCAAGAAGCAGGATAGGTGGAGGAAGTTCCAATCCACATAATGAATGAAACAATAGCAGGGAGATTCTTGCATTGCAGGTTTTTAGGTACAGCTTCCCCTCCAGGCAGGGTTTAAAGGAGAAGTACTGACAAAGCTTGTTTGGCTGTAACTCTCCTGTGGATCACCGGAGTGGAGTTCGTTCTGAACTCCTGTGACCCGTTTTCAGCAGACAGCAGGCTGAAGCCCGCTGTCGGCTGATGTCATAGAGCCAGTCCAGACTCGGGCAAGATCGCGGGAATGAAGTTGGAATTCGCCCACATGCCTGGACTAGTACCTTAGCGAGCTGCTGAGAGCCTGAGCTGGCCGCTCCACCCCTCCACAGCCCAGAGCTTCAGTGAGCGCGGGGAAGGGGGGCAGAGCAAAGAGACAGTCACCAGCTCATTGCTCAGGGAGCTGTGAGAACCAAGTGATCAAGGGTGTTCGATCGCTCGGTTCTCAGTGTTCGAGGCGCTGGGGGTCAGATGCAGCATCCACCTAGGTAAGTATAATTCTTAAATAAACCCCCCTACAATACTTCTCTGTTAACGCCTTCACATCAGAGCCTCTAGAAAAGAGAACAGCAAGCAGCACAGTAGCGGCATCACCAAATAAAGTATTGCTTAGGAACAATAACCATTTCCCCTATAATACAGCAAATCTTCACTTTTTGCATTCAGTTCCACTTTAGTGTCTTCATTTTTCTGTATTTTTTAATCGCTATGGTAATGATAACTCCTTCGGCCATGATATATAAATGATATAAAATACATCATCTAAGCCACATACACTATATTACCAAAAGTATTGGGACGCCTGCCTTTACACGCACATGAACTTTAATGGCATCCCAGTCTTAGTCCGTAGGGTTCAATATTGAGTTGGCCCACCCTTTGCAGCTATAACAGCTTCAACTCTTCTGGGAAGGCCGTCCACAAGGTTTAGGATTGTGTCTATGGGAATGTTTGACCATTCTTCTAGAAGCGCATTTGTGAGGTCAGGCACTGCTGTTGGACGAGAAGGCCTGGCTCGAAGTCTCCACTCGAATTCATCCCAGAGGTGTTCTATTGGGTTGAGGTCAGGACTCTGTACAGGTCAGTCAATTTCCTCCACCCCAAACTCGCAACCATATGGCCCAGGAGCCTGGACGGGCACCCGGCTCAGCCTTTTAGCTAGCCGCTAAAAGCCTGAGCCGCTCCTGTCCCCTCCGCAGCTCAGCACTCCAGTGAGAGTCGGGGGGGGGGGGGGGGTTGGGCAGAGCAGAGAGTTGGTGACTGACGGCTCACAGAGTTCTGAGAACTGAGCGACCAGAGGTGTTTGCTCGCTCAGTTCTCAGTCTTAGAGCTGGCAGGGGACAGATGCTGCATCCACCTAGGTAAGTAAGATTCTTTAAGAAAAAACTTCTCTTTTAAGTTATTACTAAAACCAGTGTAGCACCCTGGTGTTACCCAGAGTTGCTCCTAAATTTACCTGTCAGGTATAGCTGCCTTGGCTAATTGTTGAGGATCAATTGATTTCACTCTAAGTCTGCAATTGCTGCACTTCTTTCTTTTGCCACTAGGTTGCCAGGTACCTAGTGGCATTAGATATGAGAGGGGCAATGCAAGGTCAGATTATGGGTATGTGTATCCCAGCCAATGGGCAGGGGTTTTCTTAAATCTCTTGGCCTGCTGGGAGAGCCTATATATTTGGGCTGTCTGGGTGGACGTGTGTTGTATTGCCTGGGCTGCTAGGTCAAGGATTGTGCCTATCCCGGGCACATCTGGCTGCTAGGCTGTTTGAGGGCCTATCCAGAAGCAAGAGAGTGGAAGCTGTCGCTAGTAAGGGACCATCAGCCTTATTACCAGGGACCTCAGTGAGTAACTGAAGCAAGTACCGGAGCAATATTATCACCAACCGGGGACGGTGAAGAATCTGGAAACTTCAGTGGGTATCAAGCCAGGGACCCAGCCAGCGGAGGTGATGCTTGCAGTATCTTGAGTGTCAAGCTACGGACCCAGCAGAGAGGCGGGGGTGACGCTTGAGGAAGATAATACCGTGAAGATTGGAGGAGCTCAGGGGATTCAGTGGCAGTGAATCAGAGGGTCTAGTGAGAGAGAGAGAGACTAGGAGTTCAGTGGGCTGAAGAACTACAAGAAGTGATTGTAGTGGAAGTGAAGGAACTGTTATACTTTGTGTTAGGAACTGTTAATGACTGTAGCCATAGGAGACAGCTTTCCTACACATGCAGATCTGACATCTTGCTGGATGCCTTTCCCTCCATGGCTGTCCTCCTGTTGAAGTCTCAGGGTCTGCCAATTGATCTTGCAACTACATAAGGGTGTCCTGGCCCTAACCCTCTCTCCCAAAGTTCTGTTAAGAGAAATAAAAAGTAAGAAGTGTCTGGCGCCCAATCAATCTACCTTGCACTACACCAACTATGCCATGCAACCCACCATATACAGAGGGATGTCAGCTATCTCTGGACCTGGAGGTTCTCATCAGATCGAAGGAGGCCTGGGACCTTGCTACACCAGTAATAATCGAATGCAGAGGCTATTATTTAAAATGATAAAGAGTAGATACATAGTCTTACAGATACAACAGGTGCATTGAGGGCAGCCATACTGCTGATTCGGCTTGCAATGAAATTTGAATTTGACCCCCCCCCGGATCTAAGCTCCTGGAAATGTAGTCAGTTGCAGCTAGTCCTTCCCCATGTGCAACTTGGACCGTATATGACTGGTCTCTTTCCTCAACATAAGCAGAAGCCAGTCAGTTTGGCTCCTGCTTGGGTGATCTCTGTGTAGGCTTTCTCTATATACAATGCAAAGTCTTCATAATATGTCCTAATCTTTAATGCTGCTACACATATCTGGTAATGGGTCCATTGTTCTAGTATGGGGAGGAAGTTCACATTTGGGGCGATGCAGGGTTTGCCTCGAACTCTTTGAGCTTCAGCAAATGGGTGAGCTAAATGGCCGGTTCACCTGCTTGTAATAGCAGACCTGTGCAGGAAGTCGTTCATTAGTGGCAACATTACTACCGCCACTAATGAAGGACAGCTTCCCGCTCGGGGCTGGTAGACATGTGCGGTTCGTTTAGTTCTGAATGGAAATTTGGACACATTTTTCATTACGCATCCGCATTTCTGAATTACAATAGTAACGAAGTTAAATTAATCCGAAATAAAGAATCAAAAGTTTGGATGAAATTCAAATTCAAATCTTTTTCGAATTGAATTAAAATAGTTTTCAAATCAAATTCGAATTGTTTTTGAATCAAATGTGAATTTCCAAAGAGAATAAAATAGAGTAGATAATAAATGAATAGAATAGACAAGAATAGAATAGACAATAAAATAATATAATATAATAGAGTAAAACATAACAGAATACAAAATAAAAGAATAGAAAAAAGTGATAGAATAGAAAATAAAAGAATAACATAAAACAGAACAAATAGAATAGAAAATAAAAGAACAGAATAAAATAGAATAGAGAATATAGGAATTGAATAAAATAAAAAATAGAATAGAATAAAATAGATTATAACCATCTTCTGAAATTCGAATTTCAAATAGAATAAATTTGAATTTGAATAGAATAGAAAAGAATGTAATAGAATAGAAATGATAAAAATATAAGCATTTCCCAGAATTCGAATAAAATAAATTAGAATTTTAATACAATAGAAAATCATAGATTAGAAAAGAATAGAAAATAAAAGACTAGAATTGGCTAGAATAGAAAAAAAAAAAATAGAATAGAATAGAAATCCACACTCCGGTTGTTACTCTTAAAATTTCTTCATTTTATTGAATAGCCACAGTGAACAAACTCAGATTAAGTCAGTTGACGCGTTTCAGCCTATAAGGCTTTAGTCATAACTACTTAGTCATAACCACTGGTTATGACTAAGTGGTTATGACTAAGTGGTTATGACTAAGGCCTTATAGGCTGAAACGCGTCAACTGACTTAATCTGCTTTTGTTCACTGTGGCTATTCAATAAAATGAAGAAATTTTAAGAGCAACAACCGGAGTGTGGATCATTTTTTCTACATTACTGTTTCTTCTTCCAGAAGTGCATTTGTGAGGTCAGGCACTGATGTTGGACGAGAAGGCCTGGCTCGCAGTCTCCGCTCTAATTCATCCCAAAGGTGTTCTATCGGGTTAAGGTCAGTCAAGTTCCTCCACCCCAAACTCGCTCATCCATGTCTTTATGGACGTTGCTTTGTGCACTGGTCCAAATAATTTGGTGGAGGGGGAATTATGTTGTGGGGTTGTTTTCCAGGGGTTGGGCTTGGCCCCTTAGTTCCAGTAAAGGGAACTCTTAAGGTGTCAGCATATCAAGACATTTTGGGTATTATATTGCGTCTGTGTGCACTAAAATTAATTACAGAATATTTAAAAAAATAATAATTTGCGTTCCAAAAACCACTACACAAATACCATGTGACATTAAAAAAATTGCAAAACCCAGCATTTTATTCTACAGGGCCTCTGCTAAACAAAATAATAATTTTCTAGCAAAAAAGTGCCAGAAAAAGGCCTGGTCTTCAAGTAGTTAAAGTAAAAGTAAAAGTAAACTTGGAGTTAGGCTTTGGAATGAAATTAGTTGATTCAATGATGGCAAAGTGGAGTGCTCCAAAGAGCAAATTTTACTTGCCCATGGTCATATTATTGGACTATTAGGGTGAAGGAACAATTAGATTGTATGAAGAGCCTAGCAGCATGCACACTCTTCTTTCTCTGATTACACAACTGTGGAGCTAATGGCAAAGTTATGTTCGGCAGTTCAGAGTTCATGTAAAACATCTCCATCTCTAACCAGCTTTCTTTTTCTAATGTCCTACAATGTACTCGAGACCTTGGAGTTATCGGAATACTTAAAGGGTTTCAGAGAAAATTGTGAAAGAATATGATAGGAATGTGTACAGGAATTTTTATTGGAATGTGTGAAAGAATGCATTATCTTCTGAAGATCCAAGGACTCATGTCATATATTTGAGGTTTATTTATTTTTCTATGTTTCACACCTTTTTTTTTTTTCTCACCATATCTTTTTTTTTTTTTTTTGCATTCTTTTATTCATAAATTGTAAAGTATTACAATGCAAAGAAAACTTATATAAAAAGCACTCACTACAAACATCAGTAATATATAAATGAATATTTGAATAATAAAAAATGTAAATAAATAATAACAATAATAAAACAAATAAAATAATAATAGCAAATAACAAATAAATAAATAATAATTTTAAATTTGCCTCTCCTTGTCATAATATGGACAAAAATAATAAGAGTAAATGCAGTGTTAAAATGATATATTACATTGACACGAGATTATACAATGAATGATGAGGTAATAGATGGAATAATCTAGGAGAATAAAAAAAAAAAAGAAAAGTAAAATAAAATAAAATAAATAAATAAAATGTATATAATAAAATATACAGAAGGATTATGGAGGGTGAAGATGGGGCAATGTTGGGCAGATTATTACCCTGATCCAGTTAAGAAGAATATTTATGGCATTGGTTTTATTAATTAATATTAGTCCCTAGATATAAGGATATTATATAGGCGATAAACGATGCAAACAAAATCTACCTTGGCTCCCCCGTAGAAAAGGGGGTAGAGCTAGACAGGATTTGGATGTACTCTTCAGAATAGGAGAAGTCCTTCCAGGGGGACCATACATTTCTAAATTTAATGGTGGTTCCTGTAAGAATACTGATAAGGCTTTCCATATGTTCTATATCATGAATTCTATAGAACCAATGCCACATAATGGGAGGCGATGAGGATTTCCAAAGAACTGGAATGCATATTTTCCATTGAACATTCCATTCCATGTCCACTGTATCTTGGTGTAGTGTTTTAACTAGAATTTGAAGCAATTCAGGGCAATGAAATTGCAATCACAAATTTTTATTGACGTGCCCCGTTTATAACGGCTTCAGGTCAATCCCCTTACTTTACCTGTGATACCCTTCAATTATTTCAATTTTTGATCCTCTAGTTTTTTTTAAAATAGTTTTTCTATGGACGTTCCTTGAGATCATTGATCATTGCGTTGATGTTTCCTATATACATTTCATTTTTATAAAGCATTTGTAAAGGTTTTTTTTTTTTAAATAACAAATATGTCATACTTACCTGCTCTGTGTAATGGTTTTGCACAGAGCAGCCCTGATCCTCCTCTTCTGGGGTCCCCCGCCGGCACTCCTGGACCCTTTCCCTAGCCACTTGCTATAGGAGCACTCGTTCATGCTTGCTCCCGTCCATAAGACACAGAGAGCGTGGTTCAGCCTCACCCTCCCTTCCTTCCTCACCAGTTGTGATGGACTGCAGAGGGAGCCAATGGCTCTTGCTGCTGCGTCTCTGCCAATGAGGAAAGAGAGACCCGGGAGACCTGCTGCTCTGGTGCACTTCGCTGGATTGAGATTGGTCTCAGGTAAGTATCAAAGGGCTGAGAGGGGAGCTGCACACTGAAGTTTTTTTACCTTAATGCATAGAACGCAAGAAGGTAAAAAACCTTTGGCTGTTAGAACCGCTTTAATATTCCTGGTTATTATTATTATTATCATTGAATATATATATATATATATATATATATATATATATATATATATATATATATATATATATATATATATATATTATTATATTATTATTATTTTACAGGATTTATATAGCGCCAACAGTTTATATATATATATATATATATATATATATATATATATATATATATATATATATATATATATATATATATATTATATACATACATACATACATGTAGTTTAAGTTTATGCAATCACCTTATGGCTATTTTTTATATGCACTAAATTTAACACACTCTGTTTAATTTGCATTGTCCCTTCTATTTCTGTATATGGATGATGTAATTATTTTAATTAAAAAAAATAGTCTAAGTACCCTTTTCCTAATCGATATACGGCTGTCACATGATCCAGATCTTTCCCAGCCTGTCTGCAGGAAAGCATAAGTAGGAGGAGCTTCTAGTCCTCTGCTGCTGGTCACATGTTCAAAAGAAAAAAAAAAAACAGCCTTTGGAATATAGAGTAAAAAAAATGAATTTATATCAATAAACTGTTTTAAATTGTCATACAAATATATATATTTGAAATTTAAATATTTATTATTTCATGGAAATAACATGGTGTGGGCAGATTTCTGCCAGTCACAGGATGTGTTATACCTATTAATAAGAGGGAGGTGAAGCCTCCATTAATCTACATGTAATATTCCGCCCCAATTGTGTTTAGCTGGTTAATGGGAGGGGGGGGGGAGTGGGCTGTCATTTACCACTGTGTATACGCCCACATGCGTGACTCTATAGTCACACTCTATAGGCTGCTCAGATGTGATAGGGAGGAAATGCACAGCATAGAAACTCACTGAAAACTGAGCATGTGCAGAGCTGCCAACACTGCTCTGAAAAATTCCCAACTGCAGTGGGGACATGGACAGAAGAGAGAGATATAGAGCAGCAGGATCACCCAGGTTTTTTGCAGAATACACAAAATGATTCCCATATTGATTGAGTGAATACGAACAGCATTTAATAGACCTTTTACTGAAGGTTTTTTATGATGTGGGTTTAGTGACATTTTAACATGATTCATATATTTTAAGACTATTAAATGCAATATGATTTTTTTTTCTTTTGCTAATCTTTTTTTTTTATGTATGTTTTACAAATAACTTGGGTGCTTTTGTGTAAGTTATCATGCTTCCTTTTTCTGTATGCTAGGCCTAAAAAAAGAGGATGCATTTCCCTTAAAATGCGTTGCCTTATCTTGATACACTATGTCAATAAAAATGTGGACTAAAGTTCCTGAAGTAGATTTAATCAGAGGTAAAAACAGAAAAAGTTTGCCGACATCCCTATATCAACAATTGCAATGCGTAAGAACCCCCATTTTAGGACTTTGTAGGCAACCATACACAAGTGTGTTAAAACAACATTATGTCAAATTTTAATGCCTGTTACTTTGCTTGCCACTCTGCCTGGTCACTACGGAGGAGCATGGTGTTTATTTTACCCCCATAGCTCTCTCTTTCCCTGAGGGGGTAGTCCACTTTGAGAGGTTCATATTAGGTGGCCTTAGTGTGTCCTTCCTTGCTCCGGTTTAGGACTTTGGCAGCAACCTCGGTTTGGAAAAATATACAGTGCCTTAAAAAAGTCTTGCCACAGATTCTCAATTGGATTTACAGTAGGTTTAGACTTTGAGAGGGCCATTCTAACACATGAATATGCTTTGATCTAAACCATTCCATTGTAGCTCTGGCTGTATGTTTAGGGTCGTTGTCCTGCTGGAAGGTGAACCTCCATCTCAGTCTCAAGTCTTTTGCAGACTGTAACAGGTTTTCTTCTAAGATTGCCCTGTATTTGGCTCCATCCATCTTCCCATCAACTCTGAACAGCTTCCCTGTCCCTGCTGAAGAAATCCATCCCCACAACATGATACTGCCACCACCATGTTTCACAGTGGGGATGGTGTGTTCAGGGTGATGTGCAGTGTTAGTTTTCCGCCACACATAGCGTTTTGCCTTTAGGCCAAAAAATTCAATTTTGGTCTCATCTGACCAGAGCACCTTCTTCTACATGTTTGCTGTGTCCCCCACATGGCTTCTCACAAACTGCAAACGGGACTTCTTATGACTTTCTTTCACCAATGTCTTTCTTCTTGTCACTCTTCCATAAAGGTCAGATTTGTGGAGAACACGACTAATAGTTGTCCTGTGGACAGATTCTCCCACCTGAGCTGTGGATCTCTGCAGCTCTTCCAGAGTTACCATGGGCTTCTTGGCTGCTTCTCTGATGAATGCTCTCCTTGCCCGACCGGTCAGTTTAGGTGGACGGCCATGTCTTGGTAGGTTTGCAGTTGTGCCATACTCTTTCCATTTTCGGATGATGGATTGAACAGAGCTCTGTGAGATGTTCAAAGCTTGGGATATTTTTTTACAACCTAACCCTGCTTTATACTTCTCCACACCTTTATCCCTGACCTGTCTGGTGTGTTCCTTGGCCTTCATGATGCTATTTGTTTACTAAGGTTCTCTAACAAACTTCTGAGGGCTTCACAGAACAGCTGTATTTTATACTGAGATTAAATTACACACAGGTGGACTCTCTATTTACTAATTAGGTGACTTCTGAAGGCAATTGGTTCCACTAGATTTTATTTAGGGGTATCAGAATAAAGCGGACTGAATACAAGTGCACACCACACTTTTCAGATTTTTATTTGTAAAAAAAAGTTTGAAAACCATTTATCATTTTCCTTCCACTTCACAATTATGTGCCACTTTGTGTTGGTCTATCACATAAAATCCCAATAAAACACATTTCAGTTTTTGGTTGTAACATGAGAAAATGTGGAAAATATCAAGGGGTATAAATACTTTTTCAAGGCACTGTATGGCGGTATATGGATTTTATTAAAATTATGGCTTTATCATTTGCATCTTTATCTTCTATAAAAAACCCTACCCCCTTATCCTGTACACCCCATGAAGGAGGAAAGCAGGCTTTCTGAAATGTGTTGGGTATTCCCTACTAGAGAGCTACTACTCCAACATACTGTTGTCAGTAGGGACATGGGGTATTGTCTATATCCAAATCTTGTAACATCATGTAAAGTTATTTTATAGCATTTGTCAAGCATACAGTCGCAAATGTCTTTTATCCAATGTACTTTTATCTTTTTTTTTTTTTTTTTTACAATAAAGTTTGGCACAATGTTATTTAAGCATACTTGTATATGATTGCCTACAAAGCCCCAAAATGGGGGATCTTACGCATTGCAAAATTTCTTGCAATGCAAAGTGTTATGAACTTTTCTACTGGGTGCTCTTCAACGCTCATCCCCAGGTATTACACCAACCTGATTAGGCATGTGCATTTCGTTTCGTTCCGAATCGAAATTCGGACGAATTTTTCATTATTCGGAAATTCGGATGCATCCGAATTTCCGAATTACAAAAGTAAAGAATTTAAACGAATCCGAAAAAAAAACGAACGAATTCGAAAACATATTCGAATCGAATTCGAAAACATATTCGAAAACATATTCGAATCGAATTCGAAAACATATTCGAATCGAATTCGAAAACATATTCGAAAACATATTCGAATCGAATTCGAAAACATACTCGAATTCGAAAAAAATAGAAAACGTTTTTCTAAAAAAAAACAATAAGATAGAATATAAAATAATAAAGCAATAGAATATATATATTATATATTCTGTAATAGTCTTTTCAATTCGAATTCATTCTATACGAAATTCGAATTTCGGTACATGGTTTCTGAAGTTTGAATTTCGTATAGAATGAATTCAAATTTGAATAGAAAAGATAGAAAACAGAATAGAAGAAAATATAATATATATATTATATTTTCGTCTATTCTGTTTTCTATCTTTCCTATTCAAATTCGAATTCATTTTATAAGAAATTCAAATTTCGGAAGATGGTTATATATATATATATATGTGTGTGTGTATGTGTATATTATATATATATATAGTTTACTTTTTCAAATTCAGTTATTGTTTTTTTCAAATGCGGTAGAATTTTTTCAAATTTTATAGTTTTTTTCAAATGTAGTAGAAATTGTTCAAATTTGACAGTTTTTTTTTAATGTGGTAGAATTTTTTCGAATTTGATATTTTTTTCGAATGTAGTAAAATTTTTTTTGAATTTGATAGTTTTTTTTGAATGTGGTAGAATTTTTTCGAATTTGACAGTTTTTTTCGAATGTGGTAGAATTTTTTCGAATTTGACAGTTTTTTTCGAATGTGGTAGAATTTTTTCGAATTTGATAGTTTTTTTCGAATGTGGTAGAAATTTTTCGAATTTGACAGTTTTTTTTCGAATGTGGTAAAATATTTTCGAATTTGATATTTTTTTCGAATGTGTTAGAATTTTTTCGAATTTGACAGTTTTTTTCGAATGTGGTAGAATTTTTTCGAATTTGATAGTTTTTTCAAATGTGTTAGAATTTTTTCGAATTTTATAGTTTTTTTCGAATGTGGTAGAAATTTTTCGAATTTGACAGTTTTTTTTCGAATGTGGTAGAATTTTTTCGAATTTGATATTTTTTTCGAATGTGTTAGAATTTTTTCGAATTTGATATTTTTTTCGAATGTAGTAAAATTTTTTTTGAATTTGATAGTTTTTTTTGAATGTGGTAGAATTTTTTCGAATTTGACAGTTTTTTTCGAATGTGGTAGAATTTTTTCGAATTTGACAGTTTTTTTCGAATGTGGTAGAATTTTTTCGAATTTGATAGTTTTTTCGAATGTGTTAGAGTTTTTTCGAATTTTATAGTTTTTTTCGAATGTGGTAGAAATTTTTCGAATTTGACAGTTTTTTTTCGAATGTGGTAGAATTTTTTCGAATTTGATATTTTTTTCGAATGTGTTAGAATTTTTTCGAATTTTATAGTTTTTTTCGAATGTGGTAGAAATTTTTCGAATTTGACAGTTTTTTTTCGAATGTGGTAGAATTTTTTCGAATTTGATATTTTTTTCGAATGTAGTAAAATTTTTTTTGAATTTGATAGTTTTTTTTGAATGTGGTAGAATTTTTTCGAATTTGACAGTTTTTTCGAATGTGGTAGAATTTTTTCGAATTTGACAGTTTTTTTCGAATGTGGTAGAATTTTTTCGAATTTGATAGTTTTTTTCGAATTTGTTAGAATTTTTTCGAATTTGATAGTTTTTTCGAATGTGGTAGAATTTTTTCGAATTTGACAGCTTTTTTCGAATGTGTTAGAATTTTTTCGAATTTGATAGTTTTTTTTTCGAATACGGTCGAATTTTTTCGAATGCGGTCGAATTTTTTCGAATTCGAATACGAAATGAAACAAATTCCGAAAACGAATGTAATGAATGCAACGAATTTAACTAAACGAATTTAGTTAAATAACGAATCGAAACGAAACTAAACTAAACGAATTTTTTCATCCTGCACATGTCTGAACCTGATCATGTAACTGTTACTTAATAGTATTGCCATGACACTTGACCTGTACACACCATCGACCTCCAGACGGCTCCCCTATTGGGTGGAGGTTCTATGCTCTTTTTAGAGTCATTTGAATCTAGGAATTTCGGTTGGACCATCACTGTTGAGGAGTGGAATCACCCCATTTGGAGCAACCTACTTCCTATCAACTCTTAAAGCGGTTGTATACCCGCAAATTTTTTTTTTTTTTTCTACCCCTGTAAAGCAAAAGGCATAATGAGCTAGTATGCGCTGCATACTAGCTCATTATGAAATATTTACCTTAGAACGAGGCGTCGGTATCTTACCTGGTCCACGCCGAGGGAGCTGTCATGTTGCCTCGGCGTGTCTTCCGGGTATCGCGGTTCCAGCGCTGTGAGTGGCTGAAACCGCGATGTCGTCACTCCCGCGCATGCGCGCGGGAGATTTCTTACTCGGCAAGGTCCGGCAGTTGCCGGCCTTCAGCCGAGAATCCCCTGTGCGCATGCGCTGCTGCAGTCAGCGGCTCATCGCAAGGGGAATATCTCCTAAACAGTAAAGGTTTAGGAGCAATTTTTTTTACCTACAGGTAAGTCTTATTATAGGCTTACCTGTAGGTAAAAGTAAAAAAAATGACTATACTACCGCTTTAACCCTGAGGCATTCGGCCTACACAAGTCTGACTGACCCACTACTGCTGGTAAGTGGGTCCACCGTATCCGGTAAGAGTACCCATCTACACTCTTTTGATAGAGGATTTCCTTGTTTCTACAGCTCCACAGCGAGTCACATATTGTTTGCACTGCCACTAATTTCATTGAGAAGTCACAAGCCATGTACCAGATGGACAATTCTTTCCCAGCAGTTTTTCTTATGTTTATTTGAACTTTCACATTTTTCACATCAGTGAATATTGGACTTTTGCACGCTCACTTATATTAGTTCATATGTTCATATACCTTTATTATTTCATTTCATTGCTGTTATATTATCACATTGAGCGCTACACTTGTTTTTTCAATTTTGTTTGGACTTTGTTTGTTTCAGTGTTAGCAGCTTGTTTGTTACATTTAGGTTTAGCGCAGTAATTTCCCCAATTTTAACCTACCTAATCTGAGTGCACACCAGATATGGTCTAAAAGAAAAGTAAAGGAATCTTTTTTTTTTCATATAAATACTTACTTAGGTGGATGCAGCATGGGTCTGATGCTGCATCTGTCCCCCCGGCACCTCTACACTGAAAACCGAGCGATCGAACATCGCCAATAACTCGGTTTTCAGTGCTCTGTGAGCAGAGAGATGCAGACTGTCAGTCACAGCTCTCTGCTCATCTCCCTTCTCGCTTATTTGAGCGCTGAGCTGTGGAGGGGGTGGAGTGGGCCATTTCAGCCTCTCAGTGGCTCACTGAGAGGCTGAGACAAGTGTAAGTCCAGGCACCTGGAGGATCCAGACTTCCATTGTCGGGATGATGCGGTGTCATCAGCAGAGAGTGGACTTCAGTCCACTCTCTGCTGAAAAGGGGTCACAGGAGTGCAATACGAATTGCACTCCTGTGATCCATAGGAGAAGTACAGCCAAACGAGCTTTGGCTGGACTTCTTTAATTCCATAGTTACATTGGACCAGCTGACAATATGCCATGGTCAGGGATCAGGCTCGGAGACCAGTACCTATAGCAGTAGAGGGTCTCCTGCTGACTAGCTGGATCAGCACACAAGTAGGTCACCCTCCTGGATGACGTGGGCTAACCTATGGTGCAAGTTGTAAGCACTAACCAGTGTTCACCAGAGCTCCTGAGAGTGGAGAAGGGTTTTATTGCATGTTAGTACCATGTCGTGGTCTTCTGGATCACCCCACCAGCAGCCAGAGATCACTAACAAATGGTTGCATGTTGGGTTCAAGCGGAACAAGCCAAGGCCGGTAATGAATAGTAGTGAAGATTTGGACGGTAGCAGGAAAGACAAGAGCAAGATATTAGCTGGAGAAGAGCAAAATCTGGCACACAGGAAGTACAAAAGCGTAGGTAAAATCGGAAGTTCATGGGAGGAGCAAGGAGTTCAAGGTACACCAGAAACAAGGCACAAGGCAGGATTGTCCAGAGGATCAGACAAGATGCTAACCAGCAGCTCATGTGGCTCAGCAAGAAGAACTACTTCCGGATGTAGGAGATGTTGTGGGTTCAGATCCCAGTGCTGGCCCAATAACTGTAATAGTTGGCGCTACTAGAGTGTAGAGTGAAAACGCACCTAAATGTAGTATATGGAACAATCTTTAATAAACACTAAGTATGTAACTTAGATAAAAACAAAGAATAAGGCAAAGCCCCTGGCCCGGACGGTTTCTCCCTCCAATATTACAAAGCCTTCACTGACCCCCTAGCTTCTAAACTTCTGGACACGTTTAACGCCCTTTCGGACCCCCAAACTAAATCTGATAGAATGCTAGCTGCGCAAATAGCGGTGATTCCCAAGGAGGGCAAAGACGCTTCCTTAGTCGCAAACTACCGACCGATATCTTTATTAAATGTTGATATTAAAATTTACGCGAAAATCTTAGCAAACAGACTACTACCACTGGTGCCCGACCTTATATCTTTAGATCAAGTCGGCTTTGTCCCTGGGCATGAAGCTAGGGACAACGTCATCCGCACACTGAATCTACATCACTGGCTCACGACTTCCAATACACAAGGATTCTTTCTCTCACTTGATGCAGAAAAGGCGTTCGACAGAGTGGCCTGGGACTACATGCAGGAGGTGCTCACTGCCATAGGCCTGGGGACCCGCATGCTGTCATTTATTATGGCCCTTTACAGGGGCCCCTCTGCAGTGGTAAAAGTCAATGGCCACCTGTCGGACGCCTTTCCCATTAGTAACGGCACACGCCAGGGATGTCCACTTTCACCACTGATATACGTCTTAACCCTGGAACCCTTCCTCAACAGGCTGAGAAGCAACCCAAATATCCAGGGGATCACTGTGAAGAATAGAGAGCTTAAGGTCGCTGCTTTCGCAGACGACATTTTGCTCTCCCTGCAACTGCCCCATATCTCTCTGCCCAATCTCCTCAAAGATATTGAATACTTTGGTACCTTATCAAACCTCAAAATTAATTATACCAAATCACAGGCCCTAAACGTCTCCCTCCCTTCCCAGACAGTGACACATTGCCAAGACTCATTCCCGTTTCGATGGGAACATGATACACTTACATACTTAGGCATTCGAATCCCCACCCACCTGTCAGATCTATACTCAAAAAATTTCCATCCGCTCCTCCTTCAGACACAAAAACACCATAAGGACTGGAAAGGCCTAAATGTCTCCTGGTTCGGACGCTCTGCCTTAATTAAAATGATAATCCTGCCTCGCTTACTTTATCTTATGCAATCGATCCCTATCTCCATACCAGCAAGCTTTTTTAAATCCTACCGGAAGGCATGTTCTGCTTTCCTGTGGAAGGATTCTTCACCTCGCATTAAATACTCCAGACTCACACTAGCTAAATCTAAAGGAGGAATAGGTCTACCTGACCTCCAAAAATATTACTCCGCTTGTCATCTCACAAGGATCGCTGACTGGAACATCCATGCCTCTAAAAAGGCATGGGTCTTCCTAGAGAGGTCCTTCTCGTCAGGACCCTTACACCTTCTCCCATGGTTAGCTCCTCGGAACTGGCCCCATACCCTCTTAACCCACCCCCTTATACATTCTACACTTCTGACTTTTAGAAAGACCATGATAAGGGGTTCATCCACCCCTCCCCCGGGCCCCCTAACTACTCTCCGGGGGAAACCTGACTTTCCACCGGGGACCTCTGCAGATTTTTTAAGTCAGGAGTGGCCATTCGAAGACGTCCTAGCTCTTCAATTCTATTCCAATGAGAAGCCCTTATCCTTTGAAACTTTAAAGTCTAACACCAAGACGCTCTCACTTTCCTTTTGGACTTATAGACAAATCCGTCATTTCCTCACAACCCATTCCAGTCAGTCGGACTGGACACGACAACTTACGCCCTTTGAATCCTTATGCCATCGTAAACAGCCGCAAAGACACTTAATCTCCCTTCTGTATACCTTTCTTTCAGAAACCCCAACGCAGACCCCCGCCCCCTCACAGGTTTCCTGGAGTGGAGATCTTCAAAGGTCTCTTTCCATGGAAGACTGGAACATTATCTATGAGTACACACACAAGGGCTCTTTGAACGTTGCCATCCAAGAAAATGGCTACAAGGTGATCACAAAATGGTATAGGACTCCGTCACGTATCCACAAATTTTCCCCTAATATTCCTGATACCTGCTGGAGATGCGTGTTGGGGGTGGGAACTATGCTTCATGTGTGGTGGGATTGCGTGAACATTCAACCCTTTTGGAGGGAGGTTCACGGTCTCATCTCACATATCACTACCTACACCTTGGACTACACCCCGTCCCAATTTCTCCTACACCTCACATCGCTACCCAAAAAAGATTACTACAAATCACTGCCGATGCATATGGTTAATGCCGCTAGACTTTGCATACCCAGACATTGGCGCTCCACCAACATTCCAACAGTCAGGGAATGGTTTGCACGGATTTCCTCCATAAAAGAAATGGAGGAACTAATCTTTACCTCACAAGACAGGATGCATAAATTTTCAACCACATGGGCCTGCTGGTCTCATTTTGTTACTACTGAACGATACCTTCAGTGCGCATCGTAAGGACACCTGTAGAGTGTAACAACGTCTTAATCGACGTTTTGTGTGGGGGGGGGGGACAGGTGCGGATCCACTCACCCTTCCCCTCTCACTTCCTTTATCCTTACTCCCCACCTAATATTTATTCCCTCTTCACCCCCCTCCCCCCTTTTCTTCCCCTTCCCCCACCCACCTCTCCCTCCTCCCCCCCCTTTTTTTTTTTTCTCTCCTCCTTCTTTTCTCTCTTCTCTTTCTCTTTGCTTTTTCTCCTTCCTTTCTTCCCTTTCTTTATTCTCTTTTCCCCCAGATCGACACTTAGTCCTCATCCTGTCAGGATACATTGTAATCTAGATGGTGAACTTACTCGAGTGACTGATCCCTGCCCTTCCCGCAGTCTAACCGGGGGGGGGGGGCAATAGAAATGAAGATCCTCTGCCCACATACGCTTAATGACAATTTTATGTCTCAGTAATGTTCACTTATTTTCAGTTAGGATCTTTATGTTGTATCGTGACATACATACTCTTTATATGATTCTGTTAAATGATGTGCTGTGACAATACTTTTGTCCTGTATGTCTTGTCTTACTCTTTTGAAATAAAAAATTTTTTGTGGAAAAAAAAAAAAAAACAAAGAATAAGGCACTTATCAATATGTGGTACTATTCAGGAACACCCGGTCCATGTGGTTCCCACTAGAAGTGAAAGATGCTGTGGCCCGCTGAGCCATTTGTAATGGAGACACCGAGACACCCTGGACTTCCTGGTTTGTGTGGAGCGCAGCGTGGTGGCGCATGTGATGTCACTCCCAGAAGCTGAAAGGCATGGCTATGTGTTACAGAGGATGCTCAGGCCATGTGATAGTTGTGATTTTCTGGGTCCTTTGCCAAGTCACTGTCCATTGTCCACATGGGTCATTGCTCAGCATTGCTGCCATTCATAGGTCACCTTGTATTTTTAATGCATACAAGGCATTCTCTGATATTCATTGAAAAGAAAATACAAAGGTGTTCTATGAATGGTGGTGGTGCCGAGCAAGCGACCCCATGTGTTCAGGGTTCAGAAGAGACGTGGCTCAGCACAGCACCTGTAAGACAGCAGTGATCATGGTGGTAGCACCAATTATTAGGCTTCCTTCACACGGGCGGCTGTCCTGTCGCTGTTAAAAGCCCCACTTGAAGTACTTTCATACGAAACATGTCGGGTACATAGCCTGCTCTTAACTTTGCATACCACGCTGTTTTATTTGTTTTGTGATCACTTTTTGTACGCATCAGAAGCGATGGTTGCACTTTCATTTGAATACATTTTTTAATATTGGATTTATCTGCACCGTGGAGGCCTTCTTCTTATTTCCATATGATCTACGCCATGGATCTTCAAACTACGGCCCTCCAGCTGTTGCAGAACTACACATCCCATGAGGCATTGTAAAACTCTGACATTCACAGACATGACTGGGCATGATGGGAACTGCAGTTCCTGAACAACTGGAGGGCCGTAGTTTGAAGACCCCTGATCTACGCTGTTCCTCTGAAGTACTACATATACCAAGAACATCATCATTGAGGCTCGAGTGTTCATGTTACTTCCGGCCTGATGTACGTGGATCCACGCCAGTCCATTTGAAGGAGTTCTAGCTGAGGAGCGACTTTGGAACATCGTCCATGCTTGTTTGACTCCCCGCCGCTGGCGTGTGGGTCCACAGCTTCGGGTAAGAGTACCCACCCCCTTTCCCTGGTGTTGGAGGCACGTTCCCGGGTGTCGTGTGTGAATATCACCTTGTTTTGCATCCAGTTCCATTGCTGTTTCCCATGCGATTTTTCATTGTGTTATCATGTTCAAGGGATCGCATATGATATAATGAACTTTATTTTTATTTGAGTGACTTTTATGTTGCTATTTTGAACTTTATTCCTTACATGGATGGTTCCATTTATGAAATATTTTGTGGCCATCACAGGTCTTTATATTTTGGTTTGAGTATCATATTAGATTTCACTGCCTATACACCGTTAGGATTATTTCTTGATTATATATGCAATTAGCACTGTACACATGGTCATGTCACCATTTTGAACGTTTTTTTAATATTATTGTTCTTCTCAGTTCACTTACTGATTGTATATTCACTTGGCACTTTTTCCTTAGCTTGTTATAGTTTGGGTCACATCCCTGGATCACGTTCCAGGGTTTATATATACATTTAGTGCTGCATTTTTTTTCCAGTTTTTTCTGTTTCATTGCAATTAGTCTTATTGCTGATGCTGGCAGCTGTTTGCTATTAGTAGCGCAAATTTTCCCCGTTTTGTTATTTTAAAAATTCAAAGACTTCAGGCACAGCGATCACTTGCAGTTGTAAATTGCGATTAGCAGCGATTACATGTGGCTGTGTTTAGCAGCGGCGCAACATTCTTGCTATTTCTGTTGTGCTTCCTGTTGTTTTTCTTTCCTTGTTGCCGCTGGTATCCGCAGGTGAAATGGTACACTGCGATTACCTGCGGTTATGTGCAGATAGCTGCGATAAATCGGTCCTGGACGCAGTCAAATTTATTTTTTCTAACCGCACAAAACCCCAATGTAACGAAACCGTTGCTAAGGGCAGTGTGTGAATGGGGCCATAGGAAAGCATTGTGAGTTTAGGTGCGGTAGATAACTTTATAAATCTATCTGCAGCTAAAAGCGGAATTCTATCCGCCCGTGTGAAAGAGGCCTTACAGGGATTGTAAGCATTCCCAGAAGTCCTTCAGGCATAAGCTATGTATGCTTACATTGGTTCAAGATGGATCGATGCAACTAAGAAACTAAGATAATACCTGGAGTTCAGCTTTAACCGCCTCTCGTCCACCGGTACGTCGTTGGATAGGGCGTAGGGTGACCACATTTCCAAACTGCCATTCCCAAAAAAAAATGATTTTTGATACCTTTTTTTTGCCAATTTTTGGAAAAACAAAACAGTGGTCACCGGTTTAGACAGGTGGTATACAATGTGCACCTGCTTTAACAAAGGGGTCAATTCACTAATGTTTACTGCATGCAAAAATGTGGTCATGTGACTCATTTGGATAAATGATCGTATGCGGTAAATTAAGTCCAATTCATAAAAAAAATAAAAAAATAAAAAAAAATTAAATAACCCAAAAAAAAAAAAAATGTGCCGGTAAATATCGTTTAAAAGGGAAGCCGGCCGCCGCATCCTTAACAACGGATGTTTTATCGGCTGTCGCTGACACTTCAGTTTCCCACTGACAGCAGGAAAAAAATGCAGACAATTAAAAATTATGAAAAAAAACCCAGCGTGGGTGACCCCCCCCCCCAGTCCATACCAGGCCCTTAGGGTCTAGTACAGATTTTAAAGGGAACCCCACGTTATTTTTTTTTTTGTAAATGGTGTGAGGCCCCCCCTAAGATCCATACCAGACACTTATCCGAGTATGCAGCTCGGCAAGTCAGGAAAAGGGGGGGAACGAGCAAGCACCCCCCCCTTACCATACCAGGTCCCATGCCCTCAACATGGGGGGTGGGTGGGTGCATGTTGATGGGGGCAAGGGCCTCTTCCCCACAACCCTGGCCAAAGGTTGTGGGGGTCTGCGGGCAGGGGGCTTATTGGAATCTGGAAGCCCCCTTTAACAAGGGGGCCCCCAGATCCCACCCCCCCATGTGAATGAGTATGGGGTAAATTGTACTCCTACCCATTTACCAAAAAGTGCCAGGCTGCATGCTCAGATAAGGGTCGGGTATGGACTTGGTGGGGGACCCCTCATGCCATTTTTTTAAAACTTTTTTTCAGCTGTCAGCAGGGAAGCCCATTGACAGCTGATGACTCATCAGTTGTTAAGGACGCCACAGCCGGCTTCCTGGCTCCGCTCCTTACCAATCAGCTTTTACTGCACCCGAGCTTTGCCCAATCAGGGCGCAGAATACACTGTGCAGGGTGACTGTGTCAGTTTCCTTCCGGGACACTGTATTGTCCCAGAATGAAGGTGCCCGGGACCCGGGACAGAACTGCAAAATGCGGGACTGTCCCGGGCAATCCGAGACACGTGGTCACCTTAAGTGGTATCAGATTTTTCTGATTCGATTCTGAAGCCGGTAAAAGTAATCCGAGCAACTAAAGGACTACTGAATTACTTTTACAGGAGCCAGAAGAGGGTCCGCAATCGGGGAGCCCCGGTAAGGATGCAACTGGCAGCATCGGGCTCCGAAACACATAGTGGGAGGAACTGACGTTGTTCATCCCACTGTATGATGTCAGAATATGTGACATGGATTTTGCCGCTTGCAGTTTCGACTTTGTGTTTACTGACCAATTACCGGCTTGTCAAGCAGCCGATCAGACCACCCTGTGTCTGATTGGCGGCATCTATTAGACCCCAGATCTCTACTAAAAGAGGACCTGTCATGGCCCATGTTGTTCATCCCTCGTAACAGCAATAAAGTTGATAAAAAAATAAAGAGATTGTATAAAAAAATGTTTGTTCAAATAAAATAAATAATAAAAAAAAAATTTAAATGCAGTTGAGGGCAGAGGGGATGATTGCCTGGTGGGGGGGCTAAACCCAGAGCTGAGCTTAAGCGTAGGCTTTGTTCCTTACATCTTCTTTAACAGCAGTGCAGCAAAGTAATTTTAAATTTTTTTTTCTTTTTAGGAATATTGGCGTGTTAGGAACCATTGGCGTGTCTCGGAAAGCCATGATATAGACGACTGTACCTCGCCAGCATACAAAGGGTTTCCATAATGTCTTGACCTGTTCCCTTGTAACATCTGTTTGTGGTTTCTGCAGGGAAAGTCTGGACAATGCCATGTTATCATCGTCTCTTTGTGCTCTCGCTACCACATGTTTACGATGGGACATTGTGAAATCACAGCCCTGGCGCCAAAGGACCTGGATCTTCCCCAGCACCCAGGATACTCCGGGGCATTAACTGTAGGGAGGCTGAGACCTGCACGGAGCCTTGATAATGAGCCCTATTATCCCAGGTCTCCATACATGGTGCTGGTTGGCCTACAGGCCTTCGACTATCTGGAGACACACAGCTATTACATTCTGAAGTGATTGCTGGATTGTCTACCGTGGGCACTATTTTACTTTATTCTTTAGGTGAGACTCTCAGTTCCTTAAGAGGAGATTTTAGCCTTTTAAATATATATATATATATATATATATATATATATATATATATATATATATATCAGATTAAATATTCAATATATATACCGGACACTTTCACCCCCTTCCTGCCCAGGCCAATTTTTAGTTTCCAGCGCTGTCACGCTTTGAATGACAATCGCCCGGTCATGCAACGCTGTACTCAAACTACATTTTTATCATTTTTTGAGATGGATAGAGCTTTCTTTTGGTGGTATTTATTCACCGCTAGGTTTTTGATTTTTATGCTAAACAAACTAAGAAAGACCAAACATTTTGAAAAAAAAAATATATTTTTTTATAGTTTCTGTTTTACAATTTTGCAAATAAACGATCTTTCTTCTCTACTGATGTGCACTGATGAGGCTGCACTGATGGACAGTGATGAGGCTATACTGATGGGCAGTGATGAGGCTGCACTGATGGACAGTGATGAGGCTATACTGATGGGCAGTGATGAGGCTGCACTGATGGACAGTGATGAGGCTGCGCTGATGGACAGTGATGAGGCTGCGCTGATGGACAGTGATGAGGCTGCGCTGATGGACAGTGATGAGACTATACTGATGGGCAGTGATGAGGCTGCACTGATGGACAGCGATGAGACTATACTGATGGGCAGTGATGAGGCTGCACATATGTGCATGCACTGATGATGTTGCACTGTTGGGCACTGATGAGGTGGCACTGATGAGGCTGTACTGATGGGCAGTGATGAGGCTGTACAGATGGGCAGTGATGAGGCTGTACTGATGGGCAGTGATGTGACTGTACTAATGGGCAGTGATGAGGCTGCACTGATGTGCATTGATGACGTTGCACTGATGCACACTGATAAGGCTGTACTGATGAGGCGGCACTGATGAGGGGGGCGCTGATGTGAAAAGCTGCATCCAAAAAATTTCAAACAATACACGAATAATGTTTCAAAGACTTTATATATATCACCATCTACAGAACATAATATCATCATAAGATTTTGAAAATCTGGAGAAATCTCTGTGCCCAAGGGACAGAGCTGAAATGCAATATTGGATGTCCAGGTAATCATGCAAAGAGGAAACCATATCTAAAACATGATTCCGAAATGCTGACATCTTTAGGTCAAAGCTAATTTCAAATGGTCTGTAGCAAAGTGGAAAACTGTCTTTTTGCCAACCATGGGCGTCACATCCTCCAAACTAAAGAGGAAAAGTACCTTCTGGCATGTTATCAGTGCTCACTTGAGAAGCCTGCATCTCTGATGGTATGGGGGGGGGGCATTATTGCATATGGAATGGGCAGCATCTGGAAAGGCACTATCAATGCTGAAAGATATACCCAGGTTTTAGAGCAGCATATACTCCCATAGGGGAGGGGAAGGCCTTGCATATTTCAACAGGACAATGCTAGACCCCATACTCATCTGTGACAACATCATGGCTTCATAGTAGAAGAGTCCGGGTGCTTAAATGGCCTGCCTACAGTCCAGACCTTTCACCAATGGAAAATATTTGGAGCATCTTGAAACGAAAAATACCACCCAGGACTGTTAAGCAGTTAGAATCCTATATCAGGCAAGAATAGGACATCATTCCTCTAATATAACTTTTAGCTGCAATAGGGGGTGGACAGAGATGCTTGCAATGCTTTGCTCCTGCGGCAAAGTTTTCCCAACATGCAGCGTTTCGCCCGCCAAACAGTGCACATTCAAGTAAAAAGGGAAGCACCGCAAACGTCCCGCAACCGCCAATAAATAAAATGGTTACCGTACAATCCTGTTCACACGTTGTGTTTGCTTCTCTTTGTTTAAAAAATTATACTCCATGTCTCTTTCTTGGTGCTTCAAAGTGCCTCCAAATTGCCTCCAAAGTGCCTCCAAAGCCTCCATAGAAGTCTATCACAACACTCGCTTACAGCACTTACAGCTTTTGAGGGGCTTTTATTCAGAGTTAGCTTTGCTTTGTTTTGGAAGTATTGGCTGTATAAGATATTTCAGGATCCCAGGATGCACTGGGAAACCAACAAGCAAACCGGAAAGACGTCATCAGCAGTCACTTCCCGTTCATGTGTATATATTCTGGGAGTATCTGGTGTAGACGTCACATCTGGTGTGCAGCGTGGATCAGCAGGAAGGTGAGCGGGGTCCGGACTGGAGAGGAGCAACTAGCAGACAGCACATGTAGTGTGCAACATGGGAACTAGGGTTGCTGTTCGGGATACACCCAGACAGCCCGGGTTTTGAATCACGTGTCCGGGTTTCAGGCAGGCTGAAACCCGGACACATTATTCAGACCGGGCTGTGGCTCCCCAAGTAACCAAAATAGTCACACTGCGGGCGGCTGTCTGGGAGCAGGTTCAGCATCACTGGGGGGGCAGGGTGATGATGTCTGCAACAGCAATTTGCCCACACCCACTGCTCGCTACGGCACGCTATGCACACCACATAATTACTCTACTTGAGGCACCCAAAGGTGTCCCAAGTGTTAGGGTTTGGCTTGAAGAAAAGGTGGCAACCCTAATGGGAACGCTGTAGCAGAAGGTGAGCGGGGTCTGGATAGAGAGGACTGAGCAGTAGAGGATCAGCAGAGCTGGGGGACCCAAGCAGGAGAAACTAGCAGATGTCACACGTGGTAAGTGGGGACACATCAGCACACCAGAGGATCAGCAGAGTCGGGGGTTACTATTGAGTGTGGAATCAGCAGAGCTATGGGTCACTACCATTGGTGTACATAGCCTATTGCATTAGGGTGTGCACCCCAGAGCACCAACACACACGCGTCTATATCTACAGAGCAGTGGATGGTGTCAGTAGAGCAAAGTTTGGTGTCAGTAGGGCAGTGGGTGATGTCAGTAGTTTTTATTTTTATTCCTTTTTGCAATTTTTATTTTTTATTTTTTACAATGTTTTTTTTTTATAATGTTTTTAAAACATTTTTTAGGAGTCTTGTTATGGGGCTTTGGTAAAATATCAAGGGTCTAGACCAGTGATGGCGAACCTTGGCACCTCAGATGTTTTGGAACTACATTTCCCATGATGCCAAACTACACTGCAGAGTGCATGAGCATCATGGGAAATGTAGTTCCAAAACATCTGGGGTGCCAAGGTTCGCCATCACTGCCCTAGACAGACCCCTGATGTCTCACTTTTGAGAAAGAGAAAGACACTGAGGACAGAGATTCCCCAGACCCTTTCTCTGCAGCCTGCAGTAAACATAGTTTACTATGCTTCAGTTAAGAATGAAGACAGGAGTGATCAGAACAGATTACTCACCATGTTCATTCAGAAAAGAAAGAGGCCGGCTAATTAAATATTTTCCGGCCCCTCCCCTGCTCCTGAGTGCCGTGGAGGGAAGCTGGCAGTGCAGGAAGCAAGGGGAATTGACATCTGGCACACCCTGTGCGCCTATGATTACTACTGAGCAGAGGATCAGCAGAGCTGGGGGTTACTACTGAGTGGGGGATCAGCAGAGCTGGGGGTTACTACTGAGCGGGGGATCAGCAGAGCTGGGGGTTACTACTGAGTGGGGAATCAGCAGAAGAAGCAAAAAATACTCTTGCGCACAGGTGTATTGGCTAAAAAGTCCCGAGGGTTCAAGAAGGACTATGGATATTGGCCTTGCTGCTCTCAAAGGATGGGATTGTCCTAGTGTTAAATGAAAAGAAGAAAAAGAGCGCACCAGCCTAGTGCATTATCCTTGACAGATTTATTAATTAAAAACAAGATAAAAACTACTCACAAAGGTCGAAGAAAAAAATCGCATGGTATATGGCACAGAGGCACAGAGCTCTGATGAAGAAGGGTAACCTTTGAAACGCGTTAGCCAGCAGTAGTCCGTATGCCTCCTTCCTGGGACCTGGAAAACTGCTACCACTGGAATAATTGCCTCTGTGCCATATACCATGCGATTTTTTTCTTCGACCTTTGTGAGTAGTTTTTATCTTGTTTTTAATTAATAAATCTGTCAAGGATAATGCACTAGGCTGGTGCGCTCTTTTTCTTCTTTTCATTTTCATTTCATTTAACACTGGGGAATCAGCAGAGCTGGGGGTACTTCTGAGTGGGGGATCAGCAGAGCTGGGGGTACTTCTGAGCGGGGGATCAGCAGAGCTAGGGGTTACTTCTGAGCGGGGGATCAGCAGAGCTGGGGGTACTTCTGAGCGGGGGATCAGCAGAGCTGGGGGTTACTACTGAGCGGGGGATCAGCAGAGCTGGGGGTATTACTGAGCGGGGGATCAGCTGAAGTAGGGGATTAATAAGCTGGAAATCTGCTGAACAAATGTATCATTGAGCTGGGGATCTGCAAAATGGGGATACTAATGAGCTTGGGATCTGCTGAGTGGGAGAACTACTGAGCCGGGATTCTACTGGGCCCCTTTAAAACAAATAGAAAATCAACATACACAGGGCATTAGCCAAGCTTCATTAAAGTTTAAAAAAGTATCACATGAGCATCAAGAAAGCATGTTGAAGTGGTAGGCGCTTTAATGTGTGTTGAAGTTGAAGCGGGTGTAAATGAGTCCTAATACAGGAGGTGAATTACTGGTCAGATTACCAGGTTTAATCAGAAGGAAAAAACACCTAAAAAATGAAAACAAATGCAGACATCACATTTAATGATTGGTAAGCTGCAATAGAATCCATTTTTTGGTTTTGGGTTTAATACCGCTTTAATGGTAGAAGAATCAGTGTGGCACGTAAAGGTGACATACACTATATTGTCAAAAGTATTGGGACACCTACCTTTACACGCACATGAACTTTAATGGCATCCCAGTCTTAGTCCGTAGGGTTCAATATTGAGTCGGCCTACCCTTTGCAGCTACAACAGCTTCACCTCTTCTGGGAAGGCTGTCCACAAGGTTTAGGAGTGTGTCTATGGAAATGTTTGACCATTCTTCCAGAAGAGCATTTGTGAGGTCAGGCACTGATGTTGGATGGGAAGGCCTGGCTCACAGTCTCCGCTCTAATTCATCCCAAAGGTGTTCTATCAGGTTGAGGTCAGGACTCTGTGCAGGCCAGTCAAGTTCCTTCACCCCTGACTTGCTCATCCACACTATATTGCCAAACTTATTGGGCCACCCCTCCAAATCATTTGGTGGAGGGGGGATTATGGTGTGGGGGTTGTTTTTCAGGGGTTGGGCTTGGCCCCTTAGCTCCAGTGAAGGGAACTCTTAAGGCCTCAGCATACCAAGACATTTTGGACAATTTCATGCTCCCAACTTTGTGGGAACAGTTTGGTGATGGTCCCTTCCTGTTCCAACATGACTGCGAACCAGTGCACAAAGCAAGGTCCATAAAGACATGGATGAGCGAGTTTGGGGTGGAGAATCTTGACTGGCCTGCACAGAGTCCTGACCTCGACCCAATACAACACCTTTGGGATGAATTAGAGTGGAGACTGTGATCCAGGCCTTCTTGTCCAACACCAATGCCTGACCTCACAAATGCACTTCTGGAAGCAGAGGTGTAACTAGAAACTACAGGGCCCCGGTGCAGGAAATCATGAAGGCCCCGCCCCCAGAAAAAGCATGATTTTGATACTTTTTTGGCAACGGTGGTAGTTGAGGGGGGGTGTTTCAACAGTGGTACTTGGGTGGGGGGGGGGGCAGCGGCGATGTTGAGGGGGTGGCAGCGGTGATACTTGAGGAGGAGTGGCGGCAGCAGCGGTACTTGAGGGGGGTGGCAACAGTGATGTTGAGGAGGGTGGCAGCGGTGGTACCTGAGAGGGGGTTGCATCGGTGATACTTGAGGGGGGGTGGCAGCGGTGATGTTGAGGGGGGGTGGTAGCGGTGGTACTTGAGGGGGTGGCAGCGGTGGTACTTGAGGGGGGTGGCAGTGGTGGTACTTAAGGGAGGGTGGCAGCGGTGATGTTGAGGGGGGGTGGCAGCGGTGGTACTTGAGGGGGGTGGCAGCGGTGGTACTTGAGGGGGGTGGCAGCGGTGGTACTTGAGGGGGGTGGCAGCGGTGGTACTTGAGGGGGGTGGCAGTGGTGGTACTTAAGGGAGGGTGGCAGCGGTGATGTTGAGGGGGGGTGGCAGCGGTGGTACTTGAGGGGGGTGGCAGCGGTGGTACTTGAGGGGGGTGGCAGCGGTGGTACTTGAGGGGGGTGGCAGTGGTGGTACTTAAGGGAGGGTGGCAGCGGTGATGTTGAGGGGGGGTGGCAGCGGTGGTACTTGAGGGGGGTGGCAGCGGTGGTACTTGAGGGGGGTGGCAGCGGTGGTACTTGAGGGGGGTGGCAGCGGTGGTACTTGAGGGGGGTGGCAGTGGTGGTACTTAAGGGGGGTGGCAGTGGTGGTACTTGAGGGGGGTGGCAGTGGTGGTGCCATCCTCTCTCACCACCACCTCTACCTCTTACTGATCCCATCCCCCCCACCACTGATCTCATCCCTATCCCCCCCTCCATCACCTCTGTTGTAAAAGTGATGTAGGAGAGGGGAGTAGGGATGGGATCAGTAAGAAGCAGAGGTGGTGGAGGTTGGGATGGATCGATTGCACTGCAATTTGTCACTTACTTCCGTCACGGTGCCTCCAGGGATGCCTTTCCTCATGGGGAGAGCTCCTCCCCCTCACTCAATTGGTGTCAGCTGGTCAGCTGACTTCATTTTTCAGTGTCCGCCCCGCCTCCCTACATTCTCTCTTTCTCTGGTCCAGAGTCTCTCTCAGTGCTGTCTTTTCTCCCCTGAGCGGGGGAAAGCCCCCCCCCCCCCCACGGCGGAACGAACGGCCATAATGGACAGGACAGGTGGGCCCCTCACACTGGCAGACGGGCGAGCGGCGGGCCCCCCTGAAGTGGCAGAACTGCAGGGCCCAGTCGCAAGTGTGACTGCTGCGACCCTGATAATTCCGCTACTGTCTGGAAGAATGGTCAAACATTCCCATAGACACACTCCTAAACCTTGTGGACGGCCTTCCCAGAAGAGTTGAATCTGTTATAGCTGCAAAGGGTGGGCCAACTCAATACTGAACCCTACGGACTAAGACTGGGATGCCATTAAAGTTCATGTGCATGTAAAAGCAGGCATCCCAATACCTTTGGTAATTTCGTGTAGAAGAGAACTGACTACGCAGAGAAAGAAAACAATGTAACAGGTCGGCCATTCTAACGGCTAGAAAACAGGTTTTTCCTTTTTTTCGTCTCAGCCACGTGTCTATTCTGCACTCCTCCATTAAACAAATAATAATGTCAGCCTCTCTCAACATTTCACGTACGGAACCAATGATGTAAATAGTCCGTACGTGTGCATAAAGGAATATTTATACAACAAGTCCGCCTTCGTTAGAATCAACAGTATAAAAGAAAAGAATGTGACACAATGTGGTCTCCAGCTGCACCTAACCTGGAATATTTATAGAGGAGGCCTTTACCATCTGCATGATGTGTGACATCGGAAAGGTTCGCATTTTCATCACTGCCATAGTATTTTTAGTCTTTTTTAAAGTGGATCGGCATAAATAAATTCCTGACGTGTCGCAATATACGGCAACAGTATCATTTAAAAAAAAAAAAAAACACGTTGCACCCAAACAAAATTGACGTCCTTTTTTTTTTTTTTACCACAAATAGAGCTTTCTTTTAGTGGTATTTAATCACCTCTGCGTTTTTTTATTTTTTGCACTATAAACAACAAAAAAAAAAAAAAGACAATTTTGAAACAAAAAAAAACATTATTTTTAACTTTTTGCTATAATAAATATCCAAAAAAAAAAAAAAACTTAATCAGTTTAGGCCGATATGTATTTTTCTACATATTTTCGATTAAAAAAAAATCACAATAAGCGTATATTGATTGGTTTGCGCAAAAGCTAGAGCGTCTACAAAATAAGGAATAGATTTATGGCATTTTTATTATAATTTTTTTTTTTTTTTACTAGTAATGGCGGTGATCGGCGATTTTTAGCGGGACTGTGACATTGCGGCGGACAGATCGGACACTTTAAAAGAAATGCACTGATTATTGTCTAAATGACACTGGCAAGAAAGGGGTTAACACTAGGGGGCAATCAAGGGGTTCCCTAGGGAGGTGTCACTAATGCCCCGTACACACGATAGGATTTTCCGACGGAAAATGTTCTATTGGAGCTTTTTGGAGGCCCCATCGGACATTTTCCATCGGAAATTCCGTCACACAAAATTTGAGAGCCGGTTCTCAGATCTTCCGACAACAAAATCCGTTGTCGTGAATTCCGATCGTGTGTACACAATTCCGACGCACAAAGTTCCACGCATGCTCAGAATCAAGCAGAAGAGCCGCACTGGCTATTGAACTTCATTGTTCTCGGCTCGTCGTACGTGTTGTACGTCACCGCGTTCCCACATTCGGAATTTCCAACAAGATTTGCGTGACCGTGTGTATGCAAGACAAGTTTGAGCCAACATCGGATGCCCATTCTGGCTCTCTGTGGAGCGATCGCGGGTGGCTGGTGGACATCGCGGGCGCCAGCCACGCGCAATAGCTCCCCCCGTCGTGCAGCCCTGCTATAGCTCTTAAAGGGACCGCGGTACCAGTGCAGCGATTTGTGGGAACCGACCTGCCACAGTATAATGACGGCGGCTGGTCGGCAAGTGGTTAAAGCAGAACTATAGGCAACTATAGGCAAAAATTTTATTTTCATTTTGGATAGAGCAAGGGAGGGTGACAACCCGTCAGATTTTTTTTTTTCGCCATCTGTGTCCCATTGCAGAGATTTCCCTTCACTTCCTGTCTCATAGCCAAACAGGAAGTGGGAGGAAATCCCTGCAAATTCAGAGAATTTATTGGGGACCCCCCCCCCAGATCACCAGAACTAGTGTCCCCGTTTGAAGATTTCCTGTCTATTACTTTTCTGGTGACAACCCAAAATGTTGGATTTTCTTTTACTTTCACTTTCAATGATAATGGTAAACAGGACAAAATGAAAGGGGGGATCTCCCCAACGGGGACACAGCCAGCAATAAAAACTGACAGGGGTTCTAATCCCTCTTTACTCTATTCAAAACTAGAAAAAAAAAAGTTTTGCCTTTAGTTATACTTTAATCTCCAGTCCAGAGACTTTGCCTAGGCCAAAGTAAAGTCTTTAGTCTCATGCAGGCAGGAGGAAGCATTTCCTCAGTCTCCTCTCTTTGGAAAGCAGTGGAATCAATGACAGGGAAGTGTTACAGTAACCCGGAAAACAGCATGGCGTGCCGTTCAGGCACTCCAAGCGGGCGTACAAGTCCTGGGCATCCATCGCTGGGAGTGTTGGCACCGTAAGGAGGGATCTCACCAGGGCTCCTGTGAAGATTTGAGGTAGAGAAGGTCTGCTTATGGCCATACATCTATATCATCCCTAGGGTGTAAGTGGCAACCTTAGCCTGGACTCCGACCAGGCCACACACCCAATGCGTTTCGCTCGTCCCCTCTGAGCTCAGTCATGGGGATGAAGATCCCGAGCATGCCATTCCATTCGGGGGGGGGGGCTATGCGATCACATGATCACAACATCAACAAAGCTGTTATGAATACATTTAATTCATAACAGCTCTGCTTCCTATAGAGTGATGCTGTGATTGGCCCACAGCTATCACATGGTACCTGGGCCAATCACAGCACCCTGTACCATGTGATTAGCTGTAGCCAATCACAGATGACTAGTATTCACATCTGTTATGAATATAACCCATTTATTACAATTGGAAACATTGCTGTTACAATAATCATCAATGTGACAACAATCAAAGTTGGAAAAAGAATCACCCTCCCAGAGAAGTGCAGTGTCACTATAAACTACTCTGATGAGAGTATTTAAAAAAGATAGTAAAAAAAAAAAAGGTTTAAAAAAAAAAGTAAAGAAAATGTTTAAAAAAAGTTTAAAAAATTGAAAAAAAAATGATTTTTTTTTTTTTTCTATTCTCACCAGTCAGTATTTCTGATGACCGCCACACCAGTTATATGATGACGCTCTACTGCACTGGTGACAGTAAAAAATGTATTTCTTCATTTTCCAAATAAATGTGACAAAAAAAATTGCAACTTCAAAAAACCCTCCATGCCTCCTACTAAATACCTCAGACTGTCTGCTTTCCAATAAGGGATCATTTGGGGGGTATTTGTACTGTCCTGGGATTTTTTGGGCCTCAAGAAATGAGATCGGCCGTCAGTACATCAGGATTGATCGATTTTCGAATATACAGTGCCTTGATAAAGTATTCATACCCCTTGAAAATTTCCAAATTTTGTCATGTTACAACCTAAAATGTAATGGTATTTTATTGGGATTTTATGTGATAGACCAACACAAAGTGGCTCATAATTGTGAAGTGGAAGGAAAATGATAAATGGTTTTCAAAATTTTTTTACAAGGAAAATATGTGAGAAGTTTGGTGTACATTTGTATTCAGTCTATACTTTGTAGAACCGCCTTTTGTTGCAATTACAGTTGCAAGTCTTTTTGGGGATGTCTCTACCAGCTTTGCACATCTAGAGAGAGACATTTTTGCCCATTTTTCTTTACAAAATATCTCAAGCTCTGTCAGATTGGATGGAGAGCGTCTGTGAACAGCAATTTTCAAGTCTTGCCACAGATTCTCAATTGGATTTAGGTCTGGACTTTCACTGGGCCATTCTAACACATGAATATGCTTTAATCTAAACCATTCCATTGTAGCTCTGGCTGTATGTTTAGGGTCGTTGTCCTGCTGGAAGGTGAACCTCCCCCCCAGTCTCAAGTCTTTTGCAGACAGGTTTTCTTCTAAGATTGTTCTGTATTTGGCTCCATCCATCTTCCCATCAACTCTGACCAGCTTCCCTGTCCCTGCTGAAGAAAAGCATCCCCACAACATGATTCTGCCACCACCATGTTTCACGGTGGGGATGGTGTGTTCAGGGTGATGTGCAGTGTTAGTTTTTCTGCCACACAAAGCGTTTTGCTTTTAGGCCAAAAAGTTCAATTTTGGTCTCATCTGACCAGAGCACCTTCTTCCACATGTTTGCTGTGTCCTCCACATGGCTTGACGCAAACTGCAAACAGGACTTTTTATGGCTTTCTTTCAACAATGGCTTTCTTCTTGTCATTCTTCCATAGAAGAAGGGGGAGGAGGACACTGAGTGCTTACTTTACTTATTTACTTACTTACTTACTTACTTACCCCATCCAGGTGGTTCTGTTGTGGAGGAAATGTTATCACTTTTGGATACCATCTTGGCGATTACCTTCCTGATCCTTACCACTATATGCTTGGTTGATGTTGCCATAAGTGGCTCAGCTGCTGCGCAGGAGGAATTGCACCGCTTTTACCTGTGGATACCATTCCTGTGACCGCCATCTTGATTTTTGACACTACACGCTTGGTTTATGTTGCCATCCGGTAAGCGTATTTAATCTTCTCTCCTGGGTGGTGGATGTACACATCGTGGTGACTTCTTAAGTTCTACACCCCTGGATATCGTCCAATAAACATATGTGAACAAATTGGTGTTTTGAATCTTTAATTGGGACTTTACAATTAATATTGGTTTCATATAGCAATTTTTTGCACAGTGCACTTTATTTCATTTATGTCAATAATCAGAAGATGATGTTTTGGTCATTTGGTTGTACATGGAAGTCACAATCCACATTGTACATCATAGTATATTGATATGTCAATATTCAATATTTAATTTTAGAGCTGTAACTAAATACCACGAAAAGAAAGCTCTATTTGTATGAACAAAATGATAAAAATGTAATATGGGTACAATGATGCATGACCGCGCAATTGTCATTCAAACTGCGCTGAAAGCTTAAAATTGGCCTGTGCAGGAAGGGGGTGAAAGTGCCTGGTATTGAAGTGCTTAATAATCGTTATTCAGCTTTAACAATCAAAAGTCCACCTCTGTGTTGATAGATAGCATTGCCCATTACATCAAATATTTATAAATTTTTTGTAGATATAAGAGTTTCTGCTTTACAATGTGCTATTTTCTCTCAGCATTGAAGACACGGAAACAAAAAATGCTGAACAAATGGACTTTTGTGCTTGTGGCCCCCAGCCAAAGGCATGATGATAGCTAGAATGGGATTCCAAACCAAACAACCCTGCCGTCACGACCAGGTTTGTGTCACAATGACAACATAGCCCAGCCCTGTCCTGTGGGGAAAATCTGCAGCCCAGTGATTGTCGAAGTGACTATTTAGAAAAATATCATCTTCCTATGACATCCTGTCCTTGTGTACCCGCAGGAAAGGGTCATGAGATAGGCGAGGTGCAATATGGTCTTCTGCAGAGATGGAAGTCTGGTCACTTGGCTTTGATGTAGCTTTTAGCTAGATCTTCCACCAGCAAAGGATTGTGGTAGAAGTCCTAATAATTTGAAACAGATTTATCCTCCTACTGGATAGACATGACAATCCACCTGGTTTATATTTAACATTTTAGTTAATTATAGGAATTTAAGTGGCACCCAAGATGGCTCCTCTTTACTCAATAGCATTAGTCTTGGTTGTGTCTCCCTAGCAGAAAAAGGTCATCCTTATTGTATTCGCCCAAATTAGATTATCCATTATAACATATAAAAAAACCTTATTAGGTCTTTATATTGTGAGTATAGCGAATCTGACTCAGAAGATGAGCTCACCTCTGCATTATGGCCCAAAGTACTTTTTAAAGGCTGAGCTTGGCTTTGAATCTTCTCATCATGTTCAGGGATAAGCTAAAGGTTTGGACCAAACTTAGTTTTTTTGGGCATCTGACCGAATGCTGGACATTTTGCTTGTTTGGCGTGAGCTAGACAACATGTATAGTAGCAAAATTTCTACCTCAATTTCTTCTCAAAGGTTGCTAAGGAAGCAACAGGTGCCATAACCCGCCACATTGTTGGCAACCAGTAACGTCACTTAGCCCCATTCATTTACTGGCCAGGAATGCATGGCCCAGAGTGGTCTCCAAAGGCTGAGTCTGGCTTCGGATCTTCTCATCATAACTGGAGATTAGCTCAAGCTAATATTGGCTGTTTGGAATTTCGTACTAATGCCAGCCCTTTTGCTTGTTTGGTGGGAGCCGATATTCATGTATAGTAGTGGTATATTTTCCATTATTTCTTGTCAAAAGTTGCAGCAGGTGCCAGCACCCGCCCCAATGTTAGCAACTAGTAAGGGCACCAGACCTTAGTATTGTGAGTACAGGGAGTCTCTTCTATGTGGCATTTGTATCACTCTCACTCAGAGGATGGGCCCATCTTGTGTGTACCTCTGCACCATGGCCTCAAGTACTCTCTAAAGACTGAGCCTGGCCCCGGTTCTCCTCATCATGACAAGGGAAAAGCTCAAGGACTTGACAGAACTTTAGTTGTTTGGGCATTTGACTGAATGCCAGACCTTTTGCTCATTTGGCCAGACCTGAGCATTATGTATAGTAACGGTATTTCTTCTGCTACTTCCTGTTAAAGTTACATAGTTACATAGTTAGTAAGGTTGAATAAAGACACCAGTCCATCCAGTTCAACCTGAGTGAGTGTGGGTGTGTATCTACAATCATCCCTATTTATTTAAGGTACCCATATAGCGCTGCCAATTCACGGAGCACTCCACACATACATCGTACACCCACATTGGTCCCTACCCTCAAGGAGCCCACAATCAAAGGTCCCCAACTCACATTCATATACTAGGGCCAATTTTTGAACAGAAGCCAATTAACCTACCAGCATGTCTTTGGAGTGTGGGAGGAAACCGGAGTACCCGGAGGAAACCCACGCAGGCACAGGGAGAACATGCAAACTCTAGGCAGGTAGTGTCGTGGTTGGGATTTAAACCAGCGACCCTTTTTACTGCTAGGCGAGAGTGCTACCCACTACACCACTGTGCTGCCCAATTTGCTAAGGAAGTGGCAGATGGCAGCACCTGGCACATCATTAGCAACCAGTAACGTCACCCAGCCCCTTTCATTTATTGGGCAAAAATCCTTGGCCTAGAGTACTCTCACAAAGGTCAAGGCTGGCTCCGGATCTTCTCATCATAACTAGGATTAAATGTTACAATCAATGTAGAAAGAAGTTCTGGACAGCCGCACTCTGAAAAGTTTTTGCCTTTTATTCAAAATATCGGCAATATATGTGCCACAGCAGAGTGGATAAAAGAGCTTATGCGTTTCACACTACAAACAGTGCTTTATCATAGCTATGAGCTATAATTAAGCACTGTTTGTAGTGTGAAATGCGTAAGCTCTTTTATCCACTATGCTGTGGCACATATTTTGACTTTTTTTGAATAAAAGGCAAAAATGTTTTCAGAGTGTGGCTGTCCAGAACTTCTCTCTACGTTGATTGCTACATGCATTACCAGCATCTGGGCTTCTAAACTGGAGGAGAGGTTTTCCACCTTTGTTTGACCTACCTGGAGCGGTGATATCCCTTTACCTAGGAATAAATGTGGGGCTGTTTGGGCATTGGTCCAAATGCCAGACTTTTTGCTCATGTAGTGTCGAATGTCCTGTAAAGTAGCAGTATTTCTACCTCTAGTTTCTATCAAAGGCTGCTAAGGAAGCAGCAGATGCCAGCACCCGCCACATCGTTAGCAGCCAGCAAAGTCACCCGGCCCCAATCATTTACTGGCCAGGAATCCATGGCCCAGAGTTCTCTATGAAGCCTGGTTTTGGATCTTCTCATCACAACTGGGGATAAGCGCAAGCTTTGGACTGAATGTTGTCTGTTACAATTTTTGTCCAAATGGCAGCCTTTTTGCTCAATAGGCGTGGACTAAACATCATGTATAGCGGCAAAATTTTTACTGCTACTTCTTGTCAAAGGTTGCTAAGGAAGCAGCAGGTGCCAGCATTCGCCACATTGTTAGCAACCCGTAATGGCAGCAGGACTCCATATTGTGAGTACAGGGAATCTCTTCTATGTGGTATTTGTATGACTCTCATTCAGAGGATGGGCCCATCTTATGTGCACCTCTGCACCAGGGCCTGGAGTACTCGCCAAGGACCAACCCTGCCCCCCAATCTCCTCATCACAACTAAAGAAAAGCTCAAAGTTTTGAAAGAACTTTGGTTGTTTGGGCATTTGACTGAATGCTGGACTTTTTACACATTTGGCCAGAGCTGAACATCATGTATAATATTTCTACTACTACTTCCTGTCAACAGTTTCTAAGGAAGCAGCAGGTGTCATCACCTGCCATATCGTTAGCAACCAGTAACGTCACTCAGTCCCTTTCATTTACTGGCCAGGAATCCATGGCCCAGAGTATTCTCCAAAGATTGAGTCTGGTTTTGAATCTTTGCATCGTAACTAGTCTAGGACTAAATGTTGGCTGTTTGATGTCAGAGGCTGTGCAGAAGTGGTACAGGAGGTGGTCATAAGCTGTGCGGACATGGTACAGGAGGTGGTCATAGGCTGTGCGGGCATGGTACAAGAGGTGGTCATAGGCTGTGTGGACATGGTATAGGAGGTGTTCATAGGCTGTGTGGATATGGTACAGGAGGTGGTCATAGGCTGTGCAGACATGGTACAGGAGAGTAACAGGAGGTGGTTATAGGCTGCGGAGGTGTCCAGTCTGATGTGGAGAGCTGCGTGCCACCCCGAGACCGAGAAGAGTGCCTTACATTTAAAAATGGCGCCGCCCGGCACCATTACGTCACTGCACATGCGCCTGCCTGCCTGAAAATGGCCGCACGTGTAGGGGCTAACTTTGAAATGGCGCATGCGCAGTTGACATGTCGGCCCGCAGCCATATCTTTTACGGGTGCTGATTCCCATAATGGGCATTTACGGGCAGCCCTAAAATAGGCTGAAATTTATGAGCTGCCCGTAAATTAACTGGTGGTTGGCAACACTGGGCCGACGGCCGGCTGGCCGCAGCCACAGCTCAAAGCGGCCCCAGGTCAGACGACCTAATGGGAAATTTCCTGCTATACCGGTAGGCCAGTCCGGCCCTGGAAAGCAGCAGATGGCACCACCCGCCGGGTCATTAGCAACAAGCAACATCACCCAGCCCCATTCATTTACTGGTCTGGAATCCCAGTCTAGGTGAAGAAAGAGGCAGGTATAGTGCTGGCATCACTGATACGCATGGAAATGGAAATTGCGATGCACGTTAAATTACGCCGCGCAGGTCAGAGAGTGAGCAATATTTATAGCACCAGGCCTCCTCCGTATCAATAAACTGATGACCTATAGGGGACTTTTAAAGTGTTTTCTATGGAAAATATACTGTGTCGCCATTTCAAGGGCACCTACAAATTTTAGATTTGGCATGTTGGTTATCCATTTACTCGTCTTATATATTTTACCAAAATATTGGGTAATTTATTGCGTTTGTATTCCCTAAAATTAACTCTTTTACTTAATTGTGGTGTTTTTTAGACCTTTGCGGTAATATTGTGTACAATAAAAAATTGGAACTACCACTATTTTATTCTCTAGGGTGTCTGCTTTCAGAAAATAATGTTTTGGAGGTTTATTGTAATCTTCAGGCTTAAAAGAAATTTTTTAAACATTTGTGTAAAAACAAGAAACGCTTAAATAATTGCAATGAGATTGTTGCTCTATTATTAGGTATTCAGAATATGTTCAGTTTATAAGATAATGTATTATAGATATTATTTTGTAACAAGCCGTTGAATTATTCTAAGCGTCTGAAGTCACCTGCGTCCTTTCCGATGAACAGGTTAATTGTTTGTAACCAGATGAAGACACACATGTTTCGGAGGTGAGGTCATGAGGTGTGCAAACAGCGACCTTTAGATAAGAAAGAAAAAATAAATAAATGATCCTACAAAGTGTTTGCTGGATACCATCCCGAGGAATTTTAAGTGCTGTAAACATGTGAAATGAAAACATTTAATTTAGTCTAATGATTAAAAAAAAAAAAAAAAAAAAAGAAATAAAATTTGGTGTCATTTACGGGTGGAAAATTTCTGCAGACAGTTGTAATGTCTGACCCTGATGTCATCCTCTATGAGATAAGGTTACCTGGCATGGAACGGGGATAGAGAGCCGAGCTGGGAATCACAAATAACATTGTGATAAAGTCAGTGCTTATTGCGAGCGTACGTGACACCTGGAGCATCTCATCATACAGGTGTGTGTGTGCGGGAAAGGCTTTAACTCTTCACATATTTAATATCGCAACCCTGTTCGGGTGGTTGTGTCTTTGTAAATGTCAGAAGTTCGATTAAATAAACGCCATCATTTAAGATGTGCCAATTAAAGTGTAATTAAGGCAACACATTTTCTTTTCATTTTCGGTATACAGTGGAGCCTCCGAGCGTTTCGCAAAACGAGCACTGTATTTCTAAAAATCCTAACTCGGTTTACGAGTGTTGTCTCGCAAAACGAGCAGGATTCAGGCCAAAAGCGGTGTGCAGTTCCCCCTTTGGGCTGAGGTGGGGGTGCGCTGGAGCCGAACAGCGCCGATCGTCGACGTTCGGAAATGCACGGAAAGGCCCGAGGACAGTTCGGCTGACCTCGGCAAACCTCGGAAAGGCTCGTGAACGGAGTCTTTCTGAGGTTTGCCGAGGTCAGCCGAAGTGTGCTCGGGCCTTTTCGGACGTTTCTGAGGCTCTCCAGCGCCCCTCGCCTCTGGCCGCATGCGGTATTGCATCCCATTGAAGTCATGGCGGAACTAATTATTTTCGTTTCCATTGACTTCAATGGGAAAACTCGCTTTGATATGCGAGTACTTTGGATTACAAGCATACTCCTAGAATGGATTATGCTCGTAATCCGAGGTTCCACTGTAGTATAAACCTGTCAGGTTTTTGCCATCTGGAGAGATTTCCCTTTACTTCCTGTCGCATAGCCAAAATGGGAAGTGAGAGGAAATCCTTCAAAAGTGAGAGAATCCCGGTGTGTCACCAGAACTGGTGTGCCCGTTGGAATATTTCCTCTCTATTAGGGCTCATTTATACTTGCTTCGACGCATTAAAGCGGCTATTGCTTTTTTTGATGTGATATTGATGCTTTGGTAAAGCTTTTTTTGAAGCTTTTGTAAAGCTTAGCAAGTGCCCCGTGTGTGGTGATAGTCTATTTCAACAGAAATATGGACAACCTTCCCAGAAGAGTTGAAGCTGTTATGGCTGCAAAGGGTGGGCCAACTCAATATTGAACCCTACGGACTAAGACTGGGATGCCATTAAAGTTCATGTTTGTGAAAAGGCAGGTGTCCCAATACTTTTGACAATATAGTGTATGTCACCTTTACATGCCACACTGATTCTTCTACCTTTAAAGCACAGGTAGGTGACAGGTAATGAGGGCTCACTGAGGAGGTAGAATCTTTATCAGAACATCCACCAGGAATGATAAGCTAGTGACCCTTAGTTGCCCCCAGGCTACTTTGTTGTGAGCTGTCACCACATCAAGGCCCTCAGGATCACCAGACCATAATGACGTGGGGTCATAGTGACTACAAAGCAGAGACAAGGTAGGAAATAGCACAAAATAAAAAATTGGCACAGCTGGGGGTACTACTTAGTGGAGCATCAGCAGAGCTGGGGGTACTACCGAGCAGGGGATCTGCTGAACGAGGGTACAAATAAGCTGGGGATCTACTGAACGAGAATACTAAAAAGCTGGGGATGTGCTAAACAGGGGTACTAATGAGCTGGGGATCTGCTAAGTGGGGGTACTACTACTACTAGGGTTCTACTGGGCGAGTTTGAAGTAGTGAAACTTGACTGGCCTACACAGAGTTCTGACCTCAACCTGATAGAACACCTTTGATTAGAGAAGAGACTACGAGCCAGGCCTTCTTGTCCAACATCAGTACCTGACCTCACAAATGTGCTTCTGGAAGAACGGTCAAACATTCCCATAGACACACTCCTAAACCTTGTGGACGGCCTTCCCAGAAGAGTTGAAGCTTTTATGGCTGCAAAGGGAGGGCCAAATCAATATTGAACCCTACGGGCTAAAAATTGGGATGCCGTTAAAGTTCATGTGCATGTAAAGGCAGGTGTCCCAATACTTTTGGTAATATATATATATATATATATATATATATATATATATATATATATATATGCATGAACAAATGCCCAACTGTGGATATGTATAGAGAAAGGTCCCAGACACTGCACACATAGCGGAGCCATTAGTAAACAGGTGAAAGCCGTAAACGGGGCTTTTTGGAGGTCCATGACTAGGCCCCATGGATGGCATGGCTTTAGATGAAGCTGGCTGAGGCTGCTTTCACCTATTTACTAATGGCTTTGCTAGGTATTTGGGACCTTTCTCTATTCATATCCACAGTATGTGAGAAGGTAGATGGACTCCTGCCCTGAAGAAGCAGATGAAGTCATTGTCAGGGGGAGTACTGTGATCTCGGTGAGAGGTAATAAATACCGTGAAGTGTAAGACATGTTACTCTGCATACATGGACTTAACATAAAAACATTAAGTTAGGTCCACTTTAATGGAAAGATCTACAAAATCATGGTTCAAGTAATCTTATATCCGAAAAATCTTCAGGGGTGTGTCTGATACAGAGTGAACATTATGATGTAGGGCCGGCTGGACCCCTGTAAACCACCAAGCAGCCCCCCTGCAACAAGGTATTAAGGAAGACTGTGACTTGTGACCTATGAATTATAGTGCTGCAGGGGCCACATGCAGGCAAGACGCAGTATTACTGTAAGGCAAAGGAGAGAACACTGTGGATGTTCTAAGTGAGATAAAACAGCAGGGGACCCCAAAGAAAAGCTACAGAAGAAAGCCAGCCAAGTACTGTGCAACCAAGCTGCACAAGAGCCCGCAGAACCATGATTCAAGAGAGCTGCATGCTGCTGGAAGTGGTGCTGCTGCTCCAGAGACCGTGCTGCTGTTTCAGTACTACTATTTGTAGCAGAATCTCTAACCTCTTCCAGTCTAATGAGAACCTTTGAGGCTACAGACCGCTGACATCCCTCAATATGTAGTGGGTTGTGAGGCATAGTGGGTGCAAAGGTGGTAAAAGTCATTGGGCGCCAGACACTTCTTGGATGCAAAAGAGGTTTTATTTCTTTTAACAGTCCTGTTATAATTTGCAAGGGAAAGAGGGTTAGGGCCAGGACACCCTTAGGTAGTTGCAGTTTCAATAGGCAGACTCTGAGACTTCAATAGGAATGGCAAGGTGCCACTTCTGTACGTGTAGGTTTGTTGTCCCCTATGGCTACAGTACTTAACAGTTCCTAATTCAAACATAACAGTTCTCTCAGCTTTACTACAACTTCTACTTGTAGTTCTTCAGCCCCTTGAGCTGCTGGTCTCTCATTGGACCCTCTGATTCACTAACTCCGAATCCCGTGAGCTCCTCAAGGCTTTTGCGGCGTTATCTCCCTCAAGCATCACCTACGCTTCCCTGCTGGGTCCCTAGCTTGGCACTTCGGATACCTTCAAGCTTCACCCCTCCTGACCGACTCGGTCCCTAGCTTGACACACAAGGCTGTTCTGCAAGCATCACCTCCGCTGGTTGGGTCCCTGACTTGATCACCGTCTGAAGTGTCCCCATTCTCCACCATGCCTGTTCGGTGAGAATGTTGCTCAGGTACTTGCTTCAGTTACTCACTGTGGTCCCTGGTAAAGATGGTTGGTCCCTTCGTGGCAACAACTTCCCTTCTACCTCTGACCACGACAGGTTCTCTGGCAGGTAGAACCGTCACTTTTTGGTTGGACTGCAAGCCGCAGTCCCAACCCTGCGCTGCCCTCTTACTTCTGGATAGGCCCTCACACAGCCTGGCAGCCAAATGGCCTCAGGATAGGCCCAATCTCTGGCCTAGCAGCCCGGGGGAAATGACACACATCCACCCAGACGGCAGTCCGGGTGGCACAGAACAGAGATTACCTGACTCCACCCGAATATATAGGCTCTCCCAGCAGGCCAAGGGATTCAAGAAAACCCCTGCCCATTGGCTGAGCTACCCCACATACCCATAACCTGACCTTGAGTTGTCCTTCTCACATCTAGTACCACCAAGTGACTGGCCACCTAGTGGTAGAAGAGAAAAGTACAACAAGGCTAAACTTAGGGAGAAATCAATGGATCTCTAACAATTTAACTATGGTAGCTACCCCTGATGAGGAATTTGGTGAGGAGCCCCCTGACTAAGCCCCCGGGCGCTACATCTTGTTCCAGTATTCTGCTGTTCTAGTATTCAACTGTTCCCGAGTGTTCCAGCTGTTTCAGCTTTACTGTGGTTCCAGTGTCTGGTTGTTGGAGTATCCTGCTGTTCCAAAGTGTTCCTTTTTTTCTTGTTTTCAGTGGCTGCCGGTGGAAATTTTGTGTGGAGGGGCAGCAAACAGTATGCCACCCCCCCGAGTCGGTCGCACCTACCCCATCACCAGCGGCTTCCCCTGCTTGGCGGCAACTTCCCCTGCTCAGCGGCCTCCAGTTCTTCTGCTGTTCTGCAGCCTCCTGTTCTCCGGGTCATCATGGCAGCGGCAGCAGTTTCCATTTCACACCAGCTTCTGATTGGCCGGATTGAGGATCAGTGTTTCAACAGCGAATATTCATTCATTGTTGCAACACACCAGGGTGGGATCTGAACACATCCTTTGCGACCCAAGCCCACCCAATTTTGAAACCTATTAGAGCCTCTGGCTCTAATCAGATGCTTAAAAAAAAACCCTGCCGCTGTAATTCATGCACCTGGTGCCCTGAAAGGGGCCGGACGCATGAATAGGGGGTTGCTGCGGCTCTGCATGAATCCATTGCATATGGGGGGTGGAGTGGAGAGAGGGGGCGGCGCTGCCAGTTTTAATGTAGGTTCCAGCGCCTTGTTGTTCCAGTGTCCTGCTGTCCAGTTTCCTGTTCTGATGAGAGACTGGTGAGAGATTGCGGCAGAACGGCTGAACCCTGAACTTTATGAAGAGGTTCGCTGCTACATCCACCAAGGGGGGACCTTTGGCTGGCCTCTTGAGGACAAAAAACAATTCCATCAGTGGTGAGAGGTCTCTTGGCCACCATCTCAATTGAGCGCTCCATCAGACTAAGGGCCCCAACACCGGCAGGATTGCTTTACAGTTATTTAGCCCAATGGCCTGAGGAGGAGGTGGTTATGGCCTTTGCACAGAGTTTTCATTTGTGTCGGTGCTCTCAGGACCAGGTATGAAGATAGGTCATCATTGGAAGGCAGACAAAGACTGTCTGAACAGTGACAGCATCTGATTAGATACAGCCACTGTTTATAGGGCTATGCACTAAGTGAACTTTGACCCATTTATCAGGAACCGTCTGAAATTGGTACAGTGTTTGGCCAGCTATAGAGATAGAGATCAGATAGAGATCAGAATTTAGAAGTGTTATTGGGGCAATTGACTCAGAGATAAGAAGTCCAGGCACAACCTTTGCCTCAAATGAGAGTCTTTTTGAAATGTTCTTTGGTATATTCAACTCTCTTTTTTAGCGAGGGCAGTGCCTGGACTTCTTATCTGGACTTCTTATATCTGAGTTATTTACCCGGGGTAAATTACCCCAATCACATTTCTAAACTCTGATCGCTATCTCTATAGCCTAACCCTTTATATTAGCCTTTACTTCATAAGTGTGTCAAAAATATGTATTTTTTTTTTAAATCTAAATTTTATTGTTCCCCTTGTAATTGTTAAGACTGACCCTCTCCCCACCCTCCTTTTCCTGACAGGTAATGAGGGCTCACTGAGGGGGCAGAGTCTTTACCAGATAATCCAACAAGGAATGATAAGCTAGTTATCCTTATGCCGCGTACACACGAGCGGACTTTACGGCAGACTTTGCCCGGCGGACGGGAGTCCACCGGACAATTCGATCGTGTGTGGGCTCCAGCGGACTTTGTTTTCTTAAAAGTTGGACAGACTTAGATTTGAAACATGTTTCAAATCTATCTGACGGACTCGAGTCCGGTCGAAAAGTCCGCTCGTCTGTATGCTAGTTAGACGGACAAAAAGCCACGCTAGGGCAGCTATTGGCTACTGGCTATGAACTTCTTATTTGAGTCCAGTCGTACGTCATCACTTACGAATTTGACGGACTTTGGTTGATTGTGTGTAGGCAAGTCCGTTCATTCAGAAAGTCCATCGTAAAGTCCGTCGAAAAGTCCGCTGGGCAAAGTCTGCCGTAAAGTCCGCTCGTGTGTACGCGGCATTTGTTGCCCCCCAGGATACTTTGTTGTAAGCTGTCACCACATTAAGGATCACCAGACCATGGGGACATGGGATCATAGTGACTACAAAGCAGACATAAGGTAGGAAATAGCACAAGATCAAAGATCAGCACAGCTGGGGGTACTACTGAGTGGAGCATCAACAGAGCTGGGGGTACTACCGAGCAGGGGATCTGCTGAATGAGGGTACAAATAAGCTGGGGATCTGTTGAACGAGAGTACTAATAATCTGGAGATGTGCTAAATAGGGGTACTAACGATCTGGGGATCTGCTGAAGTGGCAGTACTACTGAACCGGGGTTCTACTGGGCGAGCTTGAAGTGGAGGAACTTGACTGGCCTACACAGAGTCCTGACCTCAACCCGATAGAACACCTTTGCTTAGAGCAGAGGCTGCGAGCCAGGCCTTCTTGTCCAACGTCAGTGCCTGACCTCACAAATGCGCTTCTGGAAGAATGGTCAAACATTCCCATAGACACACTCCTAAACCTTGTGGACAGCCTTCCCAGAGGAGTTGAAGCTGTTATAGCTGCAAAGGGTGGGCCAGCTCAATATTGAACCCTATGGACTAAGACTGGGATGCCATGGTGTATAGACATATATACATACACAGTATATATACATATATTTTATTAATAAATTATATATATATATACACAGTATCTCACAAAAGCCCCCCAGCCCCCCCCCCCGTTTTACTTACCCGAGCCCTGGAACTTGACCCGGCGGGGACGTGCTGTCTCTCTGCCCAGGGTTCTCGCGTCTTAATTGGATAGATTGATAGCAGCGCAGCCATTGGCTCCTGCTGCTGTCAATCAAATCCAATGATGCTGGTGCTGAGGGCGGGGCCGAGTCATACATTCAGCGGCTATGGATGCCGAATGCTGAACTGGGGAGCGTGCCCGCAAGGTAACCCCCTCGGGAGACCGCTTCTCCTAGGGGGTTATCTGGTGTGGGGAGGAGCCGCAAGAGCCAACAGGGGGACCCCAGAAGAGGAGGTTCGGGGCCACTCTGTGCAAAACAAGCTGCACAGTGGAGTTATGTTTGTTATTTAAAAAAAAAAACCCTTACAATTACTTTGATCCTCTTGGACATGGAGTTCACCAGAGCTTTACAGGTTGCCACTGGAGTCCTCTTCCACTCCTTCATGGCAATATCACAGAGCTGGTGGATGTTAGAGAACTTGCGCTCCGCCACCTTACGTTTGAAGATGCAAATGCTCAATAGGGTTTAGGTCTGGAGACATGCTTGGCCAGTCCATCACATTTACCCTCAGCTTCTTTAGCAAGGCAGTGGTCATTTTGGAGGTGTGTTTGGGGTCGTTATGTTCCAATACTGCCCTGTGGCCCAGTCTCCGAAGTGGGGGGATTATGCTCTGCTTCAGTATGTCACAGTACGTGTTGGCATTCATGGTTCCCTCAATGAACTGTAGCTCCCCAGTGCCGGCAGCACTCATGCAGCCCCAGACCATGACATTCCCACCACCATGCTTGACTGTAGGCAAGACACACTTGTCTTTGTACTCCTCACCTGGTTGCCACCACACACGCTTGACACCATCTGAACCAAATAAGTTTATCTTGGTCTCATCAGACCACAGGACATGGTTCCAGTAATCCATGTCCTTAGTCTGCTTGTCTTCAGCAAACTGTTTGCGGGCTTTTTTGTGCATCATCTTTAGAAGAGGCTTCCTTCGGGGATGACAGCCATGCAGACCAATTTGATGCAGTGTGGTCTGAGCAGTGAGCACTGACAGGCTGACCCCCCACCCCTTCAACCTCTGCAGCAATACTGGCAGCACTCATACGTCTATTTCCCAAAGACAACCTTTGGAGATGACGCTGAGATGTCGCTGAGCATCGTGCACTCAACTTCTTTCATGGCGAGGCCTGTTCTGAGAGGAACCCGTCCTGTTAAATCGCTGTATCGTCTTGGCCACCGTGCTGCAGCTCAGTTTCAGGGTCTTGGCAATCTTCTTATAGCCTAGGCCATCTTTATGTAGAGCAACAATTCTTTTTTTCAGATCCTCAGAGAGTTCTTTGCCATGAGGTGCCATGTTGAACCTCCAGTGACCAGTATGAGAGAGTGAGAGCGATAACACCAAGTTTAACACACCTGCTCCCAATTCACACCTGAGACCTTGTAACACTAACAAGTCACATGACACCGGGGAGGGAAAATGGCTAATTGGGCCCAATTTGGACATTTTCACTTAGGGGTGTACTTACTTTTGTTGCCAGCGGTTTAGATATTAATGGCTGTGTGTTGAGTTATTTTGAGGGGACAGCAAATTTACACTGTTATACAAGCTGTACACTCACTACTTTACATTGTAGACAAGTGTCATTTCTTCAGTGTTGTCACATGAAAAGATAGAATAAAATTTTAACAAAAATGTGAGGGGTGTACTCACTTTTGTGAGATACTGTGTATATATATATATATATATATATATATATATATATATATATATATATATATATATATATAATATTATTATTATTATTATTATTATTATTATTATTATTATTATTATTATACAGGACTTATATAGTGCCAACAGTTTACAGAACGCTTTACAACATGAGGGCGGACAGTACAGTTACCATACAAATCAATACAGGAGGGATCAGAGGGCCCTGCTCATTAGAGCTTACAATCTAGAAGGGAGGGTCAAGTGGAAACAAAAGGTAATAACTGTGGGGGGTGAGCTGATGGAAAAAATTAAAAAACAGTTGTTAGGTGTGGGTAGGATAGGCTTCTCTGAAGAGGATTGTTTTCAGGGATCGTCTAAAATCTAATAGAGTAGGAGATCAGCGGACAGATTGGGGTAGGGCATTCCATAGGATTAGAGAGGCTTTGGAAAAGTCCTGGAGGCGAGCATGGGAGAAGGTGAGGAGGGAGCTAGAGAGCAGAAGGTCTTGAGAGAAACGAAGAGAACGAGTAGGTTGGTATTTAGAGACTAGGCTAGTGATGTAGCTGGGGGCTAAATTGGATGGCTTTGTAAGAAGTTGTTAGTATTTTGAATCTAATTCTTTGGCCGACCGGAAACCAGTGGAGGGATTGACAGAGAGGAGTAGCAGAGACAGAGCGATTGGTAAGGTGGATGAGTCTGGCAGCAGCATTCATAATGGATTGAAGAAGTGATAGACTATGTAGAGGTAAGCCAATAAGAAGGGAGTTGCAGTAGTCGAGGCGAGAGATGACCAGGGAGTGAATTAAGAGCTTTGTTGTGTCATTGCTTAGAAAGGGGCGTATTTTGGAGATGTTGCAGCGGTTGAGGCAGCAAGATTTGGACAGTGATTGGATGTGGTGCTTGAAGGAAAGTTCAGAGTCCAGGACGACACCTACAACCTTGGCATGTGTGGATGGGCTTATAGTTGTGCTATCGATTTTGACCGAGAGATAAGGGGAAGGGGCATATGGGGGAGGAAAAATTATAAGTTCGCTTTTGGATAGATTGAGTTTGAGGAAGTGGTGTGACATCCAGACTGATATATCTGATAGTAAATTAATGATATGTGAGGAAACAGAGGGGGTGAGCTGAGGGGTAGAGAAATAGATTTGGGTGTCGTCAGCGTAGAGATGGTATTGGAAGCTATAGGATGCTATCAACTGACCCAGGGAGGAGGTGTCGATTGAAAATAGGAGAGGTCCAAGTACAGAACCTTGGGGGACCCCAACTGAGAAAGGAAGAGGAGAAGAGGAAGTAGAGTTGTAGGAAACGCTAAAGGTGCGGTTGGATAAGTAAGAAGAGAACCAGCGAAGAGTACAGTCATGGAGACCAAAGGCGTGGAGTTTTTTGAGGAGGAGGGGGTGGTCAACCATATCAAAGGCAACAGAGAGGTCCAGGAGTAGGAGTACAGAATAGTATCAATTGGTATATATTTTTATATATATAATGTATATTTTATTGTTGTATAATATTATTTATTTTATTATTATAAAATAATAACATTATTTTATTATCATATAATAATATATCTCACAACATATATATGTATGTACTGTATAAACTTTTCTTTCTCAGTACCCACTGTATATGAGCACATCTACCCTTGTGATTGCTATTAGACCGTGTTGACTGGAGATGACAAGGTAATTCTCCCTGATTATATAAGATGGATCTGCTGAGCTTGCAGTTTTTGCCTCCATTATGGTTACGCTGAGAAGTTACACCTGGTACCAATAAAACCGACAAATATAACTTTATTCACTCAACAGCTGTGAACGTGGCTGGCAGAAATACCGAATTTTCAACTTTTTTTTTTCTGTTTCTTGATTTGATTTTTCTTTTTAAAGGGAGCTGAGAATCGTTTGATGTTTTTAGATATACTGTATCTGTTACATTGAAGAACTTAGGGACCGTAAAACATTTACATTTTTTTGTGGTGCGTTAAGGCAACACATTGAAATGAGTGGGCTGCCCATGCACCCCAGTATGCCGAAAATTGGACATGTACCCCTTTTTGGTGTATGTTAATGCAGCACAGCAATGCGTGTTATTATAGTGTTATGCTGCGTACACACGATCAGACATTCCGACAACAAAATCCATGGATTTTTTACGACGGATGTTGGCACAAACTTGTCTTGCATACACACGGTCACACAAATGGTGTCGGAAATCTCGATCGCCAAGAACGCGGTGACGTACAACACGTACGACGAGCCGAGAAAAACAAAGTTCAATAGCCAGTGCGGCTCTTCTGCTTGATTCCGAGCATGCGTGAAACTTTGTGCGTCGGAATTGTGTACACACGATCAGAATTTACGACAACGGATTTTGTTGTCAGAAAATTTGAGATCCAGATCTCAAATTTTGTTTGTCGGAAATTCCGACCGAAAATGTCCGATGGAGCCTACACACGGTCGGAATTTACAAGGTCCAATCGAACATTTCCTGTCGGAAAATCCGAGTGTGTGTACAAGGCATTAGATGTAAATGGGCCCTTAACCACTTCAATCCAGGGCACTTTCCCCCATTCTTGCCCAAGCCAACTTTCAGCTTTCAGCGCTGTCGCTTTTTGAATGACAATTGCGCAGTCATACAACACTGTACCCAAACTGAATTTTTTTTCCTTTTGTTCCCACAAATAGAGCTTTATTTTGGTTGTATTTGATCACCTCTGGGGTTTTTATTTTCTGCTAAACAAATAAAAAAAGACAGAAAATGTTGAATAAAAAAAGTTTTTCTTTGTTTATGTTACAAAACTTTGTAAAAAAGTAAGTATTCTCCTTCACTGATGAGCACTCATGAGGCTGCACCGACGGGCACTGATGGGTACTGATGAGGCTACACCAATGAGGTGGAACCGATGAGGTGGCACTAATGGGCACTCATATGCAGAACTGATGGGCACTGATAGGCGGCACTGATGGGCACTGATAGGGGCATTGATGGGTACGGATCGGCACTGATAAGTGGCACTGATGGACACTGATGTACACTGATAGATGGCACTAATGGGCATCACTGATAAGGAGGAACTGGCAGGCATTAGTGATGGGCACTGATTGGCATCAATTGTGGGCACTGATTGGCATCCCCCATGGCCATGGGTGGCATACCTGGTGGTCACAAGTGGTGGGCATCCCTGGTGGTCCTGGTAGAGTCCCTGGTGGTTCTGGGTGGGCATCCTGGGGGGGGCTGCACTGATAATCAATCAGTGCAGACCCCCCTGTCAGAAGAGCAGCTGATCGGCTCTCTACTCACATCTGTTTACACCATTATCAGCTGTGATTGGACACAGCTGATCATGTGGTAAAGAGTCTCCATCAGTGACTCTTTACCTAGTTTTGAGTTGCAGTGTGTCAGACTGGCACGCCACACCACCGATTGCCGCGTTGCGCCCCCCGCGGGCACGCACCGGCTCATTATCCTGATTACGTCATATGACGTCCGGTCAGGATAGCTAAACCACTTTTCCCAGGTCGTATTGCTTTATGGCGGACAGGAAGTTGTAATCCTCAGACAAATATGAACAAAGCACATATCTCTCTATACTGTGTACTTGTCTCAATCTGTTTTCAGCGGTCACTTCTGCCAAGTTTTTCTGACCCCAAGAGAGTAAGGTGACAGGGGAGGGAGCTCCAGCACACAGCCTGTGATTGACAGCCTCAGCTCTGTTCCTGTATGCTATGTGAAGGGGGTGTGTCCCCTTCCTCCAATCATCTCTCAGAGCTCTCCTCACTGATCAATGCAGTGTGTAACTTCAGCTCTCCATCCCATTTTATTTTTATTTTTTTGAAAGCTCAGACTAGCTGTATAAATTCTGAACTTTGAACAGATCTAGAGAAGAGAAGACTGCAGATAAACAGGTACAACTTATGTAGGAGGATTTTGAATGGGCCTCTCTCTGCTCCAAAAACCCACCACAGAAGCACATGTACCAAATTTTGGCACCTAGGCAAGCTGGTTTGCTGTTGCAGGTTTTGCCGCAATTTTATGTGCGTTTTGCTGCATGACAGTTGCAGCAAAATTGCACCGCATTTGGGGTGCCATTAAGAAATAATGTCATTGCAAGCTCATTGCACTGTTGAGATTCTGGATATCAATACGTTCAGGTGTGAACAGGGCCTCATATTCTTGGCTTGTTTGCCAACATCTACCCAGATAATCCTGAATAGAGCTGAAACGGTGATATATATATATATATTTTTTTTTTTTTTCTGGTTATTTTATTGTCGATGTATGCATCTCATTTCTTTTTTTCTTTCTTCTTTCCCCAGCCAGCCAATCAACAAACCACACTCACACCCCCCCTCCAGCACTCGATCTCCGCATCGCTTGCCCGCCGCCCCCCAGGCCCCCCACCAGCCCCACACAGGTTGCGGGACTCGCGGTTTCCCCCCTGTCTCTCCTCCTGAGCCCTGGCAGTCACTTCTCCATCCCGGACCATCAGGACTTAGGACTCACGGCCAATCGGGTCTTAGGGGCGGGGCTCAAGGATTAGGGGATTAGCCCCTGTACCCTGCATGAGCAGCTGCCACTGCATCTATCTATCTATCTATCTATCTATCTATCTATCTATCTATCTATCTATCTATCTATCTATCTATCTATCTTTCTTTCTTTCTTTCTTTCATCTATCTGCCTCTCTTTATTTATCCTTTCTTTCTTCTTTTTTTTTTTCTTTCTTTCTTCCATCTATGCCTAATAACATTCTTTTTTTGCAAAAATGTATAATTTTTCTTTCTTTCTTTCGTCTTTACAGTATGTTTATGGTGTGGTTACAAAGTGTCAACAGTGATTAATAATTTCTAATTTTAGTGTTGCGGGCTCTTTCTTTCTATGTAAGCCTAATAAAATTCTTTTTTTTTTTTTTTTTTTTTTTTTTTTTTTTTGCAAAAATGCATAATTTTTCTCTTTCTCTCTTTCTTTCTTTCTTTCTTTCTTTCTTTCTTTCTTGTTTTTATAGTCCACCGGTTTATTCCGAGCCTACAAGTGTTAATGGATTATTGAGGTTTTCTCCCAAAATTGTGCTGCTCTCCAAGTAGCTGGTAAATTGCTGAGTAAGTCAGAGAACAGCTGCTGTATTTGCAGTCCATCTTTCTTTCTTTCTTTCTTTCTTTCTTTCTTTCTTTCTTTCTTTCTTTCTTTCTTTCGCTCTTTCTTTCTTTCGCTCTTTCTTTCGCTCTTCCTTTCTTTCTTTCTTCTATGCCTAATAACATTATTTTTTGCAAAAATGCATCAATTTTTTTTTCTTTCTTTCTTTGTCTTTCTTTCTTTCTCTCTCTCTTTCTCTCTTTCTTCTCTCTAGGAATGTGGTTTATATGCTCCTCCGGTTTATTCCGAGCCTACAAGTGTTAATGGATTATTGAGGTCTCTGTTTTCTCCCAGAATTGTGCTGCTCTCCAAGTAGCTGGTAAATTGCTGAGTAAGTCAGAGAACAGCTGCTGTATTTGCAGTCCATCTTTCTTTCTTTCTTTCTTTCTTTCTTTCTTTCTTTCTTTCTTTCTTTCTTTCTTTCTTTCTTTCTTTCTTTCTTTCTTTCTTTTTCTTTCTCTCCCTCTCTCTCTTTCTTTCTTTCTTTCTAATTTCTTTCTTCCTAATAATATGCCTAATATTTGCAGTCCATCTTTCTTTCTTTCTTTCTCTCCCTCTCTCTCTTTCTTTCTTTCTTTCTTCTATGCCTAATAACATTATTTTTTGCAAAAATGCATCAATTTTTTTCTTTCTTTCTTTCTTTCTTTCTTTCTTTCTTTCTTTCTTTCTTTCTTTCTTTCTTTCTTTCTTTCTTTCTTTCTTTCTTTCTTTCTTTCTTTCTTTCTTTCTTTCTTTCTTTCTTTCTTTCTTTCTTTCTTTCTTTCTTTCTTTCTTTCTTTCTTTCTTTCTTTCTTTCTTTCTTTCTTTCTTTCTTTCTTTCTTTCTTTCTTTCTCTCTTTCTTTCTTTCTTCTCTCTAGGAATGTGGTTTATATGCTCCTCCGGTTTATTCCGAGCCTACAAGTGTTAATGGATTATTGAGGTCTCTGTTTTCTCCCAGAATTTTGCTGCTCTCCAAGTAGCTGGTAAATTGCTGAGTAAGTCAGAGAACAGCTGCTATATTTGCAGTCCATCGCTCCAGCGCTCCCAGCTATAAGCCACCTCGGAGATTAAACTCCAGCAATGCAAACCTCTTTCTAAGATCTCCTTTTTTTTTTTAATAAAATTGTGGGAAGGAGGGGTGAGGTGAAGGGGTAGAGGCAATGCAATCTTTTACAGCCTAGTTAAGAAGCTTAGGATGGAGAAAATGAATTGAGATAATAGAAACCAAATGGCTGGGCACAAGTCTCCCCGAGAAACCGGCCCTGGAAAGGTCTGACTCGGCAGTTTCTATTTTTTTTTTTTTTTTGTGTGTGTTGCTCAAAGTGGCTCCGGCTTCCAGGTTTCAGTTTTAGTTTTAGTGCTCGAGGATCCTCAGAGGAAATCAGTGCTCAGGAGGATTAAAAGATAAAGTGAACCTGTCACTATCAAAAGTAACAATATAACTGGACTTTTCAGCATCGACAAGAGTATTATTATTATTATTATTATTATACAGGATTTATATAGCGCCAATAGTTTGCACAACAATCTGACGGACTTTAGATTTGGAACATGTTTCAAATCTTTACGTCGGAACTCCGCCGGACCCAGTTCCTGTTGAAAAGTCCACTCCTCTGTATGCTAGTCCGATGGACGAATACCGACGCTAGGGCAGCTATTGGCTACTGGCTATCAACTTCCTTATTTTAGTCCGGTCGTACGTCATCAGGTACAAATCCGTCAGACTTTGGTGTGATCGTATGTAGGCAAGTCCGTTCATTGGGAAAGTCCGTTGGAAGTCCGCCGAAAGTCAGTCGGATAGTCCATCGGACCAGTCCGGCCGAAAAGTCAGCTCGTGTGTACGCGGCATTACAGTACAAATCAATACAGGATGGATCAGAGGGTCCTGCTCGTTAGAGCTTACAATCTAGAATACATTTCTGATCACGTTCCAGGTCACAATGGGAGAAGTTTACTAAAACTGGAGCCCTCAGAATCTTGCGCAGCTGTGCATGGCAGCCAATCAGCTTCTAACTCCATTAACTCCATTCCACCACTTCACCTTTGGAAGATTTACCCCCGTTTATGACCAGGCCATTTTTTGTGATACAGCACTGCGTCACTTTAACTGACAATTGTGCGGTTGTGCGACGCTGTACCCAAATAAAATTGCTGTCCTTTTTCCCCACAAATAGAGCTTTCTTTTGGTGGTATCCTAAAAAAATTGTAAAATAAAAAAAAAATGAAAACAATATTACAATAATAAAAACTACTGACACCGTCCACTGCTCTAGTGACACTGGCAGTATACACTTAGGTCCATATATATTTGGACACAGGCACACTTTTCATATTTTTGGCTCTGTATGCCGCCAGAATAAAATGAAAACGAAACAATCCAAATGAATGTGAAGTGCAGACTTTCAGCTTTAATTCAAGGGGTTGAACATAAATATCAAGTACAAATTTTAGGAACTGCAACCATTTTTATACACAGTCCCCCCATTTTCAGGGGCTCAAATGTAATTGGACAAATGAATATAATCATAAATAAAATGTTCTTTTTTTATATTTTGTTGAGAATCCTTTACTGGCAATGACTGCCTGAAGTCTGTAATCCATGGACATTACCAAAGACTGGGTTTCCTCTTTTCTGATGCTTTGCTCTAACTGCAGCTGTCTTCAGTTGTTCTTTGTTTGTGGGTCTTTCTGCCTTTAGTTTTGCCTTCAGCAAGTGAAATGCTCAATATGGTTGAGATCAGGTGATTGACGCAGGCATTTCAGAATACTCCACTTCTTTTCCTTCAAAAGTTCCTGGGTTGCTTTTGCAGTGTGTTTTGGATCATTGTCCATCTGTACTGTGAAGCGCCGTCCAATAAACTTTGCTGCATTTGGCTGAATCGGGGCTGACAGTATATCTCTAAACACTGCAGAATTCATCCGGCTGCCTCTGTCTTCTGTCACATCATCAATAAACATCAATGACCCAGTGCCATTGGAAGCCATGCATGCCCATACCATCACACTGCAAGCTCCACCATGTGACCACAGATGACATTGTGTGCTTTGGATCATGAGCTGTTCCAAGCCTTCTGCACACTTTTTTTTCTTCCCGACATTCTGGTACAGATTAATCTTAGTTTCATCCGTCCAAAGAATGCTTTTCCAGAACTGGTCTGCCTTTTTTAGATGTTTTTTGGCAAAGTCTAATCTGGCTTTTCTATTCTTCAGGCTTATGAATGGTTTGCACCTTGTGGTGAACTACTGTAGAGACTTCAGGGCCCACCAGGGGCATTGCTAGATCTGCAAAAGATCTCGGGCTAGAGCCCATAACAGTGAAGTAAAGAAAGCCATACGCTTGGGCGGGTATACACATGTATATAATATTCGTGTGTATGTGTGTGTATATATATATATATATATATATATATATATATATATATACAAAAAATACAGTTACATATCTAAGTGCGGCTCCCCCCTTACATCAGAGTCTCCAGAGAGCCTCCGCTTACATCAAGGTCCCCAGAGAGCCTCTTCCTTACATCAGGGTCCCCAGAGAACCCCCCCTGACATCAGTGTCCCTAGCGAGCATCACCTTTACATCAGGGTCCCCAGAGAGCCCCTTTCTTACATCAGGGTTCCCAGAGAGCCTCTCCTTACATCAGGGTCCCCAGAAAGCCTCTCCTTACATCAGGGTCCCCAGAGAGCCCCCCTTACATCAGGGTCCCCAGAGAGCCCCTTCCTTACATCAGGGTCCCCAGAGAGCCTCTCCTTACATCAGGGTCCCCAGAGAGCCCCTTCCTTACATCAGGGTCCCCAGAGAGCCTCTCCTTACATCAGGGTGCCCAGAGAGCCCCCCACTTACATCAGGGTCCCCAGAGAGCCCCTCCTTACATCAGGATCCCCAGAGGGCCCCCCCTTTACATCAGGGTCCCCAGAGACCCCCCCTTACATAGGTTCCCCTGTACCTGGCTGGTCTACGCTGTGAACCTCCAACCCTCAGCACATCTCTGCAATCGGCAGCTCTACGGTGCCCGCGGGAGGCGGGATCTCCCTGGGGCTTGTAGTTCTCTTCCTGAGTGTATACAGTGGAGAAGGGAGGGGCCTCTGACCCGACCAGGTATCAGCAAGAGTGTAGAAGCAGAATGACTCACTTGTAAACTGAGTGACACGGATACATGCCCGGGTCAGAGGCCCCTCCCCTCTCCACTGTATACAGTCGGGAAGAGGATTACTAGCCCCAGGGAGATCCCGCGGCCCGCGGGCACCATAGAGCTGCTGATTGCCGGCTCCCACTCCCCCCACTGCATACTAAATTGACAGCCAGAGGTGCAAGGGGAGATGCCGGGTCTTGGGACTCCCCACAGCAGCAGAACGCAAGGTACCAGTCGCAAGTGCGACTGCTGGGACCCTGAAAGTTCTGCCACTGAACCCTCTGTATTTGGTTTTGTGAAGTCTTCTTTTGATTATAGACTTTGACAGTGATACGCCCACCTCCTGGAGCGCGTCCTTCACTTGTCTGGATGTTGTGAATGGGTTTTTTTTTACCATAGAGAGGATCCTGCGATCATCCACCACTGTTGTCTTCCGTGGACGTCCAGGCCTTTTTATGTTATGTTTTTGCAGCCTAACAATGGCCTGTTTCACTTGCATGGACAGCCCCTTGAACGCATGATGTAGGTTCACAGCAACAGATTCCAAATGCAAATACCACACTTAAAGCCCGTACACACGATACGAAAATCGGAAATAAAATTTTGTCTGACGAACGATCTGCCGATTTTCGGATCGTTAGTATGGTGCTTTCGACAGCCGATTCCGGTTTTTCTTCAGACAAAAGCTGGATGTGCAGACTATAAAATGTTTGTCACGTGAACCCATGTCCGATTTTCATTTAATTTGTACGGTTTTCGTACGAAAAAAATCGTATTGTATTCTGTCGTACAAGAATTTTCGTATGGTGAGTAACCACTTCACTTTCGACATGAGACTAGCATGCCACAAAAAGCAGACGTTCGGTCGTCCGAAAATCTGATCGTGTGTATGAGGCTTTAAGCCTCGTACACACGATCAGATTTTCCGCGGACAAAGCACCAGACTTTTGTCAGAAGGGCGTGTGCCGTGAACTTGTCTTGTATACAAACGGCACACAATTGTCGGCCAACAAACACGAACGTAGTGACATACAATGTGGAATTTCAGCTCTTGAGCGCCACCTTTTGGGCACCTTCTGCTAATGTCGTGTTTGGTGAGCATTGATTCTGAGCATGCGTGTTTGTACTTTGGACTTTTGTGTGAAGGACTTTAGGTAAATCTGACAACAGACCGTTGTCCGCCGAAAATTTACTAGCCTGCCATCCAACATTTGTTGGCGGAAAGTTGGCCAACAATTGTCTGATATAGCGTACTAACGGTCGGATTTTAGGCAGTCTGTCATCACCCAATTCCCGGACGAAAATCCCATCGTGTGTACGAGGCTATTGAATCAACTCCAGATCTTTTACCTGCTTAATCGATGAAGAAATAATGAAGGAGTAGCCCACACCTGGCCATAAAACAGGTTTTGATTCAATTACTTTTGGTCCCTTGAAAAAGGGGGGATGGGTATTCTTAAGAGCTGTAATTCCCAAACCCTTTCTCCGATTTGGATGTACAAACCCTCAAATAAAACACGAGAGGGTGCACTTTCAGCCCATATCCATTATATAACTATAGCTTGAATATGTTATGGTAAAAACCTGAAAAAAAAAATTGTACCTGTGTCCAAATATATATGGACCTAACTGTATATACACACATGCATATGAGTGTGAGATTTGGGGTGCGCACCCTAATATAATAGGCTATGCACACCTATGGTAGGGGTACGTACATTACACATAGGGGGGCTGGTGTCTGTGCCCCCCCCCCCATTATTATCTGGGTTTTCAGATTCAGACAGGGTGTGCCAGGTGTGCCCGGGCACACCCTAATCACCCCGTGTGATGCAGATTCCCTCTGTTTAGACCCCTGATATTTAACCAAAGTCCCCTAACGGAATTGTAAAAAAATAAAATTGTAAACAATAATAAAATGATAAAAATAAAAACTACTGACACTGTCCACTGCCCTGCTGACACCATCCACTGCTCTAGTGACACTGACAGTATATAAACACATACACATGCATATGTGTTTGAGGTACACACCCTAATGCAATAAGCTATGCACATCTATGGTAGGGGTATTTACTTTACACATAGGGAGCTTGTGTCTGTGGCCCCCCCACATTATTATTAATGGGGGTTTTCAGATTCAAATGAGTCCCCAACAACTACCAGGACAGGGTTGTGGGTAAGATGCCCTTGTTCTCATAAACGTGGGGACAAATATGTTGAGGGCATGTGGCCTGGTATGGTTCAGGAGGGAAGCATGAGCCCACGCTCTTTTCCTGGTCATGCTCAGATAAGGGTCTGTGTGGGTTTCACCCCCTTTAACATCTACATGAGACCCCCAATCTAGGATTAGGGTCTGGTATAGACGGGTGGAATGAATGAGTGGAGGAAAGCGTCTGGGAGCTGTCATTTAACGGCCATTTAAAGACACTTTTTTCTTTGTAAGTTTCAGTATTGCTGTAGTACAGGAAGTTGTATGCATTCCATTTTTAATGTTTCACTTACAGCATTACTAAAATGGCTGCTTTCCACCAAATGGAATTTTTGAACTTTTTTTTTTTTTTTGCTTTGGACATGTCTTCCAAGGTGGTGCCCAACCCTCCGTGCCTATTGTTTGACAATCCCTTGGAATAATTTTGCAGAGCAGCCCAAACCTCTTCTTCTGGGGTCACCCGTTGGCACTCTCCTCTTCTCAGTGTGCCCCCCACTTGCTATGGTGGCACACATGTGGGCGTGCTCCCAGAGTCAGGCTGTGTGTGTCCAGTGACACACACTGCGTGGCTTGGCCCTGCCCCCTGCTCCCTCCTCACATGATTTGACTAAGACTTGTGAGAAAAGGATTAGGAGAGAGAAGAACTGAAATTGGTAGTAAGTCCTTGTTTTTAAAATAAAAATAACAAACATGTCATACCTACCTGCTCTGTGCAATCGTTTTGCACAGAGAAGCCCCAATCTTCTTCTTCTGGGGTGCCCTGCCAGTGCCCTTTGCCCCCCCCTTCATCGGGTGCCCCCCCAGGGAAAGCTGCTTTGCTTGGGGGCACCCGTGCGGGCTTGCTCCCGAGTCCCGCTGCTGCGTCCAGTGACACAGACAGCGGGACTCAGCCCCCCCCATTCCCATGTCGCTGGATTTGATTAACAGCAGCGGGAAACAATGGCTCCTGCTGCTATCAATCTGTCCAATGAGGAGAAAGACAGTGGTTGGAGCCACTGCGCTCGTGCACATCGCTGGATCGGGCTCAGGGAAGAAAAATAGGGGGGGGGGTCTAGGGGGAGCTGCAGCACAGAAGGTTTTTCATAGAATGCATTAAGGTGAAAACCCTTGAGGCTTTACAACCTCTTGAAGCTGGGCACAGCGTTGGATAAATACAGGACTCAGGTAAGGGGGGTATGGGGGGTGCTACTCTTTGCAGGTTTTTTACCGTAATGCAGAGAATGCATTAAAGTGATTGTAAAGTCTCGTTTTTTAATATAAAAATAACAAACATGTTTTACTTACCTTCTCTGTGTGCAGTGGTTTTGCACAGAGCAGCCCCAATCCTCCTCTTCTTGGGTCCCTCTTCGGCTCCCTTGGCCCCTCCCTTCTGTCGAGTGCCCCCACAGCAAGCAGCTTACTATGGGGGCACCTGAGCCCAGCCACAGCTCCATGTGTCCATTTAGACACGAAGCCCCGGTTCGGCCCCGTCCCGTCTCTTTCCTGATTGGCTAACTGACTTTGACAGCAGCTGGAGCCAAGGGCGCTGCTGCTGTGTCTCAGCCAATCATCAGGGAGAGTCCCGGATGGTTGAGGCACTCATTGATATCGCTGGATAGAGATGGGGTTCAGGTAAGTATTGGGGGGGGGGGCTGAGGTTTAATGCATAGAATGCATTAAGATAAAAAAAACCTTCTGCTATTGCAACCACTTTAAAGCGGTGTTCCACCCAAAAGTGGAACTTCCACTTATCTGTCCCCCCCCCCCCTTTGGTGACACATTTGTCACCTTTCAGGGTGGGGGAGCGAGTACCTGTTTTTGACCGGTACCCTGTCCCCACTTCCGCCAGACCTCACCGCAGCAAGGTACGTCAGAAGTTCAGCCCCCTGCTCATCCCTCCTCCTTTCCCTGATGCCGGGCCAGTAGGAGAGCGCAGTGCGCTTCACGCATGCACAGTAGGGACCAGGCAGTGAAGCCTCAAGGCTTCACTGCCGGGTTCCCTTACCGGAAATTGTGGCGGCACCACCTGACAACCGATGGAAACATCGGCTGCGGTGCCAACATTGCTGAACTCCAGGACAGGTAAGTGTCCTAATATTAAAAGTCAGTCAGCTGCAGTATGGGAACTCCGCTTTAAGATAAAAAAAACACTTCTTCCATTACAACCACTTTAAGGGAAAGACTGTGACCACCCTTACAGGGTCATAGATCTATGAGGTTGCTCTAAAAGTTCCAGCAATTACCAAGAGGGTCCTCTTAAAGGGCATAATACCTTGAGAGTTACCTGCCCTATTTGTTATCTTGCACCCATAGACCTTCTCTTCTGCAATTGAGTTAAGTAATAAAAGGCCAAAAGTCTAAAGTGACTGGTGTCCAACTCCATTTTCTCTACACCGTACACCAGGTCCTGAGATGGAAATGTTAGCCTGCCATACTAATTAGGTGGTCGATCCCCACACTGATAAATCTGCATAGTTTTCTTGCTCACCGTAGGTTTGCTTTATGGAAGGAACGCGCAAGCAAACAGACACCAAGAGAGAAGTCTTCACTCGTTTTGCACAAAGTGCTTATTGGTAAGGGCTTATACTTTCTCGTTGATTCCCAAGCCATACTTCTTAGAAGACATTGTTCCCATGCACGGCACAAACCTGAAACAGCTGTGTGCAGTTTGGAATAAATGGCTGTATATGTGCTATAAACTAGAGTTCTGGATGTATAGTTTGAAACAACGTGGCATAATTTTTGCATAATTCTGCCCACTATCTTAAAATTAGGAATAATAACCCTTATCATAGAATTTGTGATTGCAGGAGACATGTAAATACCTTCTGTTAAGGACGGCTCTACTGTGATTTGTGCTAGTTCAATGGGCACTGCTTTGTTTGGGTTTTGGTCCATCTTACCATAAATGGGTTATATATTCTCATTGGTCCCTAAGCGCTAATCCATAAAAAAAACACTGCTGACACTACACTGCTGATAACCATTAAGCCTGAAACAGATGTATTGAGTTTAGATTAAATAAGGTCCAGAACTGAAACGAGGCTTAGATGGATGAACATACTCAAATCCCCAATTAACTAGTGATAGAAGCAGCGGCTCTGCTGTGAGATATCTAACACAGAACAGATTCAAATTTTATTTTTATTTTTTTCACAGCCCGTGGTGTGTAAACACACTCCAGAAACTCTGCCCGGTGCAAAAAAAAAGTGCACACCAAAATGTGAACACAAAAAGTGCACATAAGTATGGTTGCCACCTCATCCCTTTAAACCCGAAAACATAATAATTACAAGGTTCTGTGGCTGATTAAGGTGGTAATTAAACTCACTTGGTGCCTTATCTGCATTTAATTAGCCTCAGAACCTGAGTAATTCAAAGGTGTTCGGGTTTAAAGGGATGAGGTGGCAACTCTACACATAGGGTGTACGTATGGTCCTTTCAAAATCAAAGGACCTTGCCCTGATTCCCCCGGGGCGTTAGGCTCCAACACAAAAAGTGCACATAGGGTGTACGTATGGTCCTCCAAAATCGAAGGACCTTGCCCTGATCCCCCGGGGCATTAGGCTCCAGACGGGGACTGGGGTATTTTCACATGGTCCATCTGACCGAAGCCAGACGGCCGAAACAGACCACCACCAAGTACTAGGTGGGGCTAACTAAGCAGATTCAAATACTTATTAAAAAGAGCCACGCTACAAACCAGTGATGATCAAAATCAAATCAAAGTGATGATCAAAAAAAACTATTTCAAATTAATCTAAATATCAATAAAATGTTCCTTATTTCGGGATATGCATATAGAGTGAAGTTAATTAATACAATGTTAATGCAATGTTAATATGAAGTATCCATACAGTTCTTTATGGACCACCTGTGCAAAATCCAAGTGCAAATGCAGCAATGTAAAAATAAAGTGCATAAAAAATGCAAAAGTCCAAAGAATAAATATGCGAGGAAGTCCTCTTCAGGAGTGTAAATAGTGAACATCCATCACCATTAAGATTCCCCAAAACTTGAAACCACCACCTCAATAGGGAGTGCAGGCCTACCAAATTCAATGGATCCTCTATTATAAGAAAAGTCAGATGGGCATGTGGCCAAACACCCTTACCGGGTATGCCTAATGCAGCGTACACACGAGCGGAATGTCCGATAGAAAAAGTCTGAGGGAGTCTTTTCATCATATAATCCGGTCGTGTGTGGGCCTCATCGGACCTTTTTTTTTTTCGAAAATTCTGACGGACCTAGAAATAGAACATGTCCTAAATCTTTCCGCCGGAACCAGTTCCTATCGGGAAAACCGCTCCTCTGTATGCCGTTCCAACGGACCAAAATCGACGCATGCTCTGAAGCAAGTAAGAGACGTAAGCTATTGGCTACTGGCTATTGAACGTCCTTTTTCTAGTCCCGTCGTACGTGCTGTACGTCACCGCGTCTGGACGGTCGGACTTTAGTTTGACCGTGTGTAGGCAAGACCGCTGGAATGGAATTCCGTCGGAGAAGCCTTTGGAGTTTAGTCAGACGGCAAAAACGGTCGTGTGTAGGCGGCATAAGGCTCTCCTACAGGATCCACTCAAGGACAGGACTATGGACTGTAATGGTCATCTCAATGGCATCCTGAAAAAAACGTAATTAGGACATGAAAGAAAAAACTCCACATATTATAAAACTCTTCAAATTGGTTTATTAAAAAATAAAGGTTGCACTTACATTAACTGATACCATATATTACCGTTATTCTTAAAATCTCGCTGGCCTACACTTCTTGCTTTAAGCTGGCCGGCGAGATTTTAAGAATAGCGATATATATAGGATCCGTTGAATTTGGTAAGCCTGCATTCCCTATTGAGGTGGCGGTGTCAAGTTTTGGGAAATCTTAATGGTGTTGGATGCTCACTATTTACACGATCATATTTGAATATTCTTGAAGAGAACTACCTTGCATATTTATTCTTTGGACTTTTGCACTTTTTATGCACTTTATTTTTACATTGCTGCGTTTGCACTTGGACTTTATTTTGCACAGGTGTTCCAAAAAACTGTATGGATACCTTATATTAACATTATATTAATTAACTTCACTCTATATGGGTATCCCTAAAGAGGGAAAATTTTATGGATATTTGGATTAATTTAAAATAGTTTTTTGATCATCACTGTTATGTAGCATGGCTCTTTTTGATACGTTTAGATGAAATAGCTGTATATGTTTTTTAAACCAGCTCCTCTAATTGTGCAGTTTGCCAAATGGCATAAAGAAATTACTTGCATGGCTCTGCCCAGAAATAACTGAACATGAGTGGCTCAGGTTGTACAGTTAGCTAAAGGTCAGAAAGGAATGGCTCTTCCTACTATACTATATGGTTCTATTTGGCCCATCTCATCATCACCTGTCTGGTTATATTTTATTGTTGGTCCCCAAGCCGTATTTCATGAAAAAACATTTTCCAAGCACTTTATTGTTGATAGACACCAAGCCCGAAAATGTCTGCATGCAGTTTGGAATAGATTGCTTTATAATATTAGGCTGTATCAGCTAAACCAGTGGTTCCGGGTGTACAATTAGTCGAAGGTCAAAAAGAAATGGCTTGAATGGCTCTTCCTACTATTTGGTTCCTTTTGACCCACCTTAACATAACCTGTCTGGTTGTATTTTATCATTGGTCTCTGAACCCTTCCCCATAAAAGCAATTGTTTGCAAGCACTTCATTAATGATAGACACCAAGCCTGAAAACATCTGTATGCAATTTGGAATACATGGATGTATAATATTGTGTTGTGTACGAGGTTAGTGAAAGCGGCCAAAAAAAAAAAAACCTTGAGAGTCCAAAATTGTTTGTGGACTTTCAAGGATTATTGTTTGGCTGAACACAAGCCATCAGGCTCAAGTAATTATTTAGTCTGTCTTTTAATGACCTGTGAAAATTTGTGTCAGGTACCTTGCCACCACTTCTTAATATTAGGCTATCAGCTATAAACCAGTGACTATGGGTGTACATTTAGCCAAGGATCATAAAGGAATATCTTGAACGGCTCTTCCCACTACTTGGTTCCATTTGGCCCATGTCACCACAGTCTGTCTGGTAATATTTTATTGTTGGTTCCCTAAACCCTACTCCATAAAAGCCATTGTTTTCAAGCACTTCATTGGTAATAGACAGGAAGTCTGAAAACATCTGTGTGTGGTATGGAATAGATGGCTGTATAATATTAGGCTGTATCAGCTATATACCAATGGCTCCAGTTGTGCAGCAAAAGGACATAAAGGAATGGCTTACATGGCTCTCCCTACTATTTTGTTCCTTTTGGTTCACCTCACCATAACCAGTCTGGTTATATTTATTTTATGGTCCCTGAGCCTTACTCTATAACAGCCATTGTTTCCAAGCATGTGATTGTTGATAGACGCCAAGCCTTGCATTGCCCTTCCCACTATTTGGTTCCTTTTGGCCCACCTCACCATAACCAGTCTAGTTATATTTCAGTGTTGGTCCCCAAGCCCTACTCCATAAAATCCATTGTTTCCAAGCACTTCATTGTTCATAGACAACAAGCCTGGGAACATCTGTATGCGGCTTGGAATAGATGGCTGTATAATATCAGGCTGCATCAGCAATAAACCATTGGCTCTGTGCATAGAGTTAGCTGAAGGTCATAAAGGAATGGCTCAAATGGCTCTTCCCACCATTTAGTTCCTTTTGGCTCATCTCACCGTCACCTGTCTGGTAATATTTGTTGGTTCCCTAAGCCCTACTCCATAAAAGCCATAGTTTCCAAGCACTTCATTGGTGATAGACACCAAGCTTGAAAACATCTGTATGCAGTTTGGAATAGATGGCTGTATAATTTTAGGCTGTATCAGCTAGAAACCAGAGGCCCGGGGTGTGCAGTCAGCTGAAGGTCATCTAGGAATGGCTTGAATGGCCCATCAAGATCTTTTGCTTCCAAGCACTTTATTAATGATGGGCACCAAGCCTAAGAACATCTGTATGCAGTTTGGGAAAGGTGGCTTTATATTAGGCTGTATCAGCTATTAACCAGAAGCTCTGGGTGTACATTTAGCCAAAGGTCAGAAAGGAATGGCTTCAATGATTCGTCCCACTATTTGGTTCGCAATAGCCCACCTCATCCTAACCAGTCTGGTTATATTTTATTGATGGTCCACAAGCCTTCTTCCATAACAGTCATTATTTCCAAACACTCCATTGTTGATAGATTCCAAGCTTGGGGACATCTGTATCTAGTTTGGAATAGATGGCTGTATACTATCAGGCTGCATCAGCAATAAACCATCGGCTATTTGAGTACAGTCATAAAGGAATGGCTTGAAAGGCTCTTCCCACCATTTGGTTCCTTTTGGCCCATCTCATAGTTACATAGTTATTGAGGTTGAAAAAAGACACAAGTCCATCAAGTTCAACCAAAAGAAAAAAAAAATACAATCTCATATACACAAACCTACACCTACACCCACCTAAGCCCTACTCCATAAAAGCTATCTGTATGCAGTTTGGAATGGTTAGCTGTATAATTTTCGGCTGTATCAGTTATAAACCAGCAGCCCTGAGTGTACAGTTAGTTGAAGGTCATATAGGAATGGCTTTAAAGGCTCTTTTCCACTATTTGGTTTCTTTTGGTTCACCTCCCCATAACCAGTCCAGTTATGATATTGATGGTTCCCAAGCCCTACTCCATAACAGCCATTATTTCAAAGCACTTCATTGTTGAGAGACTCCAAGCTTGGGAACATCTGTATGCTGTTTGGAATAGATGGCTGTATAATATCAGGCTGCATCAGCAATAAACCATTGGCTGTGTGCGTACAGTCATAAAGGAAGGGCTTGAATGGCTCTTCCCACTATTTGGTTCCTTTTGGCCCACCTCACCATAACCAGTCTGGTTATATTTTATTGATGGTCCCCAAGCCTTCCTCCATAACAGCCATTGTTTCCAAGAACTTCATTGTTGACAGACACCAAGCCTTGGAACATCTGTATGCAGTTTGGAATAGATAGCTGTACAATATCAGGATCCATTGGCTTTGTGCGTACAGTTAACCCGAAAGCCATAAAAGAATGCCTTGACTTGCCCATCATATGGTTCCTTTTGGTCCATCTCACTAGAACCTACTATTGTTTCCAAGCACTTCATTGTTCATAGACACCAAGCCTTGAGTGGCTCCTCCCACTATTTGGTTCCTTTTGGCCCACCTCACCATAACCAGTCTGGTTATATTTTATTGATGGCCCCCAAGCCTTACTCCATAAAAGCCATTGTTTCCAAGCACTTCATTGGTGAAAGGCACTAAACCTGAAAACATCTGTATGCAGTTTGGAATAGAAGGTCGTATAATTTTAGGTTGTATCAGCTATAAACCAGCGGCCTGGGGTGTACAGTTAGCTAAAAGTCCTATAGGACTTGAATGGCTTGAATGGCTCTTCCCACCATTTGGTTCCTTTTGGCCCACCTCACCATAACCCGTTGAGTCATATTTACACCAACCGCACAGTCTGCATTCACCTGATCTCCCACCTCCGCCCCTGGAAAGCTCCAGTTCAGCGAGTATCAGACACATCCTGTCAGCAGCCTGTTGTCTTCCTTTGTGCCTCCACATCTTGTATGGAGAGGACCAGGCTGGGGGAAACTAGGACTCCCTGCAGCTAAGGCACTGCTGGAAAGAGTCGAGCCGGTGCCAGAGTATCAGCATGAAATCTAAGACTTTTCTACAGCTGGCGACCCAGGTGGTCCCTCACCATACTGTAGAAATCTGTGTAGAGCGGAGAAGGCTTTCTTTCACAGAGAGCCAGAGACCAGCACAGTTCCTTGCGACAGCCTGGCAGCCGAGGACCGTCTCCTCTGAGTTCATTCTGTTGGGTCCCTTTTTTTTATTCTGCATTCGAGGGAACTGATAATAAAACAGAAGATTCGGTTACCCCTTGTCAACTGGAACTACAGAGAGACCTCAATGAATGAAGGACAATGTATCATCAAAATGCTTGACATGCAGCAGTTTACCAATTAAAGTAACACATTACACACTCCTCTTTTTTTTTTTTAACCCCTTCAAGACAAAGAGCACTTTGTGCCTTTATTTCTTTTCCAGCACAGCATAGAAGACCGTCATGCTATGTCTTTGAAAATAAAGGACAAAGGGGACCCATAATCAGATACATTTTCTAGTGCATGCATTTATTACCTCTTATAGAGATCACAGAACCCCCCCCCCCCCCTGGACTAGGGCCGCTGATAAGGCAGTACAGCTGGCCCTCTTGTACCAGGCCCAGGCCCTATCAGTTAAAAAGGGGGGCCCAGGCATCTGGAGAGCCTTTTTGCTGACACTTGTGACTCTTGTGGATTCCCCTGCGGACTCTTTTGGATCACCCTTCTACTCTTCTTTCTCCCTCTGTCTGCACTGCAGGGGGATCAGTTATTGGATCTGTTTAAAAAAGTCACTTTCTCTGTCTCAAATGTGATGCATCAGGGGACTGTTTAGACTCCTGATATCTCACCAAAGTCCCCCAAAAGGGCAGATTAAAAAAGTAAACTTTTTTTTTTTTTTAAATGTAAAATTTCTACAGAAAAAAAAGGACTTCAAATTTACGATGCTCTCTGAAGAGCAGTCAGCATTTGTATCACTCTTCAAAGAGCATTTGAGACGCGTTTAGGGCACAGTTAACCCTACACTAGCACACCGTGCTTGCTTTTCATGTGGTTGTGGGGGGCTAGCGGAAAAAAAGTTGCAGGAACTCCCCCCTTCTGAGTCATCTTTCGTCTCTGCCCCCTACCCACCTCTGAGCACTCTCTTGGCTCCACCCCCTACCACCTCCCAGTACCGCCCCTTTTAGAGAATACAGAACCAAGTACCATTTACTACTAAGGATTTATGGAATTTGATAGACCCCCACCCCAGCAACAATATATCCCTCCCACATACCAACAGACCTTCCCTCCAGCAACAATAGACTCTCGGCAGCAACAACAGATCTCCCAGCAGCCAGCATCAATAGATCCTCCTGCAGCCAGCAACAATATACCTCTCCCTCAACAGTAGATCCTTACTAGCCAACAAAACTAGACCTACCCAGCAACAATAGACCCCCACAAAAAATAGATCCCTACCAGGGACAATAGATCCCTCAGCAGCCAACATTAATAGACCCTCCAGCACACCTTGCCATAAAATACAGTCAGTGTTGAAGGTGCCGGAACTGTGTTCCCCTACGTTCCCGCTGGAAAAAAAGCCCTGGAAAATTTGATATTTTCAGAGTGGTGGCCCTGTCAGGTAGGTTGTATGGGTCCTTGTGCTTTCTAACCACAACCCTGGAAGGATGAAGCCTTCCTTGCCTAGGTATCCTCCAGGGTCATCATTTACTTCCTGAATCGAGATGTTAGCTTTGACATGACACAGCCATAACTGTGTAGTTCTTGCTACAAAGTTACAATGTTGCACTCTGATCCCTGGGGGGAGACTGAGGAAATGCTTGCTCCTGCCTGCAGCAGACTAATGACATTATCCAAGCCTAGCTTGGAGCTGGCTTGGAGCTGGGTGGAGACATGGCATGATTTGGGCAAGCTTGTTTGGATGGTTTTGGAGTGGCCATGGACCTTTGAGCTTAGACAAGAACACTACTTCTGTCAGCAGAAAAGAAGGATAGATCCCCCTTCCCCCTTTAACCCCTTGGAGCCGGCGCCTGCTGGCCCCTTAGGAGTTTAGAATGCCAGGAGGCGGGCCAAGGCTTAAGGTCACATGATCAGAAAACTCCCAATCGCAAGCTCTTGTCCTAATTCAGGCAATAGGTTGACTCTTGGGAGGAGTTATGCAAATATCCAAATGCTTTGATGGGCAGATGTTGTATTTGCATGCAGACCACCCTAGGTAATGCCTGCATGTAATGCTGAGCCTCCATACCTAAAATCCAATAAATGAAAGGGGAGGGTCAGGGACAGTGAGGCTGTGGAGTAAAGATGATGCTAGATGTCCTTCAGCCAGAAAATGTGGCCGGCTCTATCCGACTTGTTGCAGCTTCTAATGCACATTGTGAGAAGCTCATAGTGTGCAGTGAAATCAGAGTAAGCCATTTCAGTCCAGGAGAGGAGACGGTACAACTGTGCAAGACTGAGAATCACACTAAAACCTATCGTTTTAGAAAGAGCTGAACGAACGCCGAATTGAACTGTAGACAGGTTCATTTTGCCTTGGCCGCTCCGGGAATGTCTGCACCTCAGTCTCTGGCACTCCTAAGCCTTGTAGGTGAAAAGTGAACAGCTTGAAATGTTTGGGAGAGAAAACCTTTTTAATGGCCAAATACTGCTGAGGCTTTTGGCAGAGGAGGCCAGACACCAGCCTCATCCCCTCTGACAGGCTGGCATCTGCTTTATACAGAATGTGTGCGAGGGCAGGAAACTCAAACAAGAGCAGAATTTGTTTGTACATACCAGGAGGGCTGTCATCGTGCCGGCCAAGTGCCGGATCACATCGCCGGAGCCCACCTGCTCCCCCTGCACACAGCTGCTTGCAAAGAACGAGCATCCAACTGACCCAACCAGTGCCACCCCACAGGCCATGCCAAGAACTAAAATATATGTATTATATGTATTCATGCTGAGCAATGTTTCAGAACAAAGGACAAATTCCTTTAAGGGGTGATCAATCAACCAAGAATATTTTTACCTAAGGGGTGAAGCAAACTTGCTGAGTGGCTCAGTTTTTCACATTAGCATACATCTACTGGTTGCCAATATCGCCGTCTAGAACAGGGAACCATAGAGTTCCTCTAGAGGATGCAAGTGTAAGGAGCATTCATCCCACTGACCATTACACTAATGCAGGGATTTTTTTCTTAGAGAATAGATGCAGTTACTCCCCCTTGTCTCTGGCCATTACCCACCTCTGAGCAATGTCCGTTGGTTCCACCGTCTACTCACCTCCAAGCACTGTCCCTTGGCACTACCTCCTACCCACCTCCAAGCACTGCCCCTTGCTTCCACCTCCTACCAACCTCCCAGCACTGCCCCTTGGTTCCACCTCCTACCCATCCCCAAACACCATCCCTTGGTTTCATTCCTACCCACCTCCAAGCACTGTCCCTTGGTTCCACCTCCTACCCATCTCTGAATACTGTCCCTTGGTTCCACCTTCTACCCAACTCTTAGCACCGTCCCTTGGTTCCATCTCCAAGCACCATCCCTTGGTTCTATCTCTTACCCACCTCCGAGTACTGCCCCTTGGTTCTACCTCCTACCCACTTCCAAGCACCATCCCTTGGTTCCACCTCCTACCCACCTCTGAATACTGTCCCTTGGTTGCACCTCCTACCCACCTCTTACCACCATCCCTTGGTTCCACTTTCAAGCACTGTCCCTTGGTTCCACCTCCGAATACTGGCCCTTGGTTCCACCTTCTACACACCCCTGAGCAGTGTCCCTTGGTTTGCACCTCCTACCCACCTCCGAGCACTGTTCCTTGGTTCCACCTCCTACCCACCTCTTAGCACTATCCCTTGGTTCCACCTCCGAGCACTGTCCCTTGGTTCCACCTCTGAGCACTGTTCCTTGGTTCCACCTCCTACCCACCTCCAATCACTGTCCCTTGGTTCCACCTCCTACAAACCTCCGGTCACTGTCCCTTGGTTCCACCTTCTACCCACCTCTGAGCACCATCCCTTGGTTCCACCTCCGAGCACTTTTCCTTGGTTCCACCTCCTACCCACCCCCGAGCAAAGTTCCTTGGTTCCCCCTCCAACCCACCTAGAAGCACTGTCCCTTGGTTCCACTCCTACTCACCTCAGAGCACTGTCCCTTGGTCCTACCTCCCACCCAGCTCCAAGCACAGGCTCTTGGTTCACCCTCCTACCCATCTCTGAATAACATCCCTTGGTTCCAACTCCTACCCATCTTTGAGCACCGTCCCTTGGTTCCACCTCCAAGCACTGTCCTTTGGTTCCATCTCCTACCCACCTCCGATCACTGTCCCTTGGTTCCACCTCCAAGCATCATCCCTTGGTTCCACCCCCTATCCACCTCCGAGCACTGCCCCTTGGTTCCACCTCCTACCCATATCCAAGCACCATCCTTTGGTTCCATATACAATACCTCATTGTGACCACTAGATGGAGATAATGATCAGAGAAAATATACGTATTAGACACATTATGGACATTATTCTAGATGGCAATATCAGCAATACAGTAGATGTCTGCTAATGAGAAAAACGGAATCACTCAGCAGGCTTCCGTAGTCCATGATTTTTAGTTTCATCCAGTGGCCATAATACAATATTTTCCTGATATACCTCAATCAGAAAAATACCTAATTATTACCACAAGACGGAGCTGATGATCAAAAGCAGAATGCATATTAGACACATTACAGACATTATTCTAGACGGCAATATCAGCAACCAGAGCACTGCAATAGATGTATGCTAATCTGAAAAACTCAGCAGGTTTGCTACATCCTCCAAGGGCAAATTTTCTTGCTTGACTGATCACAACTTCAAGGACTTTGTCCTGTCTCCTGAAACATTAGCACAATCTAGTGACCAAAATGCTGTGTTTTCCTGAAATATAGGAATTAGGAAAATACTTCATTATGACCATTAGATGGAGCTGACGATTATAGGGAATACATATATTAGATACGCGGGTTATTTGCAGTGGTTGTGTGAGTGCTGGGTGATTCGCACGGCATATGCTATATAAATTGACCCCTTTGTGTAAGCATAACCCTGAATTTATGTTGATTAAGGTGCATGTCAAGTATTCTCTGATGCTTAGGACTGCCATCTCTAACAGAATCAAATGTCATGCAACTTCTGACCTAGGCCACTACATTTAAGTGTGCTAGTGCAAAACTGAGATTAAGAGTCACGTTTTTGACTTGGTTTTTTGACCAGCCACAGTGAGACTACTAGCACCTAAGTTATTGATAGGGCAGAGTTCTGGCATTTATTAAATAATTTCTTTATTAGTTCAATTGTACCTGTCAACAGTAGTGATGTAAATACCTTTTATTGGTCCAACAATGTTCCTCTAGTCAGTTTAGGTAGGTGATGTACGGTACGTAGGCTCACTACAGGGTGGTGCTAATCCTAGGCACAGTCCAGGGTGGTATGGTATCTAAACTTGGTCTAGGAAGGTGGGCTACCTATACTTGGTCTAGGGTAGTGATGCACCAACACTTGATTCAGGATGGTGGTCTAATTATGCTTGGTCCCTTGTAGTGGAATTTCCATTGTCAGTGCTCTACTGAAGCTTGGTAGAGGTGATGGTGTAGCTATAGCCTATGGTAGTGGTCTACCTACGGTGGTGTGTACCTATGCTTAACCCAACGGCATGGTGTATCTATACAGGTCCAGGGTAATAGTATACCAATGCTTGGTCCAGGAGAATCGCATACCTGGGCATACCTTAGTATAAGGTTTTGGTGTGCCTCTAACTGGTCCAGAACGGTGGTGTACCTATTCTTGGTCCCGGATGGTATTTCTAAACTCATCCTAGGGTGGTGACGTAACCATACTTGATCTAGTATGTGCTACAGTTTACTTGGTCCAGGGTGGCCGTTGTGTCTCCCGGGTGGTGATGTAACTATACTTTGTTCAGGGTTGTCATGTAGCTATACTGACAGTGTAAATATACTAGTCCAGTATGCTGGTATATTTATACTTGGTGCTGGGTGGTGTTTCTGCACTCAGCCTAGGTTGCTGATGTACTTGATGTAGTGTGGTGTATAGCTTACTTGGTCCAAGGTGGTGTTTTAGCTACACTGTGTCCTGGGTGGTAATATACAGTACCCATACTTGGTGTTGGGTGGTGGCTTACAAATACTGCCTGTTTTTTGTTGTTTTTCCTATACTTGGTCTTGGTTGACAGTGTAGCTTTAGTGGGTACTGGTGTATCCATGCTTGGTCCATAAACAGGTACTTGATCACCCTGGATCAGGTATTGGTGTCCTGGATGGTGTTTGTACATTCACCCTAGGGTGGTAATGTACCTACATGTGGATCTAGAGTAATGATAGCTTACTATGTCCTCCTGGGTGGTGGTTTATCTATATTGTGTCCTGGATGGTGGTGTACCTAAACATGGTCTAGGGTTGTCACGTTCCTATAGTTGGTCCTGTGTGATGGTGTAGCTATACTTGGTCCAAGGTCCTGGTGTAGTTATACCTGGTGCAGGGTGGTGGTCTACCTATACTTGATCCTGGGTGGTGTTTCTACACTGAGCCTATAGTGGTGATGTGCCTATATTTATTCTAGTGTGGAAGTATAGTTTACTTGGTCCAGAGTGGTGGTTTAGCTATACCTTGTCCTGGGTGGTGATGTATGTATACTTGAGGTTGGGTCTTGATGTACCTTTACTTGGACCAGGGTGGTGGTGTGCCTATGCTTGGTCCAGGCTGGTGGTGTATGTACACTCAGTGCAGGAACCTGAATTTCATTAGAACATGAACTCCCCACCCTCCAGAATTAACGTGCAGTGAGTGTGAGATCACCTGCAGAGGGTGCAGGAAATTGTCATGATAATGGGTACTATATTTCCAAAATTGATGTTCTAATAAGAAGGTACAGATCTCCCTTATTATGGCCTTTACATTCTGGTGTTATAGAATCTCTTCTCACAATCCCTAAACCCCTGTCCAGTGGTGGGAATGTCATATGCCCCACAATCCCCTAAATCCCATGTTGAACATGTTGTATCCTCCAAAATCTCCAAATCCCTGTCCAGTGGTTTCCATGCCCTATGCTCCACAATCCCCAAATCCCTGTCCAGTGGTGGGAATGTTGTATGATGCACATTCCCCAAATCCCTGTCCAGTGGTGGACATGTTGTGTGCTCCACAAACCTTGAATGCCTGTCCAGTGGTGGCCATATTGTGTGCCCCAAAATCCCCAAGTTTCTGCCCAGTGGTGAAAATGTTGTATGTTCCACAATCCCCAAATCCCTGTCCAGTGTTGGCCATGTCCTATGCTTTACAATCCCCAAATCCTTATCCAGTGGTGGCCATGTCATATGCTCCTCAGCTATGACTTGAACTGGTAAACTAAAACCTTTCCTAAGACCTTTACTGGTCAACTAAGCAAATCAGCTCACCCAACAATTGAGGTCAGCAATCCAGATCAAACATCTCATAGCCGCAGATTGACTCTTTGCACTTATGTTTCCATCATCACTTTAGAAAATTCATAATTTTCAAATGGCAAATTTCTAATTAAATGTCAAATCTAACTTATGAATGATTTACCATTAGCTGTGTTCGAATCTGCCCCATGTGGCATTGCGGTTGAAAAAATTAGGCTAAAATTGATATTTGCCCCCTGTACCAGTGTTGTGGATAGTTCCATGCATAGATTATTATTGTTATTATGTTATTGCAATGTTAATAGCATTTCCATCTTCTCTGCGGGGGTCAGGAGGTTCAGATGCACTTGTCGCACTTTCTCATCACCCCCCCCCCCCCGCCCTGGGAGTTAAAAATAGCGCCTTGTGTGTAACCTAACCGTGGTTCACAATGACTCAGAGATGTGCGTCCGCTCCAGGTCTTAAAATGAGAGCTGGAGATTTCAAGGCGGATTAGATTTCCCTTTTCATACTAAGGAAGGGCCACCACTAATGTATCCATCTATATCGGGCTTTCCTTCCAAATCTGGAAAGGCCCAGAGGCAGGAATTAAATGTTAAATCAGAACTCCACCAGTAAAACTCAGAGGATAGGCTGGGGGAACCCAGAGGAGTAAAGAGCAAGCTTCACCGATCACCCACAGTGCACAGAAAAGGCATTTCACGAGTGACTTTAAGGTGGCCATACACTATACAATGTTATTATACAATCTCCTTTAGACCAACCATCAACTATCTAGTACAAAGGCCAGCCTGTTTGGATACAAATGGAATGTACTGTTTAGGTTAGTCTTCCTTTTGTATAATCAGATTGTATAGTGTATTGCCTTTCTGCAAAAATATGGCTGCCAGGAGGTTATGTCCACATTGTTCCCTCATCCTGTGATGTTCATTATAACATTGATTGAAGCATTTTGTTATATTTGTTTGATAAGTGCATAAAAACACCCATTGATCCTGACAGAAATCATCTGAGCACTCCCTGCACTCAATCTCTGCAGTCTCTGACCATCTCTTGTGCTATGTCTGCAGTCACTGACCATCTCCTGTATCATGTCTGCAGTCTCTGACCAACTCTTGTATCATGTCTGCAGTCTCTGACCAGCTCTTGTATCATGTCTGCAGTCTCTGACCAGCTCTTGTATCAAGTCTGTAGTCTCTGACCATCTCCTGTATCATGTCCGCAGTCTCTGACCATCTCTTGTATCATGTCCGCAGTCCCTGACCATCTCCTGTATCATGTCTGTAGTCTCTGACCATCTCCTGTATCATGTCCGCAGTCTCTGACCATCACCTGTATCATGTCTGTAGTCTCTGACCATCTCCTGTATCATGTCCGCAGTCTCTGACCATCTCCTGTATCATGTCTGTAGTCTCTGACCATCTCCTGTATCATGTCTGCAGTCTCTGACCATCTCCTGTAGTATGCCCTTAGTATCTATCCATCTCATGTTGTACATCTATAATCTCTGACCCTCTCTTTCATATGCCTGTAGTCTCTGACAATCTCTTATGCCGCGTACACACGAGCGGATTTCTAGTTGGAAAAAGATATGACGGCTTTTCCGACGGGATTCCGCTCAAGTTTGCCTTGCATACACATGGTCACGCAAAAGTTCGCTGAAATTACGACCGTCAAGAACGCGGTGACGTACAACACTACGACGAGCTGAGAAAATGAAGTTCAATGCTTCCAAGCGTGCGTCGAATTGTTTCCGAGCATGCGTAGGGATTTTGCGCGTCGGAATTGCCACAGACGATCGCATTTTCGGATAGGAACTTTTCCCGACCGAGAAATTGAGAACATGCTCTCAATATTTTGCTGGCTGGAATTTGGCCAGCAAAAGTCCGATGGAGCATACACCCGGTCGCATTTTCCGACCAAAAACTCTCATCGGTCTTCTGCGGGCCGAAATTCCGATCGTGTGTACGCGGCATTATAGTATGTTAGCTGTCTCTGACTTCTCCTGTAGTATGCCTGTAGTCTTCGACCATTGTATGCTTGTTGTCTCCAACCATCTCTTGTTCTATGCCGGCAGTCTCTGACCATCTCTTGTTGTATGTCTGCATTCTATGACCATCTCTTGTATCATGTCTGCAGTCTCTGACCATCTCTTGTTGTATGTTTTTAGTCTCTGAGCACCTCCTGTAGTATGTTAGCAGTCTCTGACCATCTCTTGTAGTATGTCTGTAGTATCTGACCATCTCTTGTAGTATGTCTGTAGTATCTGACCATCTCTTTTGTATAAGCGTAGCCTTTGACCATCATTTTGCATGTCTGTAGTCTCTGATCATCTCCTGTAGCATACAAATTGAAGCACAAAAGTTGCACCGCTCCAAATGAAATATGGGATCTCTCCTGCTAAAATGATTGCTGGGTGCCAGCCTTGGTCCGCAGCCATATCATGTGAAAGAAAAAAAGGAAATGGCGGCACTGACCAGCATAAAAATTTTAATTTATTTAAAATCCATTAAAAATGAGGACGCAGCCTGCACACACCTCTCATGTGGCTTCAGCAAATGTGTTTCAGACACCTGTGCTTAGTCATTGATATCCCACGTATCATGTCTGCAGTCTCTGACCATCTTTTGTAGTTTTTCTGCAGTCTGACCATCTCCTGTATCATGTCTGCAGTCTCTAACCATCTCTTGTAACATGTCTACAGTCTCCGACCATCTCTTGTATCATGTCCGCAGTCTCTGACCATCTCTTGTGCTATGTCCGCAGTCTCTGACCATCTCCTGTATCATGTCTGCAGTCTCTGACCATCTCTTGTATCGTGTCTGCAGTCTCTGACCATCTCTTGCAGCATGTCTGTAGTCTCTGACCGTCTCTTGTAGTATTTATGCAGTCTCTGACTATCCCCTGTAGTATGTCTGCAGTCTTTGATCATCTCCTGTACTATGTCTGCAGTCTTTGATCTTCTTCTGTACTATGTCTGCAGTCTCTGACCATCTCCCGTATCATGTCTGCAGTCTCTGACAATCTCTTGTAACATGTCCGCAGTTTCTGACCATCTTCTGTATCATGTCTGCAGTCTCTGACCATCTCTTGCAGCATGCCTGTAGTTTCTGACCGTCTCTTGTAATATTTATGCAGTCTTTGACTATCTCTTGTAGTATGTCTGCAGTATTTGACCAGTATACCTGTACTTTCTGACCATCTCTTATTATATGCTTTTAGTCTCTGACCATCTCATGTTGTATGTCTGCAGTCTCTGAAAGCTTTCTGTAGCATTACATTCACTAAATATTATGTGTGGCCCTTTGGTAAGATCAGGGGCCCGTACATCAAGAAAGTTGACCACCAATAGACTATGGACTTTGGACTATGGGATGTGTAGTGTACATGACTGCAACTAACATGCACTGATCATTCCAAACAGATGGAAGTGAGGAGGAAAGGAGAGGTTCGGGAGCTCACAAAAGACATTACAAGGAGGCAGAAAAACACAACAAGAAACACTTTTATGAAAAATATATCTATTTTTTATATCTATAACAGAGCCATCAAGTAGTGGATGTGTCTGGATTATTTTTGGAGAATGAGGATATTGTTTAGCCACTTGCCGCCCGCCATGTAGCAAAATGACGTTTGCAAAGTGGTTGTGTTATCCTGACCGGACGTCATATGACGTCTTTCAGGATAACAAGCCACATCACGGCAATCATTGTTGCGGTGTGTCAGTCTGACACACTGCAACACTGATCTAGGTAAAGAGTCTCTGACGGAGACTCTTTACCATGTGATCAGCCGTGCCCAATCACAGTGTTGATCGGCTTTTCCTCACTCGCGTCTGTCAGACGCAAAAAAAAGAGAGCCGATCGGCTGCTCCTCTGACAGGGGGGGGTCTATGCTGATCGATTATCAGCGCAGCCCCCCCTAGGATGTCCACCCAGGACCACCAGGGACGCCACTAGGACCACCAGGGATGCCCACCACTAGTCACCACCAGTTATGCCACCTATGGCCACCAGGGATAACAATCAGTGCCCACAATGGATGCCAATCAGTGCCCACAATGGATGCCTGCCAATCAGTGATGCCCATCAGTACCATCCATTAGTGTCAATCAGTGCCACCTATCAGTGCCCATCCATGCCCATCCGTGCCACCTATCAGTGCCCATCCGTGCCACCTATCAGTGCCCATCAGTGCTGCCTTTCAGTGCCCATCAGTGCCGCCTACGTGTACCCATCAGTGCTGCATATCAGTGCCACCTATCAGTGCTGCCTATCAGTGCCACATATTAGTGCCCATCATCAGTGCCCATCAGTGCCACCTCATCAGTGCCCATCAGTGGCGCCTTATCAGTGCCCATCAGTGCAGCCCCAACAGTGAAGGAGAAAACTTACTTATTTACAAAGTTTTGTAACAGAAACAAGAAAACTTTTCTTTTCAACATTTTCGGTCTTTTTTTATTTGTTTAGCAGAAAATAAAAACCCCATAGATCATCAAATACCACCAAAAGAAATCTCTATTTGTGGGAACAAAATTATAAAAATTTAGTTTGGGTACAGTGTTGTATGACCGCGCAATTGTCATTCAAAGTGCGACAGCGCTAAAAGCTGAAAATTGGTCTAGGCAGGGAGGTGTATAAGTGCCCGGTATTGAAGTGGTTAATGTCACATTCATCTGAATCTGGCTGATTGTTAACAATGTTTCTATTTTTTTTTCTCCTCTCCACTCAGACGGACCCACCAGGTATCACTTCTGATTCTGACGCACTCCGGAGAATCTTTTTGCGTCCCCCTTTTGTCTCCCAGCAGAAATCTGTCCATTTTTTGGGGGTGTGGAGCTGCTTTTCATCCCCCCCCCCCCAAGCCCTGCGAACACCTGGGATGTGACACGTCCCACCGCGGCGCCCTATGAAAGGTATCATTGTCTGACCGGACCTGGATTCCCTTTCCCAATAAAGACGGGTGACTCTCAGACGAAGGTGGAAGCAAAAGGAGCCTTTCAGCGCGACCGTCAAATAAAGGCGAATTATGTTTCCAGTTCAGCCGGAGAGAGACGCATTTTTCGCAGCTGCCGGTAGCCCCGGCTCCGGCTTCCTGTTTGCGTATTTATTATCCAAAGACAGCGGTGGCATGAGCCGTGCTACAGGAACAAGCGGGCCGATTCAGGGCCGGTATACACGGGCGTCTGTGTTCTACTTCTCACATTCACCGGGGAAGCATTTCTGAAGGGTGTGGAGCGCAGTGTTCGATTTATTGAACTGGATATGAATATTGTATATAGGGGGAGGGGTGAGCTGTGTGGTTTAACACTTTTGCTACCAGGGCCATTTTTACATTTTCTGTACAAGTTTTAAAAATAATTTTAGGCCTGAAGATTACATAAAACTGCCAAAAAACATGATTTCTTTTCTGAAAGTGGACCCCCTAGAGCAGTGGTCTCCAAGCTGTGGCCCTGGGGCCAGATGTGGCCCTTTGCCTTCTTTTATCCAGCCCTTGGGGCATTATTCCCCCCATTGTTGTTGACATAATTCCCGACACCAAGAATGGGGCACTATTCCTCCCACTAACAACAATAATGGAGCACTATTCCTCCCGCTGACACCAATGATGGCGCACTATTCCTCCCATTGACACCAATGATGGCACCCTATGCCTCCCATTGACACCAATGATGGGGTACTATTCCTCCCACTGATACCAATTATGGGGCACTATTTGTCCCACTGACACCAATGATGGGGCACTATTCCTCCTACTGACACCAATGATGGGGCACTATTCCTCCCACTGACACCAATGATGGCACCCTATGCCTCCCATTGACACCAATGATGGGGTACTATTCCTCCCACTGATACCAATTATGGGGCACTATTTGTCCCACTGACACCAATGATGGGGCACTATTCCTCCTACTGACACCAATGATGGGGCACTATTCCTCCCACTGACACCAATGATGTAGCACTATTCCTCCCACTGACACCAATGATGGGGCACTATTCCTCCCACTGACACCAATGATGTAGCACTATTCCTCCCACTAACACCAATGATGACACCCTATTCCCCCCATTGACACCAATAATGCTGCACTATTCCTCCCACTGACACCAATGATGGGGCACTATTCCTCCCACTGACACCGATGATGGGGCACTATTCCTCCCATTGATACCAGTCACGGAGCATTGCTCTCTCCCACTGATGCCAGGACATTTTCTTCTGCCACTGGCCACAGTCCGGCCCCCCTAAAGACTGGAGGACAGTAAACTGGCCCTTTGTTTGGAAAGTTTGTAGACCCCCTGCCCTAGAGAATAAAAAGCTGACATTTTGTTTTTATGTCACACGATATGAACACAACAGTTTATGAAAAGCAACATTCCAGTAAAAAAAAATAGGACACGCAAATGTAATATATTACCCAATATTATTTTTGGTAAAATATAAAAGACGAGGTCGCGCCGAGTAAATAGATATCCAACATGTTAATCCTTAACCACTTGCCGACTGCCTCACGCTGATATACGTCAGCAGAATGGCACGGGCAGGCAGAATCACGTACCCATACGTGATCTGCCTCCCGCGGGTGGGGGGTCCGATCGGACCCCCCCCCCGGTGCCAGAGGCATTTCTTCGCGGGCGATGAGAGGTGAGGGGGAGGACATCCATTGTTGACCACCCCTCCCGATCGCTCCCGGCGAATGAAAATCCTTTCTCTCCCTCTGTAATGTAAACAGAGGGAGAGGAAGTGATGTCATCCCTCCTCGTGGCGGTCTTTTCGTTCCGGCGCCGAGGAGAGAAGACATCCAAGTAAGTGCACCAACACTACACTAACAGTAGAACACACTAGGCACACTTTTCACCCCCCATCACCCCCCGATCACCCCCCTGTACCCCCTGTCACATTGACATCAATAGCAGTTTTTTTTTTTTTTTGCATTGGTGTCAGTTTGTGACAGTTATAAGTGTTAGGGCAGTTAGTGTTAGCCCCCTTTAGGTCTGGGGTACCCCCCTTTAGGTCTAGGGTACCCCCCTAACCCCCCCTAATAAAGGTTAACTCCTTGATCACCCCCCCCCCGTCGCCAGTGTCGCTAAGCGATCGTTTTTCTGATCGTTGTATTAGTGACACAGGTGACGCTAGTTAGGGAGGTAAGTATATAGGTTTGCTGTCAGTGTTTTATAGCGACAGGGACCCCCATATACTACCTGCTAAAGGTTTTAACCCCCTGATTGCCCCCTAGTTAACCCTTTCACCACTGATCACCGTATAAGTGTTACGGGTGACGCTGGTTAGTTAGTTTGTTTTTTATAGTTTATTATAGTTTTAGGGCACCAGCCGTTTATTACCTTATAAAGGTTTAACCCCCTGGCAGTGATATAAGTTACGTTTTTAGGATCAGATAAGGTCTGCATCGCCCCAGGCAGCGTCAGGTTAGCGCCAGTACCGCTAAAACCCACGCACGCAGCATACACCTCCCTTAGTGTTATAGTATCTGAACGGATCGATATCTGATCCGCTCAGATCTATACTAGCGTCCCCAGCAGTTTAGGGTTCCCAAAAACACAGTGTTAGCTGGATCAGCCCAGATACCTGCTAGCACCTGCGTTTTGCCCCTCAGCCCAGCCCAACCCACCCAAGTGCAGTATCGATCGATCACTGTCACTTACAAAACACTAAGCACACATAACTGCAGCGTTTGCAGAGTCAGGCCTGATCCCTGCGATCGCTAACAGTTTTTTGGTAGCGTTTTGAATCAGTCGCTAACAGTCAGGAGCTTTTTTGCCTGTGAGTCTCACTAGTGTATCCCTAAATTTAGAGCCCAAAATGGCAAATCGAAGGTACACTAGTGAAGAGGCCTACACGTTTCTGAGCATGACAGATAGTGAAGAGGAAGTCACTCATCTGTCAGATTCAGGCTCAGAATACGATCCTGTAGAGGACAGCGGCTCCATGACAGATAGCTCTGACGACGGAGTTGTGGTCCCTGCCAAGGTCAGGCGTACCAGACCCCAAACTTCTTCTTCTGTCCTTGAAGTGCAAGAACCGCAGGTCCCTCGTATGGAGCAGAGAAGTACTAGCGCCGCTATTCCTTCTGGTGAACTGGCAAGCACCAGCGGCCTAGTACACCCTGGTCGTACATCCAGCACTGCAGTATCACGTGGTGACGTGGCGAGTCCCATAAGTGCAGTTCAAGCTGGCGAGGTGGCAAGCACAAGTAGTGTCCCGCTGCCACCAAGAAGACGAACACAGGCCCGTCGTGCCCTTCCTGCTGCATTTGCCAATCCGAATTGGGAACCCACCACTTCTGCAGCACCCGTACTTCCCCCTTTCACTGGCCAACCCGGAATTCAGGTGGAAACAGTTGATTTTACGCCACTGGATTTTTATTCGCTGTTTTTCACCGAAGATCTCTATAGATCTATTGTGGACCAAAGCAATTTGTACGCTGGTCAACACATCGCCGCTAATCCCCAGTCCTCCCCTGCCAGAGATTGGAAACCAATTACGGTTTCCGAATTTAAGACCTTTCTGGGCCTTTCCCTCCTCATGGGCATAACTAAAAAGAGTGAGTTGCGGTCATATTGGTCCACTGACCCAATTCACCATATGCCCGTGTTCTCTGCCTCCATGACCAGGGCACGATACGAGCAGATTTTGCGGTTCATGCACTTCAACGACAATGAACTCTGTCGTCCTCGTGGAGACCCTGGATACGATCGGCTCTACAAAATTCGGCCCCTCGTAAACCACTTCAACCAATGTTTTGCAGACTTGTTTACTCCCCATCAAGTTGTCTGCGTTGATGAGTCCCTGATTAAATTTTCTGGCCGCTTGTCATTCAAACAGTACCTTCCCAGCAAGCGTGCCAGATACGGGGTCAAGATGTATAAGCTCTGTGACAGGGCCACAGGCTATACATGTAGATTTATGGTTTACGAGGGAAAAGATAGTCACGTAGAGCCGACAAACTACCCTGACTACATAGGAAGCGCTGGCAAGATAGTGTGGGACTCGGTGTCACCCTTATTCGGAAAGGGGTACCACTTGTACGTGGACAATTATTACACAAGCGTGCCACTTTTTAGTCACTTGTTTGATCATCAGATTGGAGCATGTGGCACCGTGCGACCTAATCGCCGGGGCTTTCCCCAGCGGCTTGTAGATTCCCGTCTTAGGCTGGGGGAGAGAGCCTGCTTGCAGTGTAATAATTTGCTCGCTATGAAGTGGAGGGACAATAAGAATGTTTTCGTTCTTACCTCCCTTCATGCAGACACGACAGTCCAAATTACTACGGCGACTGGTGTTGTGGAGAAACCCCTCTGTGTCCACGAATATAACCAAAATATGGGAGGGGTGGACCTCAACGACCAGTTGTTGGCGCCGTACCTAGTTGCCCGTAAGGCCAGACGCTGGTACAAAAAAGTGTCTGTTAATTTATTTCAATTGACTTTGCTGAACGCTCATGTGCTATACAGAGCTTCAGGACGGACTGGATCCTTCCTTAAATTCCAGAAAGAGATCGTCAGAGCCCTTCTGTTTCCAGACGGTGCTCCACCTCACCTTTCAAAACCAAATGCAATAAGCCGGCTGCATGAGAGGCATTTTCCTTATGTCCTCCCGAGTACCCCTACCCAACGAGCCCCCCAAAAAAGATGTCGTGTCTGCAGCAAGCGCGGATTTAGGCGTGACACCCGGTATTATTGTCCCTCCTGTCCTGACAATCCTGGTCTATGCATTGGTGAATGTTTTGAACGCTACCATTCACTAGTTGAGTATTAGCGTAGGGTACAGCACTGCACAGACTAGGACACACTTTCACAGGGTCTCCCAAGATGCCATCGCATTTTGAGAGACCCAAACCTGGTACCAGTTAAAAAAGGTAAGTTACTAAAAAAAAATGTAAAAAAAAAATAAAAAAATAAAAATACAAAAAAATATAAAATAAAAAAACAAAAATAGTTGTTGTTTTATTGTTCTCTCTCTATTCTCTCTCTATTGTTCTGCATTCTATACTGCTATGTTTTATTGTTATGTTTTTATCATGTTTGCTTTATAGGTATGCAATTTTTTTATACTTTGTTTTTTTATTGTTAACCACTTTTTTGTTTTCAGGTACGCCATTCAGCTGCAGAGCGGATTTATCTTGGCAGCAAACAGCGTTTGCTCCCACGATACATAAAGCCGTGACTCCAGCGCTGTCGGAGGTGATTTCACCACCACAGTTACATACTTCAGCATATATGCCGAAGCGTGGGGGCAGCAGTGGGTGGAGGAGCAATTTGCTCCTGCCTTTTGCGGGAGGATGCCCCCATGCTTCGGCATATATATATTTTAGGTAGGCACAGGTTGCGTTAAATGTTTTATTTTTTACTATGTTTTTTTTTGTATTTGCTTTGCAGGTATGGTAAGTATTACTGTTATACTGTAATGTTACTTTGTTTTTTTGTTAACCATCATCTGCTTAGCAGGTACGCCATTCAGTTGCAGGGCGGATTTATTTATCTTGACAGCAACAGCATTTGCTCCCACGATACATAAAGCCGTGACTCCAACGCTGTCGGAGGTGATTTCACCACCACAGTTACATACTTCAGCATATATGCTGAAGCGTGTTGGCAGCAGTGGGCGGAGGAGCGATTTGCTCCTAACTTTTGCGGGAGGATGCCCCCATGCTTCGGCATATATATATGGTGCATGTATGCCCATCATTAGAAGTGGGTGGATGAAGGGAGGTATTCTAATGGTGGGCATACCCACCGATCAATATCTTTTTTTCGTTCAGCCCACAGGCTGCATGAAAAAAAAAGTTTACAATATATGCCCAACAAGGACCAGCAACATACTGGTATATTGCTGGACTTTGAGTGGTTATACCAGAATGATGCCTGCAGGTTTAGGTATCATCTTGGTATCATTCTTTTCAGCCAGCGGTCGGCTTTCATGTAAAAGCAATCCTAGCGGCTAATTAGCCTCTAGACTGCTTTTACAAGCAGTGGGAGGGGATGCCCCCCCCCCACCGTCTTCCATGTTTTTCTCTGGCTCTCCTGTCCCAACAGGGAACCTGAGAATTCAGCCGGTGATTCGGCCAGCTGACCATAGAGCTGTTCAGAGACCAGAATGGCTCCAAACATCTCTATGGCCTAAGAAACCGGAAGCTACGAGCATTTCATAACTTTTCACCGGATGTAAACAGCGCCATTGGGAAATTGGGAAAGCATTTTATCACACCGATCTTGGTGTGGTCAGATGCTTTGAGGGCAGAGGAGAGATCTAGGGTCTAATAGACCCCAATTTTTTCAAAAAAGAGTACCTGTCACTACCTATTGCTATCATAGGGGATATTTACATTCTCTGAGATAACAATAAAAATGATTAAAAAAAATAAAAATGAAAGCACCCCTGTCCCCCCCGCTCTCGCGCAAAGGCGAACGGAAGCGTCGGTCTGGTGTCAAATGTAAACAGCAATTGCACCATGCATGTGAGGTATCACCGTGAAGGTCAGATCGAGGGCAGTAATTTTAGCAGTAGACCTCCTCTGTAAATCTATAGTGGTAACCTGTAAAGGCTTTTAAAGGCTTTTAAAAATGTATTTAGTTTGTCGCCACTGCGTGTTTGTGCGCAATTTTAAAGCATGTCATGTTTGGTATCCATGTACTCGGCCTAAGATCATCTTTTTTATTTCATCAAACATTTGGGCAATATAGTGTGTTTTAGTGCATTAAAATTTTAAAAAGTGTGTTTTTTCCCCAAAAAATGCGTTTGAAAAATCGCTGCACAAATACTGTGTGAAAAAAAAATGAAACACCCACCATTTTAATCTGTAGGGCATTTGCTTTAAAAAAATATATAATGTTTGGGGGTTCAAAGTAATTTTATTGCAAAAAAAAATAATTTTTTCAGGTAAACAAAAAGTGTCAGAAAGGGCTTTGTCTTCAAGTGGTTAGAAGAGTGGGTGATGTGTGACATAAGCTTCTAAATGTTGTGCATAAAATGCCAGGACAGTTCAAACCCCCCCCAAATTACCCCATTTTGGAAAGTAGACACCCCAAGCTATTTGCTGAGAGGCATGTCGAGTCCATGGAATATTTTATATTGTGACACAAGTTGCGGGAAAAAGACAATTTTTTTTTTTTTTTTTTGCACAAAGTTGTCACTAAATGATATATCGCTCAAACATGCCATGGGAATATGTGAAATTACACCCCAAAATAAATTCTGTTGCTTCTCCTGAGTACGGGGATACCACATGTGTGATACTTTTTGGGAGCCTAGCCGCGTACGGGACCCCGAAACCAAGCACCGCTTTCAGGCTTTCTAAGGGCGTAAATTTTTGATTTCACTCTTCACTGCCTATCACAGTTTCGGAGGCCATGGAATGCCCAGATGGCACAACCCCCCCCCAAATGACCCCATTTTGGAAAATAGACACCCCAAGCTATTTGCTGAGAGGTATAGTGAGTATTTTGCAGACCTCACTTTTTGTCACAAACTTTTGAAAATTGAAAAAAGAAAAAAAAAAACATTTTTCTTGTCTTTCTTCATTTTTAAAAACAAATGAGAGCTGCAAAATACTCACCATGCCTCACAGCAAATAGCTTGGGGTGTCTACTTTCCAAAATGGGGTCATTTTGGGGGGTTTTGTGCTATCTTGGCATTTTATGGCCTTCGAAACTGTGATAGGTAGTGAGGAGTGAAATCAAAAATTTACGCCCTTAGAAATCCTGAAGGCGGTGATTGGATTTCGGGGCCCTGTATGAAGCTAGGCTCCCAAAAAGTGCCACACATGTGGTATCCCCGTACTCAGGAGAAGCAGCAGAATGTATTTTGGGGTGTAATTCCACATATGCCCATGGCATGTTTGAGCAATATATCATTTAGTGACAACTTTGTGCAAAAAAAAAAAAAAAATTGTCACTTTTCCACAACTTGTGTCAAAATATAAACTATTCCATGGACTCAACATGCCTCTCAGCAAATAGCTTGAGGTGCCTACTTTCCAAAATGGGGTCATTTGGGGGGTTTTGTGCCATCTGGGCATTTTATGGCCTTCAAAACTGTGATAGGTAGTGAGGAGTGAAATCACAACTTTACGCCCTTAGAAATCCTGAAGGCAGTGCTTGGTTTTTGGGGCCCCGTACGCGGTTAGGCTCCCAAAAAGTGCCACACATGTGGTATCCCCGTACTCAGGAGAATCAGCAGAATGTATTTTGGGGTGCAATTCTACATATGCCCATGGCCTGCGTGAGCAATATATCATTTAGTGACAACTTTGTGCAAAAAAAATGTGTCACTTTCCCGCAACTTGTGTCAAAAAATAAAATATTCCATGGACTCAACATGCCTCTCAGCAAATAGCTTGGGGTGTCTACTTTCCAAAATGGGGTCATTTGGGGGGGTTTTGTGCCATCTTGGCATTTTATGGCCTTCAAAACTGTGAAAGGTAGTGAGGAGTGAAATCAAAAATGTATACCCTTAGAAATCCTGAAGGCGGTGCTTGGTTTTCGGAGCCCCGTACGTGGCTAGGCTCCCAAAAAGTCCCACACATGTGTATCCCCATACTCAGGAGAAGCAGCTAAATGTATTTTGGGGTGCAATTCCACATATGACCATGGCCTGTGTGAGCAATATATCATTTAGTGACAACTTTGTGCAAAAAAAAAAAAAATTGTCACTTTCCCGCAACTTGTGTCAAAAAATAAAATATTCCATGGACTCAACATGCCTCTCGGCAAATAGCTTGGGGTGTCTACTTTCCAAAATGGGGTCATTTCTCATACTCAGGAGAAGCAGCTGAATGTATTTTGGGGTGCAATTCCACATATGCCCATGGCCTGTGTGAGCAATATATCATTTAGTGACAACTTTTTGTAATTTTTTTTTTTTTTTGTCATTATTCAATCACTTGGGACAAAAAAAAATAAATATTCAATGGGCTCAACATGCCTCTCAGCAATTTCCTTGGGGTGTCTACTTTCCAAAATGGGGTCATTTGGGGGGTTTTGTACTGCCCTGCCATTTTAGTACCTCAAGAAATGACATAGGCAGTCATAACCTAAAAGCTGTGCAAATTCCAGAAAATGTACCCTAGTTTGTAGACGCTATAACTTTTGTGCAAACCAATAAATATATGCTTATTGACATTTTTTTTTACCAAAGACATGTGGCCGAATACATTTTGGCCTAAATCTGTGACTAAAATTGAGTTTATTGGATTTTTTTTATAACAAAAAGTAGAAAATATAATTTTTTTTCAAAATTTTCGGTCTATTTCCATTTATAGCGCAAAAAATAAAAACGGCAGAGGTGATCAAATACCATCAAAAGAAAGCTCTATTTGTGGGAAGAAAAGGACGCAAATTTCGTTTGGGTACAGCATTGCATGACCGCGCAATTAGCAGTTAAAGCGATGCAGTGCCAAATTGTAAAAAGTGCTCTGGTCAGGAAGGGGGTAAATCCTTCCGGGGCTGAAGTGGTTAAATGAAATGGCGTCAGACTTCGGTACCTCATATTTTCCATAGGCAATGCTTGAAAAGACCCCTACATCAGTTTAGAGTTAAAACATACAGTAAGTTTACCTTTAGTGACATGTTACACCCATTTTTAATCACTTCAATACCGGCACTTTTACCTCCTTCCTGCCCAGGCCAGCTTTCAGCACTGTGGCACATTAAATGACAATTGCGCGGTCATGCAACACTGTACCCAAACTAAAATGTTATTTCATTCACACAAATAAAGCTTTCTTCTGATGGTATTTAATCACCACTGGGTTTTTGTTTTTGTTTTTTGCTAAATAAATGAAAATTCCTGAACATTTTGAAAAAAAAAACACATTTTATTTTGTTTCTGTTATAAAATTTTGCAAATGAATAATTGTTCTTCATTAATTTAGCCCAACATGTATTCTGCTACAAAAAGAAAAGGGCGGGGGGGGGGGGGGGGGGCTTTAAATGAGGTGAGTACACATGGCTAGTAGATTAGTTGATATCAAAAACATGTTTTTATTGGTGAAACAAGGAACATGGCAAAATGACATGATACATGCAGCAATGAATACAATTATCAATCACATATTACAGACCATATATAGAAACAAACATTGGTAGCAACCAGCCAACCACGAATCCTGAATGTAGTAAAAACACTTACAAATTCATGGTAGGTGGTGAACTCAAGATTGAGTAGGGGCGTCTGCATGAGAATAAGTGCATCCAAATTAGCTGTGACGCGTTTCATGCATAATACCACTCTTCAGGTGCGGGTGCAAGCACGTACTTATAGGGATAAGTAACTCTCTCCCTTTCTTTTTGTACATATCCTCCCCGTCGAGGGGCACAGCGTTGGATCATACTGGTCTACTCATGTTTTGTTTTTTATAGATTTGCGTGCACCTGAAGAGTGATATTATCCACGAAACGCTTCGGGCTAATTTGGATGCACTTATTCTCATGCGTGTTTAGCAGCCCCGCAGGAATGCTATCTGGATAAGCTGCAGTGGGCTGTTCGCCTCTTCCTAACATCATCCACCACTTCAGGATTCAGAAGATCCCATGGTTGGACCGACATTGGGAATTTCCAGGCAGTGATCCTGGCACCCAAAAAAGGACTCTTCTCATCTGCAGGGAAGAAGATCGAAGACTGGGGACAGGCCCCATCAGGTGATTGCAGATTAATTATTCTGATCACATATTTACAATATTTTTTAACAAACTATAAACCTCAACAAATAATTAGTGAGAAGGGGCAAAGGGTAGGGGTAGAGGTAGTGCTATCTTAATAGCATCATGGGCCCCTGGGCAGAGTAATGCACGGGACTCCTTACCAGCCTGCATCAGGTGTTCCCATTACAGTGCCCTCATAGATCAGGTTCCCCTATCACAGTTCCCATATACATTAGGTGTCCCTATCACAGTATCTCCATACATCAGGTGTCCCCATACATCAAGTTCCCCCATCACAGTGTTCCCTTACATCAGGTGCCCCCCATCACAGTGTCCCCTTATTTCCCCATCACAGTGCCCATATACATCAGGTGTACCCATCAGTGTCCCCTTACATCAAGTGTCCCTGTCAGTGTCCTCTTACAATGTCCTCATCACAGTGCCACCATACATCAGGTATCCTCATCAGAGTGCCCCCTTACATCAGGTGTCCTCATCACAGTGTCCCCTTACATCAGACTTGTGTTCCCCCTTCCCGCTTGTAGTCACAGATCACAAATGCTGCTCCCACCTGTAATAAAGGCAGGTACTCCTTCCTCTCCTGCTCTGAGACAGAGATGAGTTCTCAGTCTCAGTGCTGGCTCTCTTCCGCCCCCTGCAGTAGGGAGGAGAAAACTAAGTCCTCTCCCCAGCAGAAGCTAGCTGATGCTCCCTCTAACAGGAGTGACACTGCAGTTACTCTTGTCAAAGAAGAGCGGCATAAGAGGGCAAATCACCACTGCACCCCCCAGCACAGCAACAGCACCCCCCCCGTCCTGGCCCTGGGCAGTGCCCAGGTGTGCTGATTCATTAGGGTGGGCATGGGTAGAGGTGGAGTATCTTCCAACCAAATCAGTTAAGTAACATCATCTTGCTTGCATTTAAAAAAAAAAAAAAAAATGTTGAATGATGTGTTTGTTGTTGGTTAGGCAGCTGTAATAATTTGTGTCATTTATATATCTGGAGTTCAGCTCTAAAAGCACTCCTTTGCAGGAAACTCCCATCTCGTTTTTATAAATAAGGACATCGTTCTCATTTGGTGCATTCATTTTTTCCCCCCGTGGTGCATTAAGTGTTTGACGCGGCCTGGGCTCTCAGCCCCTCCGTCATTGCCACCTCGCTCGTCGCAGTTGGGTGTTCCAGGTTTTTCCTTCAGAGCGTTCGGAAGACCATTGATTTATTCCATGTGATGTGGCTTCTGTTTTCTCTTCCTTGGATGGGGGAGCCCGGAGAGACTTTCGGAAATGTCTTTACTCTTGGCCAAGCAATACTTTCCTTGCAGCCTGGTGAAGGTGGTGCCGTGACCTCCCCATTGCCCTGAGACTGTGCACAGGATCATCTGTCAACACCATTCTTGCCATAGCACAGTGCCGACGTGCCAACAGGGCACACTGGCCATTGCTGTTTCTCCTGGCGGCTGGCCCATGCTTCTATTCTGTTTTGGAAAGGGTTGTGAGGGAACCGCGTGTCATAATGTTTTAACCAGTTTCCTCTTTACGACTCCGTCCTCTGCAATCCACTTCACTTCACTTACTTTCCTCTGGCTGGGCATAATGAACTTGCAGTTGTTTGCTTCAAGGGACAGTTGCGTAAATCAGTGCATAACCCCTTCTTGACCAGAAGTCATTGAAGCCTCGATGCCCAGACCAAATCTGGCAATGCCGGTTAACTTGTCAATAACTTTGTGACTATTTTGCTTACCTAAATCATTTTACTTTGTTTTTTAAGAACATATCAGGCTTTCATTTGGTATACAGTAAAACCTTGGTTTGCGAGCATAATTCGTTCCAGAAACATGCTTGTAATCCAAAGCACTTGTATATCAAAGCATTTTTTTTTACAGGGTATAAAAGTGAAGAGAGGCACCTCTAAGTGTAGCAATAAGTTGCTAAATGTTGTACCTTCATTAAATGTAACCATTTTGCTACACTTAGAGGCTCCTCTCTTCTTTTTTATACTCAGTTGTGACATGACGCTACTCTTATATCAAGACATCGCTTGTATATCAAGGCAAAATTTATTAAATTTATTAAAACATTTTGCTCTCAAACCAAGTTACTCTCAAACCAAGGTTTTACTGTACTATTCTTTATACCATGTCCTTATTTTTTTTATTATATTTTCTAATTATTATTTAATTATTTTTTATTATATATTTTTTATTATTATATAAGCTGAAAAACAAAAAAACAAACAAAAAAGTTTTTCAAAAAGTATTTATGATAATTTACACCTAGCAAATTTTAATATATGTTTAAATATTTATTTTAAAAAAATAATAATTTTTGTTCATTATATTGCACATTGTGGCAACTGCAGCCTGGTGGGTTCGGTTGTCACCATGCCTCCCTGATAGTTGGAACTGGCAAGTTTGTTTTTACACAAACCCATGAGATCGCTATTATTAGACGTTGAGATGGTCAGGAACCAATAAATATGGCTCCTGATGGTTATTGTGAGACCATTAAAAGGTTAGCTCATCTTTAAAAAAAAAAATTAAGGTGAACTTATAAACATGGTCTCCATGGTTGGATTATATTGCCAACATTAATATGGATTGATTATTACTATCTATCTAACAAATCTGAAAGCCTTAATGCCCAGCCAATAACCCTCTCCCTCTTTTTCCCTTACTCCCGTCCTCTTCTGTATACTATCCTTTTCCACTTTCTCTTGTTCCTTTTTTGTGTCAATGGATTTGTTACATCTGTTGAACTTTATACATACAATTACAAACCAAGTCACCATTACAAAAATAGTTTGGGTTTTTATTCTATTGATATTATCATATATCATTTGTCCCCATTGTAGCATATTGTGTATTTTATCTTTATTGTACTTTTATATTTACTTTCTGTTTATTGAAAACCAATTGAACTTTTGTGAATGAAAATAAAGCTGAACTAACACACTACACTATCCCCACCACCCTGGTCCAGTGGCGGCTGTTTTTTTTTGGGGGGGGGGGGGGGGGGGCGCAAACAAACTAAAAAATTCTGAAAAAAAAACATCAATTGCAGCCACTGTGCCCATCAATTAGAACCACTGTGCCCATCAATTGCAATCTCACTGTGTCCATCAATTTCAACCACTGTGCCCATCAATTGCAACCACTGTGCCCATCAATTGCAACCTCACTGTGCCCATCAATTGCAGCAACTGTGCTCATCAATTGCAACCACTGTGCCCATCAATTGCAACCTCACTGTGTCCATCAATTTCAACCACTGTGCCCATCAATTGCAACCACTGTGCCCATCAATTAGAACCTCACTGTGTCCATCAATTGCAACCACTGTGCCCATCAATTGCAACCACTGTGCCCATCAATTGCAACCTCGCTGTGTCCATCAATTGCAACCACTGTGCCCATCAATTGCAACCTGACTGTGTCCATCAATTGCAACCTCACTGTGTCCATCAATAGCAGCCACTGTGCCCATCAATAGCAGCCACTGTGCCCAACCATTGCAATCACTGTGCCCATCAGTAGCAGCCACTGTGCCCATCCATTGCAGCCACTGTGCCCATCAATAGCAGCCACTGTGCCCATCCATTGCAGCCACTGTGACCCCCCCCAGCGGCATTTAACCAGCACCCCCCGCTCACGCACCCACCCTGCTCGTTGTCTGACCAACACTTACCCCATCTTGGTGGCGGGTCAGGAAACGGGTGATGTCGGTGAGCTGTGGGACTGGCAGTGGGTCAGGCAGCGGCAAGCTATGCGTCCTCCTTGCTTCCGCTGTGCGTCTCTTCTTTCTTCCTGCTAGGCATCCAATAGGATCGACTGTCCTTTCAGCCAATCAGGTGAGGAGTAACAGACTCTCGCTTCCTGATTTGCGGATAGGAGGTTCAGTGTTAGAAAAGTGAATATTCATTTGCTTTTCCAACACAGCTGGGTGGGTTCCGAGTGCAATGCTCTGTGCTCCGAGTCCACCCTATTTTGAAGCCTATTAGAGCCAATGGCTCTAATTAGGTTCTTCAAAAAAACACACGCACTGCTGAGATTCAGGTGCCTGGCGTCCTAAAAGGGACCGGACGCATGAGTAGAGTTTGGCCGCGGCAGCCGTGTATAGATTCATGCTATGCATGAACCTATCCATGATACATATAGGGGGTGGCGTGATAGAGGGGGCGGCGCCCGTGCCCCCTTGATGGATGGTCTGCCACTGCCCTGGTCCCTGATGCATTTACCTCCTTTCTTGATTGTCAGGACCCAGGTCTGAACCTGCGACCTCTGCTGTGTCTGATGGTGTCTCTTCTTGCTGAGCCACCTGGGATACTGGACAGCCCCCTGGACAATTCCTTGAATGATTTTTCCTTAAACCTTGTTTCTCTTGAACCTTGAACTTTGCTCATCCCACTGTAGCTCTACCCCCGTAGGAGCCACTGGTGAATGTGGGTATCTCCCACCCTGCACAGCCAGACATATTAATTTTCCACTCACTCTGGAGTCAGGAATAAGTCCTTGCCGCTTTTTTTTTGTATTTTATTAGGGGGATTGAACTTGGATGGGGATAGGGGTATTATGGGATGCCCATTTGATCAACAGGGAATTTTTCAGGTACACAACTATATACACACAGTATATACACTTCTCCTCTTCTACCTCCAGCACAATCTTGCTTGTAGAACTACAACTCCCAGGGCCAACTAGCACTGACAAATTGATGGAACACCGACTCAGTCAGGTCCAGAGCACATGCCCTTTGCAGGCAGGGACCACAGGCTCCTTTGGTAGTGCAGCAGAAAAAGAGGTCTTTAGTGCTTAGTTGCCCTAATCCTGTGGCTACTGATCCCAGTACCACCTCTTTAGGCATTGCCAGCCTGCCTGTACGCAGTGCCGGGACAAGGTCATTTGGTGCCCAGGGCGAAGATGGCAAACTGCGCCCCCCCCCCCCCAAATACACAAACACAATATTTTCGAGCCAGCAGCACAGCATTGGAGCTCATTGTGGCAGTCAGTAATTGCTTAACCTGCTATCCTCTAGCCTGCAGAGGCAGTATTAGGGCTAGAGGATAGCAGGTTAGGCAGTTCCTAATGGCTCAGTCCCTAGGATCAGTAAAGGATAATGGCCGACAGGCCCTCTTACCAGACCCAGGGAAACTGCCGCAGTGATCCCTCCAGCTAGATGTTTGCTCACTCTGTGTTGTCCAGGGCAACTCTGGTCAGTAGTGTAGCACGTCTGTACCCTAGTAGTGGCTCAGCGTGGCTCTCTCTGGTGGCGCTGGTTGGCAGCGTGGCTCTCTCTGGTGGTGCTGGTTAGCAGCGTGGCTCACTCTGGTGGCGCTGGTTAGCAGAGTGGCTCTCTCTGGTGGCGCTGGTTGGCAGCCTGACTCTCTCTGGTGGTGCTGGTTAGCAGCGTGGCTCACTCTGGTGGCGCTGGTTAGCAGCGTGGCTCTCTCTAGTGGCGCTGGTTGGCAGCATGGCTCTCTCTGGTGGTGCTGGTTAGCAGCGTGGCTCACTCTGGTGGCACTGGTTGGCAGCGTGGCTCTCTCTGTTTAGCAGCATGGCTCTCTGTTTGGCTTCCCCAGGTACACTCCTCTCTCTCTGTTTCGCTGTGATTGGCCCTGCGTTGTGGCCAATGGGGAGGGGAAAAGAGCGGGCAGGAAGCTGGGCGGCAAACCTAAAGAGAGAGCCGCTATCTCTCCTCCCGCACTGCTGACAGTAGAAGGGGGGGGGGGCGAGTGGGGGAAACATTCTGACATCTGAGGACGTTAAAGCCTTTGAGGTTCCCATTTGATAAGATATGATGCAAATAGAATATGCCCTGTTTAATCCAAAGCCCTGGATCTTGAATTTGTTGAAATTCTTGTAGGCCCTTGTTACCTAATATTTTTTTTAGTATAATTCTCTTAGAAGGCAGGGATGTCTCCTATGCCTACATACGTTTGCTAATAGGTGTCCCTCGTTCTTGTCTCAAAAAGCTCGCCTCTCCCCTGTCACACCGCCGCTATCAGAACTTCACTGATGGGGGGTGGAGGGAGGGGGGCTTGACAGCACCCACTACACCTGCCAGCTTTCTTTATGGCGTGGCGTCACCCAGGTGTGGTCGCCCCCCCCCCCATCCCCATAGCAACGCCACGCCACTGCTCCCATCTCGCCTTCGGCCAGCCTCTCAGTGTGTGATGCTGGGCAGGGAATACCAAGTGCCTGTCAGGGGGAGTATCTCCACTGACAGGGGAGTGAATAGGTGAAGCGCTGATCTGTTCTAGGCTTGTGCCGGGTGCAGGAGCGCACTCAGCACATCAGGTGTAGGTATTAGAGGCTGGTGTGTCCAGACAGTTTTAGAAGCACACAGCCAGAACTTCACATGCGCCCCTTTTCCTCCAGTAAATAGTTCCGCCCAGGGCATCCGTCCCTTCCGCCCCCCCCCCTTGTACCGGCCCTACCTGTACGTGATTTAGTGCACGGGGTCTGGGGCGCAAGCGCGTTGCAGGCGAACCTGCTCCTGCTGTGATGATCGAAGGGACCCACTGATCGTTCTGAGGAGAGGCAGAACTGCGGTCTGCTTATGTAAACAAGGCAGACCGCCGTTCTGCCAATGTGGAAGATTCTGTTAAGCAGAAACACCAGTCAAAGCACCCCCCCCCCCCACACACACACACAGTAAATACTTTGATCGCTCTTGATGTTAAAGTGATTGTAAAGCTTTTTTTTCTTTTTCTTTTTTTTAAATAACAAACATATCATACTTACCTCCACTGTGCAGTTCGCTTTGTACAGAGTGGCCCCGAACCTCGTCTTCTGGGGTCCCCCGGCAGCTCTTGCGGCTCCTCCCCACATCAGATAACCCCCTAGAGAAGCTCTCTCCCGGGGGGGGGTTACCTTGTGGGCGCGCTCCCGAGTCCAGCATTTGCGTCCATAGACACGAATGCTGGACTTGGCCTCAGCCCCACGTCATTGGATTTGATTGACAGTAGCGGGAGCCAGTGGCTGTGCTGCTATCAATCTATCCAATCAAGGGCCGAAAACCCCAGGTAGAGGGACAGCGTGTCCTCGCCGTTGGAAATTCCAGGGCTCAGGTAAGTAAAACGGGGGGGGGGATGCCTTAATGCATAGGATGCATTAAGGTGAAAAAACCCGAGGGTTTACAACCCCTTTAATCCCTTCCCTGCCAGTGTCATTAGTACAGTCACAGTGCATTTTTTTAGCACTGATCACTGTATTAGTGTCATTGTTCTCCAAAAAGTTTCAAAAGTTTTGGTTAGGTGTCCAATTTGTCTGCCGCAACGTCCCAGTCCCGCTAAAAATCACTGTTTACCGCAATTACTAGTAAAAAAAAAAAAAAAAAAAAAAAGAATACAAATTTTATAAATATATCCCATAGTTTGTAGATGCTATAACTTTTGCGCAAACCAATTAATATACGCTTATTGGGATTTTTTTTACCAAAAATATGTAGCAGAATACATATTGGCCTAAATTGTAGAATAAATTTGATTTTTTTTTTTAATTGGATATGTTTTATAGCATAAAGTAAAAAATATTGTTTTTTTTTTTCAAAATTGTCGGTCTTTTTTTGTTTAAAGCGCAAAAAATAAAAACCACAGAGGTGATCAAATACCACCAAAAGAAAGCTCTATTTGTGGGGGAAAAAAAGGACATCACTTTTATCTGTGTACAGCGTCGCGCGACTGTGCAATTTTTTTTTTTTTTTATTTATTTATTTATTTATTTATTTATTTTTTTTTGCCACATCAGTGTTCGTTTTCGGGGGTGAGAGTTTCACCTTAACGGTTCAATACTTTCCCGACTCACTACTCACATCATGATGGCTTTGATACCTTTTGTCTCTTGTTTTTCTTTCAATATTACAAATCTCTTTTGTATCTATCTGCTTATTTGTAGCATCAAACTAATCTATCTAATTTTTAATCGTAAGATCTGAACTTAAACCCCGTTTAAACCCCTCCTAATCAAACCCCCTACCCTTCGCCTCCCTCCCCCCACCCCAACCTACTCCTTCTCAAGATCCTATATTTCTTCCTCCGTACTCCTTCATGTTAACTGAATCCCCCTCCCACAATGGACACCACTTCTGTTGCCTGTTCATCTATCCTTCTCGCTGGGTTCCCCCCAGCAAGCTCTATTGAGTTCTCAAGACCTCTAACACCCTTGGTGAGCTTTTAAATTTTTGCCACTTCTTCCATTTTTCCTCGAACTCTTCCAATTCCGCTTCCTCCGTACATCTCAAATATTCTAAGTTCTGGGTTTCGTTTATTTTGTCGTACCATTCTTGTATTGTTGGACCATGTTTCTCCTGCCAATGGCTTACAAGCAGACTCTTAGCTGCATTCAACATTTGGGGGACTAGTGTTCTCAGATATAATTCAGTTGGCATTCTAAAGCCGTGAAACAGACATACCCATGGATCATCCGGCACTGCTATTTGGGTTATCTCGCCAATGATTTTCCCAATATCATCCCAGAATTCCCTTATTTTTGTGCAGTGCCACCAAATGTGTGCCATTGTACCCAATTCCATACATCCCCTCCAACATAGTTGTGAAATTTCATTCTGGTATTTAGAAGCTCTATCTGGGGTAATATACCATCTTGACAAGCATTTGTAATTTAGCTCAGACATTTTATAGTTTACCGAAGTACTATGAACTCGCTTCAGTAGGGTTATAACCTCGTCTTCTTTAAGTTTTGATTTTAGTTCTAATTCCCATTTTTTAATGTATGCTGGGATGTCTGTTCCCTTCAGATCCACTAGTATCCTATAGGTTTTTGAAATCCCCTTCTTCCCATCCTGACCAACACAGAGCTTCTCAAACGGTTTGAGGTTATCCATCATTCTAATTGGTTGGGGGAGCGTTTCAACAAAATTTTTTAACTGGCTGTATCGCCACCTGTTAAGGGTCATAAGGTCACTTTTATTTTTCAGGTCCTGAAATGAACATAGTTTACCTTTCTGCATAACATCCTTTAGCTGAGCTCCTCCTTGCAGTATCCATCTCCCACTTAGATTCTCCATTCCTGGTGCAAAAAACTCAGTGTCCCTCAGAGGGATCAAAGGGGAGTTATACTCCCATTTTTCCCTCCTGTGCAAATTATCCCATATTTTCAAAGTATGTCTAGTGATACTATGTGCCTCAGAACAAAGTTTCCTAAAATGTGAAGGTATCCAGATAACTTTACTTAACTCTACTTTACTAATTGTATTTTCCATTTTTACCCACCTCTTCTCTTTGTTTCCTTTTGCCCAATCTATAATTCTAGATAAAGTGATTGCTTCGTGATATAGTCTAATGTCTGGTGCTCCCCACCCCCCTTTCTCTTTATCCCTTGTCAAAGTGTCGTAACTTATACGTGACTTTTTTCCCCTCCAAATAAATTTAATAATAAGAGAATGCAGTTTTTTAAGATATACTTGTGGAAGCGGAATTGGTAACATCTGCATTTTAAATAGAATCTTTGGTAGGATTGCCATTTTAATAATATTGATTCTTCCCCCCCATGACAGCTGTCCTCTTGTGACTCTATTCAACTCCCTCTTGATCTCATTCAGGAGGGGGATGAAGTTAGCCTGAAACAGTGACTCTCTATTCCCTGTTATTTTTACCCCAAGGTAGTTTATCTCCTTTTTTCCCCATGAAAATGGAAATTCTTTGTGGACCATATGATCTTTTTTGTCAGTCTTAATTTCTAATATTTCAGATTTAATTGGATTGATCTTGAAGTTTGATATTTCTCCGTATTCTTTCAGAGTTTTTAGCAGGTTAGGAAGAGTTATTCTAGGTCTAGTAATATACAACAAAATATCGTCTGCAAAAGCAGCCAGTTTGTGTTCTTCCTCACCGTCCGAAACCCCCGAAATATCCGGATTGAGCCTTATCCGTTCGAGCAAGGGCTCAAGCGTCAGCACGAACAAAAGGGGGGACAATGGGCAGCCCTGTCTTGTTCCGTTAGTCATTTTGAACGGTTCTGACAGCGTTCCATTAACCTTGACCCTTGCTGAAGGACATGTATACAATGCCTTTATCCTTCTGATCAAAATTGGTCCGAATCCTATTTCCTTCAGCGCACTGAACATGAAGCCCCAGTCTACCCTGTCGAAAGCTTTCTCAGCATCTATTGACAGGAGTAGACCTGGGGCTCCGCTGTCTCTCATTTTTGGAATTACCATAAGGGTTCTGATCCCATTATCCCGTCCCTCCCTACCCGGAATGAATCCCGCCTGGTCTGGGTGTATCATATTATTTAGGATGTGCTTCACTCTCCCTGCCAGTATTTTCGCAAACAATTTCGTGTCTGCGTTTAGGAGCGCTATTGGTCTGTAGCTAGAACAGAGAGTATTGTCCTTGCCCTCCTTCAAAATGATGGCCCCTCACACACCCCCAGATCTTAATTTAACCTTGTTTGGCTATGTCTTATAACTGTTCCATTACGGTTTTCTCGTTTTAAATATTGGCCTCCAAGCCTGCTGCATCCCATGGACTCCTGCGTCCCCAGTCTTAACCCACCAACCCGGTATTTCCATCAGAGGCACCTCTAATCGATCACAAAATTTAGCTGTTTCTTCTGGGAATCTTAAAGTGGCCGATCTGCCGTCTTTACGTCCAGTAAGGCAGGCTGGGAACCCCCATGAATAATGGACATCATGAACTTTTAACTGTTCAAGGAGTGGTTTTAGTATTCTTCTCCTAGCTAATGTTTCTGCTGCCAGGTCCGGAAATATCTGCAACTTTGTCTCGCCGTACTTCACTGAGTAGTTCTTCTTCAGATTTTCCTTGACTTTCTCTTTGTCACTGTACTTGTGAAATCTTGCGATGACATCTCTTGGGACCTCACCCTTTATTTCTGCCGGTTTTCTAATCCTGTGTATTCTCTCGAACTTTATTTTTTTTGCATTCTCCGGAGTGTACACCATTCTCCCAAATATTTCGTCCATTACTCCTTGTAGGTCTTCGGTTCCCCCTTGTGGTTCCGGCAGGCCCCTGATCCGTAGGTTCTTCCTTCTACTCCTATTTTCCTGATCTTCTGCTCTGTAACTTAGATTCCTCTGTTCTCTTTGTAGCTCTTCCATCTGGGATTTAAGTTCCTTTATCTCTTCATTTTGTTTATCCATCTTTGTTTCTGCTTCTTCTACTCTATGCAACATATGATTCATCTCTTCTCTGAGAGAGCCTATTTCCCCCTTTATAGTTACTTCCAGTTTGGCAAACATTTCCGCCATTTCACTTTTAGTGGGGAGAAGTTTTTTTTGTTGGGGTTCCATTGTTGCCTCTTCAGTTATTTCGCTGCTTCCTATGTGGATATCAGCCTCTACTGTCTGTCTTCTTGTCCCTATCCTGGGGATGCACTCAGGTGTTTTGATTTTGGTCTCTTTTTGTTTGCCTGGGCTATTCTTGCCGGAATCCTGCACCATGTACTTTCTAATGGTTCCCGGGCTTGCACTTGTCCTGGATGGGTTAGCAGTGTTAGCAGTCGCTCCTTTCGTGGTTTTACCTTTCATTTCTTTGCTGGAACTGCTCTTGAATCAGGCTTTTTGTCCCGGCCGCCTACCGTTTTCCAAGGGCTCACTTCTGGTTCCCAGGGAGCTCCTGCTTCCTTTAACAGGTCTGACCCAGGCTTAAAATATCTGTCAAAAGAGGGCTCCTGAGTCTCTAGACAAACATCTCCACCAATCCTTGTTCTGGAAACAGTTAAAGGCTACGGCCCCAGAGGACCCTTTTGCTGAGGGCCCTTATTCGATCTCTACGTGTTGATTCAGCAAACCCCTGACTACATTGGCCACCAAATTAATTTATTCGACTTAATTACTGCTGCTTAGCGACTAAATAGCCCACCACCTCCCCTCTGTATAATTAGGGCCGCCTTATCCAAATGGTTCAACGCCCTGAAAGATAATTTTTGTAACTGTCCCCTTTTTTTCACTGTAGCACTGGTCCGGCTGAGACAGGGTGATATATCCTGTCCCCCCAACAGGGTACCCCCTCCCAAGCAACCAGTCCTCTGTTCACACAGGAGCGATAACCTCTTCCCCTGGGCTATATATTAACAGTGAGGGATGGAAAATATGTTGATAACGCGAAACAGCATTTTTACTTAGAATGAATGGTATACAACCGAATCCGCAATTATACTCTATGCGTAGATATGTATCGCAGGTGTTCCTTGGTGTGTGGTCAAACCGATTACACAACTTGAGTTACAGCAAACCTCTTTTTTCCTTTTATATGGATAGAGCTAGTCCCCTTTCCTCCTGATCCAGAGATGTTATATTATATGTGGTCGTGAGGTATAGGTTTAGATATAATTTACTAAAACGTCCCAGTTCTTTTTTTTTTTTTTTCCTTTTTTTTTTATCCTTTTCCTCTGGGGCCAGACCCTCTTAAACGCAGCCTTTAGACCATATTTATACAATGTTTAACTGTATTATAAAATACATCATTTCACCAGGCCATTAGCAATCCACAATATAAGACAAAGTAGCCAAACCAAAAACAAAGCATAAACTTATATTACTTGCCCGTCTTCCTCTTTCTCCGTTCTGTTCTGGGGGCTTTTATTTTTCCTTTATTACCTTCATTTTTCCCCCTTACTGGGATAAAACTGGGGTTAGCAGCACTTACCCCTTCCTGTGATTTCCAGGCTCTCTCCTCTAGTTTTTATTTTTTTTTGTTTTTGTTTTTGTTTTTTTCCTTTTGCCTTTTCCCCCAAGCTGTCTCTCCACACCACTTTGTTCCGTTTTTTAAAAAATCCAATCCTTTTTACCATAGCCCAGAGCCTCACACACTGGGAGCAGCGGATTTCTCAGGCGGGTTTAAGAGAGACAGCCAGGGGACGAGTGCACTCAGCTCACTGCCGCTTCAGTTCCTTCAATCAGCCGCGCGGCGTCTCCGAGGCAACGGCGTTCCTATGTAGACAGGGAGTGAGCGAAGAGGCAGCGGAGGCAGCGGAGGCTGGAGCAGGCTACGGGGAGACTGTGAACCGCCAGTCTTCAGCGATACAGGTGATACAGGCGGGCGGCCAAGAGGTCAGCTCCCCCATAGGGAGATACAGCGGGGCAGGGGAGGGGGGATACGAGCAGCAGAGCGGACGGGAGAAGGGGCACACCGGCCCTAGCTATGCATGAGTCGGCGTCTCAGGGAGGGAATCCCAAGCCTCCCGGGCTCAGCATCGCGTCAGGTGAGCTGCACACATCCGACTCCTCCCTCCTTGATGACTGTGCAATTGTCAGTTAAAGTAACGCAGTGCCGTATCGCAAAAAATGGCCAGGTCATGAAGGGGAGTAAACCTTCCGGGGCTGAAGTGGTTTATGTTACATATTTAGATATACATATAAGTGTAGCTCCAGGAAAGCCTTAAGTTTTGGAGTTGTGGAAGAGTTGGACCAATTGCCAAGTTTTTGCTGTCTCTGCCCCCCCATCATGTACAGTATCTCACAAAAGTGAGTACACCCCTCACACTTTTGTAAATATTTTATTCTATCTTTTTATGTGACAACACTGAAGAAATGACACTTTTGCTACAATGTAAAGTAGTGAGTGTACAGCTTGTATAACAGTGTAAATTTGCTGTCCCCTCAAAATAACTCAACACACAGCCATTAATGTCTAAACCGCTGGCAACAAAAGTGAGTACACCCCTAAATGAAAATGTCCACATTGGGCCCAATTAGCCATTTTCCTTCCCCGATGTCATGTGACTCATTAGTGTTACAAAGTCTCAGGTGTGAATGGGGAGCAGGTGTGTTAAATTTGGTGTTATCGCTCTCACTCTCTCATACTGGTCACTGGAAGTTCAACATGGCACCTCATGGCAAACAACTCTCTGAGGATCTGAAAAAATGAATTGTTGCTCTACATAAAGATGGCCTAGGCTATAAGAAGATTGGCAAGACCCTGAAACTGAGCTGCAGCATGGTGTCAAAGACCATACAGCGGTTTAATGCCCCGTACACACGGTCGGACTTTGTTCGGACATTCCGACAACAAAATCCTAGGATTTTTTCCGACGGATGTTGGCTCAAACTTGTCTTGCATACACACGGTCACACAAAGTTGTCGGAAAATCCGATCGTTCTAAACGCGGTGACGTAAAACACGTACGTCGGGACTATAAACGGGGCAGTGGCCAATAGCTTTCATCTCTTTATTTATTCTGAGCATGCGTGGCACTTTGTCCGTCGGATTTGTGTACACACGATCGGAATTTCCGACAACGGATTTTGTTGTCGGAAAATTTTATATCCTGCTCTCAAACTTTGTGTGTCGGAAAATCCGATGGAAAATGTGTGATGGAGCCTACACACGGTCGGAATTTCCGACAACAAGGTCCTATCACACATTTTCCGTCGGAAAATCCGACCGTGTGTACGGGGCATAACAGGACAGGTTCCACTCAGAACAGGCCTCGCCATGCTCGAGCAAAGAAGTTGAGTGCACGTGCTCAGCATCATATCCAGAGGTTGTCTTTAGGAAATAGACATATGAGTGCTGCCACCATTGCTGCAGAGGTTGAAGGGGTGGGGGGTCAGCCTGTCAGTGCTCAGACCATACGCTGCACACTGCATCAAATTGGTCTGCATGGCTGTCGTCTCAGAAGGAAGCTTCTTCTAAAGATGATGCACAAGAAAGTCTGCAAAACAGTTTGCTGAAGACAAGCAGACTATGGATGTGGATTACCGGAATCATGTCCTGTGGTCTGATGAGACCAAGATAAATGTATTTGGTTCAGATGGTGTGAAGCGTGTGTGGAGGCAACCAGGTGAGGAGTACAAAGACAAGTGTGTCTTTTCTACAGTCAAGCATGGTGGTGGGAGTGTCATGGTCTGGGGCTGCATGAGTGCTGCCGGCACTGGGGAGCTACAGATCATTGAGGAACCATGAATGCCAACATGTACTGTGACATACTGAAGCAGAGCATGATCCCCTCCCTTCAGAGACTGGGCCGCAGGGCAGTATTCCAACATGATAATGACCCCAAATATACCTCCAAGATGACCACTGCCTTGCTAAAGAAGCTGAGGGTAAATGTGATGGACTGGCCAAGCATGTCTCCAGACCTAAACCCTATTGATCATCTGTGGGACATCCTCAAACTGAAGGTGGAGGAGTGCAAGGTCTCTAACATCCACCAGCTCTGTGATGTCATCATGGAGGAGTGGAAGAGGACTCCAGTGACAACCTGTGAAGCTCTGGTGAACTCCATGTCCAAGAGGGTTAAGGCAGTGCTGGAAAATAATGGTGGCCACACAAAATATTGACACTTTGGGCCCAATTTGGACATTTTCACTTAGGGGTGTACTCACTTTTGTTGCCAGCAGTATAGACATTAAAGCTATACACTCACTACTTTACATTGTAGCAAAGTGTAATTTCTTCAGTGTTGTCACATGAAAAGATAGAATGAAACATTTACAAAAATGTGAGGGGTGTACTTACTTTTGTGAGATACGGTATATTCACCACCCTACTGTATGTTTCCATTTCAAATTCACATTAATTTCCCAATTGGAGTTTAAATTCATTTTCAAATTCTAATCATTTGTTTCATTATAATTTATTTTGGATTCACTGAAATCCGTTACCATTGTGTTTTGGAAATTCTGACACATCCGCATCTCCGAATAACAAAAATGTCATCCTAATTTCAAAGCAAAATCGCACGTGTCTAATTTTTTTAAACACACCTAGCACTTGTATTTGTTTTAAGATGATCTTCCTGTAATTATTACTATTATTATTATTATACATGATTTATATAGCGCCAACAGTTTACGCAGCGCTTTACAAAATAAAAGAGAGACAATAAAGTTATAACACAATAAAATACAAGAGGATTAAGAGGGCCCTGCTCAGAAGAGCTTACAATCTAATAGAATCCCTTGTAAGGGGGCACCTCTAGAAGCCAATCAAGGTCTATGGCAATGCACATGTGCTGCCAGTCATGATACTGATGGAGGGAGGGAGTAGAGGGATGATTTTATTAGAATTTTGCTGCCCCTTCACTGTCCTATCAGCAGGCTGGGGGGGGGGGGGGTGTTGCTGTGTTTATTACTTCAGTAGAGGTCAGGGACCTGTCTGCGCTGTCCAGCAGGTGTTTCTGGAATTATGAATCCATTTGCCAGCTAAGCCAGTTACTATATATGCATTTCAATGGCATCGCTTAGCTGCTAGCCTGGAGTTCATCTTTAAATATTTATCAGCAAGTCTGGGCTCATATTGCAGCTGTGATGAAGACTTTAAGTGGAGTTTTCAAACTCATGCTATTAATACTCAGAGACGTGGAAAGCAGCTGTCCGAGGGGAGACTAGGAAGGTGGATCCGTCACGTTTGAATGTTTGATTTTATATTTAACATGACAACGATAACATGACTCAGAGTTTTTCTTCTGGCAGAATCCCAAAACTACAGATGTCATTCAGACCGGCTAATTTTGCATTTTATGATACCTTAAATTTCAGTATCGGTTTCACCGTTTTTGGGCCTGCAAATCCAGTGAAAACTTACTATTCATTTTTTTTTTTTTTTTGCCAAAAAAAGTCAGCTTCGCACGGAACAATTCATTTCCTTCTCCTCCGTCCAAAATCATCCGTCAAAGATGAATGCTAGCCACTTGAGCTCCGTAAAGTTTTACTCCCTTTTATGCCCAGGCCATTTTTTGCGGTATAGACATGTGCACTGCTGAAAAATGTATTTGTTTTTGTTTTCGTTTCATTCGGGTTTTTTTGTTTTTCGGGTCATTCGTTATGGTCGCAATTCGTAAATTCAGAAATTCGTAAATTTGTAAATTCGAAAATTTGGAAATTCTAAATTCAAAATTTCGTAAATTCGTAAATTAGAAAATCAGAAAATGAGTAAGAAAATCAGAAAATTCTAAAGAATAACTAACTAACTAACTAACTAACTATTACTAACTATTAAATTATAAGTATTGGAATTTTCTTTCAAATTTGGCTGTTAGTAAACGTAACGAATACAAATTTATCTGAAGTTACGAATTATCTGAAATAAGGAATCCCGCTTCTAAACAAATGAAAGGGAACAAATTAATAATAAATAATAATAATATTAATTAAAAAATATTATTATTATTATTTATTATTATTAGTTTGTTATGTTCCATTCGTTTAGATACGGCATTCGATATTTTGGATAATTTGTAACTTCGGATAAATTTGTTTCCGTTACGTTCACTAATAGCCAAATTTGAAAGGAAATTACAATACCTATAATTTAATAGTAATAGTTAGTTAGTAATAGTTAAGTTATAATTAGTTAGTGATTTTTTCAGATTTTTGAATTTTCAGGTTTTCGGGTTTTCGAATTTTCGAATTTCGAATTAATGAATTTACGAATTTTTGAATTTATGAATTTTCGAATTTACGAATGTACAAATTTACCATTACGGAACGAAACAAATTGCACATGTCTACTGCGCTACTTTAACTGGTAATTGCGTGGTCATGCAACCTTGTACCCAAATGAAATTTATTGAATTTTTTTCACACAAATGGAGCTTTCTTTTGGTGGTAATTGATCACCACTTGTTTTTTTATTTTTTGTGATATACAGTGGGGAAAATAATGATTTGATCCCCTGCAGATTTAGTAAGTTTGAACCACTTACAAAGAAATGAAGGTTCTATAATTGTTATTATATTACATTTTAAATGATAGAGACCAAAAATCCAGAAAAAACACACGATACAAATGTTATAAATTGAGTTGCAGTTCAGTGAGTAAAATAAGTATTTGATCCCCAAGCAAAACATGACTTAGTACTTGGTGGAGAAACCCTTGGTGGCAAGCACAGAGGTCAGACGTTTCTTGTAGTTGGTGACCAGGTTTGCACACATCTCAGGAGGGATTTTGGTCCACTCTTCTTTACAGATCTTAAATAATCCTTAAGGTTTCTTGGCTGTCTCTTGGCAACTCGAAGTTTCAGCTCCCTTCATAAATTCTCTATAGGATTAAGGTCTGGAGAAGGCCACTCAATGACCTTAATGTGCTTCTTCTTGAGCCACTCCTTTGTTGCTGTGGTGGCATGTTTTGGGTCAATGTCATGGTGGAAGACCCATTTTCAGTGTTCTGTTTGAGGGAAGAAGGTCCTCATCCAAGATTTTACAATACGTGGCCCCATCCATTGGCCCCTCAATGCGGCAAAGTTGGTCTATACCTTTAGTAGAGAAACAGCCCCAAAGAATTATGTTTCCACCTCTGTAGGGATGGTGTTCTTAGGGTCACAGTCAGACAGTCTCTAGACCTTAATCCTGTAGACAATTTATGGAGGGAGCTGAAACTTCAAGTTCCCAAGAGACAGCCAAGAAACAGAGGATTAGGAAAGATCTGTAAAGAAGAGTGGACCAAAATCCCTCTTGAGATGTGTGCAAACCTGGTCACCAACTACAAGAAACGTCTGACCTCTGTGCTTGCCAACAAGGGTTTCTCCACCAAGTACTAAGTCATGTTTTGCTTGGGGATCAAATGCCTATTTTACTCACTGAACTGCAACTCCATTTATAACATTTGTATCATGTGTTTTTACTGGATGTTTGGTTGATATTCTGTCTCTATCATTTAAAATACACCTAGGATAAAAATTATAGAGCCTTCATTTCTTTGTAAGTGGGCAAACTTACAAAATCTGCATGGGATCACATAATTATTTTCCCCACTGTAAATTAAAAAAGACCGAAATTTTTTAAAACAAAAACTATTTTCTACTTTCTACTTTCTGTTATAAAACATATCCAAGAAAATCAAATTTCTTCATAAATTTAGCCCAAAATATATTCTGCTGATTGTCTTTGGTAAAAAAAAATCCCAATAAGTGTATAATAATTGGTTTGTGCGAAAATTATAGCGGCTACAGACTATGGTATATGTACTGGAATTTACACAGCAGTAGACACTATACTGTAATGGCGGTGATCAGCGACTTTTAGTGGGACTGTGATAGTGCGGCAGGCAATCTGATACTAGCTGATGCTGGCTGGGAGGTACACTAAGTGACACTGACATCAATAGTGACACTTATATAGAGATCAGTGCTAATACTGTACACTGTCACTGTACTAATGACAGTGGCTGGGAAGGGGTTAACATCTTGGGTAATCAAGGGGTTAAATGTGTGGCTAACCAGTGTTAATTTGTGTAATGTACACTGCTTTTTACTAAATATCTCTTTGTTTCTTATCCCTGAGAGATATCCCAGAGAGATTGTTACCTTTGTACAGAACCCTGTTTTGATTGTCAACATAGAGCTCTGGGCTGTGATTGGGCACAGTCGATCAGCACGTCCTGGCATCTAGGTACAATAAAAGTGTTAACTGTGTGCCTAACAATGTGTAATGTGGTCATATGAGGTCAATGATATCACCAGCATTCCCATCCCTTTGTGGATACAGTAGCTGTTGGACAGAGAATTTGACGACCACAGGGCAGTGTGGTGTGGCTGCTGGACAGGGATTTCCATGGGATGGTGACTTGCTGTCACATGACAAGTTCCTGCAGTTTTGGGTCAAACTCAGTTTGGTCTGAACCGTAGCTCATCTGTACTATTAACATACAGAGAGCAGATATAGAGGAACTGTCAGGAAGATCGAGAGTAGGGCCGTGCCCGAAGATCTGCATGCAGCGCAGCTCATGGACCAGTACATAAAGTCAAGGCTGTTCATACTGTACACCCATGCATCTAGGTGAGCATTAGCATGATATAGCCTGTACATGCAGCACGGGATTTTGGTGACCGGAGGCCTATTTAAAGCTCACAATTAAGGAGAGTTGCTGAGTGGTTGTCAGCTTCTGTGATATGTGACCAGGCCCACATCTTATTTTCTTGTATCTGATCTGGCTTGCCCCTTGACCTGGTTTTGTCCTGTTCTCCTTTTGCTGACCTTGGCTTGTGTCCTAATTTCATCTCCTGCCTGCTGTTTTGGTACTTCTGCTGCTCTCCTGATATTGGCCCTGGCCTGGCTTCTGATCCTGCTCCTGTCTTCTGGTTTGGAACATCTACTTCTCAGTTATAGTTGACTCTGGCTCGTCACGACTACGGCTTTGCTTCCAACACCTACAAGTTCCTGTGCTTTATCTGTGTGCCTTCATTCTGCAAAAGCTCCAGTTTGTGCACCCACAGCATCTCAGGTTATCTGGCCACTTACCGTTCCAGGACCTACCATAGGCACCCATACCACTCCTCGTCCTGCTATACCCTATCACCAAGTCCAGGAGGTATTGGACAACAGAGGTAAAGGGAGCCCTCTTGTAAGCTCAGCCTCTATAACAGGGTTTCTTAACCAGGGTTCTATGGAACCCTAGTGCTCCTCCAGAAGTTGTTAGGGGTTCATTGAGCAATGAGCAATTTCTGCCTCTCAGATAAGTTCCCACTGACACCATTGATCTTTTTAGCTATCTTTAAGGGGGTATAATTCTTCCCAGTGACCACAAGTGTAGGAGCATTCTTCCCACTGACCATCACACTAATCTAGTATGAGTTGTAGATATGGTCTTTTTTTTAGCAGGGGTTCACTGAGTCCAGAAAGTTATTTTAAGGGTTTCTCTGTGTTGAAAAGGTTGAGAAGGACTGCTCTACAAGAGAACTTCCAAATGTATAGTTCAGTGGTCTCCAAACTGCGGCCCTTTGCTTGCCTTAACCGACCCTTAATGCATTATTCCTGCCACTGACACCAACAAATGGGCACTATTCCTTCCACCGACACCAACGATGGGGCATAATTCCTGACACTGACAGCAAAAATGGGGCACTATTCCTTCTACTGACACTGATGACGGGGCATAATTCCTTCCACTGACGCCAAAAAAATGGGACACTATTCCTTCTACTGACACTGATGACGGGGCATAATTCCTTCCACTGACGCCAAAAAAATGGGACACTATTCCTTCCACTGATACCAACGACGGGGCATAATTCCTTCCACTGACACCTAAAATGGGGCAGTATTCCTCAGACCGACACTAATGACAGGGCATAATTCCTTCCACTGACACCAAAAATGGGGCATTATTCCTTCCACTGACACCTCCACTGACACTAACGAAGGGGCATAATTCCTTCCACTGACACCAAAAATGGAGCACTATTCCTCCCATTACCACCAAATTTTTCTTCTCCTAATGCTAAAGATTGGGCATTGTTTACTCCCACTGGGCACAGGCCAGCCCCACTAAAGTTTGAAGGACAGTAAACTGGCTCTTGCTGTAGAAAGTTTGGTGACCTCTGCTATAGTTAATTGACCAAAAGGGAGCATATAGGAGAAGTTTATTGTTAGAGTTTACACACACTTTAACAAGTCAGGGTTTCAAATGACCTCTTTAGCATCGTTGAGTTGCCAGATATATGGTACCTGCCAATCCAGGCTCAATTTCTGTTTGAGCAAACCAATTAGCTCACCTACTCGCAAGTTCGGGAACATTATGATCTCTTGAATATGCTCCCGTGGCATTTCTTAAGATAGCTTTCATCTTGGTCTTTTAAATCTAGAAAGCCACCAGCCATTGATGATATAATAGGGAGTGAGTGAGAAAAAGGAGACTGCAAAAAGACAGCTGGAGATACAGACCCAGCACGGAGGCAACATCCATTGTTCGCTCCTCATTAGAGGCCGATCAGTGGGAGGTGTTGTATTTCAGACGTCCATTATTTCAAATCATCGTAGTGAGATTAATGCCAGTACAGTTTCTTCTTCAGACATCACGAGACGACACAAGGGGTCTGCCATTGTTCTATCCCCCTCCTCATGTTGACATGACTTGGCAGGAATGTTCTGTCAATTGTTGTCTAATTCCTGTAAACACTAGCGTTGTCATCTCCTCCATTAATTTTCTGATCTGTTGGGGACGTCGTGTTCCAAAGTATGACATCACTAGACACCCTGTCTGCTGGCAGGGCATGGAGTGATGTCATGTTATCTCCGCAGGACATTAGAAGTAGGGCTGCAACTAAAGATTATTTTCATAATCGATTAGTTGGCCGATTATTGTTTCGATTCATCGATTAATCGGACAATAAGCTTAAAAAAAGTGTGAAGTACAATTTAGTTAATATGTAAAGTTTTTTTTTTTTTTTTTTTTTTTAAAAAGGCAATTTACTCTTAAAGGGGTTGTAAACCCTCGCCGTTTTTCACCTTAATGCATTCTATGCATTAAGGTGAAAAACATTTTTTAATGCAGCAGCGCCCCCGAGCCCCCCCTACCTGAGCCCCGAAATTTGCGCGTCTGGAACGAGCACACCAGCTGCGACCGGTGTCTCGTGTCCGGATTGGATAGATTGATAGCAGCGCAGCCATTGGCTCCTGCTGCTGTCAAGCAAATCCAATGACGCGGGGGGGGGGGGGCCGAGTTATACATTCGGTGGCTATTGACATCAAATGATGGACTCGCAAGGTAACCCCCCCCCCCCGGGAGAGCGCTTCTCCTAGGGGGTTATCGGACGTGGGGAGGAGCCGCGAGAGCCGCCGGGGGGACCCCAGAAGACGAGGTTCGGGGCCACTCTGTGCAAAACGAGCTGCACAGTGGTGGTAAGAATGATATGTTTGTTATTTAAAAAAAAAAAAAGCGAACACTTACAATCACTTTATATATTTATATGCCGTGGTAAATATAAATAACCAACTATATGGTTCCGGAGGAAAATCTCGAATCCACTCTGAAAATAACAGACAGAAGAAATATACTGTATATACTATTAGAGGCTGAATCTGGTAAATATCATCAGACTCAGAGATCAAATTTTTTATTTAAAAAAAAAAAAAAAAAAAATGAAAGACTCCCTCGTCATAGGCAGGTGGCTTGATAAAAGTTACCTGCGCCTGCTGTCATTTTTGCTGGCCATACAAAAACAATGTCTTCCTTCAAAAAAATGTTCATTTTAAGAACGTTCGTTCGATTTTCTAATCGTTAGTGGGGTTAAATCGACGTCCGTTTTCGACCACAGTGTTGGTAAAATTTGAAGGAAAATTTTTCTTGGTGAAAGGAATTTTCCAACAGCTTATGTGGTTTTCGTTCAGAAATTACATTCATTTTAAAACTAAATGTTAAACGCAAGTGACATTTTCAAACGACATTCTTTCATTCAGCGAATGTACAAAGACTTTTATTATGAATGATCTCGTCTGAAAATCGATACATGTATGGCCAGCATAAGGCTCGGTTCACACCTATGGAGTTTGCTTTTCATCTGTTTCTGCAGTGCTTTTTGCTGTGTGTTTTTGCACAAACGATTTTGCTGTGATTTGCATTTTGCATTTCTTATGCTTTTTTTTTGGGCTAATTTGTAGTTGAGCAGATTAAAAAAACGCAAATTGTGGCAAAAACGCACTATATGTTTTTTTGCAGCTTCTCCGTTGAAGTCTATTGGACCAAACAAGCAAAAAAAAAAAAAAAAGCACAGTTTTGCGTTGAAAAAAGTCCCTGACCCATTCCAGATACGCAACGGCTGAAAAAGCAGAGATGTGAACGTGTCCCATTGGAAACCATGTTAAATGAACTGTAGTGCGTTTCTACAAAAATCACCAAAAAAACACATAGGTGTGAACCAGCCCCAAGGCTGGATTCACACCTATGCATTTTTAGTGCATTTTGCAGTTTTGCACTACAGAACGTGTTCTATAGGAAACCATGGTAAATGGACTGTAGTCCAAATATGCAAAATGCAAAAAGCGCTAAAAATGCATAGGTGTGAATCCAGCCTAAGGCTGGATTCACATCTATGCATGTTGCTTTTGAGCGTTTCTGCAGTGTTTTTTGTGGTGCTTGCCGCGTTTTTGAGCAGTGTTTTTACAGCGTTTTTGCAGCTCTTTTGCTGCGTTTTGCGTTTTTTTTTTACAGTCTATACAGTCTAAAAAAAAAAAAACCTGCCAAAAACGCAAACTGCGTCAAAAACGCTGTAAAAACGCTGCACTTGCGTTTTTGATGCTGGTCCATTGAATTCTGTTACATGCAAAATGCTGCATTTTGCATGAAAAAAAAGTCCCTGACCCTTTCCAAAAACGCAGAGGTACAAAAATGCATTGATGTGAACATGTTCTATAGGAACCCATGTTAAAAAATTTGCATGCATTTCGGCAAAATGCAAAATGCGTCAAAAAACGCGTCAGTGTGATTGGAGCCGTGCTGGAATGAAGACGTTTAGTAGCAGCCGCATACTTTTTTTTTTTTTGTATCACCTGTCATAATGGGGTTAAAAAAACAAAAATTAGCCCTTTTTAGTACAAAAACAGCAGATAATCATTACTATAAGGGGTTCATTTACACTGTGAAACAGTGAAAGTAATAATATATATTACTTATATTTTTATTTTATTTATTTATTTCAGGTACTTATATAGCGCCGTCAATTTACGCAGCGCTTTACATATACATTGTACATTCACATCAGTCCCTACCCTCAAGGAGCTTACAATCTAAGGTCCCTAACTCACATTCATACATACTAGGGACAATTTAGACAGGATCCAATTAACCTACCAGCATGTCTTTGGCGTGTGGGAGAAAACTGGAGTACCCGGAGGAAACCCACGCAGGCACAGGGAGAACATGCAAACTCCAGGCAGGTAGTGTCGTGGTCGGGATTTGAACCAGCAACCCTTCTTACTGCTAGGTGAGAGTGCTACCCACTACACCACTGTGCCGCCATATATCATATATTTAATAATAATTGCATCCCAGGAGTAGGATATATCAACATTTTAACTAGGAGTCAGACAAGAAGCTATATGAATGGTGGAAGCGAGATATAAATCTTTTATATTACATTAGTACTAAAAGCTGAGACTTTTTTTTCATGGATGTGATCATTTTAATTATAATGCACAATACTGGTAAAAGTTTACTTTAAAGGGATTGTAAGGGTTCATATATTTTTTTTTTTTTTAAATAACAAACATATCATACTTACCTCCACTGTGCAGCTCGTTTTGCACAGAGTGGCCCCAAACCTCGTCTTCTGGGGTCCCCCGGCGGCTCTCGCGGCTCCTCCCCACATCCGATAACCCCCTAGGAGAAGCGCTCTCCCAGGGGGTTGCCTTGGGTGCTCCCCCTCGAGTGCATCATTCGACGTCCATAGCCGCCGAATGCAGGACTCAGCTTCGCCCCCGGCGCCCGCGTCATTGGATTTGATTGACAGCAGCGGGATCCAATGGCTGCGCTGCTATCAATCTATCCAATCATGGAATAAAAAATGGGGGTTTAAGGGACTTTGAGTGAACCTGTGGCCTGGTAAGGCCAACTGTTCCATCCCTTGGGACTTTAAATGAAAATGTGGCCAGGTAGGGTCACATGTTTCCATCCCTGTCATATATCAAGAAAAGGGGGACAAGAACAAGGGGGTGGGACTTTAAATGAAGCGTGTGGTGGCAAAAGAATGAAAGGTGAACAATATGGAATCTTGTTGTTGAGTAATTTGTATTGAGGTCGATTGCCACAGGGTGCAATCAATTAAAACAGGTACAACATGTAACAATAGTACACTGGTAGTCAGGATGCTTAATATCATACAAGCAGTATCACATATAAGATTCTTCCATGGTGCTACCATTGGGTAACACAGTATGACCAACATTGCATAAATAATATTGCATAAATAGCAAACAAAATTCATTCATAGGACACCCAAATGTTGTTGAATAAAACAGTAAACCATGGTAGTATTTGCAAGGTCTATGACCTCTATGGTCCAAGAGGAGGGAAATACAGTTAAGCTTGGTATGCAGGTAATATGTGTTGTAGTCATGGCATATGGCAGCTCTACGCGTTTCGTGGCTAGAGGGCCACTCATCAGGAGCAAGCACAAGATGTATCTGTGGGTGAGAAGGATTGACCAGTTGGTGGAAAGTATGTACAAAATAAAAAATAAAAAATAATGGGGTAACAACCCCCCTTGGGTATTTCCCTCCTCTTGGACCATAGAGGTCATAGACCTTGCAAATACTACCATGGTTTACTGTTTTATTCAACAACATTTGGGTGTCCTATGAATGAATTTTGTTTGCTATTTATGCAATATTATTTATGTAATGTTGGTCATACTGTGTTACCCAATGGTAGCACCATGGAAGAATCTTATATGTGATACTGCTTGTATGATATTATGCATCCTGACTACCAGTGTACTATTGTTACATGTTGTACCTGTTTTAATTGATTGCACCCTGTGGCAATCGACCTCAATACAAATTACTCAACAACAAGATTCCATATTGTTCACCTTTCATTCTTTTGCCACCACACGCTTCATTTAAAGTCCCACCCCCTTGTTCTTGTCCCCCTTTTCTTAATCTATCCAATCAGATCAAACCCTGGGCAGAGAGACAGCATGTCCCTGTGGGTCAAGTTCCAGGACTCAGGTAAGTATAAAACGGGGGGGCTGGTCACTGCCAGGTGTTTTTTTACCTTAATGCATAGGATGCATTAAGGTGAAAAAACACGTAGGTTTACAACCCCAATTAAATTGTAATGCCTTATATTACGTCCAGTCTATTGGGCTCCAGCCTCTTTAAAGTTATTTTTTTTAAAACAACAAACATGTTATACTTACCGGCTCTGTGTAATGGTTTTGCCCAGAGCAGCCCTGATTCTCCTCTTCTGGGGTCCTCCACCAATGCTTCTGGCTCCTCCTGCCTTTAGAAGGCCCCGATAGCAAGCTGCAAAGTATAGTATAGAGTGCCCCTATAGCAAGGTAAAAAGAACTTCTGCCTTTAGAATAACTTAGCTTCCTGGACAGGACTACATGTCCCTTGAGGCATTGCTCAGGCACTTACTGACATGTATGGATGGTGTACTGAGCTGTATGTGTGCTGCACTGTATTTCCGGATATGTAAACAAATAAGGCATTCTGTATGCCGGCCAACTAATCGGCTGACCGATTAATCGATTATGAAAATAGTTGTTTCAGCCCTAATAAGAAGGAATATTGTACAGAGTGGTCAAAATGGCCAACGAAGCTGAGAGACTGAGCAAGATGCCATAGAAAGAAATATGATTCAGGTGGTTAACTTCTCCTAATTTACTGTATTTATTGGCGTATAACACTCACTTTTTTACCATGAAAATCGGGTGCAAATAGCGTGTGCGTGTTATACGCCAATACTTCAATTTTAGCTACCTCGGAGGGGACAAGGAGGGGGGCCGGACGAGCGCTGTCCGATTACATACAGCGAGAATCTCCTGTTTACTTGGCGGCCTCTGTAATAGGAAGTCCCGTCTCCTGGGCCGCAATTGGACACTGTTCTGTCTATTATAGGAGATTCTCTTTGTATGTAATCTGTCGGCACTCATCCCGCCCCCCCCTCCCTGTCCCCTCTAGGCTGCAGGTGGACGTCAATCAGGCTGCACTGATGGCAATGGTGAGGCTGCAGATGGGCACTGACCCTTATTTTGCTCCAAAGTTCCTTATTTAAAATTTTAGTTTTTTTCCTGAAACTTCCCTCTTAAAATGAATGTGCGTGTTATACGCCTGTGCATGTTATACGCCGATAAATACGGTACTTAAAAAATCGCAATGTGAACCAAGAATAAGAGTAGAAAAAAAAATATTGGCAAAATCAAGGGTCTCCAAACTTAAGCAAAGGGCCAGTATACTGTCATTAAGACTGTGGAGGGGCTGGGCTATGGCCAGTGGGAGTTGGTGTCAGTGGGAATAAACAATGCCTCATCATTGGTGTCAGTGGAAGAAATAGTGCCCCATTAATGGTGTCAGTGGGAAGAATAGGGCCCCATCGTTCGTGTTATTAGGAAGAATTTTGCACCTTCATTTGTGTTAGTGGGAGGAGAAGATGCCCTGGTGTCAGTGGAAGTAAACAATGCCCAATTATTGATGTTAGTTGGAGGAATAGTACCCCTTCGTTGGGGTCAGTTTGAAGAATTGTGCCCCATTCTTGGTGTCATGGAAAAATATTGTGCCCCTTCATTGGTGCCAGTGGGAGGACATAAGCCCAGTTGTGGGTGACGGTGGGAGGAATTAGTGCTTCATCAATGGTGTCAGTGGAAAGATTTGTGCCCCATTGTTGATGTCATTGGAAGGAATCGTGTCCCTTCATTGGTGTTAGTGGGAGGACATATGCCTAACTGTTGGTGTAAATGGTAGGACACATGCCCCATTTGTTGGTGTCAGTGGATGGTATAGTGCCCCAAGGAATGGATAAAAGCAAGCAAAGGGCTGCAGTTTGGAGACCACTGGTCAGATTGACACATCTTGTACACCAGGGGTCTCCATACTTTTCAGTACAAGGGCCAAATTGCATCATTTACATATATTTGAAGGCCGAGAACAAAACAATTTTATAAATTGATTAATACAATTTAAATGAAGTTTAAATGGAGTTTTTTTCAGCATGATATGATTTAGAACAACAAAGAAAAAAATTCTGTGAAACCAAGTAAAGAAATTCCAAATCACCTTGAGCCCATTAGGGTCCCCATCAGAGCCAATCTAACATCAGAGAACCGGATAAAATCTTGTGGGAGGCTGGATTTGGTCCATGGGCCATAGTTTGAAGACCCTTGTTGCTCAGTGGAGCAGTGCTGGCCACACACATTCACATAGTTCAGGTTGTATTTTAAATCCCTGCTGGATGAGTGATACTTCAAGTCGACACCCCTACTCCCGATCGCCAGTGGGCAAATACACTTCACTAGGAGCTGCACTACAAGTTTTAGGCACCCTTTATAAGAATGCAAAATCAAGAGGTACCCCAGACTAAAATATGAAAAACTTAAATGTTATTAATGCCTATCAATGGGAAAACTGAGCCTGGGACAATGCACATGTAGCACCCTGATGTTTAGGCAGGGCTGTTAGTAAATTTACCTGCCATTTATAGTTGCCTTGGCCAATTGATAGGAGATCAGTTGATTCCACCCTAATTCTGGAATTGCTGCACTTCTCTCTTCTGTCACTAGATGGCCGGGTATCTGGTGGCATTAGATAAGACAAGGGCATTGCAAGGACAGATTAGGTATAGATGGGGTGTCTCAGCCAATGAGCAGGGATCTTCTTGGGTCCCTTGCCCTGCTGGGAGAGCCTATTTATTTGGGTGAGGTCAGATGATCTGGGTTCTGTGCCACCTGGACGGCTGTCTGGGTGGACGTGTGTTGTGCTGCCCCAGGCTGCTAGGCTGTCTGATGGCCAATCCCGGGGACATCTGGCTGCTAGGCTGTCTAATGGCCAATCCAGAAGCAAGAGAGCGTAGGGTTGGGACTGCGTCTTGCAGTCCAACCAGAAGTGACGGTTCTGCCGGCCGGAGAACCTGTTGTAATCAGAGGTAGAGGAGAAGCTGTCACCACTGAGGGACCATCCACCTTGCTACCAGGGACCACTGTGAGTAGCTGAAGCAAGTACCAGAGCATTATTCTCACCAACCGGGGAAGGTGAAGGATTGGGAAACTTCAGCAGGTGTCAAGCCAGGGACCAAGCCAGCGGAGGTGATGCTTGCAGAGCAGCCTTGTGTGTCAAGCTAGGGACTGAGCAGACAAGTGGGGTGAGACTTGAGCAGTATCTTGGATGCCAAGCTAGGGATCCAGCAGGGACGCGGGGGTGACGCTTGAGGAAGATACTCAGTGAGAGGTTGGAATAGCTCAGGAGATCCAGTGGCAGTGTATCAGCAAGTCTAATGAGAGAGACTGGGAGCTCAGTTGAGTGAAGATCTACAATAGGAGATTGTAGAGGAAGTGAAAGAGTTAATTGTGACCTTTGTTGGGAACTGTTCAAGATTGTTGCCATAGGAGACAGCGTATCTACACATGCAGATGTGGTGTCCAGCTGGGTGCCTTTCCCAGCATGGCTGTCTACCTATAGAAGTCTCAGAGTCTGCCAATTAACATTGCAAATACTAAAGGGTGTCCTGGCCCTAAACTCTCTCTCCCACAGTTCTTTTTATGAGACAATGGATCTCTTTGCATTCTAGAAGTGTCTGGTGCCCATGAATCTAACTTACACCCACCATGCCTCGTAACCCACTCTACAGGATGTCAGCTATCCCTAACTTTGGAGGTTCTCATTAGACCAAAGAAGGACCCTGGACTTGGCTATACACACAACCATTTTTATGAAATTAACTTCACATCCCACCTTCATGTTGGAGGCCCCATCCAATCAGAGGTCCCCCTACATGCCAGAATCGCCCCATTGCATCAAAGAACCCCCTATAATTCAAAGGCCTGCCATCATCTTCTTCACAAAGTCAAAGTCCCCTCATCCCATCAGAGTACCGCCTATACATGAGAGTCAGCCATTACATCAAAGTACCCCCATAACAGTGTCTCCTGTTTCCTATCACTTTAGAGGCTCCCCTGGATTACAGAGTCATCTCAATCATCTCTGATCCAGAGAAAACTATATCTTGTGCCCACGGTACAGGGGAGTCCAAACGGCATAGCAGGGTGCCATGGCACCCTGGTTGAGAAACACGGGGCCAAAGTTCTGTATATATTAGTAAGTGTAATACATTGCAATTTACTGGTCCTTAAATGTGGTAACTGTTTAGGTTTTCTTTTCTCAAGCTGGATATACACTAGTAGATTATCATCTGAACGTTCAAAAATTTCCAAAATTCCATACTTACCTAATACGATGCCACCATTAGGGTTGAGCTTCGTGTTCGAGTCGAATGCATGTTCGACTCGAACACTGTGTGTTCAGTCGTCGTCGAATTATGAACGTTATGGGCCGTTTGCGCCAAATTCGAGTGGCGCGTCAAGGCCCATAATTCACTGCGGCATCGCAGTGCATTGCTGGCTGATGATTGGCCAAGCATGCACTATGACCTGCATGCCTGGCCAATCACAGCGCTGTGTGTACAGAGAGCCGTAATTGCCCAAAGCCAGGGAGGCTTTGGCCAATTATGACTCAGGGGGTTTAGTACACGCCCCACACTACATAAGGCCGCCTGCACGTCGGCCCTGTGTAGTGTGTTGCAGTGGAGATAGACTGAGAGACAGTGTCATTTGATTTAAGTTAGATAGAGTAAGCAGGTTGAGTCAGTTAGTTGCACTTGCAGTGTATTGTGTATATATATATATATATATATGCATCCCAGGTGTTGTATATATATATATATATATATATATATATATATACACTGTATTCAGTTTAGCTAGATCCTGTTCTTCTCTTCCTAATATACTAACAGGCAGGCAGGTGTTTTTACAGTATTTCCAGTTACTGTACTGTATACCCTGCACAGTTGCACCTACAGTATAGTTACCTGAAGCCAGGTGCTTGTGTAGGCTCTTGACGTATTTCCAGTTACTGTATTGTGTACCCTGCACAGTTGCACCTACAGTATAACTACCTGAAGCCAGGTGCTTGTGTAGGCTCTTAAAGTATTTCCAGTTACTGTACTGTGTACCCTGCACAGTTGCACCTACAGTATAGCTACCTGAAGACAAGTGCAGGTGTTCTCATACTAATAATACTACAGGCAGGCAGTTGATTCTGCTAGCTGCAGTATAATCGGTATATATATATATACATCCCAGTTTTGTGCAGCTACATCTCACTGCAGGCCAATAGTATGTCTGGAAGGCCAACAAGGAGAGGCAGACAGTCACAAGCCAATAAAAGAGGGCAAGCAGGCTCTGAGTCTAGAGGCAACAGTGCTGGTCGTGGACACGGTGCATCCTCATCAGCACATGGCCGTGGGACACGCTTTTTTTCGGCAGCTGGCCGTGTTGAGCCGCAACATGCCGAAGACTTGGTTGAGTGGATGACCAAGCCGTCCTCATCCTCCTCATCCTCTCTTACCCAGGCTCAGGGTACTTTGTCTGGCAAAGCAGCTGCCAACGCGGCCTCTTCCCTCGGCTCAATGGCATCAGTGACTACTTCCCTAGCCCCACCATGTCCTCCTGAGAAGTCCCCCGAACTGTTTGACCACAGTGTTGGGTACATGCTCCGGGAGGATGCCCAGCGTTTTGAAGGCTCCGATGATGGTACTCTAGAGGAAGGCAGTAACATGAGCCCAGACAGACGGGGTGCCCAAGAAGGACGGCAATTTGGCAGTCATGTTCCCCCTGCTGCTGCATACTGCCAGGTTTGCTCCAGTGATGAGGAGGGAGGGGATGATGAGGTCACTGACTCCACGTGGGTGCCTGATAGGAGAGAGGAGGAGGAGGCACATCACCAACGAGGCAGGATGTCCTCCAGGAGCCAGCCTAAGAGCAGCACACTGACTGACATCACACCGCAGAGCTCCGCATATGCAGGGCGCTGCTGTCTCTGTGCATTATTCCAAAAGTTCTTTGGTGTGGGCCTTTTTTGAGACGAGTGCATCAGATCCCACCACTGCTATTTGCAACATATGTATCAAGCGTATCTCACGTTACCAAAACATCTCCCGCTTGGGCACCACATGCTTGACCAGACATATGTTGACCTGCCATGCAGTTCGTTGGCAAGCGTACCTAAAAGACCCACACCAAGAACCTCATCAGCTGCTCCCCATCAGCTGGGATCTCCAACCCCACTATACCTTCAGTCCTCTCTGAGACCTGCACTGAGAGGGATGAAGGTGTAGAATTAGGTGTGTCACAGCCAAGTACTTGCGGGCAATCTGCTATCGGTACACCAATGTCAGATTGTACCAGGCAAATTTCCCTGCCCCAGCTGCTGCACCGCAGAAAGAAGTTCGCTCCCAGCCATCCACATGCCCAGCAGTTGAATGCTAGCTTGGCAAAATTGCTAGCACTTCAACTGCTACCTTTTCAGTTGGTAGACTCTGCCCCTTTCCATGAGTTTGTGGAATGTGCGGTTCCTCAGTGGCAGGTTCGCAAACGCCACTTTTTCTCACGGAAGGCGATTCCGGCTCTCTACTGGCATGTGGAAGGCAATGTCTTGGCCTCGCTGGACAGAGCGGTCAGCGGTAAGGTGCATATTACTGCTGATTCATGGTCCAGCAGGCATGGACAGGGACGTTACCTAAGTTTCACAGCGCATTGGCTGACTCTGCTGGCAGCTGGGAAGGATGCAGGACAAGGTGCAGTAGTGTTGGAGGTTGTTCTGCCACCACGCCTCCAAAATGCCACTACTGGTGATTCTGACACACCTCTCTCCTCCACCCCCTCCTCTTCTTCTTCCTCCATGGCCTCTTCCTGTGCTTTGTCCTCGGAACCAGCGGTACTCCGTAGGCGTTCAAGGGGCTACGCAAGTACGCAGGTCAAAAGATGCCATGCGGTGCTTGAGCTGGTATGCATAGGGTACAGGAGCCACACTGGGGCAGAGATTCTGTCAGCTCTGCAGGGGCAGGTTCAGAGGTGGTTGACGCCATGCCAACTTAAGGCAGGAATGGTGGTTTGCGACAATGGCACCAACCTCCTCTCCGCTCTCTGATAGGGACAACTGACCCATGTGCCCTGTTTGGCTCACGTCCTTTACTTGGTGGTGCAGCGGTTCTTGGGCAGGTACCCAGGCTTTCAGGATGTCCTGAGGCAGGCCAGGAAAGTCTGTGTGCATTTCTGCTGGTCATACAATGCCAGTGCTCGGCTGGCAGAACTCCAAAAGGAATTTAACCTGCCCAAGAATCGCTTTATCTGTGACATGCCCACCAGGTGGAACTCAACATTGGCCATGCTGCAGCGGCTGCACACGCAGCAGAGGGCCATCAATGAGTACCTGTGCGACTATGGCACCAGGACAGGGTCAGGGGAGCTTGTTTTTTTTTCTCCACGCCAGTGGGCCATGATCAGGGATGCATGCACTGTCTTGTCACCATTTGAGGAGGCCACGAGGATGGTGAGCAGTGACAGTGCATGCATCAGTGACACTGTCCCCCTTGTCCACCTGTTGGAGCACATGCTGCGTGGAATAATGGACAGGGCACTTGAGGCAGAACAGAGGCAGGAAGAGGAGGACTTCCTTAGCTCTCAAGGCCCCCTTTATCCAGACAGTGTTCCTGCGTGCCCGCCGATCACACAGGAAGAGGAGGTGGAGGAAGAGGAGGAGGAAGATTGTGTCAGCATGGAGGTGGAGCCTGCCACTCAGCATCAGCAGCAGTCTTTAAGGGATCATTTACAGTCCCAAGAAACCCATGGACTTGTACGTGGCTGGGAGGAGGTGGCTGCAGATCATGTCGTCCCTAGTGGCCCAGAGGACTCCGGACCGAATGCCTCAGCAAACCTATGCTGCATGGCCTCCCTGATCCTGCAAAGCCTGCTGAGGGATCCTCGTATTATTAGTATCAAGGAGAGGGATCAATACTGGCTGGCAACCCTCCTTGATCCACGTTACAAGAGTAAGGTTACGGACCTTATCTTGCCGTCGCAGAGGGAGCAGAGGATGAAACATCTTCGGGAGGCCTTGCAGAAAGGTCTGTGTAACACGTTCCCAGAGACTGGGAGGTTACAAACTCCTGTTCCTGGACAACGTGTTGCCGAGGCTTCAATCAGTCAAAGAAGAAGCGGTGGAGAAGGTGGCCGTCTGACCGATGCTATCAGACAATTTTTAAGTCCGCAGCCCCAAGGTATGATCGGTTCCAGCAACCATCGCCAGCGTCTGTTTTACATGGTGCAGGAATACTTAGGGGCAAGATCTGACTTGGACACCTTTCCCACCGAAAATCCTCTTACTGGGTCTTGAGGATGGATCACTGGCCAGAGCTTGCACAGTATGCAATTGAGCTACTGGCCTGTGCTGCATCCAGCGTTCTTTTGGAACGCACATTCAGTGCTGCTGGAGGCTTTGTAACCAATCACAGGGTGCGCCTGTTCACCGACTCTGTCGATCAACTGACCTTCATAAAAATGAATCAGTCTTGGATCACCACCAGATACCAAGCACCTGATGCTGATGTAACCGAATAAATTTTTTTTGAAATGTCAAATCCCTTCAAGACTGCCTATGCTAATCTGAGTGACTATCCTGTTATGCTGAGTGACTATCCTCTTCCTCCTCAATGGTCATGATGATAGCTTGTAAGAATATTTTTGTTTCTGGGCACCAATTTTTCAGCCCCTGTTTAACAGGGGTGTGTAATTACAATTTTTGATGCAATTCTTTGCAGCAGGGCTCGTTCCTGCGCTCCAACTAGAGTATCTGTGAGGGGTTGCAGTGTTGTGGCACCAGTGCCTAAGGCCCAATTTTTCAGCCCCTGTTCAACAGGGGCGTGTAATTACAATTTGTGATGCAATTCTTTGCAGCAGGGCTCGTTCCTGCGCTCCAACTAGAGTATCTATGAGGGGTTGCAGTGTTGTGGCACCAGCACCAGTGCCTAAAGCCCAATTTTTCTGTCCCTGTTCAACAGGGACATGTAATTACAATTCTTGATCTAATATTTCACAGCAGAGCCCGTTACAGCGCCCACCAAGAGTAACCAAGAGTAACTGTGAGGACTTACAGTGTTGTGGCACCAGCACCACCACCATCACCAAAGGCCCAGTTTTTTGATCTAATATTTCACAGCAGGGCCCTGTGAGGGCTTACAGTGTTGTGGTAACACCAACACCTAAGGCCACAATTTCTGCAGAGTATATAGGGCAGGCCCCTACTTTCAAACATCCAACTTACAAACGACTCCTACTTGCCAAGGGAAGGAGACAACAGGAAGTGAGATGAAATCTACCCCATGCAAGAGAAATTCTCTCCTGTAAGAGTTAATATGGGAAAAACTTTTCTCCTTTCCACTGATGCTTTATTACCAATCCTTGTTTCACTAAAACCCCTACATTTTCTAAAAACATTTGTCATTGGGACAGAAAGTGAGGTGAAATCTTCTGAAGAGGAGCACAGACAGCAAAACAAATGTCACAGGGGTGATAACCCTTCCCTATGTTTTCCAAAAAGCTTAAAAATAGATTTTGTACCAGTTCAAAAATTACAAACAGATTCTACTTAACAACAAACCTACAGTCCCTGTCTTGTTTGCATCGCCTGTATACTGCTGTTCAGAGTATATAGGGCCTGGGGGCCCCACGACTTTCCTTTTTATAATTTGGGTGCGGGGTTCCCCTTAATATCCATACAAGACCCAAAGGGCCTGGTAATGGACTGGGGGGTACCCATGCCGTTTGTCTCACTGATTTTCATCCATATTACCAGGACCCGACATTACATTAAAGCCGCAAGCAGTTTTAAATGACTTTTATTCCTTTAAAAATGACATTTTGTGCAGGGACTGTTCTAAGCATGGGAAACACGCGCCACTTTACAGGCATATTATAGACACCCCCCAGGTATGATATTTAAAGGAATATTTCACTTTTTTTCACTTTAAGCATCATTAAAATCACTGCTCCTGAAAAAAGGCCATTTTTAAAACTTTTTTTTGCATTAATACATGTCCCCTGGGGCAGGACCCGGGTCCCCAAACCCTTTTTAGGACAATACCATGCAAATTAGCCTTTAAAATGAGCACTTTTGATTTTGAACGTTCGAGTCCCATAGACTTCAGTGGGGTTCTAACGTTCGTGCGAAGTTTCGGTCCGTTCGCAGGTTCTGGTGTGAACCGAACCGGGGGGTGTTCGGCTCATCCCTAGCCACCATCGTTTTCCTGGTAAATTTTAGCGAACACATGGAAAATTCAATCCCATGGTTTGCAGTCAAGAAAATCACCTGATTTCTCTCCCACAGAGGTATTGGTACAGGCATGAGATATCCCAGGATGTTTGGAGGGGGCGCAGACGAACTGAAAATTTTTGAAAAATACAGAATCAAAAACATCAAATGCAGCCACTGTGCCCATCATATGCAGCCACTATGCCCATCATATGCAGCCAACTGTGCCCAGCAAATGCAGCCTCACTGTGCCCATCATATGCAGTCACTGTGCCCATCATATGCAGCCAACTGTGCCCAGCAAATGCAGCCACTGTGCCCATCATATGCAGCCAACTGTGCCCAGCAAATGCAGCCTCACTGTGCCCATCATATGCAACCACTGTGCCCAACATATGCAGGCAACTGTGCCCATTACATGCAGTCAACTGTGCCCAGCAAATGCAGCCACCGTGCCCATCATATGCAGCCACTGTGCCCATCATATGCAGCCAACTGTGCCCAGCAAATTCAGCCACTGTGCCCCATCATATGCAGCCAACTGTGAATGAATATTCGCTTTTTAACAAATCTGGGTGGATTGCAAACGCCATGCTCTGCTCTCGCAGTCCACCTTTTTTGAAGCCTATTAGAGCCTTCTAGTTACCCCTCTGATCTAAAATAGCTAGTGTGGATGGGACTTTTTAGGCATTAACCAGATTCACAAAAATCTCTAGATAAAACATATTTTTTGTCCAAAACATGCAATAAAAATACATTAAAAAACATATACAGTATTGAGCTGGCTATACACTCCCCGGCCACTTTATTAGGTACACCTGTTCAATTGCTTGGTAACACAAATTGCTAATCAACCAATCACATGGCAGCAATTCAATGCATTTCGGCATCTAGATGTGGTGAAGACAACTTGCTGAAGTTCAAACCGAGCATCAGAATGGGGAAGAAAAGGGATTTAAGTGACTTTGAACGTGGCATGGTTATTGGTGCCAGAGGGGCTGCTCTGAGTATTTAAAAAACTGCTGATCTACTGGGATATTCACGGACAACCATCTCTCGGGTTTACAGAGAATGGTCAGAAAAGGAGAAAATATCCAGTGAGCGGCAGTTGTGTGGAGGAAAATGCCTTGTTGATGTCAGAGGTCAGAGGAGAATGGGCAGACTGGTTCCAGATGATAGAAAGGTAACAGTAACTCAAATAACCATTAGTTACATCCAAGGTATGCAGAATACCATCTCTGAATGCACAACCCCTTGACCTTAAAGCAGATGGGCTACAGTAGCAGAAGACCACACCGGGTGCCACACCTGTCAGCTAAGAACAGAAAACTGAGGCCACAATTCACTCAGCCTCACCAAAATGGGACAATAGAAGATTGGAAAAACATTGCCTGGTCTGATGAGTCTCAATTTCAGCTCCAACATTCAGATGGTCGGGTCAGACAACATGAAATGGATCCATCCTGCCTTGTATCAATGGTTCAGTTTGGTGGTGGTGGTGTAATGATGGGGAGGATATGTTCTTGGCACACTTTGGGCCCCTTAGTACCAATTGAGCATGGTTTAAACACCACGACCTACCTGAGTATTGTTGCTGACCATGTCCATCCCTTTATGACTACAGTGTCCCCATCTTCTGATGGCTCCTTCCAGCAGGATAATGCACCATGTCACAAAGCTCCAATCATCTCACCACTGGACAATGAGGTCCCTGTACTCCAATGGCCTCCACACTCACCACATCTCATCCAATAGAGAACCTTTAGGATCCGGTGAAACGGGAGATTCACATCATGGATGTGCAGCCGACAAATCTGAAGCAACTGCTATCATGTCACTATGGAGCAAAATCTCTGAGGACACCTTGTTGTATCTACGCCACCAAGAATGAAGGCAAAAGGGGGTCCAACCTGGTACTAGCAAGGTGTACCTATCAAAGTGGCCGGTGAGTGTAAGTTCCCTGATCAAAATATATTGGGTACAATTCTTTTTTATCCCAACGCGTTTAAAAATTTCTTTCTTCTTCAGGGAAACTGAGTATTGCTTAAGGAACCCCTAGCAAACTCTTAAGAATCCCTATAGCTCCATCAAACCCAGGTTGACAAAAGCTGATATAGACATTACACTTTAGCAACAAACTCCAATGTTCCATGGTGGGAAGGAACAGAGTTTTGAATTATGGCAGAGAGATCCCGCTCATGGGGTAATCAAGCCATAGAGAAAGCAGGGGCTGGATCCATATATAATAAAACATTCACTTTTGAGTGAATTGACCATGAAGAATAAACTCTCTAGCATAGACCTTGCCACAGCTCACAGCCAAGGAAAGCAGGAAGACAACAAGACCTGACATCACACCGGTGAGTCAAACCCCCCGATGGAAGTTCTTTATTAAATAACGTATGCAAAACTTTTGCACATGGGGTAAATTCTTGTCTCTAATCCCGTTTCTATTTTTCTGAGCCGCGGCGGCGAGTGCGTCACTTTGGAATGTCTCATCCTCCCCCTGACGTTAATGGTCTTTTTGGCTGTGCATGGTGCCGTTCTGGATGGAAAGAGGGGAATCGGGTAAAGGAAACTAAATACAGAGCGTGGAATTGCACAGATGGTTTGTGTTTTATCTGATCAAGGTGATTTTTGTTTGGATGGGAAGCGTTCTGTGATTTCCTTCCTGTCACTCCCTTGATAATCTGCATCTAAACAGGATGTGTTTCCACATACATACCCTCCAGCCAACCAATCTGACATCAGCGCAAAAATTTTCAGAAAATACTGCAAAACGAAACAGGTGCATGCTTTTTTTTTTAAAGGGCAGCTTCAGCCAAGCAGGTGATTGCATGGAAGAAACATATCTACAGGGAGCGCTTTACCTGCCAGGCGATGTGTTCAGTAACTTCCAAATCCTTCGGATAGGAGTCAATCCCAGAATTTGGATGAGGTTAGATTTAGACCAAATTTGAAGCTGAGCTCTAGCTTTCCCACCAGTTTGTTTTCCCCACTGCAGGTGGAACTCATCTATAGTGGCAGTGCAGAGACAGAGGAAGGCAGGAGGAACATCTTTTCTCTTTGGTTTCCTGGGTCACTGGGGCAGAAATCGGGGTGGATGCTGACCCTGGAGGCCATCTTGGGTCAGGCAGAGTCTATTTACCACCTTGGCACCTGGGTTTGGTGCGCATTCAGCATGTGGGTAGTGTAGGGACAAGTTAACCATCCGTCAGGGATAGTATTAGTGGCAGGGAAAGGTTGCAGATCAGTAGGGAAAGCTTAGAGATGTTGTTAGATTTAGACCAAATTCGAGGCTGACCTCCAGCCTTCCCTTCAGTCTTGCCCAGTTGTAGGCAGGTGCAATCTGTCCTGTAATGGCAATGCAGAGAGAAAGGCAGGGGGAACATGGTTCCTCTATGGGGCAGCAATCCAGTTGGATGCTGACAGCCCATGTGACCCTGGCATCCATCTTGGGTCAGAGTCTATTTAAGACCCTGGATCCGGGGTTTGGTGCGCATTTAGCATGTGGGTAATGTAGGCACAGGTCACCCATCAGTCAGGGACAGTACTAGCGATAGGGAAAGGTTCCAGATGAGTAGGGAAACCTCAGCTTGACTGCCCCAGGCCCACCACTTTTATTTACTGGATTTCAGTTATGGAGGCTTACCATCACATTAACTAGGGCAGACTTAGTGTAGGAATCCTGCCCTAAGCTCTAGTGTCCGTAGCCTAAATGTAATGCTGCTGGGTTGTAGTCAACCTTAGCATGGATTGTTATAGTTCTGTTTTTGTTAGGGTTCTCCTAAGCTCAGTTTTATTGTTTAACCACATGCACAATGGCACGGCTGGGCAAATGGGCATACAGGTACGTCCCCTTTAAATTGCGGCATTGTGGGCGCGCCCGCCGCATACTCTGTGACCGTGCCCACGGGTCCCGCGGACTCGATGTCCACCGGGGGCCCGCGATCATGTTACGGAGCGACAGAATGGAGAGATGCCTTTGTAAACAACAAACCAAAGCACCCTCCCCATGTTAAATGCAAGCTACCTGGTATGGTTGAGGGGGGGGGGGCGCTCACTCGTCCTGTCAGGCTGCATGCTCGGACAAGGGTCTGGTATGGGATTTGGGGGGGACACTATGCCATTTTTTTTTATTTTGGCGTGGAGTTCCCCTTAAAATTTATACCAGACCCGAAGGGCCTGGTATGGATTTTGGGGTGACCCCGTCCCTTTTTTTTTTCTTAATTTTGTCATAGGGTTCCCCTTAAGCACTTCAATACACTGTATTATATACTTTGCACTGCACTGTATTATATACTCTGCATTACACTATATACTCTGCACTGTATTATATACACTGCACGGACTGCATTGTATCATATATTCTACACTGACTGCATTGTATCATATATTCTACACTGACTGCACTGTATTATATACACTACGCTGCCTGCACTGTATTATATATTCTACACTGACTGCACTGTATTATATACACTACACTGCCTGCACTGTATTATATATTCTACACTGACTGCACGCTCAATTCACTAACTAACCTGCATAATCTCTTTCCATTAATTCACACTATACACGGCCGTTGTATAGGCAGCCTTATATATGGACTTAGCCCCTGAGCCATGATTGGCCAAAGGCAGCCTGCCTTTGGCCAATCATGGCTTTCACTGTACATCGCGCTTCGATTGGCCAAAGCATACAGGTCAGGTGCATGCTTTGGCCAATCAGCAGCCTTCAATGCACTGCGATCTCGCAGTGCATTATGGGGCAGTCCACGGCTGGTGAATGTCACACAAGCGCCCAATATGTTCGTTTGTTCTAAGAACAAACGAACACTCGACGTTCGAATCGAACATCGGGCTCATCCCTAGTGGTCAGTGGGAAGAATGTCCCTTACATTGGTGGTCAGTGGGAAGAACGGTGGGAAGAATGCTCCTTACATTGGTGATTAGTGGTAAGAATGCTCCTTACATTGGTGATCAGTGAGAAGAATGTTCCTTACATTGGTGATCAGTGGGAAAAATGCTCCTTACATTGGTGATCAGTGGGAAGAATGTTCCTTACATTGGTGGTCATCAGTAAGAATGCTCCTTACAGTGGTGATGAGTGGGAAGAATGCTCCTTACATTGGTAATCAGTGGAAAGAATGTTCCTTACATTGGTAGTCCGTGGGAAGAATGTTCCTTACATTGGGGGTCAGTGGGAAAAATGTTCCTTACATTGGTGGTCAGTGGGAAGAATACTCCTTACATTGGTGATCAGTGAGAAGAATGCTCCTTACATTGGTGGTCAGTGGGCAGAATGCTCCTTAAATTGGTGATCAGTGGGACGAATGCCCCTTACATTGGTAATCAGTGGGAAGAATGCCCCTTACATTGGGGGTCATCAGTAAGAATGCTCCTTACATTGGTGGTTAGTGGGAAGAATGCTCCTTACATTGGTGATCAGTGGGAAGAATGCTCCTTACATTGGTGGTCAATGGGAAGAATGTTCCTTACATTTGTGATCAGTGAGAAGAATGCTCCTTACATGGGTGGTTAGTGGGAAGAATGCCCCTTACATTGGTAATCAGTGGGAAGAATGCCCCTTACATTGGGGGTCAGTGGGAAGAATGTTCCTTACATTGGTGGTCAGTGGGAAGAATACTCCTTACATTGGTGATCAATGGGAAGAATGCTCGTTACATTGGTGGTCAGTGGGAAGAATGCTCCTTACATGGGTGGTTAGTGGGAAGAATGCCCCTTACATTGGTAATCAGTGGGAAAAATGCCCCTTACATTGGGGGTCAGTGGGAAGAATGTTCCTTACATTGGTGGTCAATGGGAAGAATGTTCCTTACATTGGTGGTCAGTGGGAAGAATGCCCCTTACACTGGTAGTCAGTGGGAAGAATGCTTCTTACATTGGTGGTCAGTGGAAAGTATATGCTCCTTACAGTGGTGACCAGTAGAATGCTGGTATTGAAGTCTTGAGGACCCTGTGATGATCTGACCAATGAACCCAATGGGACATGTCCACATGTACAGGCATCAACTCGGGCCCGCCATCAACCAGTCTTGTCACCGTCCCTTGTTGTGACATCACTTTGCTGCTGTTAGAGTCTCAAGGACCCTGTGAAGATCTCACCTTTGGACCCAATAGGAAGTGTCCACGTCAACAGATATCAACATAAAGAAGGTTTGGCCAATGAACCCAATGGAAAGTGTCCACGCCTACAGGCTTCGGCATGGGACCACCATCAACCAGTCTTTTCACCATCACCTGTTGTGACATTGCTTTGCTGCTAATGGAGTCTTGAGGACCTTGTACAGGACTTACCAGTGGATCCAAAGGTCCACATCAACAGGCATCGAGTTTGTGAAGGATCTTCCCACTTTGCAATGAAGAAGCCAGAGAGGCAGCATGTGATTTGACAGCAGATTTAAGCAGATTTAAGCAGTGTTTGGGGCAATTAGCTAGATGGGGGTGGGAAGTATTATTGGGTGAGGGTCTAGATTGACCAGACCTAAGTTTTATATTTACTAATCACTTGCAGAATTTAATTTTCCTTTATTTTTTCCTAATGTATTTATTTTAAATTTGTTTATATTTATGTTGCAATTTCGGCATACTGTACATACTTGACATTGCACATGGTTAAAAATCTATATTTATATATACTGTATAGCATGATTAAACCTTCCCCAGCACCATCTGACAGAGAGAGAAGTACATCCTTCAAGCTGAAATTCCATAAACTTCATTTGCCTTTAATGTAAACACAATTAATTTTAAATAGGATGATAGGAAGACTCTTGAACATTCCTCGAGGTTCTCCACCCGGAGACCAGCCGCTGGGCCATGCCAAAGACTCAGCGGGTTCTTAATCACGCAGTTTGGGATGTCCGCAGATAGACAGGTGGCTGATAATAAGGGTGGAGTGCAGCGTGGAGAAGAATGTTCCAGCATTTAGGATTTCATCACATGTTCTGGAAGATGTGAACTCGCGTGATAAAGGACAAGCAATCAAGTGCTTTATGGTGAGATGAGGCAGCTAATCCGATGGTTGGGTGGTCAGGAGACCAGGATGGAGATTAGGTTGGGTTTCTTGATGGGGCAGAGGAATGCTTTGATAATATAAGATAACATTGAAATGAAATTACTGATGTGTACATAAAATGTATCAATATATTTTTTCATGGTAAAGCTCCGACCTTCCCTTCAGTCTTGCGCAATTATACAGGCTCCTCTTCTCTACTTAAATTGCTTAAACTTATTTCACTGGGAGCTTCTCCCTATGTGCATTATAAGCTGCAAGTCAGATAGAGCCCACCTCCTTTCCTGGCTGCAGGACACCCAGTGTCATATAGCCTTTTCACCCACAGCCCCAGTACCAGGGATACTGACTGGTGACAGTAAAAAAAAAAACTAAACAACATTTAAATAATCTTTTAATTAAAGTGTATGTTATCCCAATGATTCATATTCCTGATATGTGTCTGCTGTACAATATACTTGTATGAGAAAGTCTCCTGTTCTCTTTGTATTGCTTCCTTTATGTGAAATCCCTGGTGTTCCTGCCAGTCCCTCTGGTGTCTTATAAAAAAAAACTGACCACACTAATCAGAAGAGCACAGCATGGTCAGTACTCTAGCTATGCTGGGAGATCAGTGTACTCTCCTCCAATGATCAGACTTGTCCCGACATGCCCACGCTGCACATCCTTTCACTGGCAAGCTCAGTGTGCTGCTGTCCCCCCCCCCAGCTCTCATGCAGCTGAGAACAGAGGGAATGTGATTACTTATAAAAAAAGGGAAACAAGGTATTTACAATGATCTTTTAAATCTAAACACAAATGTTTTGCCTTTCGTTTCTATTTTAAACTGAATGGGTTGTTTTACAAGGTAATCGTTTACAATCACTTTAATTTTATTTTTTTTTATTTTTCATAATTTAATTTTTTTTTTTACTATTTTCTTTTAATACTGTCATCAGAGTAGCTCAGTGCCACCATGGTGATACTATACTACTTTGTAGTGGTGGTGGTGGTGGTAGCGGGTGTGGGGGTACATGATGGAGTTGTCATTTTTGTGTTATGTTTTTTTAAGAAATGAAATCATTTTTTTTTTACATAATGTTATCGGTGCAGTGCAGCGTCACCATATAATGACGGTGATGAGGCAAACTGACTGGTGACAGTATGTAAAAAATTAAAGAAATAAATAACTTTTTACTCACTTTTAAAAAGAGTTTTTTTTTTTTTTTTCTTAATTTTTTTTTTACATCCTGTCATCAGAGTAGCTCAGTGTCACCTTACTCTGGGGGAGGGGGGGGGGGGGGGGGGTTGATCGATGATTATTTATTTATTTTTTTAGACTTTTATTGCTTGTACAGTGATGATCACTGTATAAGCAATAGTTTTGCGTAAACCATTCATGAACAGCTTACTTACGGTTGTGATGATCTAGACGTGTGCGGTTAGTTTTGTTCCGAATGAAAATTCAGACAAATTTTCGTTTTTCGGAAATTCGGATGTTTCCGAATTTCCGAATTAGAATGGTACCGAATGTAAAACGAATCCGAAATAACGAAAAAAAAAAATGTTTCGGATCAAATTCGAATAGTTTTTGAATACTTTTCTAATTCGAATCGTTTTCAAATTCGAAAAGTTTTCGAATTTGAATAGTTTTCCAATTTCCGAAGAGAATAAAATAGAAAATAAAGGAATAGAATAGAAAAAAAAAAAAAAAATATATATATATATATATATATATATATATATATATATATATATATATATATATATATATATATTTATTCTATTCTTTTATTTTCTATTCTATTTTATTCTCTTTGGAATTCGGAAAATGATTTAAAAACTATTCGAATTCGAAAACATTTTGAATTTGAAAACGATACAAAAATTGATTCAAAACGTTTTCGAATCGATCCGGATTCAAGAAAAATGAATCGATTCATGAAAATGAATGAATCGAAATAAGTTACGAAAACTAATGAAACAAACGTAACTAAATGAATTTATGTAAATAATAGATCGAAACGAAATGAAATTTTTTGTTGTTGTTGTTCTGCACATGTCTATTGTGATCTGTGATTAGCTAAGCACATAGCCAGGTACCATGTGATTGCTGTGGGCCAATCACAGATCACAGCAGTAAGCAAGCTGTTCATGAATGGAAGCAATTCAGGACAGGCTGTTTACATTGTTATCATGTGATCTCTATGACCAATCATAGCAATCACATGACACCCGGTTACTGGATACCGGTGACAGTAAACACAGTGGTCACAGGAGGAGTGCACTGCGCAGCATAGTGACATAGCGGGTGCCACATGGTAGGGGGCGCTCTCCTCCCCTTCTTGTTGCTGACCCGGAAGCCACGTGTTTATCGTCATTTCCGGGTCCCCCTGTCAGTTTCCCTGGCCGGTATGGCTGGGAAAGAATGTAATGCAATGCCTTAAATTCAGTGGAGCCCAGGGGAGCCTAAAAGACCCCGCATGTCTCATTTACCACTTCAGCTCCAGAAGGTTTTTCCCCCTATTCATGACCAGGCCATGTTTTGCGATACATCACTGCGTTATTTTAACTGACAATTGCGCGGTCGTGCGATGCTGTACACAAATAGAATTGATGTCTTTTTTCCCCCACAAATAGAGCTTTTCTTTTGGTGGTATTTGATAACCTCTGCGGTTTTTATTTTTTTAACTATAAATAAAAAAAGAGCGACAATTTTGAAAAAAAAAAAAAAACAATATTTTTTACTTTCTGCTATAAAACATATCCAATAAAAAAAATTCAAAAATAAAATTTCTTCATAATTTTAGGCCAATATGCATTCTTATTTTTAGTAAAAAAAAAAATCCCAATAAGTTTATATTGACCGCTTTGCCCAAAAGTTATAACGTCTACAAACTACGGCATAGATTTAGGGACTTTTTATTTTTTTTATATTTTTTAATGGTAATAGCGGCAATCAGCGATTTTTAGCGGGACTGCAACATTGCGACGGACAAATCTGACACTAAGTGACACCTTTTGGGGGCCAGAAACACCAATAGAGTGATCAGTGCTAAAAATAAATGCACTGTCACTGTACTAATGACACTGACTGGGAAGGGGTTAACATCAGGGGCGATCAAATGGTTAATTGTGTCCCTAGGGAGAGCTTTCTAACTGGGTGCGTATGTGGGGGGGGGCGGGGGTTTTGCTTTGACTAAAGGAAAACAGAGATCCGTGTTTCTGCTTAGCAGAAACACAAGATCTCCATTTTCCCCTCTGGCAAAACAGCGGTCTGCCTTGTTTACATAGGCAGACCGACGTTCTGCCTCTCTCCGAACGATCGCTGAGTTCCCCGTACCCGCTGATTGGCTCTTGCTGTGTCCAATCAGTGATTTTGCACTTAAGGGCCGCATTGCCACAGTAAATGTACGTGGGACGGTCTTTAAGCGGTTAAAGAGAACCTGTCACCAAAAATTCATCACATGGGGACTTTTTTCCCCCTTAGGTGCTGGAAATTTTTTTTTCTTTTTTTAACTGTAAAAAAACTAAAGTTATACATAAGCATACAACAACTCCCCCAAACACCCTACCCCCCCCCCCCCCCCCCCCCCACACACACACACCAATTTTTTTTTCTTTTTAGGCCCCCACCCCCACATATATTCACATTCGATAGTAAATACACACGCACAAAAATGTCTATTGCGATACACAGCGCACGCCGGAGTGAGGGCAATATTTATAGCACCTCCATAACGCTAAACTGTTGACCTATAGGGAACTTTCAAAGCATCACCTATAGAAAATACAGGGTTCTGAAGTTTGTCACCATTTCACTGGCGCATGCAAATTTAAGGTTTGACATGTTGGGTATCTATTTACTTGGCGCGACCTCATCCATTTATATTTTGCACAAAAATTGGGTAATTTATTGCGTTTGTGTGTGCATTAAAATAACTTTAGTGTATTTTTTACTGAAATTTTGCCTTTCCTAGACCATTGTGTGTAACGTAAAAAAAATGGAGCTACCACTATTTTATTCTCTAGGGCTAGGGTCTCCAAACTTTTTAAACTGAGGGCCAGTTTATTGTCCTTTAGTCTTTAGGGGGGCTGGACTGTGGCCAGTGTGAATATAAAATGTTCCGGCATTAGTGGGAGTAAACACTGCCTCATCAGTGGTTTTAGCAGGAGGAATAGTGTCCCATGGTTGATATCAGTGGGAGGAATAGTGCCCCATCGATGGTGTCAGTGGGAGGAATAGTGCCCCATTAATAATGTGAGTGGGAGGAATGGTGTTGCATCATTGGTGTCAGTTGGAGGAATATTGTCCCATCAATGGTATCACTGGGAGGAATAGTGTCTCATCATTGGTATCAGTGGGAGCAATAGTGTCCCATCATTGGTATCAGTGGGAGCAATAGTGTCCCATAATTGGTATCACTGGGAGGAATAGTGTCCCATCATTGGTATCACTGGGAGGAATAGCGTCCCATCATTGCTATCAGTGGGAGGAATAGTGCCCCATCATTGGTATTAGTGGGAGGAATAGTGTCCCATCAATGGTATCACTGGGAGGAATAGTGTCCCATCATTGGTATCACTGGGAGGAATAGTGTCCCATCCTTGGTATCAGTGGGAGAAATGGTGCCTCATCATTAGTGTCAGTTGGAGGAATATTGTCCCATCTTTGGTATCACTGGGAGGAATAGTGTCTCATCATTGGTATGACTGGGACAAATAGTGTCCCATCATTGGTATCAGTGGGAGCAATAGTGTCCCATCACTGGTATCACTGGGAGGAATAGTGTCCCATCATTGGTATCAGTGGGAGGAATAGTGTCCCATAATTGGTATCAGTGGTAGGAATAGTGTTCCATCATTGGTAGCACTGGGAGGAATAGTGTTCCATCATTGGTATCACAGGGAGGAATAGTGCCCCATCCTTGGTATCACTGAGAGGAATAATTTCCCATCATTGGTATCACTGGGAGGAATAGTGTCCCATCATTGGTATCACTGGAAGGAATAGTGTCCCATCATTGGTATCACTGGGAGGAATAGTGTCCCATCATTGGTATCACTGGGAGGAATAGTGTCCCATCATTGGTATCACTGGGTGGAATAGTGTCCCATCATTGGTATCAGTGGGAGGAATAGTGTCCCATCATTGGTATCACTGGGAGGAATAGTGTCCCATCATTGGTATCACTGGGAGGAATAGTGTCCCATCATTGGTATCACTGGGAGGAATAGTGTCCCATCATTGGTATCAGTGGGAGAAATAGTGTCCCATCATTGGTATCACTGGGATGAATAGTGTCCCATCATTGGTATCAGTGGGAGAAATGGTGCCTCATCATTGGTGTTAGTTGGAGGAATATTGTCCCATCTTTGGTATCACTGGGAGGAATAGTGTCTCATCATTTGTATGACTGGGACAAATAGTGTCCCATCATTGGTATCAGTGGGAGGAATATTGTCCCATCATTGGTATCACTGGGAGGAATAGTGTCCCATCATTGGCATCAGTGGGAGGAATAGTGTCCCATAATTGGTATCAGTGGTAGGAATAGTGTTCCATCATTGGTAGCACTGGGAGGAATAGTGTTCCATCATTGGTATCACTGGGAGATATAGTGTCCATCATTGGTATCACTGGGAGGAATAGTGTCTCATCATTGGTATCACTGGGAGGAATAGTGTTCCATCATTGGTATCAGTGGTAGCAATAGTTTCTCATCATTGGTATCACTGGGAGGAATAGTGTCCCATCGTTGGTATCAGTGTGAGGAATAGTGTCCCATCATTGGTATCACTGGGAGGAATAGTGCCCCACCCATCATTGGAGCACAGGTGTGTCAGGAGGAGGCTGTCTCTCTGGAGCTGCTGCAGATCCGTGTGAGAGGGGACTGGTGAGGAAATCTATCCCAGCTCTCCTGGCCCCTTTCTGGGGAAGCCATGGAGGCCAGCAGGGCCTCTCCTGCTGGAAGCTCACAGCCATCTCCTGGGCCATCAGGTAACATACCTGCCCCTATACAACCCATGGTTGGTGATCTCTCTGCCCCTGGTGAAGATGAAGGTTCCGGGGCCATCCGGGAGCGAGTGGTGGCCGGGATTAAGGTCCTGAATAGGGAAAGAGACAAGCTCTACAAGCTCAGAGCGGAGCTGAAGCGCCTGAGAAGGCAACGTGAGGGCTTGCATAGCCAGAAACGTGGATCCATGGATCCGGAGATCCAACTGGCCAAGGTTCGGGTGGAACATCAGGAGACCATTGTGGCCATGATGGAAGGCAGAGATGGGCCATTTAAAGAAAAGTTTTGTAACGATAAAAGATTTGCGAGGATGACAAAGATGGAGGTGGAGGAGGAGACCCCCAGTTCTGACCCCCTGCCCCCTCAGGGAGAGGTAAGCAGCCCCATGCCTTCCCAGGACTCAGGAGGCATGCTCAGGGCCATCCAGGTAATGGAGTCTCCTTTGCGGGGGGATCAGCTGGCATTTAATGATGAGGACATTACAGACAATGTGCCTGACAAGGTAAAGCCTGTCAAGTCCCATATTGTGGATAAAACAATTTTTGTGGCATTCAACACTGTGACTGATACTGACAATGTACCCAGTGAGAGTCAGGCTGCTAGTCCTATCTGTAGTAATGCTGTGCCTGCTGATGCTGCAGTACAGCAAAGTTTGCTTTTAAAAAATGACATTCCTGCAGATGAACTACAAGATTCAGCAGAGCCTATTAACCCCCCTTTGGCTGAAGCTGTTTGCCCCACAGCTGCTGAGGACTCTACAGCACAGCTTCAGGAGACAACTGGTATTGCAGCAGAAACTGTGATTATTCCTGATGGGAATGTGAAGTTTTGTGTGACTGATAAAAATCATCCCAGTACCAGTGTGATGAACAATGGTCCCAGTTCAAGTGTGGACAGTCCTACCAACTCCGTTCAAGCAGTGAATAATAATAGTAATGTACAGACTGCTGTGACTTCAGTGTGGGGCCTTGGCCCTGAAAAACTTACCTTTGCTCAGGTGGTACGCTCTGCTCCTGGTAGCTCTGCCCCCAAGCGGGGTTTTCCCCTACAGGCTACCACTTTGAGCACCCCAGGATCTGGTCTTGGGTCTCTGGCTTCTGCTGGGGGTCCCAGACGTAATGTTGTTATTCTGAAATGGGAAGGTGGTGCGATCCCTCCAGCACGGCGTGCAGTGGTGGACATGATTTTAGAGATGGGTTTTGGGGCAAATGATCTGTATGCCTTTATACATGTAGCTGGGACACGGGATTATACAGTTAGCTTCACCAGGCCAGAGGGTCTTGACCTGTTCTGGGAGAGATATGAGGCTCGTTGCAGGTCAAGACCTGAATGGGAAGGTCTGGCCCCAGTTGCAGTTTCTCAGAGGTCTACAGTAAAAAAAATCACAATTATCCTCACTAATGAGAGTGTCCCTGCCCGGGATCTAGAGGTTTGGTTAAGGAACTATGGGGAGGTTTTGACCAAGCCCAATAAAATCCTTGATGAGCGTAACATCTGGACTGGGGGTTGGTCAGTTACAGTCAGGTTGGCCAGGGATGGGAATGTTGTCCGTCACCTGCCCTCCTCAGCTTTTATAGGGAGGGATAGGATGACTGTTTTTTACCCTGGTCAGCCGAAGCTGTGTCACCGCTGTGGAGAAAAGGGGCATTTGAGTTCCTCCTGTTCAGCCTTGATATGTTCAGTGTGTCGGGGTCAGGGTCATATGGCTAAGGACTGCACCGAAATGATCAGGTGCAACCTGTGCCTGCGCCTTGGCCACCCCTACAGCAGATGTCCTGAAGCCTGGCACAATATGGAGAAGGAGGTAATTGATGACATGTCAAGGCTGGACAGGATGGAGGGTGAGGCCCCTGGTGTACCATCCTCCTCTGCGGTGACTGACTCCCCTGGTCCTGCTCAGGATCCCTCTCCAGTTCCTGTGGCCACCCCTCATGTGTCTGTAAGTATTCCTTCTGTATCTGTATCTGTCTCCCCCCAGCCTACTGTACCCTCTCCTCTTGTGTCAGAACCTTCCAAGTCTGTGCCCCCTGAGTCGGTTACCCCCCAGGAGTCTACCCCTCCTCAGTCTGATTCAAAGGGAGCACCCCCCCCACCAGCAGTGGTAGTGGGTACTAAAAAGGTTGCTTCTTCCTCTGTAAAGAAGTCTTCTGTAAAGACTTCACAGAAAAAAGTAAGAGATGAGGGCATCTCTGAAGCTGACCTGCAGTACCTGGAGGAGAGAAGGAAGGTTGGGAAGCGGAAGAAGCAGGTGGTGAGGACAGAACAGGCTCCAGTGCCTGTCTCCAACCGGTATAGGTCCTCCAATTGGGATATCTCTTCATCTGGAGCTTCTTCGGAGCGAAGTTCTGATTCTGAAATGGAGTTTGAGGCGGCCTCAAGAAAGAGAGAGGCTTCTGGTGATGAGCAGCAGAGGGGAGCTAAGAAGCAAACCACCCAATAACCCAAATGGCGGTTCCCCCTCCGTTAAAAGTGGTGACAATAAATGTCGCCAGCATTAAGTCAGTAAGAGCTCGTTCTATGGCCTTCTTTTTGTTCAGCCAATTAGATGCTGAAATTTTATTTTTGCAAGAGACTAGGCTCACCTCCTTGGCAGATATTCATATGGCCAAGAGAGAGTGGAGGTATGGTCCATCTTACTGGTCTCTTGCGGCCGAGCCTTACGGCGGTGTGGCGGTGTTGTTTAAAACCGGCATGGTAACTGTCCGGCGGGTTATTGAGGTGGAGATTGGGAGATGTATGGTCTTAGACGTCCTTGTGGGAGGGCAGGACCTGCGCCTAATTAATGTTTATGGACCGCACACAAAGTGGGACAGGAAATGCCTTTTTACAAGGATCAAGCCATTTCTTTTTACATCCCGGCAAGTGGTCTTTGGAGGTGACTTTAATACAGTAACTAGGCCCAAGGACAGGAAGGACTTCAAGGACAGGCTGGGATATGATAGCGTTTTTTTAAATAGTATGGTTAGGGATGCTGGTCTTGTGGATGTGCACATTAAGCACCTCCCGGATGACACTGGGTTCACCTTTCATCGAGGTAATAGTCAGAGTAGAATAGATAGGTTTTTTTTGAAGGAGACCTCTGCTTTCTCACCCCCAGTGGTGCAGGCAGTAGAGTTCTCTGATCACTGTATGCTATCTGTGGTCCTGAATGCTTCAGACGCCCCTCAGAGGGGCAAGGGCATCTGGAGATTGAATTCGACTCTACTCAAGGAAGAACATGTTAGACAATCCTTTGAGGAATTCTTTCAGGCACAGGTGACCATCCTGGACTTTTGTAGCAACAAGGCTGAGTGGTGGGAGCTGACCAAAAAGAGGATCGCTGGATTCTTCAGGGGCCTAGCCAATAGAAAGCAGTTTAATAAATACATGACCTACCAACGTTTACGGAGGAAGCTGGATATTCTTGTCTCGAGAGGAGGAGATCCTGGGGCAATCTCCGAAGTGAAACTCCTTCTCAGGAAGTGTCAATATGACCGGCATGCCTCTTTGGTTCTGGAGAGGGACTATGGGAAGTACCACTCGCCTGACCCTTACCAGAACTGCAAACAAGGTGTAGCTGTTAAAACGGTCGTTGGCCTTAAGGACAGTACAGGTTCCTTGACAAAGTCCAGGTCAGGGATTCTGGAGGTCGTGAGGTCCTTTTATGCTGACCTTCTTGGGAGGAAAGAGCTTGACCGTGACAAGATGGAAAGCTTTTTGGACTCTACTCCAGGTCTAAATGATGAAGATGTCCCATTGATGAATTTGACAGAGGAGATCACAGTTGAAGAGGTGATAAGGGCAATTGAACAGCTTGCCATCAAAAAGTCACCTGGACCGGATGGCTTGACGGCTGAGTTTTACAAAGCTTTTAAGTCTATTCTGGCCCCACATTTGGTAGAGGTTTTTAACAGTTGCCTTGCTGAGGGGGTACTTCCTTCTTCCATGAGGCACTCAGCTGTGATTCTTCTTTCAAAGGGTAAAGATCCTTCGATGATTGAGAATTGGCGCCCCATCAGCCTTCTTAATGTCGATAGAAAGATACTGGCAAAGATCATTTTCTGGCGCCTATCGTCAGTAGCAGAGTCTTTGCTTTCTCGCCATCAGCACTGTTCGGTCCAGGGTAGGTGCACCTTCACAGCAGTTTTAGCTGTCCGGGAGGCCTTGGAGCGGTGCAGGGCTGCAGGCTGGGGAAAGTATTTGCTGACATTGGATCAGGCAAAGGCTTTTGATCGTGTTAACCATGAGTACCTGTGGTTGCTCCTTAGTAAGTACGGTCTGCCGGGTGGTTTTGTCGATTGGTTAAAAGTCTTGTATGAGGGGGCAGAGAGCTTTCCTCTTGTTAATGGTTGGGTTGGGCAGTCCTTTGAGGTTGGCTCCGGGGTGCGCCAAGGTTGTCCCCTGAGTCCCCTGCTCTATGTGTTTGCAATCGACCCCTTCATCAGGAGGCTAGAGAGCGGCATGTTGTGTGGGGTGCCAGTGGGGCTTCCGGGTGAGCCGCCTTTGAGGGTTGTTGCCTATGAGGACGATGTGTCGGTGATTGTCACTGGGGCGGATGAAGCAGAGGAGGTGGTCTCTCTGACATCACGGTATTCTGAAGCATCAGGCTCCAAGATCAATCAGGAAAAGAGTGAAGTTTTCTGGATGGGAAAGGAAGGTGAGGGGTTTGATCTCCCGGACACCTTTCCAGTGCCCCAGGAAAGAATTAAGATTTTAGGCATTGAATTTGGACCTGGCGATTATGGCCTCAAAAACTGGGAAGGCAGACTGGAAATTGCCAATACTAAGGTGGTCAGCTGGAAGAGATGGAAGTTATCTATGAGGGAAAGGGTTGATCTGATTAAGACTTACCTGATTCCGATCTTCTTGTATGTCAGCTTTGTCTGCATCTTGCCAGTGTCTCTCTATGCTAGGGTCAGTAGTGTGTTCTTCCAGATGTTGTGGGGGAACAGACTGAACCCCATCAAGAGGAATGTCACCTATCTATCCAGGAGGGAGGGTGGCTTAGGTATGGTCAACCCAGTTCTTTTCTTTTCACTGCTTTTTCTCAAGTTTAATATTGGTAATATGCTTGCAGTGGAACCTCCTGGATGGGCAGGCATATTTAGATCTTGGTTTAGGCCTTTTCTACGACTTTGGGAAGAAGGTGGCCAAGTGAAGAATCTCAGGGGTCATCGTGGTCAGCTACCAGCCTATGTCGCTCCGTGCCTGAAGTTACTACGGCAGTGGCGATTGTCGGCTGAAGATCTCAGATCGGTTCCGAGGAAAGTCCTTATGAGTCGAGTCTTGAGCGAAGTCTTTCATGACCCACTGGCCTTAAGGGATTGCCCAGGCCCAGTTTTGAGGGCAGGGTTAAGACTTATTAATTTGGACAGAGTACCCCCTAAATTCAGGGATCTGGCCTGGTTGTGCTTCCATGGGAGACTCTATGTTAGGGGCAATTTGAAATTCCGCAGTGGGGTGGATCGTAGCTGTCCTCGGGAGGAGTGTACAGGTGAGGAGGAGACTATGGACCATTTTCTGCTTCATTGCCCTTTTAACATAGAGGTGTACAAACAGGTGGGACGGGCCCTCGGTGTCCCTTTCCTCTCCAGGCTGGGTTATGCTGAGTGGGTGTATGGAGCATTCAATACTGGTGGGGTTTTTTGTTTAGATACACTTTTTCTAGTTAGCCTAGTAGTCCGTTATTTCACTTGGAACGCACGGTGTCAGGTCTGCATTCGGCGTAAAATCCTTCCTGTTCAGGTGGTGGTGTATGACATTCTGCATGAGGTGGAGAAGATTCGGGTGCTCGAGAGAGACAAGCGGAGTCAGGGGGCTTGGTTGAAGGCGTGGAGGGGTTTCAAGCCTCCCTGACTGCCAGGAGTCTCTTTCCCGGGTGTGGCTGTCTGTCTCTTATCACCCTAGATTATTATTTTTTTGGATTAATTTTTGATAAATGGCTGCGTACATAGGTGATGGGTTGTGCCTCTTAGGCCCTCTCTGCTGCTTTATTTAAATAATTTTGGTAGTGGATTATGTATATATTGTATATATTCTGAACATGGATGTGTATTCCTTGGATTTCTGTTGAAGTTTTGTACTATGGTTTTGTTTTTTACTTTTGTATAAAATTGGTTGCTTGATTCTTTTAATAAAAGATCAATAGTGTCTTATCATTGGTATCACTGGGAGGAATAGTGTCCCATCATTGGTATAAGTGGGAACAATAGTGTCCCATCATTGGTATCACTGGGAGGAATAGTGTCCCATCGTTGGTATCAGTGGGAGGAATAGTGTCCCATCATTGGTATCACTGGGAGGAATAGTGTCCCATCATTGCTATCACTGGGAGGAATAGTGTCCCATCATTGGTATCACTGGGAGGAATAGGGTCTGATCATTGGTATCAGTGGGAGGAATAGTGTCCCATTATTGTTATCACTGGTAGGAATAGTGCCCCATCCTTGGTATCACTGAGAGGAATAATGTCCCATCATTGGTATCACTGGGAGGAATAGTGTCCCATCATTGCTATCAGTGGGAGGAATAGTGTCCCATCATTGGTATCACTGGGAGGAAGAGTGTCCTATCATTGGTATCAGTGGGAGTAATAGTGTCCCATCATTGTTATCACTGGGAGGAATAGTGTCTCATCATTGGTATCAGTAGGAGTAATAGTGTCCCATCATTGTTATCACTGGGAGGAATAGTGTCCCATCATTGGTATCACTGGGAGGAATAGTGTCCTATCGTTGGTATCACTGGGAGGAATAGTGTCCTATCATTGGTATCAGTGGGAGTAATAGTGTCCCATCATTGTTATCACTGGGAGGAATAGTGTCCCATCATTGGTATCAGTGGGAGTAATAGTGTCCCATCATTGTTATCACTGGGAGGAATAGTGTCCCATCATTGGTATCACTGAGATGCGAAAAATGCAAAAAATGGCCCTGGCGGTGAAAGGGTTATTAAATTAAACTTGTTCTTGTACTTTCTTTTCTTGCACTAAAAACTTTTTTGTTATTTAGCTCTATAAAGACAGAGATTTTATTATTTTAAAAGATTTCCATGCAGTTAGCGTTCACTCTCGGGATGAGGGTGCAATTTTTTTTTTTTTTATCTTTCTCTCCTGCGACAGACATTCTGACAATTATGTAAAGTGATGGTGTCAGACCTCTGGGAAATAATACCTCCTTTGTTTCCCTCTGCGGCCAATCACTATGTTCCCTTTCCACTGTCACAAGCAGGATTTCTGCTCGGCTACGCACCGTCTTAAATATAATGCGAACGCCGTTGTCTCTCCCAGCGGGAGCCTTCTTTAGCCCCCCGCCGGATAATCATGTCTTAATTGTCTTAATTGTACAAGTTTAAATGCTCCAATATTGTCTTTGTGCGGCTTCGCATCGGTACAGTGTTTCCATTCTCTTCCCTCGGCTCCCGGTAAACAGACCCTGCTGTGTGGGGGAAGGACTTGTTAGGTTATGGATAATTGGATCTGATCAAGCGGCCCAGAAAACACCCAAAAATGCACGTTTCTCTGTTATCATACTGGGCGGCGTTCGCATTTTTTCCAAGTGTGTGGCTTTTTTTGTTTTTTTTGTTTTCTCCTTGCGGATTTGATGAGTTATCAAATTCACTTTAAAGTGGATCTTTTGAGGGAATTTTACAAGTCTGCATGAATACATTTCTGATATGTCACAATATATAACAACTGTAGATTTAAAAAAAAAAAAAAGATGTCCCTGAGCTCCAGTTAGTCACTTCGCCTAGGCTGAGATGATGTCATCAGTCTGCTGCAGGCAGGAGGAAGCATTTCCTTAGTCGCCTATCTCCCAATGATCAGACTGCAACACTGTAACTTTGTAGCAAGTCACAAGGTGAGAGGTTGCAGCAGGGGCTAATCTGTGTCTTCTTTGTCTAGGCCACCAGGCCTAGCGACAAACCTGAGTTCGCTTTTCAGGCTTTTAGTTAAGATCAAGTGTAATAAAGATTATAGCCCATAGTGTGTCCCTGCTGCCCAGCCAGGATGTTGAGAGCCACTTGTATCTATTCAAGCCTTTTGGCCTTTTTAGGGTACCCTCTGCTTGGCCTTGCAGGATCGTCCATTAAATTTTGCTTCACCTGCTTGCTGCTATTGGGGTGGAGGCTTAGCCCCTACAAAGAAGGAGACTGTGATCCTCCTTACCAACTTTTACATTACTGCCTTTAAGTGGTAGATGTTGAAAGACCTTGTATAGGCTGTAAAAATGTGAAGACCTAGGAACAAGAAGGGAGCCACTGAAGATCCCCAGAAGCAACTTGCAGCAAGTTCCCTGAAAATGGCCTCTCTGCAATGCAACCCCCTTCTGTTCCTTGAAGACAACAGATCTAGTCCCCTTGACCTCCATCTCCCATCCAATTGGCGCTGACCAGTCGGCAGTCCACAGAAGGGCTATCTGCCTTGGAGCCCTAGATGAAGCAGCCATTCGGGCTAAAGATAAAGAAGGTTAATGGCCAGGTCCCAGACATGACCTCGTAAGTCCTTGGGAAGAAAATGATTTTGGATCAGGGGTTCAGCAAGGTGGAGGAGCTGTCCATGCAGACCCTCATTAAAGGTATATTTTATATAACTTTTGTGTCATTACAGGTCTGCAGAAGATACTGGGAGATGGTTAAAGCCACTGAAACTGAATCCTCTTTCTGCATCTTCACTGAAGAATTCTCCCATTCAATGGGAGGAAAGGCAGATAAATGTATCTTTGAGGAACCCCCATACCCAAGAAAAAGACATCACCACCTACCTCCAGGGATTTTGCACCATGATGGAAGACCCACTCCAGATCTTTGATGTAGGCAGGTGCAGTCTACTTTCTCCACCGTAAGTGTCACCCGTCTGCAGTAGCATTGCAGTTGAAGAGGAAGTCCGGAGAAACATGGTTTCCTCTATGGTTTCTTAGGTCACTGGGGAAGCTATCCGATTAGATGCTGCAACCCCATGTGACTCTAGTAGCCATCTTGGGTCTATTTAAGGCCCTGGCTCCTAGGGTTGGTGTGCATTTTGTGAGTGGGTAGAATAGGGACAGTTACCCTGTCTGATAGGGACAGAACTAGCAGCAGAGAAAGGTTCCTGACAAGGAGGGAAAGCATAGAGTTCTCAAATTTTCTGGACATCTCCCGCTTGGGCACCAGACTGCCAGGCCGCGTTCTGCTGCTCCTAGCAGGCGCTGCCAGTTCAGCTGAAACCTGTTCTCTACACGATGTTGGACCCATGAGTGTTCCTGGTTGGGCTGTCTCCTTACCGGGTTTATTGTAAACTGTCTTTGCATTTTTTCAATACAAGTTTTTTACATCGCACTTAAACTGTCTGTGTTATTGCTGTCACACCACGCTGCGTCCCACCTACAAAGATGTGAATGGCTTCTAGACAGGTAAGTGGTCATATACCTAAGGTGTGGCAAGCATGGTCACATAGGTAAGGACTGTAGTGAACCTGCTTGGTTGCAGGCCATGAAACCAAGGACTGCCCGAGGTCCAAGGCCTGCAACCTCTATGCATTGATAGGCCATATCAACAAGGACTGACACCAAGGGAGCCTAAGAAGGGCACCATCAGGAAAAAGCCTCCTCCCACACTCCAACCCCCACAGACCCCCCCCCCAGCCTGTTCTCCACAGAGGATTTCCCCATTCTTTTTGCCTCTGCCCGCACCACTCTCATGGGGGGCTCTCAGTAGGTGGGCAGAAGCAAAAGAAGCAGGGCAGCCTGGTGGTAGAGGACAGCACCCCCATTCCCCACCAAGGACACTGCAGTGATCCAGCAAGAAGACTGGAAGAGGACTTGGAGTCTGCAGGGGAGGAGGATGAGGTTGGGCCCCAGCCAGAGCATGACCTCATCACCAACCTCAATGAGGGATTTCAAGATGTCCTCCATCAGATTGGCTTAGACCAAGACACTGGTCAACAGAAGCTGTGCTGAACTTACCAGGAGAGCCACATCTACATGCTACAGGAATGCTCCCTACTCTTCTCTAGGAGGTACACTCACCTGTCCTCACAGTGGCCATTCTTGTCAGGGGAGGCTGTCTCACAGTTGAATCTGTCTAGGAGCTCATCTTTGACCAACTTTTGGTTATAGACAGGTCATGGCCAGGAGAACTGATTGAGTTCATCAACTCGTACGCCTCCCCGGATAAGAGTGCACGACTAGAGCTTTTCCAGACCCTTCAGGCCCAGCTTATTACATGCAGAGCAGTATTGCTTGACAGTGATTTCAACTGTCCAAGAGAGGAGGACAAGCACAGCTTCAGCATGTATACCAAGCTTGATGCTACTGTACATCTAGGCTGCTTAGAGAGATGATCCCATGACGTCATGGATACCATGGGGAACAATGCCCTACACCTCCTACCGGTGCCCCCCTGATGGACCTGTGCATTCAGGATTGACTTTGTGTTCACCTCCAAGGCAATCAGGCATTGCGGGCACTCCATGATCCCCTGCTTTTTTCTGTGACCACAGGGGGAAACTTCCGCCATGGTGTGTTGGGTAGAAGGCAGGTGCACTGTATACACAATAAGTACAGATACTGAAAATGACATCCCTCAAAGAGAACAAGAAGGGTAAAGTGTTAATCTGTCAGGTTTACAAAGAACAAACACAGAGAATTAGAAATTGAAACTGAAATAGAATTAGAAATAGTACTTGGAACGTGCAGTCAGGAGAGGCAGGTGAGGCAGAGCCTCAATATTGTAATTTTTTAAAACATTTTCAAGCTTCTTTCGTTGATATAATAAAGGATAAAAAAAAAAAAAACAGTGATGATCAAATACCACCAAAAGAAACCCCTATTTGTGTGAAAAAAATGATATAAATTTAATTTGGGTACAATGTTGCAGGGCCGTGCAATTGCCAGTTCAAGTAGCGCAGTGCTGAATAGCAAAAAAAAAGGCCTGGTCATGGAGGGGGGTAAAACCTTCTAGTGGTCAAGTGGTTAAAATGTGACCAAGCGAAATCCACATTTATTGCATTCTACATGTATGAAGATCTCAGCATGGGTCACCTGGTAGCCATGCAGAGAAGGCCGCTCTGGTCTCAGCCGAAGAGGAATTCTAGAAGATTTGTAGATCATGCAGAGAAACGGGGTGAGGGAAGTACAAAAAACAGGGTGACCCCCCGGAGTTTTAGGGTGAGTTGACACGGCTGCAAAGCCTGGATGATTTCTTTTTTTTTTTTTTTTTTTTTAGAATGCTCCTTTGTTAAGATGAATGAGCCTTTTCTAGAAGGCCTGCAGCCAGTGTTGTAACCCCCCCGCTAAGAAAATGTTATTTTTATTTTTTTGCCTTCGTAATAAAATTTCTGCTGGTGGTGAAAATTTACAAGCTCACCTTGACCCGAACAAGCTTTGCATTGTGGGATTGCGTTCAGCGTTAGCGCCGTGGAGCCTTCGTTTCGCACTGGGGGAAGATCAACGTAGTTATCTGAAAAAAACACAGTGGACCACACCGGTGCTAAGTTCGCCTATTGTTTTTTTTTTTTTTTTATATGTAGCGCTACCCCCCCATAAGGGCCCCCTGGTTTGTGTCCCAGGTTCTCTTCCCTCAAGTGTCATGCAATGCTGTACCCAAACTACATTTTTAGCATTTTTCTTGAGACAGATAGAGCTTTCTTTTGGCGGTATTTATTCACCACTGTTTTATTTTTTGCTAAACAAACAAAAAAAGATCGAACATTACAAAAATTAAAAAAAATAAATAAAAAGGTTTTCTTAGTTTCAACATTAATAAAATGTTGTAAATAAGTAATTTTTCTCCTGCGCTGATGAGGCGGCATTGATGGGCACTGATAGGTGGCACTGTTAGGCGGCACTGATAGGAATCACTGTAATGCCGCGTACACACGGGCGGACTTTTCGACGGACTTTGCAGCGTAGGTCCGCTGGACTTTCAAACGAATGGACTTTCCTACACACGATCACACCAAAGCCCGACAGATTTGTACGTGATGATGTACACCGGACTAAAATAAGGAAGTTGGTAGCCAGTAGCCAATAGCTGCCCTAGCGTCGGTTTTAGTCCGTCGGACAGATTTGAAATATGTTTTATTTCTATGTCCGTCGGGAAAAAAAAGTCCGCTGGAGCCCACACACGATCGAATTGTCCGCCGGACTAATCTCGTCGGACCTAGTCCGCCGGAAAGTCCGCTTGTGTGTATGCAGCATTAGGGGGCACTGATTGGCACTGACAGGCATCACTGATGGGCACTGTTTAGCAGCGCTGGTGGGCACTGATAAGCAGGGACTGATGGCCACTGATGAGGAGGCACTGATATGTAACACTGATGGGCGGCACTGATGGGCGGCACTGATGCCGGCACTGATAGGAATCACTGTTAGGTGACACTGATTGGCACTGACAGGTATCACTGATGGGCACTGATTGGCAGCACTGGTGGACACTGAGGAGGAAGGACTGATGGGTGGCACTGATGGGCACCGATAGGCGGTATTGATAGGTGGCACTGATGGCTGGCACTGATAGGCAGCACTGATAGGAATCACTGTTAGGTGACACTGATTGGCACTGACAGGTATCACTGATGGGCACTGATTGGCAGCACTGGTGGACACTGAGGAGGAAGGACTGATGGGCACTGATGGGCGGCACTGATGGGCGGCACTGATGGGCACCGATAGGCAGTATTGATAGGTGGCACTGATGGCTGGCACTGATAGGCAGCACTGATAGGAATCACTGTTAGGTGACACTGATTGGCACTGACAGGTATCACTGATGGGCACTGATTGGCAGCACTGGTGGACACTGAGGAGGAAGGACTGATGGGCACTGATGGGCGGCACTGATGGGCACCGATAGGCGGTATTGATAGGTGGCACTGATGGCTGGCACTGATAGGCAGCACTGATAGGAATCACTGTTAGACGGCACTGATTGGCACTAATAGTCATCACTGATGGGCACTGATTAGCAGCACTGGTGGGCACTGATTGACAGCACTGGTGGGCACAGTTTGGCGGCACTGGTGGACACTTTTGGGGCTGCACTGATCAGCAGTACACTGCTGATCAGTGCCCTGATTGTCAGTGCAGATGTCCCCTGTGTGGATTTGTTGGTTTTCGGCTCCCCTCTTCTTAGCTGTCAGGGTGACGTGGCTCACGTGGTAAAGAGATGCCGTGATTGTCTCATTACCCTGTGTCCGAAGGACACAGCTGATCACAGATCACTGCCAATGCGCTATGAAGGGGGCGCGCAGACAGCGTGAGCACAGGAGGATGTCATAATGCGACCTCCCGGCAAACGCTGCAGCCATTATTCAGCTATAGCACTTTTGCGAAGGGGTTGATGAAACTTGGTAAATGCCCCGTGTCTGTTGATTTTCTATTTATTTTAAAGAGGCCCAGTAGTACCTCAGCTCAGCAGATCCCCAGCTCATTAGTACCTCTGTTCAGCAGATCCCCAGCTTATAATTACCCTTATTCAGCAGATCCCAAGCTTATTAGTATTCTCTATCAGCAGATCCCCTGCTCAGTAGCACCCCCTCTCTACTGATTCCCCACTCAATAGTACTGCCAGCTTTGCTGATCCCTCGCTCAGTAGAACCCTCCAGCTCTGCTGATCCTCCATTCTCTCTGGTCCCCGCTCACCTCCTATGCTGTACACCACATCTGAGATCTACTAGTTTCTCCTGTTTCAGTCCCCCAGCTCTGCTGATCCTCTGCCGTCCTCACTCTCCAGTCCCATTCACCTTCTGCTATAGTGTTCCTATTTAATGCCATCCCAGTCTTAGTCCGTAGGGTTCAATATTGAGTTGGCCCACCCTTTGTAGCTATAACAGCTTCAACTCTTCTGGGAAGGCCGTCCACAAGGTTTAGCCTCGTACACAGGATCAGATTTTCCACAGACAAAGCATCAGACTTTTGTCCAAAGGGCGTGTGCCGTGAACTTGTCTTGCATACAAACGGCACACAATTGTCGGCCAACAAACACGGACGTAGTGACGTACTAGACGTACTACGAGCCGATAAAGAGGAAGTTCAATTGTCAGGCGCCACCCTTTGGGCTCCTTCTGCTAATTTTGTGTTAGTAGAAGTTTGGTGAGTGTTGATTCGTGCTTTTTATTTTGCGCTTTTCCTTTCACGCTTTTCATTTCGTGCTTTTCAGTTTGTTTCTGAACAGCTGTTCGTCAACCAGACATGTTGCGGAATCGGAGGAGATAACGTGTTATTTATTATTGGCCTTGGAGTTATAGCTTTGACCCAAGTGCAGGAACAGGAGAAGGACCAAAAATTGGTTGCTTTATTAATGGTGACCAATTATGTCATATGCCTTTGCTACAGGAGCTCCAGGAGAATAATCGGAATTATCTCCAGATGACGGATCCCTGCTTTTTTTCACCAACTCTTGGCATTGTTGATCCCCTACATTAAGAAGCAGGACACATGCATGAGGCTTTTATTTTATTTTTTGGTTGAATAATAATGATTTGATTTGTTATATTTTCTATATTTTTGGATGCATAGAATGCACTTTTTGGTTAAGTTCTATTGGCAGACAACATGTCTAATTTTATTTGTTTTCTTTTTTTAATGCACAATACAATACACAGACACTATTTGCATGCAGACGGCATTAACACCCACTTGTGATGCTGAGCCTCCATGATTTAAAGAATTTAAATCCAATGAATGATAGGGGTGAGTCAAGGACGGTCATCCTGGGGAGGAAAGAGCGAGAAGATGCTGGATGTCCTCCAGCCAGGAAATGCGGTAGGCTCTTTCTGACTTGCCGCAGCTTCTAATGCACTTTGTGAGAAGCTCACAGTGTGCAGAGAAATCAGAGGAAGCCATTTCAGTGCAGGAGAGGAGCCGGTACAACTGTACAAGACTAAAGGGAAGGCCGGAGTTCGTCTTTAACGAGCTAAATTAGGAACAGTGTTTACATTTTTATGTCATAAGAGAACCAGCCTCTGGGAAGATAAGCTCTCGGAAAATAATAAACTGCGGGATCTTGATAAGTTGTGTTTATCAGTTGTATGAGGAATTTAAATTGATACAGAACATTAACAACAAGTGGAGCATGCAGTGCTAAGGGCAGCTGCTTCAACATTTCCTGGCTGAGTGCTGATTCTATTCACCTGAAGTGCTAAAACATACTCGGCCTCTATGATTGGAGCTTTTTGAAGCTGAACTCCAGGATAAACAGATATTGTCTAAATCCATTCTCCGTGTGTATTATTCTTGAATCTCGGTTTGCTTTGTGTATTTGTTCCAGATCTGTGCAGTAATCCAGTGTGAGACTTCCTGTAATAAAGACCGCTCACTGCTGCTCTCTCTCCTTGTGCAGGGTGACTGGTCTTGTCTCCGCCCCCTCCTGTAGTTTTCTGCAGGCAGCTTGTAGTGGGTGGAGTCTGTTGAGCTCCTCCTACAGCCCTGCTCTCTCTCCTTGTGCAGGGTGACTGGTCCTGTCTCCGCCCCCTCCTGTTGTTTTCTGCAGGCAGCCAGTAGTGGGTGGAGCCTGCTGGGCCCCTCCCACTTCTCTGCACAGGCTATGTACAGCACAGTTATACTGTCACTGCTACTTTTACAAAGTAGTTCTTCAGAGACAGATCACGCCGCCATTTAATTCACATCAGGGTGTACCAACTTCCCATATTAAATACTGAAAGCATATACAAAGACCATTAGCAAGACTTTTTAGGTACACGTATGCTTCAGTTATGTTATTAACCACTCTCCAAGGTAGCTCTCTCATTCTGAGACGACGTCATATGGTGAGGGGTGCGCAGGGTGGCGATCGGTGGTGTACTCTGTCCAGGGCCGTCTTTAATGATGATTGGGCCCTGGGCAAAAATTTTCTTGGGGCCCCCCCATGCAGTTTTCCTCTCCACCTGCTCTGAGACATACAATAAATAGCAGCTAGACTCAAAATCAGTTTAATGAATCAGATCAGACAGTGATTGCAATTGGTTGCCAGAGGTTACAGTGTATCATTACCGCTCGTTGACTGGTTGCTAGAGGTTACAGCAAACATTTTGGCTCACTGATTAGTTGCTAGGGGTTACAGCACATGATTTCTGCTTGTTGATTGGTTGCTAGAGATTACTGTACATTAATACTGCTCACTGATTGGTTACTGCACATCATTACTGCTTACTGATTGGTTGCTAGAGGTTACAGCACATCATCTCCTCACTGGCTGCACACCATGGACTGGACCTTGCTCACCTGTGTACCCCAAACTGTAATTCCTTCTCTGCCTACCTCTGCATACCACACACTACCCTCCCCCCACTAATTTGCTTACCTTTGCAGAACAGTCTGATGGTAAGCTTAATGACCACAGTTGTAGGCAGGACTTTCAAGCATGCCCCTTTATCTCCCCAGTGGGTAGCATTCAGTATAGGTGATGGTGGATATGACCTCAGGGGGCCATGATGTACATATGAATACCACCTCTGTTCACATAGAATGCTGCCGGTCTGCCACTATTTACATATGAATGCCAGTATTTACATGTAAACACAGGGTCTGCAGGTGAGTCATCTGTACACAACAACAAGACAGAGCTGGGCAGCATTAATAACAGAACTTCACACTGAGATATTAGGACACAGCATGAGACTCAATCCTCAAGGGATGAGAGAATTTAAACTGGGAAAGTTGGCAAGTGTGAGGCAGCTGCTTTGGGCCCCACAACAATGACAGGGCCCAGGGCAGCTGCCCCTTTTGCCCTGCCTTAAAGACAGCCCTGACTCTGTCCCTGGGAGATGCCACATGACGAGGCTCTTTACCCACGTGATTAGCTGTGTCCAATCACAGCTGATCACCTGTAAACAAGGAAATGCCGTTCGGTGGCATTTCCTCACAGATGAGATCTGCACAGTTAATCAAGGCACTGATTAGCAGTGCAGCCCCAACAGTGCCCATCGGTAATGCCAGTCAGTGCCCACCAGAGTTGCCAGTCAGTGCTGCCTTTCAGTGCTGCCAATCAGTGTCCATCAGTGCCGACCTAACCATGCCACCTATCAATGTCCATAAGTGCTGCCTATGAGTGCCCATCAGTGCCACTTCATCAGTGCCCATCAGTGCCATCTCATCAGTGCCCATTGGTGATGCCAGTCAGTGCTGCCTTTCAGTGCCTGCTCATCAGTGCCGCCAATCAGCGCCCATCAGTCCCAACCTATCCATGCCACCTATCAGTGCCCATCAGTGCCACCTATCAGTGCTGCATAGCAGGGCCACCTCATCAGTGCCCATCAGTGCCAACTTATCAGGGAAGGAGAAAAAATACTTATTTACAAAACTTTATAAAAGAAACTAAGAAAAACTTTTTTTATTCAAAATTTTCGGTCTTTTTTCATTTTTTTAGAAAACAATAAAAAACCCATCGGTGATTAAATACCACCAAAAGAAAGCTCTATCTGTCTCAAAAAAATGATAAAAATGTCATTTGGGTACAGAGCTGCATGACCGTGCAATTGTCATTCCAAGTGTGAGAGCACTGAAAGCTGAAAATTGGCCTTGGTCGAAAGGGGGTAAAAGTGCCTGGTTAAATTAAGACACAAGTCATTTTCTAATTCAAAGAGTTACCACCCCCCTTCCCCCAGCTTTAGTAGATGCTAAAGCGTTGAGCATATGAAGTAATGATGAAATCATAACTACGATATAGGGCAGGGTGCAGAACATTGAATTTAGACAGGAGCAAATTAATCTACCAGCATGTCTCTGGAGTGTGGGAAGAAACTGGAGTACCCAGAGGAAACCTAGCCAAGAACATGCAAATTCCCTGCAGTGTCCGGACTGAGATTCAAATTGGGAACACCAGTGCTACGAGCGAAAAGACCAAACCACTAAGCCACCAGAAAGCCTACTAGTATGGAACCCTGACTTGTCTAGGGCAGCCTTTCTCAGACTTTTTACTTTAGCAGAAACTTTGTAATAATTTTCAGGTCTCGGGGAACACATGGTAAGATTAGTTCATTGGGGGTCATTGGGAAAATGCTCCTTACATTGGTGGTGGATAGGGATGAGCCGAACACCCCCCGGTTCGGTTCGCACCAGAACCTGCGAACGGACCGAAAGTTCGCACGAACGTTAGAACCCCATTGACGTCTATGGGACTTGAACGTTCGAAATCAAAAGTGCTCATTTTAAAGGCTAATTTGCATGGTATTGTCCTAAAAAGGGTTTGGGGACCCAGGCCTACCCCAGGGGACATGTATCAATGCAAAAAAAAGTTTTAAAAACGGCCGTTTTTTCGGGAGCAGTGATTTTAATGATGCTTAAAGTAAAAAAAAAAAGTGAAATATTCCTTTAAATATCGTACCTGAGGGTGTCTATAGTATGCCTGTAAAGTGACGCGTGTTTCCCGTGTTTAGAACAGTCCCTGCACCAAATGTCATTTTTAAAGGTAAAAATCTCATTTAAAACTGCTTGCGGGTTTAATGTAATGTCGGGTCCTGGCAATATGGATGAAAATCAGTGAGACAAACGGCATGGGTACCCCCCAGTCCATTACCAGGCCCTTTGGGTCTTGTATGGATATTAAGGGAAACTCCGCACCCAAATTAAAATAAGGAAAGGTGTGGGGCCACCAGGCCCTATATACTCTGAACAGCAGTATACAGGCTGTAGGTTTGTTGTTAAGTAGAATCTCTTTGTAATTTAGAACGAGTACATTTTTAACGTGTTTAGCTCCAGCCAAAAAATCTTTTTTAAGCTTTTTGGAAAACATAGGGAAGGGTTATCACCCCTGTGACATTTGTTTTGCTGTCTTTCCTCCTCTTCAGAAGATTTCACCTCACTTTTTGTCCCAATGGATTGGAAAGCATCAGTGGAAAGGAGAAATGTTTTTCCCATATTAACTCTTACAGGAGAGAATTTCCCTTCCTAGGGGTAGATTTATTCTCACTTCCTGTTGTCTCCTTCCGTTTGCAAGTAGGAGTCGTTTGTAAGTTAGTTGTTTGAAAGTAGGGTCCTGCCCTATATACTCAGCAGAAATTTGGGCCTTAGGTGTTGCTGTGGCCACAACACTGTAAGTCCTCACAGGGCTCTGCTGTGAAATATTAGATCAAGAATTGTAATTACATGCCCCTGTTGAACAGGAGCTGAAAAATTAGGCCTTAGGCACTGGTGCTGGTGCCACAACACTGCAACCCCTCACAGACACTCTAGTTGGAATGCAGGAACGAGCCCTGCTGCAAAGTATTGCATCAAAAATTGTAATTACATGCCCCTGTTAAACAAGGGCTGAAAAATTAGGCCTTAGGCACTGGTGCTGGTGCCACAACACTGCAACCCCTCACAGATACTCTAGTTGGAATGCAGGAACGAGCCCTGCTGCAAAGTATTACATCAAAAATCGTAATTACACGCCCCTGTTAAACAGGGGCTGAAAAATTGTGCCTTAGGCACTGGTGGTGGCACCCAGAACCAAAAATGTTCTTACAAGCTATCAGCGTGATGATTGAGGAGGAAGAGGATAATTACTCAGGGATAGTCACTCAGCATCAGCATAGGCAGTCTTTGAAGGGATCTGAGATTTCAAAAAAAATTATTCGGTTACATCAGCATCAGGTGTTTGGTAGCTGGTGGTGATCCAAGACTCATTCATTTTTATGAAGGTCAGTCGATCGACCGAGCCAGTGGACAGACGCACCCTGTGATCGGTTACCACGCCTCCAGCAGCACTGAATGTGCGTTCCGAAAGAACGCTGGATGCAGGACAGGCCAGTAGCTCAATTGCATACTGTGCAAGCTCTGGCCAGTGATCCATCCTCAAGACCCAGTAACCCAGAGGATTTTCGGTGGGAAAGGTGTCCAAGTCTGATCTTGCCCCTAGGTATTCCTGCACCATGTAAAACAGACGCTGACGATGGTTGCTGGAACCGATCATACCTTGGGGCTGCGGACCAAAAAATTGTCTGAACGCATCGGTCAGACGGCCACCTTCTCCACCGCTCCTTCTTTGACTGACCGAAGCCTCAGCAACACGTTGTCCAGAAACAGGAGTTTGTAACCTCCCAGTCTCTGGGAACGCGTTGCACAGACCTTTCTGCAAGGCCTCCCGAAGATGTTTCATCCTCTGCTCCCTCTGCGATGGCAAGATAAGGTCCACAACCTTACCCTTGTAACGTGGATCAAGGAGGGTTGCCAGCCAGTATTGGTCCTTCTCCTTGATACCACGAATACGAGGATCCTTACGCAGGCTTTGCAGGATCAGGGAGGCCATGCAGCGTAGGTTTGCTGAGGCATTCGGTCCGGAGTCCTCTGGGTCACTAAGGACGACATGGTCCGCAGCCACCTCCTCCCAGCCACGTACAAGTCCATGTGTTTCTTGGGACTGATCCCTTAAAGACTGCTGCTGATGCTGAGTGCCAGGCTCCACCTCCATACTGACACAATCTTCCTCCTCCTCCTCCTCCTCCTCTTCCTCCTCGTCCTCTTCCTGTGTGATCGGCGGGCACGCAGGAACACTGTCTGGATAAAGGGGGCCTTGAGAGCTAAGGAAGTCCTCCTCTTCCTGCCTCTGTTCTGCCTCAAGTGCCCTGTCCATTATTCCACGCAGCGTGTGCTCCAACAGGTGGACAAGGGGGACAGTGGCACTGATGCATGCACTGTCACTGCTCACCATCCTCGTGGCCTCCTCAAATGGTGACAGGACAGTGCATGCATCCCTGATCATGGCCCACTGGCGTGGGGAAAAAAAACCAAGCTCCCCTGACCCTGTCCTGGTGCCATAGTCGCACAGGTACTCATTGATGGCCCTCTGCTGCGTGTGCAGCCGCTGCAGCATGGCCAACGTTGAGTTCCACCTGGTGGGCATGTCACAGATTAGGCGGTTCTTGGGCAGGTTAAACTCCTTTTGGAGGTCCGTCAGCCGAGCACTGGCATTATATGACCGGTGGAAATGCACACAGACTTTCCTGGCCTGCCTCAGGACATCCTGTAAGCCCGGGTACCTGCCCAGGAACCGCTGCACCACCAAGTTAAGGACGTGAGCCAAACAGGGCACATGGGTCATTTGTCCCTGTCGGAGGGCAGAGAGGAGGTTGGTGCCATTGTCGCAAACCACCATTCCTGCCTTAAGTTGGCGTGGCGTCAACCACCTCTGAACCTGCCCCTGCAGAGCTGACAGAACCTCTGCCCCAGTGTGGCTCCTGTCCCCCAAGCACACCAGCTCAAGCACCGCATGGCTCTTTTGGCCTGCGTACTTGCGTAGGCCCTTGAACGACTACGGAGCACCGCTGGTTCCGAGGAAGAGGCCATGGAGGAAGAAGAAGAGGAGGGGGTGGAGGAGAGAGGTGTGTCACAATCATTAGCATTTTGGAGGCGTGGTGGCGGAACAACCTCCAACACTACTGCACCTTGTCCTGCATCCTTCCCAGCTGCCAGCAGAGTCACCCAATGCGCCGTGAAACTTAGGTAACGTCCCTGTCCATGCCTGCTGGACCATGAGTCAGCGGTAATATGCACCTTACCGCTGACCGCCCTGTCCAGCGAGGCATGGACATTGCCTTCCACATGCTGGTAGAGAGCCGGAATCGCCTTCCGTGAGAAAAAGTGGCGTTTGGGTACCTGCCACTGAGGAACCGCACATTCCACAAACTCACGGAAGGGGGCAGAGTCTACCAACTGAAAAGGCAGCAGTTGAAGTGCTAGCAATTTTGCCAAGCTAGCATTCAACCGTTGGGCATGTGGATGGCTGGGAGCAAACTTCTTTCGGCGGTGCAGCAGCTGGGGCAGGGAAATTTGCCTGGTACAATCTGACGTCGGTGTACCAAAATCAGATTGCCTACAAGTACGTGGCTGTGACACACCTAATTCTACACCTTCATTCCTCTCAGTGCAGGTCTCAGAGAGGACTGAAGGTCTAGTGGGGTTGGAAATCTCAGCTGATGAGGAGCAAGCAGAGGTCCTCTTTGTTCTTTGGTGTGGGTCTTTTAGATACGCTTGCCAACGAACTGCATGGCAGGTCAACATATGTCTGGTCAAGCATGTGGTACCCAAGCGGGAGATGTTTTGGCCACGCTAGATACGCTTGAGACATATGTTGCAAATAGCAGCGGTGCGATCTGATGCACTCGTCTCAAAAAAGGCCCACACCAAAGAACTTTTTGAATAACGCGCAGAGACTGCAGCGCCCTGCACATGTGGAGCTTTGGGGTGTGATGCAGTCAATGTGCTGCCCTTAGGCTGGCCCCTGGAGGGCATCCTGCCTCGTTGGTGATGTGCCGCCTCCTCCTCCTCCTCCTCCTCCTCTCTCCTATCAGGCACCCACGTTGAGTCAGTGACCTCATCATCCCCTCCCTCCTCATCACTGGAGCAAACTTGGCAGTATGCTGCAGCAGGGGGAGCATGACTGCCAGATTGCTGTCCTTCTTGGGCACCCCCTCTGTCCGTGCTCGTGTTACTGCCTTCATCGAGCTCAGTATCATCATCAGAGCCTTCCAAACGCTGGGCATCCTCCTGGAGCATGTACCCAACACTGTGGTCAAACAGTTCGAGGGACTCCTCAGGAGGACATGGTGGGGCTAGGGAAGGAGTCACTGATGACATTGAGCCGAGGGAAGAGGCCGCTGCTTTGCCAGACAAAGTACCCTGGGCATGGGTGAGAGAGGATGAGGAGGATGAGGACGGCTTGGTCATCCACTCGACCAAGTCTTCCGCATGTTGCGGCTCAACATGGCCAGCTGCCGAAAAAAAGGCCAAGCGTGTCCCATGGCCACGTGCTGATGAGGATGCACCGTCTCCACGACCAGCACTAGACACAGAGCCTGCTTGCCCTCTCTTATTGGCTTGTGACTGTCTGCCTCTCCTTCTTGGCCTTCCAGACATACTAATGGCCTGTAGCTGCACTAAGCTGGGATATATATATATATATATATATATATATATATATATATATATATATGTACTGATACTGCAGCTAGCAAAATCAACTGCCTGCCTGTAGTATGAGAACACCACCAACCTTCTACAGGTAGCTTTAGCTGAACACTGTGAGGTGGACGCACCCCACTAACTTGTAGGTTTAGCAGAACACTGTGAGCAGGACGCACTGCACTAACTGTAAATAGTCTAGCTGTCTGACTGTGGTACTAATAGGATCAAAAGAACACCAGCAATTTTCTTCAGGTAGCTGTATTTACTGTAACAAGACAAGCCTGCCTGTCAGTAAGAAGATAACAGAAACGGATCTAGCTGAACACTGTGAGCAGGACGCACCCCACTAGCTTGTAGGTTTAGCTGAACACTGTGAGGTGGACGCACCCCACTAACTTGTAGGTTTAGCTGAACACTGTGAGCAGGACGCACCCCACTAACTTGTAGGTTTAGCAGAACACTGTGAGCAGGACGCACTGCACTAACTGTAAATAGTCTAGCTGTCTGACTGTGGTACTAATAGGATCAAAAGAACATCAGTAATTTTCTTTAAAATACTGTAACAAGACAAGCCTGCCTGTCAGTAAGAAGATAACAGGAACGGATCTAGCTGAACACTGTGAGCAGGACGCACCCCACTAGCTTGTAGGTTTAGCTGAACACTGTGAGGTGGACGCACCCCACTAACTTGTAGGTTTAGTTGAACACTGTGAGCAGGACGCACCCCACTAACTTGTAGGTTTAGCAGAACACTGTGAGCAGGACGCACTGCACTAACTGTAAATAGTCTAGCTGCCTGACTGTGGTACTAATAGGATCAAAAGAACACCAGCAATTTTCTTTAAAATACTGTAACAAGACAAGCCTGCCTGTCAGTAAGAAGATAACAGGAACGGATCTAGCTGAACACTGTGAGCAGGACGCACCCCACTAGCTTGTAGGTTTAGCTGAACACTGTGAGGTGGATGCACCCTACTAACTTGTAGGTTTAGCTGAACACTGTGAGCAGGACGCACCCCACTAACTTGTAGGTTTAGCAGAACACTGTGAGCAGGACGCACTGCACTAACTGTAAATAGTCTAGCTGCCTGACTGTGGTACTAATAGGATCAAAAGAACACCAGCAATTTTCTTCACGTAGCTGTATTTACTTTAACAAGACAAGCCTGCCTGTCAGTAAGAAGATAACAGAAACGGATCTAGCTGAACACTGTGAGCAGGACGCACCCCACTAGCTTGTAGGTTTAGCTGAACACTGTGAGGTGGACGCACCCCACTAACTTGTAGGTTTATCTGAACACTGTGAGGTGGACCCACCCCACTAACTTGTAGGTTTAGCTGAACACTGTGAGCAGGACGCACTGCACTAACTGTAAATAGTCTAGCTGCCTGACTGTGGTACTAATAGGATGAAAAGAACACCAGTAATTTTCTTTAAAATACTGTAACAAGACAAGCCTGCCTGTTAGTAAGAAGATAACAGAACGGATCTAGCTGAACACTGTGAGCAGGACGCACTGCACTAAATGTAAATAGTCTAGCTGCCTGACTGTGGTACTAATAGGATCAAAAGAACACCAGTAATTTTCTTCAAAATACTGTAACAAGACAAGCCTGCCTGTCAGTAGGAATATAACAGGAACGGATCTAGCTGAACACTGTGAGCAGGACGCACTGCACTAAATGTAAATAGTCTAGAAGATAACAGGAACGGATCTAGCTAAACTGAATACAGTGTATATATATATATATGCAACACCTGGGATGCATATATATACACAATACACTTTAAGTGCAGCTAACTGACTGACTGTCCTGCCTAATCTAGCTAACTCAAATGAAATGACACTGTCTCTCTCTCTCTAAGCACACCGGAACACACTGCACAGGGCCGCCGTGCAGGCGGCCTTATATAGTGTGGGGCGTGTACTAAATCCCCTGAGCCATAATTGGCCAAAGCCTCCTTGGCTTTGGCCAATTATGGCTCTCTGTTAAGGCGGCGCTGTGATTGGCCAAGCATGCGGGTCATAGTGCATGCTTGGCCAATCATCAGCAAGCAATGCACTGCGATGCCGCAGTGAATTATGGGCCGTGACGCGCCACACGAATTTGGCGCGAACGGCCCATATCGTTCGCAATTCGGCGAACGATCGAACAGCCGATGTTCGAGTCGAACATGGGTTCGACTCGAACACGAAGCTCATCCCTAGTGGTGGACAAAGGGGAAAAAAAAAAAATTCCCTCCTTACAGTGGTTGTCAAAATGCCACATTTGCTGTAACGCCACTGACTCTGCCAAATTGAATTGCACCTGGAACTACGCAGGCACCATCAGACGGGAGGTCAGTTAGCCACAGGACAAGGAAACCCCTAGCCACCTCTGGAGGAACCATTGTTGACGATGGCTTATCTAGGGGGTTTCAACTCTGTGCCATGTCTGGGCCCTACTCCACATCTATAGGCTTACTTAAAGTGGCAAGAGGAATGCAGAGGGGGAGGTGGCATGGCAGTTATCAAGCAGTTGTCTTCTTGCTAGCTACGAGGTTGGACAGGGAGGGAACCATAATACCCTGAGGAAATTCAGCCAAGAACATCAAACCCTATGCAATATTGTCCCAACTGGGATTTAGACTGGGTACCCCAGTGCTTCAAGGCAGAAGTGCTAACCACTAAGCCACCCAAAAGCCTACTATTATGGTATCCTGACTAATTTCTCTATGTAGTTTCAACTCTGCCTCCTGTCCAAGCTATGCCCCACAACTGCATGCTGTCTTAAGGCGGCAAGGGGAATGCAGAGGGAGTGGTGGTATGCTAGTTATCAAGCAGCTGTCTTCCTGCTAGCTATGAGGTCAGACCAAGTGGAAGCCAGAGTACCCTGAGGAAATACAGCCAAGAACATCAAACCTCATGCAGCTATTGTCCTAACTGGGATTTAGACTGGGGACCCCAGTGCTACAAAGCAGAAACTCTAACCACCACTAAGCCACCCAAAAGCATACTATTATGGTATCTCTTGACTTATTTATTTAGGGCAGCCTTTCTCAACCTTTTTACTTCAGAGGGTGCCTTGTCTTAAAATCATGTTCAGGTCTCGGGGAACTCCTGGTAAGATTAGTCCATTGGGGTTTACTGGGAAAATGCTCCTTACATTGGTGGTGGACACTGGACAGTGGGAAAAATTCCCTCCTTACAGTGGTGGTCAGAATGCCACATTTGCAGTAATGCAACTGACTGTGCCAAGTTGCATTGGACCTGGAACTTTGTAGGCAACATCAGATGGGAGGTCAGGTAACCACAGCTCAAGGAAACCCTAGCCACCTCTGGAGGAACTCTAAGGTTCCACAGAACCTTTGTTGACAAAGGCTGATCTAGGGAGTTTCAACTTCTCCTGTCCGAGCCCTGCTCCACATCTGTATGCTATTTTAAAGTGGCAAGAGGAATGCAGAGGGAGAGGTGGCATGCCAATCATCGAGCAGCTGTCTTCTTGCTAGCTATGAGGTTGGAGAGAGAGAGAACCAGAATACCCTGAGGAAATCCAGCCAAGAACATCAAACCCCATGCAAATATGGTCACAACTCTGATTTAGACTGGGAACCCCAGTGCGATAAAGCAGAATTGCTAACCACTAAGCCACCCAAAGGCCTACTATTATGGTATCCTAACTTATGTATCTAGGGAATTTCAACTCTAACTCCTGCCTAGGCCATGCTCTCCAACTGCATGTTGTCTCAAAGTGTGCAAGAGGAATGCATAAGGAGAGGTGGCATGCCAGTCATCAAGCAGCTGTCTTTTCGAAAGCTATGAGGTAGGCCAGGGAGGGAACCAGATTAACTTGAAATCCAGCCAAGAACATCAAACCCCATGCAGATATGGTCGCAACTGGGATTTAGACTGGGGACCCCAGTGCGACAAAGCAGAAGTACTAATCACTAAGCCACCCAAAAGCCTACTATTATGGTATCCTGACTTATTCATCTAGGGAGTTTCAATTCACCTTCCTGTTTTAAAGCGGCAAGAGGAATGCAGAAGGAGAGGTGGCGTTCCAGTTATCAAGCAGACATCTTCATGCTAGTCGGACAGGGCTCCTCAGATCCTCTGCAGTTGTTTGACCAGGCTCTGTTCTACATCTGTATGCTGGATCAAAGTACTAATATGTTTGAAAAAAAACAGCAAAAACGTGATTTGTGTGTATCCATCACCAATTGACAGTTTCTGATTGGAACTTAAAAGAAAAAATGAATTTAGTATTGGCTCCGGGCTCACGTGTTGTGTTGCCCTGATGTTTGATACGTCGACATTTCACCGGCTGCATCCATTACAGGATCAGGTTCCCTTTCAGTGCATCAGCTGTTAAAATATTATTATACAAATTATCTGCAGATAGAAAATCGAGTTCTCGGTCTGATGAATTTTCCGGATGGTCCGTATGATTTACAGGTTTCTGGGCTGAAGTCCATAAAAGTGATATTAAAATAGAATCTTATCTCCTCGATCATTAGCTGTGCACACATGTGCCAATTCCTCCCATCTCTTAGCAATATGCAGGCGGATATAAGCCTGCTGGACTTCAACAATAAGCATGTGTGTCATATAAACTGCTGAATAAACCTTTCATGCCGGTTATTTATAATTATTATTATTTTTATTATGGAGGAACTCTAGTCAAAACCTTTTTTTCCAAAGTTTTGGAGAGCTTTTAAAAGCATAAGAACCTTTGCTGGGTTTTTGCATCCATTGTCGCTGAGCTGCATCAATCTACGTAGATCAGGGGTGTCCAGTTATTTCCATATGAGGGTCTTATCTTATTTCTATTTTCAGTATGAGGGTGACATTGTATATTTGTCAAATATTTTAATAAATCGTTTAATAAATGTATGAATGAAATGTACGTGAATGAACACGCTCAAAACATGCTCCATCACATTAGAGTGTTACCCCTTCCCCCAGAGTTACCCCTTCCATAAGACTCCCCATCAAACCAGAACCCCCCCCCCCGATAACATAAGAAGTCCCCATTTCTCACTTTACATCAGAACCCCCATCGCATTAGAATCCCCTTTTTACATCAGAAGTCCCCACTCTTCATCAGAGCTTCCTCCCCCTTCATAACAGATTCCCCTTTCACATCAAAAGCCCCCAATCATGTCAGAAGTCCCCCCATCACATCATAAGCTCCCCTTTTACATAAGAAGTCCACTTTTTACATCAGAGCCCACGATTTCACCTCAGAGTCCCCATTTTACATCAGAAGAATCACCCAGCACATCAGAGCCTCTCCTACATATCAGAGACCCCCTTACATCAGGGTCAGGACCAGAGTTCCTCCTTCCAACAGGGTCTCCACCAGAGTTTCCCCTTCCAACAGGGTCATTACCAGCGTTACCGCTTTCAACAGGGTCACCACCACAGTTACCCCTTCCAACAGGGTCACCACCAGAGTAATGCCTACCAACGGGGTCACCACCAGAGTAATGCCTTCCAACAGGATCACCACCAGAGTTTCTCCTTCCAGCAGGGTCACCACCATAGTTACTCCTTCCAACAGAGTCACCACCAGAGTTACCCCTTCCAACAGAATCACCACCAGAGTTTCTCCTTCCAGCAGGGTCACCACCATAGTTACTCCTTCCAATAGAGTCACCACCAGAGTTACCCCTTCCAACTGGGTCACCACCAGAGTTACCCCTTCTAACAGGGTCACCACCAGAGTTACACATTCCAAAAGGGTCACCACCAAAGTTACCCCTTACAACAGGGTTTCCCCCAGCGTCATCACCAGAGTTTCCCCTTCCAACAGGATCATCACCAGAGTTAACCCTTCCAACAGGGTCACCACTAGAGTTACCAATTCCAATAGGATCAACACCAGAGTTGCCCATTACAACAGGGTCGCCACCAGAGTTGCCCATTACAACAGGGTCGCCACCAGAGTTTCCCCTTCCAACAGGGTTACCATCAGAGTCCCCCCTTGTAACAGCATCACCACCAGAGTTATCCCTTCCAACAAGGTCACCACCAGAGTTACCCCTTCAAACAGGGTTACCATCAGAGTTCCCCCTTGTAACAGCATCACCATCAGAGTTATCCCTTCCAACAAGGTCACCACCAGAGTTACCCCTTCAAACAGGGTTACCATCAGAGTCCCCCCTTGTAACAGCATCACCACCAGAGTTATCCCTTCCAACAAGGTCACCACCAGAGTTACCCCTTCAAACAGGGTTACCATCAGAGTTCCCCCTTGTAACAGCATCACCATCAGAGTTATCCCTTCCAACAAGGTCACCACCAGAGTTACCCTTTCCAACAGGCTTATTACCAGAGTTACTGTACCCCTTCCAACAGGGCCAGAGTTTCCACTTGTACCAGAATAACCACCAGAGTTACCCCTTCCACAGGGTCACCGCCAGAGTTTCCACTTCCAACAGGAACCCCATTAGAAGTAGAGACCAACTGATCTGAATCCTCCATTTGTGCACTGAGCTAGCTGCAGGCCAGATAAAATCTTGTAGTCCCACGTGCCGTCGTTTGGAGACCCCTGGCATAGATCAAGGCAGACTCATCACAAGCACCCAAAAACAATTGTTTTCTATGTCCATTGTTCACTCCATAATGCTGCTTGTGGTGCATGCAATGTGAGCTTTATCTGTCTTGCTGCAGCTTCTAATGCACATTGTGAGGAGCTCACAGTGTGCAGTGAAATCAGAGGAAGCCATTTCAGTCCCGGAGAGGAGCCGGTACAACTGTGCAAGACTGAAGTGAAGGCCAGGGATCCGATTTAAGCCATATAATAACACACGGAAGCCACACTAGACTTTCCCCTTTAAAAAAGTAACATTCCAATGTGATTCTTACTATAAATACATAATCACAGGATATCAGATCTGTGCTACTTTATGAAAGTGAACCCAGATAGGAACTGTGGAATAATCTTACCTGACAGAGATAGCTATCCTAAAATTAAACACCGTTATCAGGAAATTATGTAATAGGCATACCATGCGGTTTTCTATCTGGCTGGATGTGGACCTGGCCACAGACGTAATATATATATATAGTCTCAGGTACATACATTCCAATAGAGAGATTAACGTCATGCAGGTAATAATGTCTGTGGGAAAATGTAAACAATAATCTATTGTAGGGATTTGTTGGAAGGTTTTTTAATGGGCTTTTTTTATTTTCATTTTGACTCATCACTCATCAGTGTTTGTGATAGACATGTGCAGAATGAAAGAATTTGTTTCGTTTTGTTTCACTTTGATTCGTTATGTACATAAATTCATTTAGTTAAATTTGTTTAATTCGTTTTATTTGTTTTCGGAATGTATTCAAATTTAAATCAATTTGAATTTTTTTTAAATTCCATTTGATTTGAATTCCATTCTAAATTAAATGTATTCTATTCAAAATTAAAATTTTGAAAGATGGTTATATTTTTTCTATTCCATTCTATTCTATTGTTTTTTCTATTCTATTTTTTTTTATTTTCTATTCTGTTCTTTTCTATTATATTCTATTCTATTTGAATTTATTCTATTGAAATTTTTGAAAAAAGTTATATTGTTATATTATTTCTATTGTTTTCTATTCTATTTTATTTTCTATTCTGTTCTGTTCTGTTCTATTCTATTCTAATGAAATTTATTTTATTCAAAATTCGAATTTCAGAAGATGGTTATATTCTTTCTACTTTATTCGATTCTATTTTTTATTCTATACTATTCTTTTTATTATCTATTCTATTTTGTTCTGTTTTACTCTATTCTTTTATTTTCTATTCTATCCCTTTTTTTTCTATTCTTCTATTTTGTATTCTGTTCTGTTTTACTCTATTATAGTCTATTTTGTTCTTTTCTATTATATTATATTCTTTTCTATTCTACTCAAATTTATTCTATTCAAATTTTGGAAAAAAGTTATATTGTTATATTCTTTCTATTTTTTTCTGTTATATTATTTTATTTTTTATTCTGTTCTGTTCTATTCTATTCTAATGACATTTATTTTATTCAAAATTCGAATTTCAGAAGATGGTTATATTCTTTCTACTTTATTCTATTCTATTTTTTATTCTATACTATTCTTTTATTTTCTATTCTATTTTGTTCTGTTTTACTCTATTCTTTTATTTTCTATTCTATCCCTTTTTTCCTATTCTTCTATTTGGTATTCTGTTCTGTTTTACTCTATTATAGTCTATTCTGTTCTTTTCTATTATATTATATTCTTTTCTATTCTACTCAAATTTATTCTATTCGAATTTTGGAAAAAAGTTATATTGTTATATTCTTTCTATTTTTTTTCTGTTATATTATTTTATTTTTTATTCTGTTCTGTTCTGTTCTAATCTATTGAAATTTATTCTATTCAAAATTCAAATTTCAGAAGATGGTTATATTCTTTCTACTTTATTCTATTCTATTTTTTTATTCTATTCTATTCCTTTATTTTCTATTCTATTTTATTTTATTCTGTTCTTTTATTTTCTATTATATTTTATGGTGTTTTACTCTATTCTTTTATTTTCTATTCTATCCCTTTTCTTTTCTATTTTTCTATTTTGTATTCTGTTGTGTTTTACTCTATTATAGTCTATTTTTTAAAATCTTCTATTATATTCTATTATATTCTTTTCTACTCTATTCCTTTATTTTCTATTCTATTTTATTCTCTTAGGAAATTCAAATTCAATTTGAAAACTATTCAAATCCGATTTGAAAAACAATTTGAATTTCCTCTGAAATGTTGATTCCTTATTTTGGGTTTGGTTAAAATCGTTACTATTGTAATTCAGTAAATCAGATACATCAGAGTTTCCGAATAATGAAAAATTTGTCCGAACCTCAATTCGGAACAAAATGATCCGCACATTCTAGTTTAGTTTGTGAAAGCTGTGGGCAAGAACACCTGTCTATAAAAAATAATAATTTTATTGATACATATTAAAAGTAAGTACACACATGTACAGACAGTTAAAAAAGTTGATGCAGTTACGATATATAGATTACTGGATACAGAAAGGATAACCAAAAAACTTTGGTCGGCCAGTTGATCAAGAAGACAAAAAAGTACCCAACGCGTTTCGAACTATAACTTTCTTCTTATGGGGTAATGGTTATCATGTATAATTATCTACAACAGAGAGGAATAAAGTTAAGTAACACATACATAGATAACTTGTATAAGAACTAGGGAGAGTATATAAAGGTAACTAACCCGTATCAGCCAGAAATTGTTGAGTATAATGCGGCATACACACGGGTGGACTTTTCGACCGGACTGGTCCGATGGACTTTCTGATGGACTTTCGATGGACTTCCAATGGACTTTCGAAGGAACGGACTTGCCTACACACGATCACACCAAAGTCAGATGGATTGACGTACGACCGGACTAAAATAAGGAAGTTGATAGCCAGTAGCCAAAAGCAGCCCTAGCGTCGGTTTTCGTCTGTCGGACTAGCATACAGACGAGCGGATTTTTTGACCGGACTTAAGTCTGTCGGAAAGATTTGAAGCATGTTTCAAATCTAAAGTCCATCAGATTTTCGACTGGAAAAGTCAGCTGAAGGTCCGATGAAGTCCACACACGATCAGATTGTCCACCGGACTCGGCCCGTCGGACCAGTCCGATAGAAAATTCTGCTTGTGTGTACGCTGCATAAGACTCCATCATTTTATAAAACAACCACAAAGGAATTATTTTACTGCTGCATGCTGCCAGAAAACCACCAAACTTTTCTTTGAACGAATAAATATACTCCTGTCTGACTTGTTTTATAGTAAGACATTGCTTTATTTTTCCTCCCTATAGAACAGAACCCTTGAAATAACCTTTCGGTCTCAGGGAACCCCTGTTAAAAATGTCTATATCTACAACTCACGATACATTGGTGTGATGGTCAGTGGAAGAGTGCTCCTTACATCTGTGATCTTGGGGATAGCTAAAAAGATCTGAAAAAAGAAAAAGAATACAGCACTGTGTGGAGTGGAAATTATTATTATTATACAGGATTTATATAGCGCCAACAGTTTATGCAGCGCTTTATATAAAAGGAGACAAAACAACTATAATACGATAAAATACAGGAGGATTAAGAGGGCCCTGCTCAGAACAGCTTACAATCTAATAGGGTGGGCCTATTGTCCGCCAGACCTGCTGTGTCCAATCACAACGGGAGCGGGTAGTCGGTCATGCCAGATCACATACCTAGTACATGATCTGGTGCAGAGTGGCTGCCCTGCCGCAGTATATCTGCGTGAGGCGGTCGAGAAGAGGCTAAAGAAAAAGTCTTCTATGCTGCAGGTGGTACAAAAGGTTGTAACTGTGGGGAATGAGCTGATGGAAGTGGTAGAAGATTAGTTGGAGACGTGATAGGCTTCCCTGAAGAGATGAGTATTCAGGGATAGCCCGAAGGTAGCAAGAGTAGGGGATAGCCGGACAGGTGGAGCTAGCGAGTTCCAGAGGATGGGAGAGGCTCTGGAGAAATCCTGCAGACAAGCATGAGAGGAGGAGACGAGAGAGCTTGAGAGTAGGAGGTCTTGAGAAGAGCGGAGAGGACGATTTGGGTGATATTTGGAGACAAGATTAGTGATGTAGCTTGGGGCAGAGTTGTGAATGGCTTTGTATGTTGTGGTTAGTATTTTGAATTTAATTCGCTGGGCGATTGGGAGCCAGTGTAGGGATTGGAGGAGAAGGTTGGCAGATACTGAGCGGTTGGTAAGGTGTATAAGTCTGGCAGCAACATTCATGATAGACTGAAGAGGGGAGGAGCCTATGGAGAGGCAGGTCAATGAGAAGGAAGTTGCAATAGTCAAGGCGAGAGATAACAAAGGAGTGAATGAGGAGCTCGGTGGTTTCATTTGTTAAAAAGGGGCGAATTTTAGAGATGTTACGGAGGTAAGGTCTACAAACTTTTGACAACGATTGGATTTGATCCTGAAATGACAAGTCAGAGTCTAGGATTACACCGAGTACCCTGGCGTGAGGGGAGGGCCTGATGGTTGCATTGTTGATTTTGATGGAAAAGTCATGGAGGGGGGCACAGGCGGGAATATAAATAGCAGCCAACACAGCTATAGACTAAAAGCGATGTGTGTAAGTGTAAATGTGTAGCGCTATTAAACCATATAAAAATGATGTGTAACCATTGAAGGTAATATTAAAGTTGATACTGTGTTTGTAGAGCTGAACTCCACAATAAAAGTGCTAAATAAATTCTGCAATGTGCAAAAGGGTACATGAAAAGTCTATCCCAATATAAGAGTAACACGTGCTAAGTAAACAACACGATGTGCAAAAAAAATCCATAAATAGTCCGACTACAAAAATAGCAAGACTAATAAGGATAGATAAATACGATCAATAAGGAATGACTGAATTAGTTAGTAAAATGATTATACCGCAATAAATTATGATTGGAAAAGTGAGTAAAGTGCTGATAGTGACATAACTAACTGGTAATCAGACAAAATGCTTATATAATCAGACACCAAAGTGCCTATGTAAAAAGGCAAAGTCCAGAATATAGCTGGCAAGTAGGTTTTTGGTTAATGAGTATTTTAAAAATAAAAAAACAAAGTCCAAGGATTTAAAAGAATGATCCAAAACACGCTTTACGCTGACATTCGTCAGAAGTTGACACTCCAAAGGGACTGATATAGTACGGGAGCCACCACCAATGAACAGAGGGAGGCTTACCAGATGTGGATGACTTGGAGAGGCTTCTACCACCCAAGTCATAAAGGCTTTTAAGGTCAACTGACTTGACGGATACACCAGGCTTGGCAGGCACAAATGGTCCTGGATCAGATCAATAACTTGGCACAGACTTTCTCAGACATCAACAGGGAGGTAGTGTTCTAATAGGAACCAGAGGCTCGGTGTTCACAAACCATACGGGATAAATTGAGAAAAACTCGCATAGTGTGATACCGTTTAACATAGGGTTTATATAAAAGTATAAACTCACATGTTTAAAGATCATCAAAAGGCTTGGTATAGATACAGGAACATGAGCGGTATGTGTAAGTGGGTCCACCCGACGCGTTTCAACTAATAAGTCGTCATCTGGGGTTTCTAAAAAGATCATTGGTGTTAGTGGGAACTTATCTTAGCAGCAAAAATTGGTCATTGCTCAAGGAACCCCTAGCAACCATTGGAGGAACCCTAGGGCTCCACGGAACCCTGGTTGAGAAACCTTGCTATAGACTCTCTGGGAATTACTAGTTTTTGCTGTAAGGGTCTGCTCCTTCCCTCCATGGTGGTTGGACCAGATCATTCATTTTTTTGTCACTCTTTGTAGGAAAAGTAAGTTTCTTTTGATTTTTAATAATTACAAGGCTACTATGGAGATCCTGCCAAATCCCAATTCCCCCATATCCGTCTCCCATGTTCTCCCTCCCCCCCCCCCCAGGTCTCCTAATAAAAGTAAAACTGTCCCTTTGCTTAGAAAGTTTTGAGAACCCCTAGCCTAGATGGACAATGCAGCTCTCCAAAAATGCCCCCTGTGCTCCTTCATCCTGAGTGGGGGGCGCTCTAATACAGGAGGTGTGTTACTGGTCAGATCATCAGGTGAAAACAGAAGAGAAAAAAAAAGCCTAAAAAAAGAATGCAGCCACCACATCTAATGACTATATATATCTATATTTTGTTATAAAATTTTGCAAATAGGTAATTTTTCTCCTTCATTGATGTACGCTGACGAGGCTGCAATGATGGGCACTGATGGACACTCATAAGTGGCACTGGTGGGCACTGATGAGATGGCACTGGTGGGCACTGATGAGATGGCACTGGTGGGCAATGAGAGGTGGTACTGAGAGGTGGCGCTGATGGGTGGCACTGATGGGTGTCACTGATAGGTGGCAGTGATGGACACTGGTAGGTCACACTGATAGGCAGCACTGCTAGGTGGCACCGATGATGAGGCACTAATGGGCACTGAATGGCACCACTGGTGGGCATTGATAGGTGGGAAATGATAGGTGGCACTGAGAGGTGGCACTGATGGGTGGCACTGATGGGTGTCCCTGATAGGTGGCACTAATGGGTGGAAGCGATGGGCACTGATGGGTGGCAGTGATGGGCACTGGTAGGTCACACTGATAGGCAGCACTGCTAGGTGGCACTGATGATGAGGCACTGATGGGCACTGATTGGCACCACTGGTGGGCATTGATAGGTGGCACTGGTGGGCATTGATAGGTAGCACTGATTGGTGGCACTGGTGGGCACTGATTGGTGGCACAGATATGTACTGGTGGGAACTGGCAGGTGGCACTGATGGGCACAGATGAGGTAGCTGTGGCTCTTCCTCTTCAGGACTAATGTCCCTTTCACAGAAGCCGGCGGTCCCCTTCTTTTTCTCCTCATGCTGTCAGCGTGAGGAGAAAAAAAAATCAATTCCCGATCTTCTGTTTACATCACGTGATCAGCTGCCATTGGCTGACAGCTGATCACATGGTAAGGGGCCGGGTCTCATAGACTCTGTGATCACAGAGTGCACAGGCAGCTCATGCACGGGAGGACGTCATATGACGGCGTTTCAGCAATATAGGCCCACGCTGTAGCCGTCATTCGACTATAGCGCGGACACGAGGAGGTTAAGTAATGACAAGGTAATCATCAGATAAGCAGGGCTATAGCAGAAATGTAAAAATTGCTGTGGTCCATAGGGGGTGTCTTGGTATGAGACTGAACTGGTTAAACCTATGTATGGCACTGGTAGGAAGGGACAGAACCCTTATACCATACAGATGATGAATGGCTTCTGTTTAGTACTGGCACGTGGCAGAGGACATCAGAGCAGAGACAGCATGGTTCACACCAACCAAGAATGCACTGGCGGTGAAAATGAGGTAACGCCATTCCACACAAAATTCCCTGCTTATTTACATATGGTTTTTTGCCACAGAGATTCTTATGGGAATAGCTAAACACCTATTCCAGGAACATAATCTGCAAACTCTTAAAGTCAACTTAAAATAACACCTGAGTGACATGTTTCACCTCGGAGAAATCACACGAGGGCTGCGTAATATCCAGGAAAAGAACGTTTACCGAAACCCAACCCAGATGTTCAGATGTGTTCTAAAGTGGACCTGTCAAGAGGACAATGTGGATGTTGCCACGTTGTCCAGCCTCTGAGTTCACTAGAAGCCAGAGACGTTGCCTTGAATCGATTTCAATGCCTTATATAAATAAATTGGATGGTTCTCGTTATTTTTGTACTTTGTAAAGAGATTATTTTTTGGGGAAATAATTTGTAAATTGCACTAACCAGTTTCTTACACCATAAATTAATAATGTTATATATTTAGAGAAAACAAGTACCCCCCCCCCTCCCCCGGTACTGTGGGACTTTAAGGGCGAACTTTTGAGGACACAGTATTTTAGAAACATAGAAAAATGTATTATTTCATAAAACAGAATGACGGTGTGAAATAGCACCATACATAAAATAGGACATGATATCCATATATAATATGAGGAAAAGCACTTCTCCTATAGCCCGACGGGTTTCGTGAAATTCGGGGTATATCCACAGGGACATGGAGGAGATAATGGTTGGAAATACTGCTCTACGGTTTCTTGGGAGACAAACGCCGGCATCCCTTATCAAGGACTGATCTTCCCACAATTCCAGTTACATATTGGACTGCATGAGTCAGCTGCTGGGACCTACTCTGGGGATCCTTGGGAGGGATTTTTTGAGCCCAGAAGATTTGCCATTCATTTGGTTATTTTCTTTACTTTGGATATGTGTCTCTCTACCCGTTTAGCTCCATCCTAACAATTTTTTTAACAAACATTCGATTTCACAAATATAGTACTGAGTATCTCCAACCATTATCTCCTCCATGCCCCTGAAGAAGGGATTTACCCCAAATTTCCGTCGGGCTATAGGAGAAGTGCTTTTTCTCATATTATATATGGATATCATGTACTATTTTATGTATGGTAGTGTTTCACACCGTCATACTGTTTTATGAAATAATACATTTTTCTATGTTTCTAAAATACTGTATCTTCAAAAGTTTGCCCTTAAAGTCCCACAGTACCGGGGGGGGGGGGGGGGGGTACTTGTTTTCTCTAAATATATAACATATTTGGGTTGGTGGCAACAACAAAAGGAGTTTCTCATTCTCCATAATAGTTCCCTCTCTATAATTAATGAATATTGTGGTCATAGATTATCCCCACTATGTATGAGCCAAGCTGCCATGTGTTCTGTTTGCCCAGGGTTCAGCGAACCTCAAGAAGGTTTGGATTCCAAACTCAGAACCCCATTGAAATCAACGGGAGATGAATCTGCCAAATCAAATAAAAAATGGCCATTTATGGGTTGTCAAAACATTATCAAGGAGGGTCTATCATTGGATTTGGGAAAATTGTTCTAATGCAAAAAAAAAAAAACTAAAAAAAAACATTTTATTTTATTCAATTTGGCCGGGAGCAGTGTTTTTTTTATAAAGCACTGACATTTACCTCCAATGGTCCCATGGGGCCCACCGGGGGGCCGACACTGCACACAGCGAATCACAGGCAGTGAGACATTTCCCGGTCCGCAGCTGCACAGATCGGGAAATGTCTCTTTGCCTGTGATTAGCTGCGTGCAGTGTCGGCTTCCTGGCGGGATTGGGCATGTGGGATTTTGAACACGCCCGAGCCCATCTCTATTGGCTAGTGACCATATGTCAGCAGTGATGTCATACTTATCCCCGTCCCTTTGCTTATTTGGCTGTGGATTTCCAGCTTGAGATTGAATGTGCTTGGGAATCTGCTTTTGGTCTTATGGCCATGTGAGAGGACATTCGGAAGGAAGGAAGGAAAGGAATGAGTGAAGGAAGGAAGGGAGGGAGGAAGGAAAGGAAGAAAAGAAATGGCCCCCTTATCCTCATCTCTTCGTTTACTTGGCCATGGATTTCCCGCCATGTAGGCATTGTACTGGTGACAGCGGTGGTTGCTAGAGATACCAAACAAATTAAAGAAATGGAAGAAGAAAGGACAGGAGAGAGAGAGATGGAAAGGAGGAAAGAATTGAAGTAAGGAGGGAAGGAATGAAGGTAGCCATTCTTTTACACCCTGAGAACGGAACAAAGCCTAAAATTAAATGTGCATGGAATTATAATACTATGTAAGAGTTTTTAGGACATTCATATTGTAGCCGTTGGTCATTTGGAAGTCAATATTTTTAAAGATTAGAAGGAAAGAAAAGAAACGAAAAGAAAAGAAAAGGAGAGAAAGGGGAATGAAAAGGGAAATGACCAAGTCCTTTATGTCCTGAGAAAGGAAACATGCCTGAGATTGAACGTGCTTAGGATCTTATGGCCATGTAGGAGGACATTCGGATAGAAGAAGGAAAGGAAGGAAGGAAAGCAAGGAGGGATGGAAAGGAATGACCCTTGTGCCCATCCCTTTATTTACTTGGCCGTTGATTACCAGCTATGTAGGCAATGTACCAGTGACAGTGGTGGTTACTAGGGATGCCAAGACATAAAAGACTTGGTCCTTTCCTTTCCCTTTCCATTCCCTTTTCTTTTTTTCTTTCTTTCTTTCCTTCTAATGTTTGAAAATAATGACTTCCAAATGACCTACCGGCTACAATACGAATGTCTTAAGAACGCTTACATGGTATTATAATTCCATGCACTTTCAATCTCAGACATTGTTCCATTCTCAGGGTGTAGAAAATAATGGGTACTTCTTTCTTCCTTTCTTCCTCCGTTTCTTCAATTTATCTGGTATCCCTAGCAACCGCCGCTGTCACCAGTACATTGCCTACATGGCTGGAAATCACTGGCCAAGTAAACAGGGGGCCATTTCTTTCCTTCCTTCCTTCCTTCCTTCCTTCCTTCCTTCCTTCCTTCCCTTCCTTCCAAATGTCCTCTCACATGGCAATAAGATCCCAAGCAGATACCCAAGCACATTCAATCTCAGGCTGAAAATTCACGGTCAAGTAAGCAAAGGGACGGGGATAAATAGAAAGAAAGAAAAAGAAATAAAGAAAGAAAAAAGGAAAGAAGATAAATAAAAAGAGAGAGGGAAGGAAGGAAGGTAGGTGCCAAGACTTTTATGTCCTGAGAAAAGAAACATGCCTGAGACTGAATGTGCTTGGGAGTATATTGCCATGTAAGTGGACATTAGGAAAGAAAGAGAAAGAAAGAAAGAAAGAAAGAAAGAAAGAAAGAAAGAAAGAAAGAAAGAAAGAAAGAAAGAAAGAAAGAAAGAAAGAAAGAAAGAAAGAAAGAAAGAAAAAAAGAAAGAAAGAAAGAAAGAACAGTCATAACAATAGTTGTAAACCTTCCAAAAAGCACATTTAAACCTTCCTAACAAAGTGTATGCTCTCTCTGTATCTGATGTTTTTACAGTAATCTGTCCTCTAAATAGAAATTACCCATTTCCATCATTCATTACAACTTTCGACTGACCTGCAGGCCATAGAGCCTCTGCAGCATTGCCACCACTGTGCACGTTACCCTTTGGCTGACAGATCACTTCTCTCTGAATGGCCTGGAAGAAAGGAAGCGTATTAGCTGAAGCAACACCACCGGATATATGTTGTGCCGCGGCCTAGCCCAGCCCTAGACTCAAACATTGATGGACTTCAGCTTGTGTAGGAGCAGGTTGAACAGCAAGCTTTTATGAAAGTTCCAGCAAGCTTTTGCGAAGCTTTCACCAAGCTTCAAGCAGCATTCTCTAGGCCTTTAAAGCTCTCTATAGATCCCCTTTGGAAATGTTTGAAACAGAAGATCCTAATGAGAGTGTTGATTGCCACTCTAAAGCAGAACTCTGAAAAAATGTTATTCTCCCATGCAGTGGGGCACTGCCCGCACTGCATGGGAAAATATATATTTTTCATTCTTTAACCAGTTCCCGACCGGCGCACGCCGATGTACGTCTGCAGAATGGCACGGCTGGGCAAATGGGCGTACCTGTACGTTCACTTGAATTCCCCGCCGTGCCCGGCCGGGAGCTCCGTGAGTCGGGTCGCGGGTCCCGCGGACTCGATCGCCGCCTGGATACCCGCGATCGCCTCACGGAGAGGACGAACGGGGAGATGCTGATGTAAACAGCATCTCCCCGTTCTGCCTAGTGACAGTGTCACTGATCACAGCTCCCTGTCATTGGGAGCTGTGATCAGAGTAATGACACACACAGCCCATCCCCCTACAGTTAGTAATCACTCCCTAGGACATACTTAACCCCTCCCCGCCCCCTAGTGGTTAACCCCTTCACTGCCAGTGTCATTTACACAGTAATCAGTGCATTTTGAATCGCACTGATCGCTGTATAAATGACAATGGTCCCAAAAATGTGTCAAAAACGCCCGACATGTCCGCCATAACGTCGCAGTCACAATAAAAATCGCTGATCGCTGCCATTACTAGTAAAAAAAAAAATTATTAATAAAAATGCCATAAAACTATCCCCTATTTAGTAAACGCTATTACTTTTATGCAAACCAATCAATAAACGCTTATTGCGATTTTTTTTTTACCAAAAATATGTAGAAGAATACGATTGGCCTAAACTGAGGAAAAAAAAATGTTTTTTTATATATTTTTGGGGGATATTTATTATAGCAAAATGTAAAAAATAATTTTTTTCAAAATTGTCGCTCTTATTTTGTTTATAGCGCAAAAAATAAAAATCGCAGAGGCGATCAAATACCACCAAAAGAAAGCTCTATTTGTGGGAAAAAAAGGACGTCAATTTTGTTTGGGAGCCACGTCGCACGACCGCGCAATTGTCAGTGTGCTCTGGTCAGGAAGGGGGTAAAATCTTCCAGGGCTGAAGCGGTTAAACTAGCTGCTAGCAGGCTTCAGCAGGCTTTCAACAAGCTTCAAGTAGAGCTGGAGCCTGCTAGCAGCTTGTTTAAAGTGACAATCAGGACTTCTATTAGGATCTGTGCATTTACAAACTTGAGCTGAAGGGTGCTTTAAAAGCTTCAACAAAGCATGCTTTGTAAAAGTTTGCTGTTCACACGGCTCTTATACAAGCTGAAGCACACGTGAAACTGGCGTTAGAATAAAAAGGAGGCATAAATTATTTTTACTTTTTTAAGGTCTTTTGCAGGTGGTTTGCTATATCCATACTGTACAAGGTGGACAAATTGTTTTACAGTAAAAGTTTTCCAAGCACAGCCATAGTGGATAGGTACATACAGCTACGGCCAGGAACTACTTTGTCCTATGGCACGGGCTGCCGGCTGGGATTTTCAGCGGTCAGGGCAGACTTGTTTGAGCTCCTTGCTCTATATAAATACACAGAAATACACTTCGAGTTCTTCATTCTTATTTAGGAGCGGAGAACGACATTCCCGTATCCAGGAGTCACTGGCATCCAGCAGATTACTCCAGTATCTATATACATGTAACTATGCACTAAGTATATTGTTAGAGATCCGTACAATGTAACCTCGGCCCTAATAAAAATGTGGCTGCATAGTTTCCACGTGTGACTTCTGGCCCGTCTTAGCGCCTAGAGGTCAGTATCAAGTAACCTCAGGGACATTCTTCTGTAAGAGGAAGCTGCCAGCCGTTCCAGACAGTCAAATTCAAGATGGAGGGTTTTTCTTTATATTGATCAAATAGTATGTATTGATGATGTAAGCCCCCAGGGGCTTGGCATAAAGTCCAACACCATCCAAAAATGTTTTTTGCAATTATGGAATTTACGTAGAAGGGTTACTAGAAACTCTATCAGGAATATATTCTCATCTGGGTCCCTATTAGGGAGACTTCCCTTCACTTCCTTCTTAGTCCATAGGGTTCAATATTGAGTTGGTCCACCCTTTGCAGCCAGTCAAGTTCCTCCACGCCAAACTCGATCATCCATGTCTTTATGGACCTTGCTTTGTGTACTGGTCCAAATCATTTGGTGGAGGGGGGGTTATGATGTGGGGTTGTTTTTCAGGGGTTGGGCTTGGTCCCTTAGTTCCAGTGAAGGGACCTCTTAAGGCGTCAGCATACCAAGACATTTTGGACAATTTCATGCTCCCAACTTTGTGGGAACAGTTTGGGGACGGCCCCTTCTTGTTCCAACATGACTGCGCACCAGTGCACAAAGCAAGGTCCATAAAGATATGGATGAGCGAGTTTGGGGTGGAGGAACTTGACTGGATGCAAAGGGTGGGCCAACTCAATATTGAACTGTCATAGAAATTTTGGTTGTACGCAGAGCACACAGCCAAATCTCCTGTTTCATAATAACAATTTCGTTTAATGATATAAATGCATCTCACCTTTTGATCATATGTCTATCCTCTAGTGTGTGTGTGTGTGCCTCATGCTCACAAATAATCACAACCTCACGCTTCCAGTTCCAAGATCACACTGACTCCTCAGCCGTGTGCTCTCTCTTTATTAGCATAACAGGAAGTCCCAAAACTCGAGGGTTCGGCCTCCAACAACCAAACACCTCTTACAAAGCTTGTGACCTCACAGGATGTCAATGACCATATAAGGATTTAACAACACAGGAAAATGCCACAACCAATGAACAATGACTACAGGAGTCTTATGGGTGTGTCTGAGCAGAGACAGGGTGCATGCATGTTTTTAGAAGCCACATGGCTTTCAAACATTAACCCCGTCTCTAACCAGAACAACCCAAAAGACTCCCGTAGTTCCGTCGAAAGAAATCCCTATTATACATTGTTCCAGAGATCAATGTATACCTGGATTATTCTACTGTCTTTGTGGACGAGAGATTATCGGCAGGCGTACACTCATTGGGCCACAAATATGTTGATCAGGCACACAAGGGCAACATGAGAGTACACTCGTTAAACCGACAATGTCTTTGCAGAGCGAACACACCCCCACCAGTCGATCGTTCTGTGCATCGCACAGGAGCCCTTAGCTGGTGGACATGTCCCCACTCCACAAACATTTCTCTACATCCCCAAAGAGCTTTTCACTACCAAACGGATCTCAACCAGCGTCAGTCTGCCCCAGTAAGCTCTTTAGAGCGGGCTGCGATTGAACAGACACTGGGAGACTTATGACAATACATTAATATAAAATTTTCCACAACAGAACCCTACGGACTAAGACTGGGATGCCATTAAAGTTCATGTGTGTGTAAAGGCAGGTGTCCCAATACTTTTGACAGTATAGTGTATATGTAAACCCTAAATGTAGCTTTCAGTAAGTTGGATTGCATTTTTTACTGTATATGTTATGTCCCCTCAAAGTAACTCAACACACAGCTATTAAAGTCTAAACCCCTGGCAACAAAAGTGAGTACACCACTAAGTGAAAATGTCCAAATTGGGCGCAACTAGCCATTTTCCCTCCCCGGTGTCATGTGACTCGTTAGTGTTACAAGGTTTCAGGTGTGAAAAGGGAGCAGGTGTGTTAAATTTGGTGTTATCGCTCTCACTCTCTCATACTGGTCACTGGGGAGCTACAGTTCATTGAAGGGAACCATGAATGCCAACATGTACTGAGACATATTGAAGCAGAGCATGATCCCCTCCCTTCAGAGACTGGGCCGCAGGGCAGTATTCCAACATGATAACGACCCCAAACACACCTCCAAGATGACCATTGCCTTGCTAAAGAAGCTGAGGGTAAAAATGATGTCACATGAAAAGATATATTAAAATATTTATAAAAATGTGAGGGGTGTACTCACTTTTGTGAGATACTGTATATATATATATATATATATATATATATATATATATATATATATATATATATATATATATATATACTATATTACCAAAAGTATTGGGACACCTGCCTTTACACACACATGAACTTTAATGACATCCCAGTCTTAGTCTGTAGGGTTCAATATTGAGTTGGCCCACCCTTTGCAGCTATAACAGCTTCAACTCTTCTGGGAAGGCCGTCCACAAGGTTTAGGAGTGCGTCTATGGGAATGTTTGACTATTCTTCCAGAAGCGCATTTGTGAGGTCAGGCACTTAGGCCAGTCAAGTTCCTCCGCCGCAAACTTGCTCATTCATGTCTTTATGAACCTTGCTTTGTGCACTGGTCCAAATTATTTGCTGGAGGGGGAATTATGGTGTGGGGTTGTTGTTTTTCAGGTGATGGGCTTGGCCCCTTAGTTCCAGTCAAGGGAACTCTTAAGGCGTCAGCATACCAAGACATTTTGGACAATTCCATGCACCAAACTTTGTGGGAACAGTTTGGGGATGGCCCCTTCCTGTTCCAACATGACTGCGCACCAGTGCACAAAGGTCCATAAAGACATGGATGAGCGAGTTTGGGGTGGAGGAACTTGATTAGCCTGCACAGAGTCCTGACCTCAACCCCGACAGAACACCTTTGGAATGAATTAGAGCTTAGACTGCGAGCCAGGGCTTCTTGTCCACATCAGTGCCTGACCTTACAAATGCGCTTCTGGAAGAATGGTCAAACATTCCCATAGACACACTCCTAAACCTGGTGGACTGCCTTCCCAGAAGAGTTGAAGCTGTTATAGCTGCAAAAGGTGGGCCAACTCGATATTGAACCCTCTGGACTAAGACTGGGATGCCATTAAAATTCGTGTGCGTATAAAGGCAGACGTCCCAATACTTTTGACATTATAGTATATGTATTAGGCAGGTGATTTGTCATAGGTCAGCGTGCATTTTCCTTGACAAGCACTAACGCGTGTTTTCAATTTTCTTTTCTGAGGTTAAAATTCCAAATTTCCCAAAAGATAAGGATACTGTCAACAAAAGGGATTTATCTGGTGGAACCACCAGCTGCAGGGGATGTAGGCCAGGAGGATTAGCACTAAAGCCAATCAGCAGGTAAGTAATGTCCCCATTTTAAATTCCTACATTTAAATTCTTTAATAGTCATGTTTCTCGGGAGGGTTGTTTTAAATATGGCAGAGGTAACATTAAACTTGCAGTTCTGGTATCCACTTGTGAAGTTCATTAGGTAACAGAGGCCCTGTCTAACGCTTTCAATAATTAAGAAGGCAGTGCATACTGGGAGCATGGAAACCGATATTGGCTCTGCCGGACACAAATTTGTAGAAGTCAACCGGTGTGGCTTTCTTAATGAGTTCTTTCTCGACCCATCAATCAAACGGCGCACAAAATTAGCGAGACCTATAACCTGTCAGAAACAAAGTGAAGACACCCAAGATCCAATTTCAGAGTGAGCTGCGATAGCCCAGAATGGTCCAGTGAGATGTTTCACCCCCCCCCCCTCCCCTCCTATCAGGAATCACACGAAGGGATGGCTTGCCAAATGGATTTGTATCACGGCTAATAAACACTCCTGATATTCAGGACTTGGCAAGGCAAGCGTTGCTAAAGTTGGAAGGGAGATATAGTACAATATACATTAGTTGTCACACAGATTAAAGAGTTTTCTCTGCATCTATCAGCACCAGGAAAATAATCTTGTAGAAAGAAGGTCTTGAAGCCGCCGGTTTGCCCTTGACAGTCTGTTTCTGACTTTCGGAACGCTGTCATGGTAACCACCATAAAGAATATTAAAAGGCAGCTTTAGGTCGAATAAACAGTTGAAAAACACTGCAGATGTTGCTAGCTAAAGGATTTATAATACATATAAATGTGGCAGAGATTCAACCATTCCTGATGTGCTATATGGGTGCCACTCTTTGGAGGCTCCAGTGTTGTAGACAAGATGCCATTGACCCATCTCCTACTGTTTCCTCCTCTATCTTTTTGAACAAGCCAACAGTGGTGAAACGTGCCAAGGAAGGTGGTGTTGGGTGGAAACTTTAATGTATGCAGTTTTCGTCTTTTGATGAATTAAATATAGAAAGAAGATCTAAGTTTTGGAGTGTGGCTTATATTTATTTTTGTCTCCTACCTGCACTGTAGGTTAATTTATCTGGAGACAACAGCTCCCAGCTCCTCCCTTCCTCTCCATCACCTAAGTATCTCCATTCTCCGCCCCACAACCAGTGATCATACAAAACAGATAAACACCGACTTAATGACTAACTAAAAATGTTTAATTTTGCTATTTAGTGTAGCGCTGCCCTCTTGAGGGTCACAAGCTGAATCAGTACCCCCTCCCAAAAGCACATATGGTCTTTGAATCCCTGTGTTCTGGTTTGGCGCCCCAGAGTCATGTGATCTCAGCGTTATATGCCTCTATGGTTTGGGGAACCGTACGCTTTGCTACCCTCAGATCATGCATTCTGGGACTCTATATTAGACACGGAAACAGAGGAATCTAGCTGGGACCAAATTCAGTTGTTTATACACAAGGAATCTCTGAATGTGAACAAGCAGGAAAATGGGTATAAGCTGAAAACATGAAGGTATAAAACACTAGAGCTACTTCACAAGATTTTCCCGGCTGATGTTCCAGATCATTGTTGGAGATGTAGCAAGGAAATAGGCACTTTTCTCCACATTTGGTGGACATGTCCTCTGATTTCGCCGTATTGGAGTAAGGTACATGAGGTGACCACGGCCATCTCTTCGCTCCCACTTGTGTTTTCGCCAGCACAGTACCTCCTTCATTTCTCTAAAATACCCCAAAAGAGATATTATAGATTGGTAGCTATACATATGATTAACGTTGCTAGGCTATGTGTACCGGTACATTGCAGGTCCTCATTGCCTCTCTCAATCAAAGAACGGGCTCTACGTATCAACCGTATAGAGGTAATGGAGGAGCTGATATACAGGTCACAAGATAGAATCTCCAGCTTCTCGGCTATATGGGAGCCTTGGATCACTTACAGTATAGAATTTCTCAACTGTATCAAGATTTAATTCAAAACAAAGATTGATAGGTTATCACAGTGCATTGTTCTTCCTTATGCTGCATAGGGGGCATCGGGTGACCATGGTGGACCTTGTAAGACGTATATACTAGCAAGAAGTGGATGGAGGGGTTAGCTGGTGGTTATCCCACCCCCTCTCTGTCTGCTCTCTTTTGTGTGCGGATCCCATTCCCCCTGTCTTTAGTCTTCTCTCCCCCCCCCTTCACCTCAGTTCTAGGTACATGGAGGTAGTGGGGTTACATAGTTACATAGTTACATAGTAGGTGAGGTTGAAAAAAAGACACAAGTCCATCAAGTCCAACCTATGTGTGTGATTATATGTCAGTATTACATTACATATCCCTGTATGTTGCGGTCATTCAGGTGATTATCTAATAGTTTCTTGAAGCTATCAATGCTCCCCGCTGAGACCACCGCCTGTGGAAGGGAATTCCACATCCTTGCCGCTCTTACAATAAAGAACCCTCTACGTAGTTTAAGGTTAAACCTCTTTTCTTCTAATTGTAATGAGTGGCCACGAGTCTTATTAAACTCTCTTCTGCGAAAAAGTTTTATCCCTATTGTGGGGTCACCAGTACAGTATTTGTAAATTGAAATCATATCCCCTCTCAAGCGTCTCTTCTCCAGAGAGAATAAGTTCAGTGCTCGCAACCTTTCCTGATAACTAAGATCCTCCAGACCCTTTATTAGCTTTGTTGCCCTTCTTTGTACTCGCTCCATTTCCAGTACGTCCCTCCTGAGGACTGGTGCCCAGAACTGGACAGCATACTCCAGGTGCGGGCGGACCAGAGTCTTGTAGAGCGGGAGAATTATCGTTTTATCTCTGGAGTTGATCCCCCTTTTAATGCATGCCAATATTCTGTTTGCTTTATTAGCAGCAGCTTGGCATTGCATGCCATTGCTGAGCCTATCATCTACTAGGACCCCCAGGTCCTTTTCCATCCTAGATCCCCCCAGAGGTTCTCCCCCCAGTCTATAGATTGCATTCATATTTTTGCCACCCAAATGCATTATTTTACATTTTTCTACATTGAACCTCATTTGCCATGTAGTCGCCCACCCCATTAATTTGTTCAGGTCTTTTTGCAAGATTTCCACATCCTGCGGAGAAGTTATTGCCCTGCTTAGCTTAGTATTGTCTGCAAATACAGAGATTGAACTGTTTATCCCATCCTCCAGATCGTTTATGAACAAATTAAATAGGATTGGTCCCAGCACAGAACCCTAGGGAACCCCACTACCCACCCCTGACCATTCTGAGTACTCCCCATTTATCACCACCCTCTGAACTCGCCCTTGTAGCCAGTTTTCAATCCATGTACTCACCCTATGGTCCATGCCAACGGGCCTTATTTTGTACAGTAAACGTTTATGGGGAACTGTGTCAAATGCTTTTGCAAAATCCAGATACACCATGTCTACGGGCCTTCTTTTATCTAGATGGCAACTCACCTCCTCATAGAAGGTTAATAGATTGGTTTGGCAAGAACGATTCTTCATGAATCCATGCTGATTACTGCTAATGATATCATTCTTATTACTAAAATCTTGTATATAGTCCCTTATATCCCCTCCAAGAGTTTACATACTATTGATGTTAGGCTAACTGGTCTGTAATTCCCAGGGATGTTTTTTGGGCCCTTTTTAAATATTGGTGCTACATTGGCTTTTCTCCAATCAGCTGGTACCATTCCAGTCAATAGACTGTAAAAATTTGGAACAACGGTCTGGCAATCACCTGACTGAGTTCCCTAAGTACCCTCGGATGCAAGCCATCTGGTCCCGGTGATTTATTAATGTTAAGTTAAGTCTAATTTTAATTCCGTCCTCTGTTAACCATGTAGGTGCTTCCTGTGTTGTGTCATGAGGATAAACACTGCAGTTTTGGTTACTGAAGCCCCCCGATTCACTCGTGAAGACTGAGGAGAAGAATAAATTCAATACCTCTGCCATCTCCCCATCCTTTGTAACCAGATGTCCTTCCTCATTCTTTATGGGGCCAATATGGTCTGTCCTCCCTTTTTTACTGTTTACATCCGGCGGACCGAGGAGCCCGCCTCGGTCCGCCGGATCAGTCCGTTGATCTCTGCTGAGCCGGTGGATGACAGGTTCCTCTCTGCTCACTGAGCGGGGAGGGGCTTGTCAGGCGCCGCTGCCGCCTATGGTGGGATCGGATGAAAACGGACAGCATGTCCATTTTCGTAAGATCTCACCCGATCGGATCCCCCAGTGACGGACCTGGACGTAGAGCCATCCGTCTGCTTTTAGCGGATCGGACGGGGTCGGATGTCAGCGGACATATCTCCGCTGACATCCGACGCTCCATAGACTAACATGGAGTGCCCGTTCAGGTCCGCCGTCAAAACTGACAGGCGGACCTGAACGGTCCGATCGTGTGAAAGGGGCCAAAAAGGTAGATTTTCACTTCAGTACCAGTATGTAAAGACTCTGCAAAAGGAACAAGGCGTGGCGGTAACATTGTATGTATCACCGCAGTAAAAATGGTATGCCACAAAACCAGTCAATGTTTAGTAATAATGTTAAAATTGCTTTTCTTAAACAAAGCATAGAAAAGTTATTTACAAAGGAATAAGGGCGTTACAAAACTTGACATATTTTTTAAATGCAATACCACAAAAAAAAAGAATAAAACAAACTAAGACAAAAAGGTTTACATATTATTGGTAAAAAAAAAAAAAAATTAATAATTAAAAATAGCTAAAGGGAAAAGGGGAAGAATAAGGTCATTAGAAAATCTGTGTAGCACTACCCCCGTAGGAGTCGCTGATATCTGGGTTCCCCACTGCTGCACAGCCAGTCACACAGCATTTCCTTCATTCACTCAAACAAAGAAAACAATCCTTGGCTTGTTTTTGTTGTTTTATTAGGGGATGATAGCTTGAATGCAGTAGGGAATTATGGGATGCCCAACTTAAAAATGTCCGAAACACAGAACCAAGGACAACTTATTTACAAATCCCTCTTCTTCCTTCCTCCCGCACAAACTTGGTTCCCTTTTGTACAGCACCTGCTGGTCACTCCGGGTAGAACTAATAGTCTCTTGTTAATTTAGCATCAGCTCATTACAGGCTGGGAACTGCCGTCACTTTTTGGTCAAGTAGCACATGTCGAGTGAACAGCATCTCTCATCACCTTCTGCTTCCCAATAGACACTGAGCCCAGTTCTACTGCTGCAGAAACGCTATCCCACCTGGCTGCCACCAGTCCTCCAGTCTTTCCAGTCCTCCTGACTGACACACACATGGAGATTTCCAAGGGTAAGGTTGGATGAAGATTTGGCACACCGCTGTCTTCAAGAGAGCACTGCTACACCTGGCAGTCAATCCCCTTGTCTGTCCCTGCATGGTGCTGATCTACTCACTGTCTCTCCTTGTTCCCTCCACTGCCTCTTTGGCTTGAAACCCTCCAACTGCCTCCTGTGGTGGGATTCTTCCAGGCCAGCCTCCCGATCTCCAGCCTGAGGTAAAACCCCTCCCCAGCAGGGGTCCCGCCACTGACACCCTCCCATACCTCCCAACTGTCCCTGATTTGGAGGGACTGTCCCTGATTTGGAGCAATGTCCCTCTGTCCCTCATTCCTCCTCATTTGTCCCTCATTTTGGTCTGATGTATATACCGTATTTATCCTCGTATAACACACACCCCAAGTTTAGGAGGGAATTTTAAGGAAAAAACTTTTAGGAGGGAAGTTTAAGGAAAAAAAATTACATTTAAATGCCCATCAATGCAGCCTTATCAGTGTCCATCTGCAGCCTTGTCAGTGTCATTGAAGCCTTGTCAGTGCAGCCTTGCAGCCATGTCAGTGCAGCATTGTTAGTGCAGCCTTGTTAGGGCAGCCTTGTTAGGGCAGCCTTCCCCAGTGTCCATTGCAGCCTTGCCCCAGTGCAGCCTTGTTAGTGCAGCCTTCCCCAGTGTCCATTGCAGCCTTGTCAGTGCAGCCTTGTTAGTGCAGCCTTCCCCAGTGTCCATTGCAGCCTTGTCAGTGCAGCCTTGTCAGTGCAGCCTTGTTAGTGCAGCCTTCCCCAGTGTCCATTGCAGCCTTGCCCCAGTGCAGCCTTGCAGCCTTGTCAGTGCAGCCTTGTTAGTGCAGCCTTCCCCAGTGTCCATTGCAGCCTTGCCCCAGTGCAGCCTTGCAGCCTTGTCAGTGCAGCCTTGTTAGTGCAGCCTTCCCCAGTGTCCATTGCAACCCTTCCCCAGTGCAGCCTTGTTAGTGCAGCCTTCCCCAGTGTCCATTGCAGCCTTGTCAGTGCAGCCTTGTTAGTGCAGCCTTCCCCAGTGTCCATTGCAGCCTTGCCCCAGTGCAGCCTTGTTAGTGCAGCCTTCCCCAGTGTCCATTGCAGCCTTGTCAGTGCAGCCTTGTTAGTGCAGCCTTCCCCAGTGTCCATTGCAGCCTTGTCCCAGTGCAGCCTTGCAGCCTTGTCAGTGCAGCCTTGTTAGTGCAGCCTTCCCCAATGTCCATTGCAGCCTTGTCCAGATTTAAATATGGTGCAGGGACTCGGCGGAGCAGAGCGAGCGCCGCCGAGATCGCAGGGACTGGGCGGAGCCGAGATACACATAGCCGAGTGTACTCGGCTCTTCTCGGCTCCGCTCACAGTCACGCCCAGTCCCGCCCTATGATGGACATGTACGGTCATAATATATGTATAACTTAATGTTATGTTATATCTTATCATCTGGTGCCATCTAGCGGCCAAGACATAAAAGAATTGCATCTTTATTCTTTTATTATTCAGAAGTTGACATGGAAGTGTTTTGTTTGTTTACATCTGGACATTAACTTGACCTACCGACAATGCTTATTAACTCCCATGAATCTCAGGGAACAGCACTGCATTGTGGGAAGATTATAAAAGGGCTGGGAGTGGCCACCTCAGGTCTCTTGGACATGCATGGCCAGCCTGGGAGGATCTGTGTGAGGTCTCCAGCACAGCGCGGCCTACCACCACGGAACAGCGATCTGAGCAGCAGTATTGTATATCAGAACAGAGTCTTCTGACAACACTGTCCTGGTTGGGTGAGAGGGCTGTTGCCCACAAGTTTCTTGATGCACTTTTATACTTTCATCTACACAAAACAGAGTTGGTGGGACCCATAGTCCCACAAGCAAAGTCAAGAGGATTTAGTACTGTGTCCCCTGGCATCAAAGTTAGTTTTAGCGCTGCTGCACCAGAACCTTATGTTCACATTTTCAGTCTACTTTGATCAAGAGTCATTAATCCCTAGGATTACAAATCTACTCTGTTTTTGCTAGCAGAAGAAAAGAAGAAAAAAAGGACTGTTTAGTAAAACACAAGGCCTTGTGTCCCTTTACTATATTGGGGTAGTGTGATACTAAATGAGGGAGCTCTCTAATTGTCGTATTATACTTTATCAAGTTAACCTTTGATTTAGTATATTGATAAAAGCGCGCAGAAAATAGGACAGTGCTCATAGTGAGATAAATTCACTCTGACGGTTATCCTATTTACTTTGCTACACCACTCATATATTATTTCAGACATTTTATACCTGTATTGTATCCTTGTAATATAAAGTTCAGTTGACTGTCAGACTATGTTGGTCTGACAGTACAACCATTGTAGTACTCCACTTTAAGACAAGGCCATCCACATGTTGCCTCCTTCCCTGGTGGTCCTAGTGGCGTCCCTGGTGGTCCAGTGTGGTCATCTGAGGGGGGGCTGCTCTGATAAATAATCAGCACAGACCCCCCCATCAGGAGAGCTGCCGATCTGCTCTCCTCTACTCAACGGCTCTTCCTATTTACATTGTGATCAGCCGTGATTGGACACGGCTGATCACGTGGTAAAGAGCCTACCGAGATCGGAGAAGCGCTCCACCGATCGCCGCAATGCGCACCCCCCACGCGGCTGTTATCCTGAAGGACGTCTTATGACACCCAGTCAGGATAATTGAACCACCGCCCTGCCGTCATTTTGCTATAGGCCGAGCGGGAAGTGGTTAATCAATCATTTTTAGTGTATTAATTCTTCTTGTAAGTGGGCGTGGCAGGGGACGCGTCCTATTAATACATACTTTTGCTTATGGGTGTCCCTCATTCCCATCTCAGAAAGTTGGGAGATATGCCCTCCCTCAGCACTGCTTCTCCATGTTCCACCAACTCTCCTGCTGGCATAGCTCATTCCTATTTATGAGCTCCTCAATCCTCTGCCAGGCCCACTCCTGGGGATTGGCTGAGGGCCCATACATTTTTGAGGCAACCCCTTCTAGCTTCTGCCCACTATCTTCTAGAATGTTCTCCAACATTCTAGAAACAGGTTAAGGCACCAGAGAGCTGCCAGGATGAGTCATCCAGCCCTGGCCTCTAATAACTCTGACCCAGATTCAATGACTCAGGTTTATCCCTGGGCCAGACTATTATTTTACCTACTCTATTCTAGTAGCACACACTAGAGGGTGCTACATTTGACAATTTTTTTTAATGCAATACTACATACTGACATTGTTTCTAACCACTTCAGCCCCGGAACATTTGGCTGGCCAAAGACCAGAGCACGTTTTGGGATTTGGCACTTTGCCGCTATAACTGACAATTACACGGTCGTGCAACGTTGCTCCCAAACACAATTGACGTCCTTTTTTCCCCACAAATAGCGCTTTCTTTTGGTGGTATTTGATCACCTCTGCGGTTTTATTTTTTTTGCGCTATAAACAAAAAAAGAGCGACACTTTTGAAAAAAAAAAAAAGCAATATTTTGTACTTTTTGCTATAATAAATATCCCCCAAAAATATATAAAAAAACATTTTTTTTCCTCAGTTTAGGCCGATCATATTCTTCTACATATTTGTGGTAAGAAAAATCGCAATAAGCATTTTTTGATTGGTTTGTGCAAAAGTTATAGCGTCCACAAAATACGTGATAGATTTATGGCATTTTTATTAATAATTTTTTTTTTACTAGTAATGGCGACGATCTGCGATTTTTTTATCGTGACCGTGACATTATGGCGGACACGTCGGACACTTTTGGCGCTATTTTGGGACCATTCACATTTATACAGCGATCAGTGCGATTAAAAAATGCATTGATTACTGTGTAAATGTGACTGGCAGTGAAGGGGTTAACCACTAAGGAGCTAGGAAGGGGTTAAGTGTGTCCTAGGGAGTGATTCTAACAGTTAGGGGGCGTGGCTACGATGTGACACGTCACTGATCGCTGCTCCCGATGAGAGGGAACAGAAGATCAGTGACATGTCACTAAGAAGAACGGGGGGAGATGTTGTGTTTACACTGACATCTCCCCGTTCTTCAGCTCCGTGACACGAACGCGGGACCCCGGCAGGACTTCGAGTCCGCGGGTCCCGTGGGCATGATCACGGAGCTTTCGGCAGGGTCACACAGTGGCAAATTTAAAGGGACGTACCTGTACGCCCATGTGGCATTCTGTCGACGTATATGTTCATGCGGCGGTCGGCATGTGGTTAAATGCAATACTACAGAAATAAAAGTATAAAACAAACTAAGACAAAAAGGTTTACATATGAAAGGTTAAAAAAAAAAAAATTAATAAAATTAAAACTAGCTAAAGGGAAAAGGGGAAGAAGAAGTTAACCACTTGCTTACTGGGCACTTATACCCCCTTCCTGCCCAGGCCAATTTTCAGCGTTCAGCGCCGTCAATTGCGCTTTCATACAACACTGTACACATATGAAATTTTAGAATTTGGGGAAAGTTCTAGTTCTAGTTGGGGACAACCAGGGATTCCCATTACTGTGGGTGTGGAGGGATTTCCATGTTTTGGCTATGCGACAGGAATAGAAGGGAAATCTCCCCAAGGAGGGAGGGGGGGGGCAGATGGCAAAAAAAAATTATGGGGTACAACTCTCCCTTATTGTATCCAATATGACCAAAAAAAGTTTTACTTTAGTTTTACTTGAATTCTTTAGAAGGCCACACAACTCTACCTTATTCTATCCAACAGGACAACAAAAGAAAAGTTTTGACTTTAAGTTCCACTTTAATTCCTTAGAAGGCCATTTTCATACAATTTGCTTGAGGAACAGAAATATTGTTTTGCGACCCTGAAGGTTCGTTTTCTTTACATTCGCTGCTTTTGTATATTAGTGACCTTAGAGAACGACGTCAGCACACAAAAGCCCCTTAATTCTGTATATGTTATGCTTCAACAGTCACGAATCATTTCTCCCTCCAACCGAAGGAATTATCCGTACAATAAAATCAATTTCATGCTAATACTCAGAAAAAAAAAAAAATTCTCTTTCAATGTCTGAGAAGCTTCCATTGTATAACTATAAAAAGTCCGTTATAAAATTCCGACCCCAGTCATAATGCATATGACGGGGGGGGGGGCTGAAAAGTTCTAGACCCAGTCGCTTTCTCAACGGGTAACACCAATTCTGTTATTGTAGTTGTAAATAGTGACATTTCATAGGATATTATGGCAGTTTGGAGGATTAGAGCGCTATTTTCTCAATTGTTGCAGGTAATTGATTGGTGGAGAAGAAGGGTGTGCTGTTTTTGCAGGACAATACGCCCTCACACAACGCAGGCAAGACACTGGATGTTTTAAAGGATTTAAGATTTCAGTGCATAGAACATTCAGCCCCTCCACCAGATCGTGCTCCAGCTGACTATTACCTATTTTTCTAACCTTAACCACTGCAAAACCGGGCATTTTACACCCCCCCCCTTCCTGCCCAGGCCAATTTTCAGCTGTCAGCGCTGTCACACTTTGAATGACAGTTGGGCGGTCATGCAACGCTGTACCCAAATGAGATTTTTATTTTTTTTCCCCACACAGATAGAGCTTTCTTTTGGTGGTATTTAACCTCTTGCCGACTAGCCGCTGTCATTATCCACTTTAGCACCCGGAAGGTTTTACCCCCCCTTCCTGACCAGAGCATTTTTTTGCGATTCGGCACTGCGTCGCTTTAACTGACAATTGCGCGGTCGTGTGACGTTGCATCCAAACAAAATTGATGTCCTTTTTTTCCCACCAATAGAGCTTACTTTCGGTGGTATTTGATCACCTCTGCGGTTTTTATTTTTTGCGCTATAAACAAAAAAAAAGCCCGACAATTTTGAAAAAAAAAAAGCAATATTTTTTACGTTTTGCTATGATAAATATCCCCCAAAAATATATAAAAAAACCTATTTTTTTCCTCAGTTTAGGCCGATTTGTATTCTTCTACATATTTTTGATAAAAAAAATCGTAATAAGCGTATATTGATTGGTTTGCGCAAAAGTTATAGCATCTACAAAATAGGGGATAGATTTATGGCATTTTTATTATAATTTTTTTTTATTAGTGATGGCGGGTATCTGCGATTTTTATCGTGACTGCGACATTATGGCGGCTATAAAAATGCACTGATTACTGTGTAAATGACACTGGCAGGGAAGGGGTTAACACTAGGAGGCGATTAAGTGGTTGAGTGTGTCCTAGGGAGTGATTCTAACTGTGGGGGGGGGGGGGGCTACCACTGACATGACAGTGATCACTGCTCCCGATGACAGGGAGCAGTAGATCTCTGTCATATCGCTAGGCAGAGCGGGGAAATGCCTTGTTTACAAAGGCATCTCCCCGTTCCTCCACTCCGTGACACGATCGCGGGCCCCCGGCGGACATCAAGTCCGTGGGACCCGCGTGCACGGTCACGGAGTATGCAGCGCGCCCACAATGCCGTGGTTTAAAGGGGACGTACCTGTACGCCCATTTGCCCAGCCGTGCCATTGTGCCGACGTACATCGTCGTGCGCTGGTCGGCTAGTGGTTAAACGGCGGCAGGTTGGCTCGTTCCCGGAAAATCTCTGTAGCTGTATGTCGGTCTCTCGGTCTCTTTAACAGCTATAGCAGGTGCCCGCGTGCGCCGCTGCGCGGCGGGGGAGCTGATGCACGTGGGCAGAGGCCACGATGTCTGCCGGCCACCCGCAATCCCTCCACAGAGAGCCAGAACAGAGATAAGAAAGAAAGAAAGAGAGAGAGAGAGAGAGAGAGAGAGAGAGAGAAAGAAAGAAAGATCAGCTCTGCTCAGAGAGAGAGAGAGAGAGGGGGAGAAAGGGAGAGTGTGTGGGAGAGAGAGAGAAGGAGAGAAAGAAAGAAAGAAAGAAAGAAAGAAAGAAAGAAAGAAAGAAAGAAAGAAAGAAAGAAAGAAAGAAAGAAAGAAAGAAAGAAAGAAAGAAAGAAAGAAAGAAAGAAAGAAGATCAGCTCTGCTAAGAGAGAGAGAGAGAGAGAGAGAGAGAGAGAGAGAGAGAGAGAGAGAGAGAGAGAGAGAGAGAGAGAGAGAGAGAGAGAGAGAAAGAAAGAAAGAAAGAAAGAAAGAAAGAAAGAAAGAAAGAAAAAGGAGAGAGAGAAAGAGAAAGAAAGAGAGAGAGTGAGAGAGAAAACTCCAGGACATCACGGAACCCTAGTCTCAACTAGGCCTAGCTGTAGACTTGGGGCCAAGCCAGAAGAAGCCTGTTCATCAGAGAGGCTGCAGCTTTCTGAATTCTAGGAGCTACTTAAAGTGACTGAGTGAGTACACACCAGCCATCATACCCAAAGCAACAAAGAGTACAGTGTACGCACAGGTCTAGGACCTAGGGGACAGCTTTAGTGCAGCGCTAAAATAATATACTCATATATTCATTTTAAAAATTAGGGGTGGAGGAGGGTGTAAATGCCAGACTTCTGCTTGATCTTTAACACGCAGTTCAGTTTTGCACACCAGTTCACATAACAATGCTGTGAAAGTGGAAAGAGTGCAGAGAAGAACAACTAAATTAATAAGGGCCATGGAGGACCTGAGGCCACTCTCTACATTCCATTTTTCTGGGTCCAACACACACCAGTCTGAAGTTTTTCTTTTTTTTAACATTTTTTTTTTTTTTTATTGCCACCTCTATTTTCTCCCTCCATTCAGTTCTGCAATGAGCGTACAACCAGCGTTCAGGAGTTGGAGCTCTACGAGATAAAACCTCACGATCCACATTCCACTCCATTTGTCGAGATGTTGGGTATGCTTTTGGCAGCTCATCTGGTGAATACTTGTAATGGACCTGTCTGTACAGCTGGAATGTACTCTTCCCCGTATAAAGTTTATGTGAACCGGTCTGTTATAGCAGGTTTCTTCCTTTACTTTTATGGCTGGGAAAAGGACCGTGCAGGAAATCGTTAGGCATGCGAACTATGCCGTTTTCCAGCATTGCTGGCTCAAGGTCCATGCTGCCCTCATTACAACGCCTGCTGTGATTTATACCTGTATTTACACAACGCATACTGTAAAAGTCTGCAATAATGTCTGACCTCACCCTGGAGGAAAGGTGACCTCGAAGCATTAATGTACTAAAACCCAGGTACAAAAATGTAATATTTTGCAGCTTACCAGTCCTTAGATGTGGTGGCTGAATTTTTTTTTCAGGCTTTTTTCCCCTTCGTGGTCTCCTGTGATTCTGCCATTAACACCCTTTCTGTGCTAAGGAGACAATACTCACTCATTCACTGTACTATATCTATGGGGGAGGAGCGTCGTCACCTCAGAACAGGACTACAAAACACCTCCAACATAAACAACACATATCTCCTGCGCTCAGAGGCAGGCCCCACAGTGGGGCTACAAAACACCTCCTATCACAGAAAGAGCTGTGAGCAATGTAACTGATAATATTGTAGCATAGACAGAAAGCAAAGGTAGGTATAAGCACAGAGAATCGATAGCATTTATTGAATAAATATAACACAACACGTTAAATGGCATATTTAACAGACTAAAAGGAGGTAATAAAAAAAATAATTTTAGGATTTCGTTAGCATGCTGTTTATACAGACATAGGTGCAACAACCATTCTCATATATTATACTGTGATTACTAGTTCTGCCACTAGGTGGTAGTGTTGTTAAGTGGGTGCAAGCTCTTTAACTTCTGGCAACTTGTTGATTTCTCACCTCCCCTGTGACTTCTTCCGTGTGACATATATAGAGGTAGACTGGAAGGAGTAGAGTCTGCTGGGATGCCAAGGGTGTGAGCCTAGACTTGTTCTCTTACAGAGTTGCACTGGGAAATAAAATAAGGTTGTGTGTACGGTTCCGTGTTGGGGGACCGCAGAGACTGCTCCTGCTTGGAAAGTAAGTACCTCTTATTAAGAGGAAGGTTGGACTCCTATCATCTAGTTGGATGGGCGGAGGTTTTTTCAAGTCAATCTTCCGCCAAGTTGTTGCTTCCTTCCTGCGACTCCCTGACATATGTAGAGGCAAGTGTCGTCGGGCGCCATGGGTGCAAGCCTTTATTTGTTCTCTTGAACCAGAAAACTCCATGTAGAGGAGTGCTGCCTTGAGTGTGTGTTCCCCTTCAGGAGAGCACAGGGACTGCTCCTGCTATCTAGTTGGGTGGGCGAAGGTCTCTCTCCTCTGAAGAGTTTCCTGTTCTAATAAACACCGGGCCATTATTGTCTACAACAGGAGTCCCCAAACTTTCCGCACAATGGGCCAGTTTACTGTCCTTCAGACTTTAGGGGGACCGGACTTTGGCCAGTGGGTGAAGATATTGCCTCAGGCTTGCTGGTCAGTGGGGGTAAAAGAATTACACAGCACCCTTGTGGTTAGGAGGAGATAGTTTAGTGCACCATTGGTATTGGTGGGAGGAATAGTGTGCTCATCGTTGGTGTCAGTGGGGAGAGGAGTGCCCCCTTGTTGGTGTCAGTGGAAGTAATCATGCCCCATCAATGGTGCCAGAGGAAGAATTTATGCTCCATCATTGGTGTTAGTAGAAGGAATAGTGCCTTATGCCGCATACACACGGTTGGACTTTTCGTCTACAAAAGTCCGACAGACTTTCGACGGACTTTTGTCGGACTTTTGGTGGACTTTTGGCGGACTTGCGGCAGACTTTCTTACGAACGAACTTGCCTACATACGATCACACAAAAGTCCGACGGATTCGTACGTGATGACGTACACCGGACTAAAATAAGGAAGTTGATAGCCAGTAGCCAATAGCTGCCCTAGCGTGGGTTTTTGTCCGTCAGACTAGCACACAGACGAGCGGATTTCTGGGTCCGGAGTAGTTACGACGTAAAGATTTGAAGCATGTTTCAAATCTAAAGTCCGTCAGATTTGAGGCTGGAAAAGTCCGCTGAAAGTCTGGGGAAGCCCACACACGATCGGATTGTCAGCCAGCTTTAGTCCGTCGGCGTCCGTCGGACTTTTGTAGACGAAAAGTTCGACCGTGTGTACGTGGCATTACAGTATAACAGTGAGAGGAATATTGTCCCAAGGGCCGGATAAAGGCAAGCAGAGGGCCACAAAGTGCCCATGGGCCACAGTTTGGAGGCCACTGGTCTACAAGGACTGTTGTCACTCTCTGGATGTGCAAAGCTGGTAGAGACATCCCCAAAAAAACTTGCAGCTGTAATTGCAGAGAAAGGCGGTTCTACAAAGTATTGACTCAGGGGGGCGCCATACAAATGTACCCCACATTTATTTGTAAAAAAATTTAAAACCATTTTTTATTTTCCTTCCACTTCACAATTATGTGCCACTTTGTGTTGGTCTATCACATAAAATCCCAATAAAATACATTTACGTTTTTGGTTGTAACATGACAAAATGTGGAAAATTTCAAGGGGTATGAATACTTTTTCAAGGCACTGTATGTGGACCTAACAGCCGGGAACACAAGTAACAGGGCCCCTTTAAAGCTCTCATTACTAGACTTTTTCGGGCTGTTTTTAGACAGTGACATTTAATATGTGATTTGATAGGAATAAACCATCTGTGCTGTTTTAATTCCACATTGTTGCCGGAGACCTCTAAAGCCTCTTGTGAAACAAGTGAATTGGCACAAGACGTCTGTTTGTGTCTGTTCCTCATTATCGCCACCTTAAAGCTCTCCTTCAATATTTTTTTTTTTATGAGAGCATTACAGCAACCACCTTCCCACCACACCCCCACGGACATCTATTTCTCACTGCCGGCTCTGAATAGTTTCCGGAATAAAATAAAAAAAATAAATAAATAACAAATTTGCAGTTCTTCGTTTGAAATTCCTGAGCTATTTTAAGTCTTTGTCCGTGTCCTTGAATTGTTAAGTTGCGCATGATAAAATGTATTATGGGCTGTAAAAGTCTTTTTGTCTGCTGGCAGACCTCAGGGTCCCACGGAGGTATCCTTGGAATAATACCGGAGGGTCACGTGACCCTGGCGAGTCTTTTATGCATCCGACAGGACCGCAACAGTGTCCAAGGTCTTGTCTCTGGACACCCAGTCACCCAGATAACATGGGTGTATGTATAAATAGCACTTCATTTAATGTAGACTGTCCTGTCATGAACCCAGCAAAGACCATAAATGTCTATTATATACATACACCGATCAGTAGTAACATTATGACCACCCACTATAACATGACCACCCACCTAATACTGAGTAGGCCCCCCCCTTTTGACGGCAAAACATCCCTGACTCATCGAGACATGGACTCCACTAGACCTCTGAAGGTATGTTGTGGTATCTGGCTCCAAGCCATCAGTAGCAGATCCTTTAAAGTCCTATAAGTTGTGAGGTGGGGCCTCCATGGATCAGACTTGGTTTTGAAGCACATCCCACAGATGCTTGATTGGATTGAGATCTTGAGGATTTTGGAGGCCAAAATTCAGCTCCTCGAAGACACCTTCTTCCATTGCTCCGGTATCCAGGTCTGACGCTTTCATGCCCATTGTATTGGCTTTTGGCTGTGGACATTTGTCAGCATGGTCACCCTGACCAGTCTGCAGCTATGCAGCCCCATACACAACAAACCAGGATGTTCTATGTGTTCTCACACCTTTCTATCGGGACCAGCATTTCCTTTTTAAGCAATTTGAGCTCCAGTAGCTCTTCTATTGGATCGGACTACACAGGCCAACCTGTCGCCAGTTTGCCCGTTTTCCTTCCTTGGACCTCTTTTGGTAGATCCTGACCACTGCAGATCGAGAACATCCTACAAGAGCTGCAGTTTTGGAGATGCTCTGACCCAGTGATCTATCCGTTACAATTTGGACCTTGACAGAGTTGCTCAAATCTTTATGCTTGCCCATTTTTTTCTGTTTTTAACACAACCAACTTCAGGGACAACATGTTTACTTGCAGCCTAATATCTCACCCACTTTCAGGTGCCATCGTAACAAGATGTTATTTACTTTACCTGTCAGTGGTCCTAATGTTATGGCTGATCTGTAAATACATATACCGTATATACTCGAGCACATTTTTTTTGTGCTGAAAATGCCCCCCCTTGGCTTATACTCGAGTCAAGCACTTTTCTGCAGCAGAGAATGACATTTTCCGAACCGACTTTGGGGCCCCGTATCTCGGGGCCACTTGGTGCTAGGAATTTTGTGTGCAAACCCAGTGGAACTAGCACTACAACATATCCAAAGCTGGGGTTCCTAGCACCAAATGGCCCTGAGATACGGGGCCCCAAAGTCGGTTCGGAAAATGTCATTCTCTGCTGCAGAAAAGTGCTTGACATTTTCCGAACCGACTTTGGGGCCCCGTATGTCAGGGCCACTTGGTGCTAGGAACCCCAGCTTTGGATATGTTGTAGTGCTAGTTCCACTGGGTTTGCACACCAAATTTCCTAGCACCAAGTGGCCCCGAGATATGGGGCCCCAAAGTCGGTCAACTGTGCCCATCTGCAGCAATGTGATTTCAGGACCCTTTGGGTCCAGAGACCCCAAATTTTGGCTGCAGCTAGGGGACATCTAGGAACCCTTAACTACCGAGTTTGAAGTTCGGGGGACCTATGGCTGCAAATGGGCACAGTGAGGCTGCAAATGGGCGCAGTGAGGCTGCAAATGGGCATTGTTGACCCTCTTTTCCACTTACAGTAGCTGCGCATTTCTCACCCTAGGCTTATACTCGAGTCAATAAGTTTTCCCAGTTTTTTTGTGGTAAAATGAGGTGCCTCGGCTTATATTCAGGTCGGCTTATACTCGAGTATATACGGTATACTGTATATCAGGGGCTTTATCTGGAGGAAGTTGCTGTCTGCCACATCCAACCTAAAACCATAGGCCAATGAGTATGAACCTAAAGTGTATTTAACCACTTGCCTACCGGGCACTTTTACCCCCTTCCTGCACAGGCTAATTTTTAGCTTTCAGCGCTGTCACTCTTTGAATGACAATTGCGCGGCCATGCAATGCTGTACCAAAACTACATTTTTATCATTTTTTTGAGACAGATACAGCTTTTGTTTTTATTTTTTGCGAAAAAACTTTTTTCTTAGTTTCTGTTATAAAATTTTGTAAATAATAATTTTTTCTCCTTCACTGATGTGCGCTGATGAGGCTGCACGGACGGACACTGATAAGCTGCACTGATGAGCTGATGAGGCAGCACTGATGGGTATTGATAGGTGGAACTTATGGACACTGATGGGGGGGCACTGATGGGCACTGATAGGTGAAACTGATGGACACTGATGGGTGGTACTTGTGGGCACTGATATGCGGCACTGATTGGCGACACTGATAGCACTGATTGGCAGCACTGATGGGCAGCACTGATGAGCACTGATGGGTGACACTGATGAGTACTGAAAGGCAGCGCTGACTGGCATCACTGATGGGCACTGATTGGCATCACTGATGGCCACTGATTGCCAACAATGCTGGTCACTAATTGGCATCACTGATCGGCACTAATTGGCATCACAGTTGAGCACTGTTCTCCCCTGCTGTGAGGAAATGCCGCTGATTGGCTCTCCTCTCCTCACACGCTGTCAGTGTAAGGAGAGGAACGACAAAAACTGGCATATTCTTGTTTACATGTGATTAGCTGTGTTTGGACGCAGCTGATCACATGGGTAAAAAGCCTCGTCATCGGCTCTTTAACAGGGTTGGTGATGCGCCGTGCCCCAGGGACTGGTGCGCATGTGCAGCGAGAGTTAGAGGGAATCATATGATGCCCTCCCAGAACGAGAGAGCAGCTGTCCACTTGTCATTTGACAATACGGTGGGCGGGAGGTGGCTTAAGCAAACCTTTTTTTCTTATTTTTAGATAAAGTGGTAAGCGTTTAAATCCTTTCATCAGGATCGCCGTTCTGCCTGTGCCTCGAACGATCGGTGGGTGCCGGCGGACGTCACGTGCGATCCCCAGACCCGGAAGTGCAGAATCACGTACCTGTATGTGATTCTGCACAGAGCAGCCGCCCTGCCGCTTCAGGTTAAATTCATTAAGGTGTATTTTTTTTTTAAATTGCGTTAAAAAAATGTTGCACAAATACCCCAGCAAAGCATGATCCAAATTGCTACAGCAGAGGAAAAAAATTCCTTCCTGATCCCCCGAGAGGCAATCAGATTTTCCCTGGATCAACTTTAACTATAAATGTCAGTACCCAGTTATATTATGTACATTTAGGAAAGTATCCAGGCCTTTCTTAAAACAATCTACTGAGCTGATCACAACCACCTCTGAAGGGAGTCTATTCCATATTTTCACAGCTCTTACTGCAAAGGAACCTTTCTGTAGTTGGAGATGAAATCTTTTTTCCTCTAGATGTAAAGAGTGCCCCCTTGTCCTCTGTGATGACCTTAAAATGAATAACTCAACACCAAGTTCACTATATGGACCACTTATGTATTTGTACATGTTTATCATATCCCCCCTTCATCTCCTCTTCTCAAGATAGAATAAATTCAGTTCCTCTAATCTTTCCTCATAGCTGAGCTCCTCCATGCCTCTTATCAGTTTGGTTGCCCTTCTCTGCACTTTCTCCAGTTCCCCGATATCCTTTTTGAGAACTGGTGCCCAAAACTGAACTTCATATTCCAGATGAGGTCTTACTAATGATTTTTACATGGGGGCAAAATTAATATCTCTCTCTCTGTAGTCTATACCTCTCCTAATACAAGAAAGGACTTTGGTCGCTTTGGAAACCGCAGCATGGCATTGCATGTTATTATTGAGTTTATAATCTACCAAAATCCCCAGATCCTCCTCCACTTCTCCCCCAGTTGTACTCCCCCTAGTATGTATGATGCATATTCTTAGCCCCCAAATGCATAACTTTACATTTATCAACATTAAACCTCATCTGCCACATAGTTGCCCAATTAGACAGTGCATTGAGGTCGGCTTGTAAATTGCAGACATCCTGTAAGGACGTTATTCCACTGCATAGCTTGGTATCATCTGCAAAGACAGAAATGTTACTTTTAATCCCAGACCTGATATAATTTATAAAGCTATTAAAAAGTAAGGGTCCCAACACTGAACCTTGGGGTACACCACTGATAACCTTAGACCATTCAGAGTAAGAATCATTAACCACTACTCTCTGAATTATGTCTTTTAGCCAGTTTTCTATCAATTTACAAATGGATCTTTCCAAGCCTGTAGTGTAGACTTTACCTTACACATGAGCCATGTGTGGGGAACTGTGTCAAACGCTTTTGCAAAATCCAGGTGAACGTCCACAGCCACCCCTCTGTCCAAGGTTTTACTTACCTCCTCATAAATAGAAATAAGGTTTGTTTGACAACTTCTGTCTTTCATGAATCCATGCTGTCTGTTGCTTAAAATATTTTTTTCCAGCAAGAACTCGTCTATGTGGTCTTTTATTAAACTCTCCAGCATCTTCCCGACTATAGAAGTTAAACTAACAGGTCTATAGTTACTTGGCAAAGACTTTGATCCCTTTTTAAATATTTAGTGATACCATTCCAGTTATTAACGAGTCCCTAAATATTAGATACAATGGCCTTGAAATGACAGAGTTCAATTCTTTTAGGATCCGTGGGTGGATGCCATTTGGTCCAGGTGCTTTATCCACCTTTATTCTGTCTAAATATTTCTGGACCCTATCACTTTTGAGCCATTGTGGATCATTTTGGGCTGTGTCACTACCACCCCCATTATGGACATGAGCCCCCCCATGCTCCTTTGTATACACAGAGTTGAAGAAAGTATTTAATCCATTTGCCTTCTCTTTGTCCCCAGTCACCCACTCTAGATTATTTTGTAAAGGGCCTACATGCTCAGACCTGACCTTTTTACTTTTAATATATTTGAAGAATTTTTCGGGGTTTGGACTACTATCTTTTGCAATCTGTCGTTCGTTTTGAATTTTTGCATCCTTGATTTTATTTATACATATTCTGTTATATTCTTTGTAACATTTAAACGATGATAGTGTTCCTTCATTTATATATTTTAAAAAAAAACCTTTTTATTATTTATAGCCATTTTAACTTTGGCCGTGAGCCACAAAGGGTTTTAATTTTAGCCTTTAAAAGTTATTGCCCATGGGAATATACTTTGTCGTGAGTTTACATACAGTCACTTTGAAGAATTCCCATTTCTGTTCTGTGTCCATTGATGGCAATATTCCCTCCCAGTCTAAGTCCTGGAGAGCAGCCCTCATCCTTGGAAAATTTGCTCTCTTAAAGTTTTTATCTTACCCATATGTGTTTAAATGAAATCATGTTATGGTCACTGTTACCCAGATATTCTTTTATATGAATATTGGTAATAAGCTCTGCATGGTTTGAGATTACCAAATCCAGCAGAGCGTCATTCCTAGTCGGGGCCTCAATAAACTGGACCATAAAATTGTCTTGTAATAGGTTTATACATTTTTGCCCTTTATCTATCCCAGCAGTCCCATTACTCCAGTCAATTTCCGGGTAGTTAAAATCGCCCATTATTATCACTGTCCCTGCCCTTGCAGCCCCTTCCATCTGTGCAAGGAGCTGAGTCTCCACCTTCTCACTAACACCAGGAGGTCTATAGCAAACTGCAATGACAACCTTTGTAGTAAGCATACCCATGCACAGTTCCACCCATAATGCTTCAGACTCATCACACTCCCCATCGACTTAGGTCCTCTTTTACACTCGCTTTGAAATCACTTCTCACATAGAGACAGACACCACCACCCCTCCATTTTACCCTGTCTTTCCAAAAGAGAACATAGCCAGGAATAATAATAGCCCAGTCATGAGAAGAATGAAGCCAAGATTCAGCAATACCAACTAGATCATAGTTCTCCTCATGCACCAGAGCTTCCAACTCACCTATTTTGCTTGGCAGACATCTAGCATTCGAGAACAAACACTTTAAGTCATTGTCACATTTTGGAAACATATGTTGCCTATTTTTTATTTTAGTACAAATAGTACAATTTCCAATGGTTGATTGTAACATAGGAACCTTCATATCATCTGCCAAAGCCCTCACCCCCATCTTTCCCTATTCCACCCACCAATAGGGGCTGACCCTTGTCTGATCTGTCTGCCCCATTATAATCTAATTCACCCTCCCCCCCCACAATCCTAGTTTAACCACTTCAATACAGGGCATTTTGACCCCTTTCCTGCCCAGGCCAATTTTCAGTTTTCAGCGCTGTTGCACTTTGAATGACAATTGCACGGTCATGCAACACTGTACCCAAATGGAGCTTTCTTTTGGTGGTATTTGATCACCTCTGCGTTTTTTAATTATTGCGCTATAAACAAAAGAAGAGTGACAAGTTTGAAAAAAACACAATATTTTCTACTTTTTGCTATAATAAATATCTCAATTTAAAAAAAAAAAAATTTCCTCAGTTTAGGCCGATATGTATTCTTCCGCATATTTTTGGTTTAAAAAATTGTTATAAGCGTATATTGATTGGTTTGCGCATAAGTTATAGCGTCTACAAAATAGGGGATAGAGTTATAGTATTTTTATTATTTTTTTTTTTTTACTAGTAATGGCGGCAATCTGTGATTTTTATCATGACTGTTTAATTGTGGGGACACATCGGACGCTTTTGACACTATTTTGGGACCATTCACATTTATACAGCGATCAGTGTTATAAAAATGCACTGATTACTGTGTAAATGTCACTGGCAGGGAAGGGGTTAACACTAGGGGGCGATCAAGGGGTTAAATGTGTTACCTAGGGAGTGATTCTAACTGTAGGGGGAGGGAACTCACAAGGGGAGGAGACCGATCGGTGTTCCTCTGTACTGGGAACACATGATCGGTCTCCTCTCACCTGACAGGACGTGGATCTGTGTGTGCACACACACAGATCCACGTCCCGGCTCTGTTGCCGGCAATCGCGGGCACGCGCACCGGCTCCTGAGTGACAGGGTGGGCGCACGTGCCTCCCAGACGGCCGGGAAGCCGAGGACGTCATATGACGCCTGCCCAGGTTAGGAGATCCCTCCTGCGGATGTCATATGACTATAGGCCGGTATTCAAGTGGTTAAATGCTCCTCCAGCCTTCCCATAAACCTATCCACCAGCACAGTAGACCTCCTTCCATTTAGGTGAAAACCATCTTTAGCATATAGGTTGCCCCCCAATGAAAAGTCAGCCCAGTGCTCTAAAAACCCAAATCCCTCCTCCTTATGCCGCGTACACACGACCGGACTTTCCGGCAGAAAAGGTCAGACGGAATATTCCGATCGTGTGTGGGCTTCATCGGACTTTTCCTTTCGAAAATTCTGACGGACCTAGAAATAGAACATGTTTTAAATCTTTCCGACGGAATCAACTCCTATTGGGAAAACCATTCGTCTGTTTGCTATTCTGACGGACCAAAAACAACGCAAGGGCAGCTATTGGCTACTGGCTATTGAACTTCCTTTTTCTAGTCCCGTCGTACGTCGTCGCGTTCTAAACAATCGGACTCTGGTGTGATCGTGTGTAGGCAAGTCCGTTTCCGTTGGAACTCCGTTGGAACTCCGTCGAAAAACCGTCTGAGTTTATTCTGACGGAAAAACCGGTCATGTGTACGCGGCATTACACCAGGTTAGAAGAGAAGCATTTAAGATGCCAAAAAAAGCCCATCAGCACAGGTCCTCAGTCTACTGATTTCTCTCATTTTTTTTCAGAAAATCAATTTCAGGTTTTTTTTTTTCGGTAAACAATACAAAATTCTTTGATACTCTTATAATAATTGGGAGACGATCCCAGACTGTTTATCTTTTACAGTGTGTGACCTCCGCTGATTTTTGTTTTCTCAAGGATAACTTTGGTTTAGACTGTGTTGTCTCTTTACTGGAGATTTGTGTTATCTATTAATTTGTCGGGTCACCCTTATTTGGATTACATTTTTTGCCTCCTGTTCATCCATTTCCTGCCTTGGAATAAATATTCAGACTGTCTATGTTAGAGAAGTCATGAAATGATTTGTCTTAGGACGCCGGGTTTGATGTACTGTTTGTGCTGGCAATGTTTTGCTCGTTAGCCGTATATGATGACATTTTTTTTTTCGTACGTCGAGGATCACTGTTTATAAATATTTTCTCCTATTTCAGGAACAGTCAGGAACACCTTTAAAGATTTCTCCGCCTGCATAAACAGGACGGATTTTACAAAGCAAACATTTAAATGTCAGAGAAAATCCCACGCAGATCTTTTTCATATTTCCCATCAGATAATTGCACAATAGGTGCAAATTGTTATTTTAAAAGGACAGCCCTACTTCGAACTGGTGCTGGTTTTCTTTATCCTTTAGAGAATTTTGCTGAAGAATTAGCAACATCAGAATTTTCAGGTTGGTCCAACTAACCACAGTCACCAACCCAAATGTCTTTCATCTCTTTTCTATCTGGTTTTCCCTCCCTCCCCCCTTCTTATCTTTTTTTCCTGAAGGGGAGAGGAAGAGAATTAAAAGTTAAGGCAGTGACGGCTGTTTTTTTTTTTCTTTGGGGGGGGGGGGGGGGGGCGGCGGCAAACAACCACCTCTCCCGGGTGGCTGGCGGCATTACCCCCCGTCTGCCGATTGGTCCGGCACTTACCCCATCTAGGTAGCTCCGGTGTCCTCTCCTCCAGTGGCTCCGGTGTCCTCCAGCACAGTGGATGGTGGCATGTGGCGGGCTGCGGCCTCTCTCTGTTTCCTCCTCTCCTCGTGTGGCTCCGGTGTCCTCCAGCACTGCGGACGGTGGCAGGTGGCGGGCTGCAGCTCCTCTCCATCTCCTCCTCTCCTCCTGCGGCTCCAGTGTCCTCAAGCACAGCGGATGATGGCGGGCTGCAGCTCCGGTGTCTCCTCCGTCCCCTCTCTCCTCCTCTCCTCGCGTGGCTCCGGTGTCCTCCAGCATGGCGGACGGTGGCTGGTGGCGGACTGCGGTTCCTCTCCGTCTCTTCCTCTCCTCCTGCGGCTCTGGTGTTTCCAAGCACAGTGGACGGTGGTGGGCTGCAGCTCCTCTCCATCTTCTCTCTCCTCCTGCGGCTCTGGTGTCTTCCAGCACGGCGTGGTGGCAGGTGGCGGCCTGCGGGCAGCAGCTCCCTGTCCTCTCTGTCTCTTCTCTCCTCATCCTAGGTGCCAGGGCATCCAATTGGGCACATAACTGGGTGGGCTTGAAGCGCAGCGCTCTGCGCCCCGAGCCCACCCTTTTTTGAAGCCTATTAGAGCCTCTGGCTCTAATCATGTGCTTCAAACCCCCCTCCCCACCATTGGAATCCATGGTCCGGTGCCCTGCATGTAGATCAGGGGACTGGACACATGGATTGGGGGGGGGGGGCGCCCATGCGCCCCTAATGGATGGGCCGCCACTCAGTTAAAGGTTTATGTTTGAAACAATATAAGTGGAATTATAAGATCAAAGCAGGTTGATACTTTTTAATTTAACTACAAATAAATTGGGGTATACTGTACATTTATAAGTTATAGAGAGATGTGAATTAACATTGCTTTGATACTATTTGTGTGTTTTGTTTTAAAATACATTGTATTGTTTTTCTATTCTGAAACAGCAATAAAAAATTATTAAACAAAATTTTAAAAAACTCTAGTGGACTCTCTCAGGGTTCTAAAAGACAGAGAGACCTCTTTCACCAGCTTCTCTCAACCTTATTTCTCTGGAGGAACCACTGGAATCATTTTCTGTTCTCGAGGAACCCTTGCTAAAAGTGATGAAACCTACAGCTCACAAAACTTGAGCGTGTCAGTCAATAAGTTGTTGAAAGTCTTAAATTAAACACTTCAGTACCGAATACCGCTGTGATTGTCCCTTTACCCTGATCTATGATCAGCGGTGTCATGGTGACTGTGTCACAGAGCACAGCCGATGCATGGCCCAGGGGGGCGCGCAGGGGCGCGGTTCTGGGAGGACATCTATGAATGCCCTCCCAGAACTATAGTACCACACTGTAGCCATCTTTTAGCTATAGCGTGGTATTAAAGTGGTTAAAGAAAAATTGTCACAAACCTTATAGAAAACTGAGGTGATGAGGTTGCCCTCTTTTGTATCTCCAATGACAAGTAAAAATATATAGATGGCGCATGTGGGTGGATAAGCCTAGCAACTAAAAGTCCATGGATAGGAAAAGCATTAAAGAAGTCCCAAACAGATCTTAAAGTGGACCACATGTTAATGACAGATCCTTAGAGCGATCTCTACAGCAACACAAGAACAAAAGAAGGCACTGATCTGGGTGTAGCATTAAAATAACAATTTATTAAAAGCATACAAGTGGCAACTCACATTAAACCAGGATATGCTCACATATCACTCCAGGAGTGTGGCAAGGCGACCAGATCACCGCTTGAACAGGACCGAGAGGCTGCTGTGGAGATCCGGATGCAGGAAACAACCAGTGGACCGTGGCATGCAAAGTCCCATGCAAAGTCCCCATGCAAAGGGAAGTGATGTCACCCTTAGTTACAGGAAGGGGCGTGGCTAAATGTTTCGGAGCTGCCCAGCTCCTTCCTCAAAGCCCTTTGATAGGAGGCTTTGAGAGGCGAGCTGGGTGGCTTTAAAACCCGTTAGCCATGCCCCCTTCCTGGTCCTGGCACTGACATCACTCCTGGCCAGCGGGATCTTGCCTTCCATGGCCCACTGGCTGTTTCCTGCATCCAGATCTCCACAGCAGCTCCTTGGTCCTGTTCGAGTGGTGATTTACCGGGATACTTTGACACGCTCCTGGATCCAGCGGCTTTACGGCAGCCATCGGAGTTATATGCGCTGTAATCTGGGGGGCAGGTAGCGGGTACAAAGCTCCCTGGGATGAGCAGTCTTTCAGGCACAGATACCAAATCCAGTGAGTGACAAACAGTGCGGTGTTTATTGGTGATATATACAAGTCTATATACAGGTGCTGTACAGTGTTTCAGAAAACAAAGAGAACAAAACTAGCCTTGTCTCGGCACTAACTAAACAATATATACAGGCCCTAACTACCAGGCTGAGCAAGCCTACACCTTGTCAGCTTCCACGGATACAGCTTAACAGCTTTTTACCAACCTTTTGCTCTCACAGACCAGTGTTGTCTGTGTTTCCCAGGCAGAGAGCGAAGGCTGTCTGTCACAGGTGAGTTTAAATCAGCCTGGGGGAGAGGACCAAGATCCCAACTGGATCGTGGATCAGAGATCCCTGAACGTGTATGAGAGGAGCCTGGGAGACGTATAAACCCCGAACAGTTCTTTTCCTGACTCTCCTTGGGACACTCTGCTACAGCGCTTATATCCTGGTTTAACGTGAGTTGCCATTCATATGCTTTTAATAAATCTTGATTTTATTGCCACGCCCAGATCGGCGCTCTCTTTTGCTCTTGTGTCTCTTGTAGCTCCAGCCCAGGTCCCACTAAAGGTGGAACAGATGGTGCCGAGGGACAGGAGGAACACGAGTGCCGACAGATGTTGATTGTAGAACTTGCAGTAGGAGATTCAGGCTGGAATCTCATCAGGTCAGGAGCAGCAGAGGATAGGCCAGCCAAGGATGAAGAAGCACTCTGCATGCACCGCAGGTTCTGGGCATAAGTCTTGTCAGAGCTTCCAGCAGACTGGAGATAGGAACACACTGCTATGATTGAAGCTGATAGGGGTGACAGCCAGAGAAAGCAATTGGAAGCAATGTGGAGCCAAATGGGAAACAGAAGCTAGGTCATAGGGATAGCTGAGGTTAGAAGCAGGCAGGCAACGCTGTACAGAAACATAAGCAGAAGTCCAAGGTAGAGCTGAGGTCAGAAACAGGTAGGCAGAAAAGAAATCAGGAGCTGAGATCAGGTCAATAGCAAGCCGAGTCAGCAACAGAGATCAAGCACAGGGTACAAGCAGGACACAGGAACAGCTGAAGACCAGTCAGCACTGAACATGGGCATGAGCATTCTTTAAATAGTCCATCTGTTCCCAACAAGAACTGGGGACTCATGTGTGTGCGCGCATGCCTGCCTGCACCCAATCCCCATTCTATATGAAATACTGCGTGCCAGCCATCTCTTCCCTGACAATAATGTTGCATATCTATCATATTTGACTACCAGTGCATAATTTTTTTACATTCCCCTACTCTTTAATTAATGTAATTTATTTTCAGTAATAACCTTGAAATGAAATTAATAATAATACCAAAAAAAAAACACAGACAGTAAAAATTGAGGTATTTCCTAATTATTATTATAATTATACAGGATTTATATAGCGCCAACAGTTTACACAGCACTTTACAACATGAGGGCAGACAGTACACACAATACAAATCAATACTATAGCTCTTGTGATTATAATACAAAATATAATTATAGATCCTATAGATGTTCCCTCTTACATTGGAGGTAATTGTGGGTGGTTAATAAATTCCCTCAAAAAAACCCTTAGCAACCTCCTGAGGAACCTCATTTAGGAAAGACTACCCTTCATAGTGTACAGTTGCCATGAGGTTATGCTGTACAGCAGAACCATACTCTACCCTCCATGGCATTGGAATCTGCAGGAAATGGAAGAGGTGAGAATGGACTGACGTGCAGATGCCCAACTATCTACTCAATGAGAATAATCGTAGACATTACAGGGCTGGCAGTTGAGTTGGTGGGTTTAGAGCAAATGGTGCAGAAATTTGAAGGGCCTGGTGTTTAGATGCTGTACCAAAGTAATGCTCTCCTAAATGTAAAATAAGGAAATAACCAAGGAGTTGGGGCCAGTTAAGGGTTGCGGGAAGTAGCTGAGTGTGGAGTTCTAGATAGTTGGGTGCTCTCGGTGTGTAGCAGGTGGGCTGAGGGGGACTAGGCAGCTCACAACGACCATAGACCGCTATACTTCTACCAGGTCCTCGGTGAAGTCCTGTCTGTATGGTGGCCGCTCAGATTGACAATATCTCTGTATCACCGCTCTGTTCCAAGCCTTTTCTACACGGAGGGCCTACTGGGGCTCCCAACCCCTGCACCATCTGCAGTACTGCATTCATCCATCAGAGGCCATCCCATCCACAGAAACCTCGGAAATAGTATTTTCCCCAGAAATGCGTTAGATTGATGTACATGTCGTTATTTGCAATAAACATCTTTTAATCTACCATCAAACTTGTATTGCTTTAGACACTGGGCACTCCGTCCTTCCTATTCTCCTAAATGTAGAATAAGGAAGTAACTAAGAGGATGGGGCCAGTTACAGAAAACAATTATTATTATTATTATGACCTTGTGGGAAAATCAAAGACACACATTATCGCAGCAAGATCTTGCCATTGATGTCTTTGAGAGATGTTACAATTTTCCATGTGGTTCAACTTAAGGCTACCCAACCAAAGCTGAATTATCATTTTTTGAGTGCATTTGGCTTTTAGTTGTTCTTCTGCTACTAAACACAAACATTCCTTGTTTTGCAATGGTGGTAACTGGTGGTGGAGAACAGTGAGGTGCCTATCAGCTGTGTGTGTGTGAGTGGTAGCACTCAATGGAGGCTTAGCCAGAATTGTGACGGTCTCCAGAACGTAAAATTTCAAGGTTCAATGTTGGTGGTGTGTTGACACCGTGTGTTGGTTCTACACTGCTTGAGAGGAACCCGTTGGAATGTTGACTCACCAGGCAAAAAGCTGTACACATCAGAATCGTATGAACTCTATACTAGGTGCTCCTCACCCCTTGCACATAGTAGTCATTTTTTGACAGCTACATTAACAAACTTTTCCAGGATATCAGCACGGCAGAGAGCCTTTTCCCTAAAGCTGGTCATAGATGGATGGAACCTTGGCCAGTTCAGCAGAGACCAGCTTCGACCCATGTATGGGCAGACTGGTTGTACTGAAGTTGATCCTTCAGTACAACCAGGCTGTTGGATTTTTGGGCAAAAAAAAAAATGGAATAACAAATAAAAAAAAATTGAAAAAATCCTTAAAAATGCTTTTCTTTTTTTTCTTCTTACTTATGCCCTGTACACACGACCGGTTTAGCCGTTGGAATAAACTCTGAAGGTTTCTCCGACGGAACTTCCGACGGAATTCCATTCAAGCAGTCTTGCCTACACACGGTCAACCCAAAGTCCGACCAAAGTCCGACCATCCAGAACGCGGTGACGTACAACACTTACGACGGGTCTAGAAAAGGGAAGTTCAATAGCCAGTAGCCAATAGCTTCCGCCTCGTACTTGCTTCAGAGCATGCGTCGTTTTTGGTCCGTCGGAACAGCATACAGACGACCGGTTTTCCCGATAAGCATTGGGTCCATCGGAAATATTTAGAACATGTTCCATTTCTAGGTCCATCAGAATTTTCAAAAAAAAAAAAGTCCGATGAGGTCTACACGCGATCGGAATAGACGATGAAAAGCTTCCGTCTGACTTTTTCTGTCGGATATTCCGCTTGTGTGTACGCGGCTTTACTGTCACCATTCAGTGTCCCTGATCACCGCCACACCAGTTATATGATGACGCTGTATTGCACTGGTGACAGTATGTAAAAAATTAAAATTGTGAACTTTTTTTTTTTTATTTCTTTTTTTTCCAAAAAATTACGAATAATATTACAACTTCAAAAAAAATCATCATAACTCTTTCTAAATACCTTGAACGCTCTACTTTCCAAAAGGGGGTCATATTTGTCCTGTCCTGGTGTTTTCAGACCTCAAGAAATAAGATAGGCCGTCAGTACATCAGGATTGATCGATTTTCAGTTATACGCCATAGTTTGTGCACTCTATAACTTTCCTACATACTAAATAATATACACTGATTTGGGTTCATTTCATCAAAGAAATGTAACAGGATACATTTTGGCCTGAATTCATGAAAAAAGATTATTTATTAGCCAAAGTGTATAACAGAAACAAAGAAAAAACGCATTTAAAAAAAAAAAATTTGGTCTTTTTTTTTGTTTTTTTTACCAAAAAAACAAACAAAAAACAAGTGGTGATTAAATACCACCAAAAGAAAACTCTATTTGTGTGAAAAAAAAAAAACAAAAAAACTTTAATATGGGTACAATGTGGCATGACTGTGCAACTTTCATTCAAAGTGTGACAGCGCTGAAAGCTGACAATTGGTCTGAGCAGGAAGGGGGTAAAAGTGCCAATTATTGAAGTGGTTAAAATATAATTATATATACAGTATATTCATAAAAAACATTCTTGGTTTTTTTATACATATACAATCCTTTATAATGTTAAAGTATTTAAATATTAATAATAGTTATTACTATTATTATTATTATTATTATTTAGTAATCATATATTTAATACAGTGTGCACCCACAACACTCACTCTGCAAAAGCATTCTGAGCTGAGGAAATGCAGCACTGCCTGGATGCATAACTGTTTCCTTAACCCCACAACGTTTTTGCCCTCGTGCACCCTCTGCTGGCTGCAAATGGTAAAGATGAAATTTTCATATGCAATCTTTTTATATTTATTTGATTTAAAAAAAAAATATTTATTTTTTTAGTATAGTATTAAACATACTACCAAAGTAAAGTAAATTTATAGAAAATAAAAACTAGTCTAAAGATTTATATTATATAAATAATATACATACACTATATTACCAAAAGTATTGTGACGCCTGCCTTTACACACACATGAACTTTATTGGCATCCCAGTCTAAAGCCGCGTACGCACGAGCGGAATGTCCGATAGAAAATTCTGACGGAATCTTTTCATCGTCTATTCCGATCGTGTGTATGCCCCATCGGACTTTTTTTTTTCGAAAAATTCTGACGAAAAATGGAGAGAAATGGAACATGTTCTAAATATTTCCGAATGAACCAATTCCTATCGGGAAAACCGATCGTCTGTATGCTGTTCCGACGGACCAAAAACGGCGCATGCTCTGAAACAAGTACGAGACAGAAGCTATTGGCTACTGAACTTCTTTTTTCTAGTCCCGTTGTACGTGTTATACGTCACCGCGTTCTGGACAGTCGGACTTTGGTTTGACCGTGTGAAGGCAAGACCGCTTGAATGGAATCCCGTCGGAGTTCTGTCAGACAAACCTTCGGAGTTAATTCCGACGGCAAAACTGGTCGCGTGTACGCGGCATTAGTCTGTAGGGTTCCATACTGATTTGGCCCACCCTTTGCACCTATAACAGCTTCAACTCTTCTGGGAAGGCCGTCCACAAGGTTTAGGAGTGTGTCTATGGGAATGTTTGATCATTCTTCCAGAAACGCATTTGTGAGGTCAGGCACTGATGTTGGACGAGAAGGCCTGGCTCACAGTCTCCGCTCTAATTCATCCCAAAGGTGTTCTATCGGGTTGATGTCAGGACTCTGCGCAGGCCAGTCAAGTTCCTCCACCCCAAACTCGCTCATCCATGTCTTTATGGACCTTGCTTTGTGCACTGGTGCGCAGTCATGTTGGAACAGGAAGGGACCATCCCCAAACTGTTCCCACAAAGTTGGGAGCATGAAATTGTCCAAAATGTCTTGGTATGCTGACACCTTAAGAGTTCCCTTCACTGGAACTAAGGGGCCAAGCCCAACCCCTGAAAAACAACCCCACACCATAATCCCTCCCTCCACTAAATGGTTTGGAGGGGTGGCCCAATACTTTTGACAATATAGTGTGGATGAGTGAGTTTGGGGTGGAGGAGCTTGACTGGCCTGCACAGAGTCCTGACCTCAACCCGATAGAACACCTTTGGGATGAATTAGAGCGGAGACTGTGAGCCAGGCCTTCTCACCCAACATTTCCAACAAGTTGGGAGCATGAAATTGTTCAAAACGTCTTGGTATGCTGACGCCTTAAGAGTTCCCTTCACTGGAACTAAGGGGCTAAGCCCAACCTCTGAAAAACAACCCCACATAATAATAAATGATTTGGACCAGTTCACAAAGAAAGATCCTTTAAAGACATGGATGAGAGAGTTTGGGGTGGAGGAACTTGACTGGCCTGCACAGAGTCCTGATCTCAACCCGATAGAACACCTTTGTGTTAGAGCGGAGACTGCGAGCCAGGCCTTCTCATCCAACATCAGTGCCTGACCTCACAAATGCACTTCTGCAAGAATGGTCAAACATTCCCATAGACACACTCCTAAACCTTGTGGACGGCCTTCCCAGAAGAGTTGAAGCTGTTATAGCTGCAAAGGGTGGGCCAACTCAATATTGAACCCTACGGACTAAGACTGGGATGCCATTAAAGTTCATGTGTGTGTAAAGACAGGAGTCCCAATACTTTTGGTAATATAGAGTATATTATTTATATTAGAATGAAATATTTAATTATAATAATATACTAAAATATAAACTTAATTGTTATTTTTTTAATTACCTCTTTCCCCTTAATTTTCTTTCTAGTTACTAATAATAGGTTTCCATCCGGCATTAGACAAGGTTCATCATCACAGCCGGGGTTAACCTTGTTCCAAGAATCTTCATCACCAGTAGCAAAACAAACAGGAGCTGAGTCACTATTTTGCTTCAGCGTTTGCGTCACTGGAACTCGCGGAGCATTCGGGGGGCCCAACGCTAAGACTGAATCACAGGATTTGGTGGTTTACGCAACATCCGGAGGTCCTGGCACCTCTTCAGACGGGTGATGGGTGGGAAAGACAATTTCATTTTCATTTTGTTGGGCTGCTGTAATGTACAGTTATTATTACAATTAGCATCTGGTTGGCACCGGGCCGCTCTCTCTCTCTATTTTTTTTTTTGTTGCTACTGACTAACGTCGAAACGCGGCTCCATTAATAGTCTTTTTCCTGCCTCCCACGTACGGCATGACATCAAGAATCCCTTGTCTTCCTGGAAAGGCCTATGAATGTAACTTGTGTTTGGTCTTTTATGTTGGTGATGAATGGGAATTCAGAGAAGGTGATTTCCGGGGTTACAAAGCATCATTACACAAGCCAAGGCCTGGAGCGTTGTATGCTTTCTATGTGAGGATGGCTCGTGTTTTGTACGTGACGATGGATGATGGGCCCCCCCCGGAGATCTTGCTTTGCCCTCTAGTTTATGTTCCAGGAGGACTATAGAGGCAATTGTTACAGTTCCACATTACGTAGCATCAGGGCTTTTTTTCTCAGAGAATAGGTGCAGGAACTCAACCATGCCCGCCACACACACATACCTGTCAAATGGCATCAGATAGTAGCTCTTCAATATGCATACAACCCCCTCCCTCCACTGCCCTCATCTTTCCCCCCCCTCCTTAAAAAGCTCCACTACCTGTCATATGTTTTACCTTCGTTGCAATATTAAACTGAAACACCTATCTGGCTGTAGTACCTCCCAGCATACTATACTATATTACAGTCACTTGGAAGGGAGATAATGCAGTAGGAGCATCAACAACTGGTCACCAGGGAAAAAACTGAGACCACCGAGGGTGCGGCCTACCACACACCCTCCCCTGCACCTGACTGCACTGAACCCTGGGCACCTGTTCTGTATCTCCCTAGTCCCTGTCCAGCACTCAGTGGGATCTGCGCGGGAGATCTGACCTGTGGGAACTACTGGGAGATAAGCTATCACTTGTGTAGCGCTGGTAGATTTGCAATCTACCGCATGTTAGGTAAATTTAGTAAATTGTGCGTTAGGACGGTTAAAGTTTGCCTCTGTTCCAGCTTGGCTGACGTTGTGTATGCTTCCGTGCTGACCGGTGGGTGTCGCTGTTACCACTGGTCAGGTTTGGAAAGGCAACGTGTTGAAGCGTATGGATGCTCCTCTGTCCCGGAGACAACTCGGTGGAGGTGGTCCTCCGAGTTGCATTCTGGGCGAGGGTATTTATGGGACAGATGCCATATTTTGGGGTTCGTTTTACAGCCACCTGCTGGCCCTCCTGGCCGACAGGTATGCGTTAAGGAGCTACCTCGTGGTCCTCCGATCGGGAGGCCCACGATACAGAGGCGCAGGGGTGGGTCCAGAGGCTTGTCTGGAGCCTGTCACCGCGGCCGAGGAATGGTCCTGAGCTGTCGGTCCTGTGTGACGAAGCTGGACAACCGAGAAGATCCCAGGGGAGGACCCGTCTTGGAAAGATCACGCAGCGTGCTGGTCCATAGAGGGGTCTGGTGACTCGGTTGGAGGACGTATCCGAAAGTAGCTATACAGCATAGTGTTGCCGGCTCAGCTTAAAGGTTCAAGCACTGTGACTGACTTTCACTATAGAGGAATTTGTACATCCTGTGGCAGAGGATTATACGGATTTTGTTCCCAATTAAGTCTGTGGCAGAGACTTTGATTCGTGCTGCGTACTGGCTGCTAGACCGGTGAGAGAGGCCTATCCAGACGAGCAAGAAGTGTGTTCCACGAGGGGAGCGCATTGCAATAGTATTTGAATTCTACCAGGACATTTTGTCAAGAGAACCCTACCAGAGAATATTTGAGTTTCTTCTGCAAGTTTCCTTTCTACCTCTTTCCTGCTACTTCCTAAGTCGTATTGTTTAATAAAGCATTGAAAACGTACTCCAGTGTTGGTGCGTGTGTTGTCCAGCAGTAAACTCAACGGAACCCTAGACTCGGTGGCGGTGAAACAGAGGGAAGCAGAGTGAAGGTAACAGCCCCGCTTAAACCAGCAGCTCCACCGTGAGTTAGTGCTACACTTGTAAATGTAGAAGCTGGACTTCAGTGTTACCAAGTGATAGTGGTGAGCAGGGAACAGAAGACCTGAGCCAGAGGTGGTGGAACTGAGTTCCCCCCTAGTTCCTGCTGGAAAAAAAAGCCCTGCATAGCATGCATGTACTCATAGCTCCCAACTGTCCCTGATTTCGAGGGACTGTCCCTGATTTTGAGCAAAGTCCCTCTGTCCCTCTTTCTTCCTCATTTGTCCCTCATTTTGGTCTGATCTATATAGATGTATATATAATGCACTTTTTATCTTTCAAAAAGTGTTTCCCAGAGCTAGACCTTTCATCCAAATTCTAAATTGCTGCATTTGTACATTTTAAAAGCCAATATAAAGGAATAGTAGTGGTAAAAAAAAGCACTTGTGGATTTAAATAACCTTTTTTTTTGTTGGTTAATTCTCCTTTAAGTGGGTGTGGCAGGGGGCGTGTCCTATGCCTACATACGTTTGGTAGTAGGTGTCCCTCATTCCCATTTCAGAATGTTGGGAGGTGTGATGTACTTAACATGAAAAAAAATATATGATGCTAGGTCTAATCTGCATGGAACTAGTCAAGAATGGCTCTGTATTAACTCATCACTCAATGGATATCATTCCTCAAGAAAAGGTTCTATGATGACCAATACTTTGCATCAGGGCCATCTTTAACACGGGGGCAAAAGGGGCAGCTGCTCTGGGCCAAGTTTTTGTTGGGGGGGGGACCCAAAACAGCTGCCCCTTGAGCCCACGCTGACTGTAAATAGTTGATGTGGATTTGGGGATGAGGGCAGAATTGAATGTTGGGGGCAGTGGTGATTGGTTGGGTGTCTGCAGCCTATGCGGTGATTGGCCAGCTCGGTAAGGTAAAACTTGTCCGGGGAGAGCGTCTGCAAGTCCTGGGCACAGTCACACCAAACCCCCTCCCTCACTATGTCCCACATGACCATTGATCCGCTAAAAAAACTCTTCGCCAGAGGGTTCACCGGGGTGTGCCTGGTGTTCGCCTGAGTTCCTATGGTCACTATCAAGGTGAGACCGTACGCGGGGGGGGGGGGGGGGTGTCAGGCAATGCGGGGGTCTAGGGTAGGAGGACAAGGAGTCCTGTGTAATGATGGGGGTCCTGTGTAATGATGGGGGTCCTATGTAATGATGTGGATAATATGAGGGAGGGGTCCTGTGTAATAATGGAAGTAGTATGTGGGAGGGGGAGTCTGTGTAATGATGGGGGTAGTATGTGGGATGGGACTCTGTGTAATGATGGGGGTGGTATGGGGGAGGGAATACTCTGTTATTATGGGGGTAGTATGGGAGAGGGGGACCTGTGTAATAAAGGGAGTAGTATCGGGGAGAGGGTCCCGTGTAATAATGGGGGAGGGGTGCAGTGTAATGATGGGGGTAGTATGGGGGAGGGGGTCCTGTGTAATGATGGGGGTAGGTTGGGGGAGGGGTCCTGTGTAATGATAGGGGAGGGGGGTCCTGTGTAATGATGGGGGTAGTATTTGGGAAATGGTCCTGTGTAATGATGGGGGAGGGGGATCCTGTTTAATGATAGAGGCAGTATCGGGGAGGGAGTCCTGTGTAAGTTTTGGGGTAGTATGGGAAAGGGGGTGATGTGTAATGATGGGGGTAGTATGGGGGAGGGGGTGCTGTGTAATGATGGGGGTAGTATGGGGGGAGGAGTCCAGTGTAATTATGGGGGTAGTATGGGGGAGGGGTGCTGTGTAATAATGGGGGTGGTATGGGGGAGGGAATCCTGTATTATGATGGGGGGTAGTATGGGGGAGGGAGTCCTGTGTAATAAAGGCGGTAGTATCGGGGAGAAGGTCTCATGTAATAATGGGGGGGGGTCCAGTGTAATGATGAGGGTAGTATGGGGGAGGAATCCTGTGTAATGATGGGGGTAGTATGGGGGAGATGGTCCTGTGTAATGACAGGGGAGGGAGTCCTGTGTAATATTGAGAGTAGTATGGGGGAGGGGGTCCTGTGTAATGATGGTTGTAGTATGGGGGGGTCCTGTGTAATGATAGGGGAGGGGGTCCTGTGTAATAATGGGGGAGGGGTCCATTGTAATGATGAGGGTAATATGGGGGAGGGGGTCCTGTGTAATGATAGGGGAGGGGTTCGGTGTAATGATGGGGGTAGTATGGGGGAGATGGTCCTGTGTAATGATGGGGGAGGGGGATCCTGTGTAATGATAGGGGCAGTATGGGGGAGGGAGTCCTGTGAAATTATGGGGGTAGTGTGGGGGGAGGAGTCCTGTGTAATTATGGGGGTTGTATGGGGGAGGGGGTGCTGTGTAATGATGGGGTAGTAAAGGGGAGGGGGTGCTGTGTAATGATGGGGGTAGTATAGGGGAAGGGGTGCTGTGTAATGATGGGGGGTAGTATGGGGGAGGGAGTCCTGTGTAATAAAGGGGGTAGTATCGGGGAGAAGGTCCCATGTAATAATGGGGGGGGGGGGTCCAGTGTAATGATGGGGGTAGTATGGGGGAGGGAGTCCTGTGTAATAAAGGCGGTAGTATCGGGGAGAAGGTCTCATGTAATAATGGGGGGGGGTCCAGTGTAATGATGAGGGTAGTATGGGGGAGGAATCCTGTGTAATGATGGGGGTAGTATGGGGGAGATGGTCCTGTGTAATGACAGGGGAGGGAGTCCTGTGTAATATTGAGAGTAGTATGGGGGAGGGGGTCCTGTGTAATGATGGTTGTAGTATGGGGGGGTCCTGTGTAATGATAGGGGAGGGGGGGTCCTGTGTAATAATGGGGGAGGGGTCCATTGTAATGATGAGGGTAATATGGGGGAGGGGGTCCTGTGTAATGATAGGGGAGGGGTTCGGTGTAATGATGGGGGTAGTATGGGGGAGATGGTCCTGTGTAATGATGGGGGAGGGGGATCCTGTGTAATGATAGGGGCAGTATGGGGGAGGGAGTCCTGTGAAATTATGGGGGTAGTGTGGGGGGAGGAGTCCTGTGTAATTATGGGGGTTGTATGGGGGAGGGGGTGCTGTGTAATGATGGGGTAGTAAAGGGGAGGGGGTGCTGTGTAATGATGGGGGTAGTATAGGGGAAGGGGTGCTGTGTAATGATGGGGGGTAGTATGGGGGAGGGAGTCCTGTGTAATAAAGGGGGTAGTATCGGGGAGAAGGTCCCATGTAATAATGGGGGGGGGGGGTCCAGTGTAATGATGGGGGTAGTATGGGGGAGATGGTCCTGTGTAATGATGGGGAGGGGAATCCTGTGTAATGATAGGGGCAGTATGGGGGAGGGATTCCTGTGTAATTATGGGGGTAGTATGGGGGGAGGAGTCCTGTGTAATTATGGGGGATTTTATGGGGGAGGGGGTGCTGTGTAATGATGGGGTAGTATAGGGGAGGGGGTGCTGTGTAATGATGGGGGTAGTATGGGGAGGGGGTGCTGTGTAATGATGGGGGTAGTATGGGGGAGGGGGTGCTGTGTAATGATGGGGGTAGTATGGGGGAGGGGGTGCTGTGTAATGATGGGGTAGTAAAGGGGAGGGGGTGCTGTGTAATGATGGGGGTAGTATAGGGGAAGGGGTGCTGTGTAATGATGGGGGGTAGTATGGGGGAGGGAGTCCTGTGTAATAAAGGGGGTAGTATCGGGGAGAAGGTCCCATGTAATAATGGGGGGGGGTCCAGTGTAATGATGGGGGTAGTATAGGGGAGGGGGTGCTGTGTAATGATGGGGGTAGTATGGGGAGGGGGTGCTGTGTAATGATGGGGGTAGTATGGGGGAGGGGGTGCTGTGTAATGATGGGGGTAGTATGGGGGAGGGGGTGCTGTGTAATGATGGGGGTAGTATGGGGGAAGGGGTGCTGTATAATGATGGGGGTAGTATGGGGGAGGGGGTGCTGTGTAATGATGGGGGTAGTATGGGGGAGGGGGTGCTGTGTAATGATGGGGGAGGGGGTGCTGTGTAATGATGGGGGTAGTATGGGGGAGAGGGTGCTGTGTAATGATGGGGGTAGTATGGGGGAGGGGGTGCTGTGTAATGATGGGGGTAGTATGGGGGAGGGGGTGCTGTGTAATGATGGGGTAGTATGGGGATGGGGTACTGTGTAATGATGGAGTAGTATGGGGGAGGTAAGTCTATGTCAGTGTTTGCTTTCTGGGATGTTAGGGTGGAGATCGATATTGCATGGGGGGGGGGGGCAAGAAAATGTTTGCCCAGGGTCCAGTCAATATTCAAGATGGCTCTGCGTTGCATACGATGGTATTGGCATTGGCATTGGTAAACCATGCACAAGACAGGGATACTCAGGAACAGTCCATTATTGGTGTCAGTGGAAGTAATGGCGCCCAATCATTGGTGTCAATAGGAGGAATAGAGCCCCATTCTTGGTGACAGTGGGAGAAATTATTCCCCATTGTTGGTGTCAGTAGAAGGACCGGTGTCTCATTTTTGGTGTCAGTGGCAGGAATGGTGCTCCAAGGGCCATTAAAGGCAAGCAAAGGGCCGCATCCGACCCATGGGCCACAGTTTGGAAACCACTGTTCTGGAACAATTGTGCTTTTAGGATTCGAAGAATGAAAGCTTTTTTTTTTTTTTTATGTAGCTTTGGTTGAGCTTGACATTTTTTTTTTTCTTTTTTCAACCCGTGTAATTAGGTACGATAATAATGTCTTCCTTCTTGCTAATGTTTGCTGAAAATTCTATTACTTTCCCTTTTATATGACCAGCCAGTTATTCTTGAAAAGCAGAACATCTTCTTGGTATTCGGCTGTTATGACTGTTTGAAAAGATTCCTGTTTTTGGGCCGGAGTTTCTCTTTAATGGTACAATATGCCCAAAGCTCTGTTTTATCTATCAAAACCTCCTCCAGAAGCTTTTCCCATGCTCCCTGCACCCCCCCCGAGGCCCGTCCAGCAGCCACACATATTGACATCTAATATTCCGAGATGATATTTCGTGACAGTTCCAAATCTTAATGACTTTCAATCATCGGTTAAGACAAGCTCTCCTGGAACTTCCCGGGGAGGAAATGCAGTCTGAATTCTATCTGAAAACCACTTCTACCTTTCCCCCCGGTCAGCGTTAGTCTCCATTTCCTGGATGGATTGGGTTCGGTAATATCCAGCAGGTGATGATGAAACCAGGACATTGCTGGGACAGAACTAACATCTGCTAGTCCTTCCACGTTACCTCCAACCGATGACATACACTGCGCACGTCTCTTCAAAGGTCAAACCACTATATAAATGCCGCTCCGCATCGAAGGGAAGGACTTTTATTTGCCAAACCTATAGTTATAGCGATTTTGTTCTCCGCTCCTCTGATGGGGCTGCTTCCCATAAGAGTGATGACAATTTTCAAAGCCGTTCAGCAGAAGGCCTTGTTCTTTAAACTGAACTCTGGACACAAAACTTTCTTTAACCACTTGCGGACCAGCCGCCGTCATTATACTGCGGCAAGGTGGCACGATCCCGCGAATCGCCGTTGCTGTACGTCGGCCCCGGAACTCGCTATTGTGGGTGCGCTAGCGCGCCGCCAGGGGGATGCTGGCGTGCTCCCATTGGCCAGCGAGGGGAGCCAATCAGCGGGTCCGGCGGACTCGATGGAAATGGGCGGAAAAACTCTGGGCGGCCGCACTTCCGAAGAAAGTTTCTTACGCCTTTTATTGTAGACAAGGATCACATAGTACAAACCACAGCAAAGCGATACAGAAAAACTGACGCGTTTCACACTATAATAAGTGCTTACTCATAGCTCAATGTCTGCAGGCCACCCGCAAACCTTTCCCAGCAGTGACAGAATGGGGATCCGCCCGTGTAAACAAGGCAGATCTCCGTTCTGACAGGGGACATCACACAGATCCTGTCATTCTGCTAAGCATGAAGACGGTTTTGTGTGTTTCCCCAGGCAGCCCATCCCCCCCATACAGTTGGAAAACACAAACAGGGAACACATTTCACCCCCTGATGTTAACCCCTTCCCTGCCAGTGCCATTAGTACAATGTCAGTGCATATTTTTAGCACTGATTACTGTAATAATGTCACTGGTTCCCCAAAAAAAGGTGTCCGATCTGTCTGCCGCAATGTCGCAGTCCCGCTAAAAACCCACTGATCGCTGCCATTACTAGTAAAAAAAAAATAAAATAAATAATAACAATGCCATAAATCAACCCCATAGTTTGTAGACGCTATAACTTTTCAATGCGCTTATGATTTTTTTTAACAAAAATATGTAGCAGAATACATATTGGCCCAAACTGATGAATACATTTGTTTTTTTGTTTTTTTTACTTTTTTTATTTTTGGAAATGTTTTATAGCAGAAAGTATAAACATTTGCTTGTTTTTTGTTTTTTTTTCAAAATTGTCGGTCTTTTTTGTTTATAGCGCAAAAAAATAAAAACCACAGAGGTCTATCCAGAGAACATTGTGGGCCCCAACGTTCTGTGCATATCTGCCAGTACTAGACAGAGAGGGTTGTTGGTGGTGTTCCCACCCCCTCTTGGTATTCTCTCTTTCTCGCACCTCTTTTGCTCAGCCGCCCCCTCCCCCCCCCCCCCCTGTTTGTTTGTTTTTTTTTTCGATGATATGGGATTGGGAGTTAGCGGGCGTGACAGGTTCCTAATTCCCACCCCTATCAACATGAAGTGGGAGACTTGACTATGGATAATCAACAGACCCTTTCTCACCAGATAAGCTCCCAAATGATTACCCTGAGGATAACTTTAGAGGTACAAGGTAATAAGGATGAGCTCCGGCGTGTTCGCACAGCCCACATGCAGAGCCCGCCAGTCGGCACTGCGCTAATCACAGGCGGTGAGACATTGTCCCCGATGCGTGGCTGCAGAGATCGGGAAATGTCTCACTGCCTGTGATTAGCGCAGCGCAGTGCTGACTTCCTGGCGGGCTCTACACGTGGGCGCTGTGCGAACATGCCGGAGCTCATCCTTACAAGGTAACACTTATAAATATAGTTCAGCTGCCCAGACCACATCATAGGATTACGGTTAACCCCCATTATACCTGTAGTATAGGGCTATTCTGTCTGATGATACACATTTGAAATGTTCATTTTCTTGTTCCTAATCTGGAACATTTTGGTAATGGAAGCTTCTTTGTTTTTGCATTCTGTAATGCCTATAAAAAGTTTTAATAAAATGTTTATGGTAAAAAAAACCAAAAAAAAAAAAAACCGCAGAGGTGATTAAATACCACCAAAAGAAAGCTTGGTTTGTGGGAGAAAAAGGACGGCAGTTTTGTTTGGGTACAGCGTCGCACGACCATGCAATTGTCAGTTAAAGCGACACAGTGCAGTATCGCAAAAAAAAAAAAAAAAAAGGCCTGGTCTGGAAGTGGGAAAATCCTTCCGGGGTGGTTAACCACTTGCGCCCCGGAAGATTTTACCCCCTTCATGACTAGGCTATTTTTTGCTATTCAGCACTGCGCTGCTTTAACCACTTCCCATTGGGTGGATGTCCATGGCAGGGTCGTCTTGATAGCACCATGGGCCCCTGGGCAATGTAATGCTCTGGGGGCCCCTACAAGCCAGCCCCAATTCACACACCTACTCTCAAGAATTAAAGTGTAAATAGTCAGGTGGGCACAGTACAGATTTCGGGACACTGCCCAGGATATGGCCATTCTGGGACAGTTTAGAAAAAAGTGTGACTGTCCCAGCAAATCTGGGACAGTTGGCAGTTATGATGTAATACAAGATTATCATAGGGGCCCCCCGTGCACCTGGGGCCCCACAGGGATGCCCATACATTAAAAAGGCCCTGGTCCATGAACATCCCCCAGTTTCAATGATTACAGTGGGGACGGAAAGTATTCAGACCCCCTTAAATTTTTCACTCTTTGTTATATTGCAGCCATTTGCTAAAATCATGTAAGTTCATTTTTTTCCCTCATTAATGTACACACAGCACCCCATATTGACAGAAAAACACAGAATTGTTGACATTTTTGCAGATTTATTAAAAAAGAAAAACTGAAATATCACATGGTCCTAAGTATTCAGACCCTTTGCTCAGTATTAAGTAGAAGCCCCTTTTGATCTAATACAGCCATGAGTCTTTTTGGGAAAGATGCAACAAGTTTTTCACACCTGGATTTGGGGATCCTCTGCCATTCCTCCTTGCAGATCCTCTCCAGTTCTGTCAGGTTGGATGGTAAACGTTGGTGGACGGCCATTTTTAGGTCTCTCCAGAGATGCTCAATTGGGTTTAAGTCAGGGCTCTGGCTGGGCCATTCAAGAACAGTCATGGAGTTGTTGTGAAGCCACTTCTTCGTTATTTTAGCTGTGTGCTTAGGGTTATTGTCTTGTTGGAAGGTAAACCTTCGGCCCAGTCTCAGGTCCTGAGCACTCTGGAGAAGGTTTTCGTCCAGGATATCCCTGTACTTGGCTGCATTCATCTTTCCCTCGATTGCAACCAGTCGTCCTGTCCCTGCAGCTGAAAAACACCCCCACAGTATGATGCTGCCACCACCATGCTTCACTGTTGGGACTGTATTGGACAGGTGATGAGCAGTGCCTGGTTTTCTCCACACATATCACTTAGAATTAGGGCCAAAAAGTTCTATCTTGGTCTCATCAGACCAGAGAATCTTATTTCTCACCATCTTGGAGTCCTTCAGGTGTTTTTTAGTAAACTCCATGCAGGCTTTTATGTGTCTTGCACTGAGGAGAGGCTTCCGTCGGGCCACTCTGCCATAAAAGCCCCGACTGGTGGAGGGCTGCAGTGATGGTTGACTTTCTACAACTTTCTCCCATCTCCCAACTGCATCTCTGGAGCTCAGCCACAGTGATCTTTGGGTTCTTTTTTACCTCTCTCACCGAGGCTCTTCTCCCCCAATAGCTCAGTTTGGCCGGACGGCCAGCTCTAGGAAGGGTTCTGGTCATCCCAAACGTCTTCCATTTAAGGATTATGGAGGCCACTGTGCTCTTAGGAACCTTAAGTGCAGCAGAATTTTTTTTGTAACCTTGGCCAGATCTGTGCCTTGCCACAATTCTGTCTCTGAGCTCTTCAGGCAGTTCCTTTGACCTCATGATTCTCATTTGCTCTGACATGCACTGTGAGCTGTGAGGTGTGTGGCTTTCCTAATCAAGTCCAATCAGTATAATCAAACACAGCTGGACTCAACTGAAGGTGTAGAACCATCTCAAGGATGATCAGAAGAAATGGACAACACCTGAGTTAAATATATGAGTGTCACAGCAAAGGGTCTGAATACTTAGGACCATGTGATATTTCAGTTTTTATTTTTTAATAAATCTGCAAAAATGTCAACATTCTGTGTTTTTCTGTCAATATGGGGTGCTGTGTGTACATTAATGAGGAAAAAAATGAACTTAAATGATTTTAGAAATGGCTGCAATATAACAAAGAGTGAAAAATTTAAGGGGGTCTGAATACTTTCTGTCCCCACTGTATACCTGAATGATGCCTGCGCCTACAGGTATTTCTTTAGCTGGCGAGTCTCTTTTTCTTGCAGAAGTGATCCGAGTGGCTAATTAGCCACTCAATAACTTCTTCGGCTGGCGGAAAGGGGTCCCACCCCCCTCCAACGGCTGCCTCCTCTCCCGGGCTCACCGGTCCCATCGCAGAGGCCGGTAGCGATGCGGCCATCGGTGACGGTTGCCCTGTACATAGAGAGAGAGGAACTGACGTTGTTCCCCTCTCTCTGTAACCCCCGAAACCGGGAGCGACGAGTTATGTCCGGTTTTGGCTCTTTGTTTACCTGGCCACCAGCGGCCAGGGAAGCAGCCGATCAGATCGACCTGTGTCTAATCGGCTGCATGGGAGAGTGGTCTAATAGATCCCAGATCTCTCCATAAAGAGGACCTGTCACGTAGGGTTGCCACCTCATCCCGTTAAAACCAAACACATTTATTACACAGGTTCTGGGGCTAATTTAATGCAGATAAGGCACCAAGTGAGTTTAATTACCACCTTAATCAGCCACCGAACCTGTGTAATTCAGATGTGTTCGGTTTTAAGGGGATGAAGTGGCAAACCTACAATGTCACGGTCCATGCCATCACATGGAATGTTGTTCATCCCTTGTGATAGCAATAAAGTTCATCAAAAAAAAAAAGTGTAAAAAAAAATAAAATTAGAATTATACAAATTCTTTTGTATAAAATATATAAAAAAATATTTAAAGCGCCCCCGTCCCACCGTGCTTATGCAAACACATACGTTACTCCCGCATGCATATGTAAATGGTGATAGCACCACACATGTTGTCGCGAACATCAGAGCGAGAGCAATAATTCTAGCTCCAGACCTCCTGTGCAATTCTAAACTGGTAACCATTCCACGGGCAGACGCAATTTTAAAACGTGACATGTTAGGTATCTATTTACTCAGCTTAACATCATCTTTCAGATTATACAAAAAAAATTGGGCTAACTTTAGTGCTTTTTTTTTTTAATTCATGCAAATGTTTTTTTCCCCAAATAAATTGGGTTTGAAAAAATGCTGTGCAAATACCGTGTGACATAAAAAAAATTGCAACACCTGCCATTTTATTCTCTGGGGCTTTTCTGCTAAAAAAATATATATATATAATGCTTGGGGGTTCTAAGTAATTTTCCAGCAAAAAAAAAAAGTTGATTTTTACATGTAGGAGCGAAGTGTCAAAATTAGCCCGAATGGGAAGTGGTTAATTTGAGACAATTTTCTTGTCTATATTGACAGCACCTGGAGGTACTTGGTATACTTCTCATTTCTTTTCATTTTTCGCTCTTTTTTTAGGTTGGTTATTTTCACTTTGGTATTTTTATTTTTTTACTACAGCCATGAACTTTCTTGTGCCACCTCATTGATTCTCCTATTGGGTGTCTTGGTCCCCTTTCCACTACTCCCGTGTCAGACACTGAGCAGCAGTGGTCACCATTTGGAGGCGCTATGTTTTTTCTAGTTCCAAGCTGGTTTGTAAGTCCCCTTTTAGAACATCAATATGTAGGGTAGTGGCACCCCCTGCCTTTCTAGGGAGCGATTTAATACAATTTATGTATCTGTTTTTTAGTATAGAGTTCTGTTGTTGGAGGCATCTACTCCTGAAGAAATGAACTTATCCATGAAACGCGTTGAGTTACAAGATGCATTCCTCTCCCATATTGCAAACACCTTGGTTATCTAAAGCACGTACTTGAATTTATACCAGCTGGATGTACATTATATAGTATGTGTAACCCATTGGCTTGATATGCCAAACATTTTCTATGTGTACTTTATATATTTATGTGTCCAATCCTTGTACAATAAATTGATAACTTACGACTAGGGATGGGCTGTCTGTTCGGGTCAAACATGAGGTCGACTCGAACATCGGCTGTTCGCCCGTTCGCCAAATAGTGAACAATTTGGGGTGTTCGCGGCAAATTCGAAAGCCACGGAACACCCTTTAAAAGTCTATGGGAGAAATCAAAAGTGCTAATTTTAAAGGTTAATATGCAAGCTATTGTCATAAAAAGTGTTTGGGGACCTGGGTCCTGCCCCAGGGGACATGGATCAATGCAAAAAAAAGTTTTAAAAATGGCCGTTTTTTCGGGAGCAGTGATTTTAATAATGCTTAAAGTGAAGCAATAAAAGTGAAATATTCCTTTAATATTCATACCTGGGGGGTGTCTATAGTATGTCTGTAAAGTGGCGCGTGTTTCCCATGTTTACAACAGTCCGAGAGCAAAATGACATTTCTAAAAGAAAAAATAGTCATTTAAAAGTACTAGCGGTAGCACCGGCTGCTATAATGAATTGTTGGGTCTCTGCAATACTCATAAAAGTCATTGAAATAAACGGCCTGGGATTCCCCCACAGTGCATTACCAGGACCTTTGGGTCTGGTATGAATATTAAGGGGAACCCCGAACCAAGATTTTAAAAAAATGCGTGGGGGTCCCCCCAAATTCCATACCAGGCCCTTCAGGTCTGGTATGGATATTAAGGGGAACCCCACGCCAAAATTAAAAAAAAAAAATGGTGTGGGGGTCCCCCTCAAAATCCATAACAGACCCTTTAGGTCTGGTGTGGATTTTTAAGGGGAACCCCGCGCCAAAATAAAAAAAAATGTCGTGGGGGTCCCCCTAAAAATCCATACCAGACCCTTATCCAAGCACGCAACCTGGCAGGCCGCAGGAAAAGAGAGGGGGAGGAGAGAGCGCCCCCCCTGAACCGTACCAGGCCACATGCCCTCAACATGGGGAGGATGTCCCCATGTTGATGGGGACAAGGGCCTCATCCCCACAACCCTTGCCCAGTGAATGTGGGGGTATGCGGGCGGGGGGCTTATCGGAATCTGGAAGCCCCCTTTAACAAGGGGACCCCCAGATCCCAGCGCCCCCTGTGTGAAATGGTAATGGGATACAAATGTACCCCTACCATTTCACAAAAGAGTGTCAAAAATTTTAAAAAAGACAAGAGACAGTTTTTGACAATTCCTTCATTAATGTCTTCTTCTTTTCCCGCTTCTTCTTCTGGTCTTCCTCCATCTTGTTCTTTCCCCACTTCTTCCTCTGCTTCTTCCTCTTCTTCCTCCGATCCTCTGCTTCTTCCTTCGTTCTTCTCATCCGCATCTTCCTCCGGTTACTTCTTCCCCGCTTCATTTTCCGGACGATCCGCATCCATGGGAGCTTACCGCAGTGTGACGTTTCTGTTCTTCTGATAGTTCTTATATAACTGAGGGCAGGGCCACCCGTGACCCCACCCCCTCTGACACACGAGGACTTCCCTATGGCTTTCGCCGTGAAGTCAGAGGGGGGCGGGGTCACCCGGTTACGTAACATTCTTCTGAGCTCTGTAGTTCCTCTGTAATAGGCTGCTGAACTTGCTGAAAAAACGTTATTGCCTACTGACTTCCTGTTTGTAAGACCACTGGCTGCTATCCCTCTCCCAAGCTCAGGCAGAGGTCTGACACGCCCCCTTGTAGTTCTCTAAAAGCCGAGCGGGGAGGAAGCAGACATGTAGTGGGCGGAGGGGGTCTCACAGCCCCCGGTCTGTGCCGCCCATGGAGGAGGTGTCCTCCTTCTCCTCTCTCCTCCCTCCTCCTCCTCTGCTCCCTGACAGTCACCGCCCTTCCACTCTGTCCTCGCGCCCCCCCCCCCCGCCTGCTATCTCCGTGCAGAGCGAGGATTACTCACATGTATGACCAGGGCTTTTTTTCTCAAACAAAAGGTGCTGGAACTTAACCATGGCCCCACAAAACCCCTCCCTCTACACACACCCTCAAAACCACATCAAATAGTGGGTGTGTTCAGTCAAATTTCACGAAAACAGTAGGAGGGTCCTAAAGGGGCATTAAATACCAGGATTGCATTACATACAGAGTGCAGAGCTGTCGCTTGTAAACACAGAAACCAGACTTCCGTGTTTACAAGTGATTGTGGTGAGCAGGCACCAAAGGGTCTGAGCCAGAGGTGGTGGAACTGATTTCCACCAAGTTCCCCCTGAAAAAAAGCCCTGTGTATGACACATCGGGGATCTCCCGCTGTGTCAGGTATTGTATATGAGAACACCGATTGCTGATGTCCCACCTCCCGCCGGTATGGACACCATAAAATCTATCATATAAATTTATCACTCTCCACATTGCCCCGCATTTTTATTCGTGATCTCTTTTATACCTGTATGCTGTTTAAATTAGAAATAAATAACCTTTTTTGACCTACACCACGTGGAAGCAATTTTTTTCTCCACATACCATCCGGATGTGAGTGGGTGCGCTGTTCCTTTGAACCTACCATCAAGATCCTGCCTTGAGGGTTTTCGGATTGGAGGTCGGCTTGGAGGTTACCCACGGTTCCCCTGGATCCCATCTTAGAGGTCCGAACCATCTCCAGTTCCAAACATCTGCCGTTTGCCTGTATGACTCCGTGTCGCTGACATTAGGAGTCCACCCTGTTCCGGTAAGAGCATCCACATCTCATTTTGTTGCTGATGATTTTCCATTCTTGATGTTTCTTCAATGGACAGAGTTTTCCATCATCTGGTGTTGGACGTTACAGTTTCTGTTTACACTGTTGGTTATGTTGGACACCATTTTACACTTTTTTCATATCATTTAGTATTTTTTGGTTAATCGCCCATTGTTCTTAAAAGGACTTTTGAGTTTTTTCATTATTCATTGCTATTTTGATGTGCTATTTCACATATATCACGATATTTGTGTACACTGGTTAGCACTACATTTTTCCACCATTCTATTTTTGTTTGTCACATTTTTATGTAGCTGCTTTTTTCATTTAAGATTTTTTTCGGGGCTAGTGCAGTAATCATTCCCACTTCCTTATCATTGGAAAACACTATTTGAGAGATAAAAAGTGCATTTTATATACAACTATATAGATCAGACCAAAATGAGGGACAAATGAGGAGGAATGAGAGACAGAGGGACATTGCTCCAAATCAGGGACAGTCCCTCGAAATCAGGGACAGTTGGGAGCTATTGGACTGTGATGGGGACACCTGCTGTGGGGTAAACGCTGATGGGGACACCTGCTGTGTGGGGGGGACTCTGATGGGGACACCTGCTGTGGGGGGGGCCCTCTGATGGGGAAACCTGATGTGGAGGGACTTTGAAGGGGACACCTGCTGTGGGGGGGACTCTGATGGGGACACCTGCTGTGGGGGGGACTCTGGAGACACCTGCTGTGGGGGGGCTCTGATGGGGACACCTGCTATGGGGGGCTCTGATGGGGACACCTGCTGTGGGGGGGACTCTGACTTGGACACCTGCTGTGGGGGGGCCCTCTGAAGAGGGAAACCTTCTGTGGGTGGACTCTGATGGGGACATCTGCTGTGGGGGGCTCTGATGGGGACACCTGTTGTGGGGGGGGACTCTGATGGGGACACCTGCTGTGGGGGGGACTCTGACTTGGACACCTGCTGTGGGGGGGCCCTCTGAAGAGGGAAAACTTCTGTGGGTGGACTCTGATGGGGACACCTGCTGTGGGGGGGACTCTGATGGGACTGTGATATAAGGGGGTCCTCAGATGGGGACCCTGATGTTAGGAGGGACTCTGATGAGGAGTTTGATATAAGCTCCGTGTGCCGCAGTTCACTCTCTCCCCAAAATGTCCCTCATTCTGAACTTCAAAAGTTGGGAGGTATGGCCACTGGTGGTCCTTGACATGCGGCTAGGGTTGCCACCTCATCCCTTTAAACCCGAACACATATGAATCACACAGGTTCTGAGGCTAATCTAATGCAGATAAGGCACCAAGTGAGTTTAATTATCACCTTAATCATCCACAGAACCTGTGTACTCAATATGTGTTCAGTTTTAAAGGGATGAGGTGGCAACTCTACATGCGGCACTGGTGATCCCTAACATGGTGGTCCCTGACATTCGGCACTGGTGGACACTGACATGTTGCACTGGTTTGCATTTATATTAAATGCATTCAATTTATATTATATTAATATGCATTTATATTTAATGCTTTGTATTTTTTAAATCTGTAACCTATCATAACATGTGTTATGTATGGCTTGCTGGCTGCAGAATGAGGGGTGTGATTTATGTTGAAGTGGGCGAGTTCACATTTACATGTACAGGCCTAGTGTACCTCCCACATTCACACCCATCCCAAGGATTCATGGGAAATGTAGTCTGATTACAGTTTAGAGAGAGGAGGATGTGATGCAATCACTCTTCTAGCACCTCCTCCTTGCCAGAATACTGGCTGCATTTTTTGAAACACAGAGCTGACTTCCTGAAAATTCAATCAGTCATCTCTCTTAAACGGTATTCACAAATGTAATAACTGTTGTTTTGTGTGGGGGGTGTACTAATGGGGGATTTTTTTTGAAAATCCCGGAGTTCTGCTTTAAAGTCCCATGGGCGAATATTGGTTGTATGTAACTATAATTAATATTTGTGTCATTCTCCAAACTTTTGGCCAGGGCTGTATATACAGTATACGGGCTATTTATTGCTCATTTGATATGCAGGCTGCGCTTCCTAATGAATAGCTCTGCACAATGGTTGTGCCTTGCTTTCAGTGTAAGCTTGTGAGTCAACTCCGGCTGATTGAAAGTAATATACAGTGCCTTGAAAAAGTATTCATACCCCTTGACATTTTCCACATTTTGTCATGTTACAACCAAAAATGTAAATGTATTTTATTGGGATTTTATGCGATAGACCAACACAAAGTGGCACATAATTGTGAAGTGGAAGGAAAATGATTAGTGGTTTTCAAAATTGTTTACAAATAAATATCTGAAAAGTGTGGGGTGCATTTGTATTCAGCCCCTTTTACTCTGAAATTAACTAAAATCTAGTGGAACCAATTGCATTCAGAATTGCATTCAGAAGAGCCTTCAGAGGTTTGTTAGAGAATCTTAGTGAACAAACAGCATCATGAGGGCCAAGGAACACACCAGACAGGTCAGGGATAAAGTTGTGGAGAAGTTTAAAGCAGGGTTAGGTTATAAAAAATATCCCAAGCTTTGAACATCTCACGGAGCTCTGTTCAATCCATCATCCGAAAATGGAAAGAGTATGGCACAACTGCAAACCTACCAAGACATGGCCGTCCACCTAAACTGACCGGCCGGGCAAGGAGAACATTCATCAGAGAAGAGCCAAGAGGTCCATGGTAACTCTGGAGGAGCTGCAGAGATCCACAGCTCAGGTGGGAGAATCTGTCCACAGGACAACTATTAGTCGTGTTCTCCACAAATCTGACCTTTATGGAAGAGTGACAAGAAGAAAGACATTGGTGAAAGAAAACCATAAGAAGTCCCTTTTGCAGTTTGCGAGAAGCCATGTGGGGGACACAGCAAACATGTGGAAGAAGGTGCTCTGGTCAGATGAGACCAAAATGGAATTTTTTGGCCTAAAAGCAAAACTCTATGTATGGCGGAAAACTAACACTGCACATCACCCTGAACACACCATCCCCCACCATGAAACATGGTGGTGGCAGCATCATGGTGTGGGGATGCTTTTCTTCAGCAGGGACAGGGAAGCTGGTCAGAGTTGATGGGAAGATGGATGGAGCCAAATACAGGACAATCTTAGAAGAAAACCTGTTAGAGTCTGCAAAAGACTTGAGACTGGGGGGAGGTTCACCTTCCAACAGGACAACGACCCTAAACATACAGCCAGAGCTATAATGGAATGGTTTAGATCAAAGCATATTCATGTGTTAGAATGGCTCAGTCACAGTCCAGACCTAAATCACATTGAGAATCTGTGACAAGACTTGAAAATTGCTGTTCACAGACGCTCTCCATCCAATCTGACAGAGCTTGAGATATTTTGCAAAGAAGAATGGGCAAAAATGTCCCTCTCTAGATGTGCAAAGCTGGTAGAGACATCCCCAAAAAGACTTGGAGCTGTAATTGCAGAGAAAGGGGGTTCTACAAAGTATTGACTCCGGGGGGCGCCATACAAATGTACACCATACTTTTCACATATTTATTTGTAAAAAAAATTGAAAACCTTCCACTTCACAATTATGTGCCACTTTGTGTTGGTCTATCACAAAAAATCCCAATAAAATACATTTATGTTTTTGGTTGTAACATGACAAAATGTGGAAAATTTCAAGGGGTATGAATACTTTTTCAAGGCGCTGTACTTCCCCCATCTGAATACAATTTTATCTGGGTAGTTGTTAATCAGGAAAGCCGAATATGTAACACAATGAGCGAAATATGAGACAGCAATCATTTAAAAGTGTCAACTTTGCATTTACATTTCTTTATAGCAAACATTACAATCTCAGCTCAGGATATGAGATCTTTGAAAATAGATTTTCTAGTTTCCCTTTAAGTTAGGCGTGCGGAGGGAATGCGAGTGAGCGATGAAAAGTTGGCGGTAACCTGAACCACAGACGGATAAACCCGGCTCCGGTTGGGTAGGACACTCTTGAAGGTGCAGCAATTACGGTGTCAATCAGTCTTTTAAACATGGCATTAAGTCTCCATGTATAATGCAGGCCCTGTGGCTACGGTTTCTGAGCGTGAGTTTGCTAAAATGGCAAAAACAGGAGAAGGTGTCAGTAAACAAAACACGGAGATGTCATTTTACCGACTACAAGCCACCGCGAGACGCGGCGCATTTCTAATTACAGGAGTGGAGGGAGGATGGGGTTGGTATACTTGCTTGGATGAAAGTGAACAGCAGGCGAACAGCTAAATACTAATATTAAAAAAAAAAGGCAATTGTTTCTTGTAATATATATTTTAACTTGTATTTAAAAAAACAACAAAAAAAATGTATATATATATAAATATATATATATATATATATATATATATATATATATATATTAAGAATCTTCCTCTTCCTCTCTCTCTCTCTTCTCAAAACAATGAATTGAATTTAAAAAAATAATATAATAAGTATGGGAGGGTTATTACCCTGCAGGACTTTTTTGACGTCCTGCCAGCGCTCCGCTCCAGTGTGAAAGGACTCAGGTTTTCACATTGGAGTGACATGAGAGGCGCTTTACAGGCGCTTTGCAAGCGCTATTTTTAGCGCTATAGCGCCTGTAAAGCGACTCATTGTGAAAGGGGTCTTAGTTATACTTTAACTAATAGACAATAAAGCTGCAGCATTAGACCATTAATGTGTACATCCGTGTCACTAGCCAGTAAATAACAGATTATGCAAAATCCCACAGTGGGACTCACAAAGGAGCTCCACTACAAAAGAGGGGTATAAGATGTATGCTCACCTTCAATTGTGGACCTAAAAATTAAAAAATTCAGCTTGAATAAAGCTGGATCTCAGTCTCCTTTTACTTTGATTGCAGCAGCTCATAATGTATATATTCCCCCCCTATGACTAAGCCGTGTGGGCGGGATGAAACGCGTTGGGATCATGGTCTGGGAGGAGTTGGGCTGAAGCTGCTTTCATCTTCCTTTCCACCTGGGCTGTTTTTCCTGGAGTGCATGTTTTATCCTCTTCCTTCCCATGCGTACAAAAAAAACACTGCAAAAATGGCGCTGGCAGCAAAAGGGTTAAAACACTGCTCATGAACACGTTTTGGTATTGACGTTTGCACCATTTTACAGGCACACATACAGAGCCTTGAAAACTTATTGTGTTGGTCTATCACATAAAATCCCAATGAAATAGATTTACATTTTTTGGTTGTAACATGAGAAAATATGGGAAAATTCAGAGGGGTACGAATACTTTTTCAAGGCACTGTAACTGTAAGGCTTGACGTGTTTGGTATCTATGAACTCGCAGCAATTTCATCCTTTATGTTTTATCAAAAGTGGGTAATATATTGTGTGTCCTAAAATGAACTGCCCCACCCCTTCCTACCCTAAATGCTGAGGTGCGTCATACTGCAGAATCCTGATAATTTTTTTAATTTAGCGCAGTTGTGCGTGACTTCCCCGCACAGCCACGTCATCCAATGAGTGTCGGGAGGACAGGGGGCTTCGAGAACAGGCTGGTGGTGTTACTGCAATTGTAGTCTACCTGCACTTCCCTTAGCCCCATATCAGAAAGTCCCTACCTCTGGACGGACCCAGAATTGGGGGAGCAACACCGCAAGAACCTGTACATTGCACCTGCGATGCACTGATTGCCTGAGCAATTCAGGGATAGGCAACCTTTGAGAGGTGGAGATTTTTCATGACAACATGGAAGAGAACAAAGATTGCCCCCCCCCCTTAACTAGCAAGCCCCCAGAGGTCAGCGGTGAGTAAAGCAGTGTACAGAGGTCAGTAGTATGTAGGGCAGTGTACAGAGGTCAGTAGTATGTAGGGCAGTGTACAGAGGTCAGTAGTAGGTAGGGCAGTGTACGGAGGTCAGTAGTATGTAGGGCAGTGTACAGAGGTCAGTAGTATGTAGGGCAGTGTACGGAGGTCAGTAGTATGTAGGGCAGTGTACAGAGGTCAGTAGTATGTAGGGCAGTGTACAGAGGTCAGTAGTATGTAGGGCAGTCTACAGAAGTCAGTAGTATGTAGGGCAGTCTACAGAGGTCAGTAGTATGTAGGGCAGTCTACAGAAGTCAGTAGTATGTAGGGCAGTCTACAGAGGTCAGTAGTATGTAGGGCAGTGTACAGAGGTCAGTAGTAAGTATGGCAGTGTACAGAGGTCAGTAGTATGTAGGGCAGTGTACAGAGGTCAGTAGTAGGTAGGGCAGTGTACAGAGGTCAGTAGTATGTAGGGCAGTGTACAGAGGTCAGTAGTATGTAGGGCAGTGTACAGAGGTCAGTAGTATGTAGGGCAGTGTACAGAGGTCAGTAGTAGGTAGGGCAGTGTACGGAGGTCAGTAGTGGGCAGGGCAGTGTACAGAGGTCAGTAGTATGTAGGGCAGTGTACAGAGGTTAGTAGTAGGTAGGGCAGTGTACAGAGGTCAGTAGTATGTAGGGCAGTGTACAGAGGTCAGTAGTAGGTAGGTCAGTGTACGGAGGTCAGTAGTATGTAGGACAGTGTACAGAGGTCAGTAGTAGGTAGGGCAGTGTACGGAGGTCAGTAGTAGGTAGGGCAGTGTACAGAGGTCAGTAGTATGTAGGACAGTGTACGGAGGTCAGTAGTATGTAGGACAGTGTACAGAGGTCAGTAGTAGGTAGGTCAGTGTACGGAGGTCAGTAGTATGTAGGACAGTGTACAGAGGTCAGTAGTAGGTAGGGCAGTGTACGGAGGTCAGTAGTAGGTAGGGCAGTGTACAGAGGTCAGTAGGGCAGATGACGTGGTGAGTAGGACAGGGTTTAGCAGGGGAGAGCACAGGGTGTCAACAAGGCAAAGGCCAAGGGGTCAGCAGGACAAAAAACAGGGGTCAGTAAGGCAATGTAAAGGGGGGTCAGGAAGGCACAGTAGAGGTCAGGAGAACCTAGTACAGGGGGGTCAGAGGAGCTCGGTACAAGCAGGCCTGGTGGACATAGTACTGGAGGGTTAGGAGGACACCGTCCTGGGGGGTCAGAAGGGCACACTACAAGCGTGTTTAGAGGGGATGGTACAGGGAAGGTCTGGCGAGCATGATACTGGGGGGGGGGGTCAGGAGGGGACACTAAAGGGGGGTCTGGAGGGTATGGTACGGGGGATTTAGGAGTGCACAGTATTGTGGGGGGGTCAGGAGGACAAGGTACTGGTCATCAGGAGGACACATTACATAGGTTTAAAAAAGGACACGGTACTGGGGGTCAGGAAGGCACACTACAGGGGGGTCTGGAGGGTATGGTACTGGGGGTTCAGAAGTGCACGGTATTGGTGGGGAGGGGGTCAGGAGGACATGGTACTGGTGGTCAGGTGGGCACATTACATAGATTTCAGGCGGACAAGGTACTGGGCATCAGGAGGGCACGCTACGGAGGACCAGGAGGCCATGGTACTGGGGGTCATGAGGGTCCATAAGTGTTTTCCTGATCCAGAGCAGCGCAGGGAAGCTGCTGTGGCAGATCTACTCGTTCTGGTGCGCTGATCCCTGCTGGCCCTCCTCTCTTGTCACATGATGTCACCAATAAGCGCCTCGAATGAACTGCAAAGGAGGGCCAGCAGGGATCAGCACACTGCACACAGGGGGACAAGAGCCTGAATTTGCCCAAGCGTTGTTGCAGCCAGCAGCAAATCGTAGGAGGCAGAGGCATTCCCTGCTCCCAAGTCGCACATGCAAGGGGCGTGCTGCAGGGCAGGGAATGCCTCCACTACCTAGGACTGGCTTTGACTCCTTCCCAGCTTGAGAGCTCAGGTGATAAGATGCCAGCCTGAGCTCTGCCATTCAGAGGGGGAAGGGAGAACTTGAGGGTTGGTAGGGCAGGGGCTCAAGCTTGATTTACCAGTCACGGGGTCAAGGGGTTGCCGACCTCCACTCCTCCGACCTCTACAGACTCCTATGCAACAAAATAATAAATGCATGTGAATCTAAAGATTATTTTTGCTGCATTTGCTACTTTTGTGCAAAAGGAGGACTGCGCGTTCCCACCTTCACAGGCGCCTGGACTACACACTTACTTACAAGTTTTCCATGGCGTTTTCCATTCCCACATAAAAAAAAAAAAAAAAAAAGGATGCACTTTGACAATTAAATTATTAACGGACGTCACGGCGGTTTGGGGAGGGATCTGTGAATCTAGGGATCTGTGAAAAAAAAAAAAAACGACATAGCAATCTTCCACAATGGCAGGGCTGCGGCCACGGCTTACTAAGCGTTTGAATTGGTGCCACACAGGAAGACAGTTAATGGAATCAAGGAACCGGGCCTCGGGGCAAAGAACGTTCCCATAGCACAAAGAGTGTCCAAAAATCAGAATACAGGCCGGCGGACGCTTTTTTTTGTAATGTTCTGTAACAAGCTCCAAATAGAACGTCACGCATGGCCCGCGATTAGAGGATCTAACGCTGAGTGAGGAGCATTTGAATGTGTGGCATTTCACTAATTGCACAAGGTAGCGTCCCTTCCCCTGTCTGTACTTAACCCTTTCGCTGCCAGAGCCGTTTTTGCAAATTTTTTTTTTTTTTTTTTGCACATACTTCGAGAATTATTTTAGCCTGAAGATAAGTTAAAATCACCAAACATTATATATTTTCTGAAAGCAGAGACCCTGTAGAATAATTTATATATTATAGTAGTAGTTCCAATTTCTTATGTCACACAATTTATGTGCACACATTTTTAAGTAACAATACACTAAACCTTAAAGTGGTTTTAAACTCAATAAAATAATTGCAGTGGTGGCTGGTGAAGTTTTAGGATGGGGCCAGACCCGCCCTTCCTTTTGGACCCCTCCCACTTCTCATAAGCCCCACACCTTATAGAATCCATCCACCCACTCCGTCCCCTGTATTTCACTTGCTTCCACCCATAGTGTCAGTGGTATATAGCTCAGCATCACAGGACAGAGTATACAGCCCAGAATCACAGGACAGAGTATACAGCTCAGCCTCACAGATCAGGGTATATAGCTCAGCATTACAGATAGAGTATATAGGCCAGCATTACAGATATGGTATATAGGTCAGCATTACAGATATGGTATATAGCTCAGCATTACAGATAGAGTATATAGCTCAGCCTCACAGATCAGGGTATATAGCTCAGCATCACAGATATGGTATATAGCTCAGCATTACAGATAGGGTATATAGGTCAGCATTACAGATAGGGTATGTAGCTCAGCATTACAGATATGGTATATAGCACAGCATTACAGATATGGTATATAGCCCAGCATTACATATAGGGTATATAGCTCAGCATTACAGATAGAGTATATAGGTCAGCAATACAGATATGGTATATAGCTCAGCATTACAGATATGGTATATAGCACAGCATTACAGATAGGGTATATAGCTCAGCATTACAGATATGGTGTATAGCACAGAATTACAGATAGGGTATATAGCTCAACATTAAAGATAGGGTATATAGCTCAGCATTACAGATAGGGTATATAGCCCAGCATTACAGATAGGGTCAGGGGCAGCCATGGGGCTCGCGGCACTGATGCACCCCCCCACACCAGGGGTGGCTGCGGGGCTCACGGCACTGAAAGGAGCCGGGCGAATGGATGGGAGGGCAGCGGTGGTGTTGGGGGGGTGGCACCCGTGCACCCACAATGCATGGGCCACCCCTGATTAATTGTACCTATAGGTAAGACTATAATAAGGCTTACCTATCGGTACTGTAAATATCTCCTAAACATGCACTGTTTAGGAGATATTTACTATTTATGCAACCGATGACGTCATTGGCGCATGTGCTCTGAAGGAACGGCCACCCATGCCGCTCCTTCAGAGCCCTGTGCTGTGACTGGCGGCTCCCACGTGCATGCATGGGAGTGACGTCACGCGACTCCAGCCAGTCACACAGCCGGAGTCCGCGGACCTGGAAGGAAGAGGTGTGAAGGTGGATGTGGCCTCCAGCAGTGATAACGCATCGGTGGAGGGCTTCGTTTGCAGGAACGTTTCACATAATGTGCTAGTATGCAATGTATACTAGCACATTATGCCTTTGCTTTGCAGGTCAGAAAAAAACCCTGCGGTTTACTTCCTCTTTAAGTCAGTGGCAATAAAAAGGGTAATGCCTAAAAATTTCTAATTAGCAGTGTCCGATCCCCTTATTGTGCATGTAGATGGGGTGCAGCGTAGTGTGGCAACAGAAAAAGCACAGTCCCAGTGAGATGAAAGAACTTGTATTGAGATGCAAAGACAGTTCACAAATACCCGGTGGGAAGACAACCCAACCGGGAACATTCACAGGTCCAACAGTGTGTAGAGAGCAGGATTCAGCACCTGTTGAGAGGGGCAAAATATGGCCTGACCGTCTGGTACCCAAGCAGGAAGATGTCCAGGGGGGTTGGGAGCCATACACTCTTAATCAGGAATCTTGCTGCTTGTTCTGTCCCTACTCTACCCACTCGCCAAACCAGGGAGCCAGGGCCTTAAAAAGGCTCTGCCTGACCCAAGATGGCCACTAGAGTCACATGGGGTGGCAGCTTCCCCAGTGACCCAGGAAACCACAGAGGAACCCTGTGGCATCCAGGCCACTTATGGTCAGTGACTTCAGCCAGCTGTTGGCTAATTCTGGCTCACAGAAGAGCATAAGTAAGTGCAGGGGCGGAGAGCTGAAATTACACTCTGCAGAGCTCAGTGAGAGCTGATTGGAGGGAAGGGACACACCCTCTTCACACAGCACAAAGGAACAGAGCTTTGGCTGTCAACCACAGGCTGTGTGCTGGAGCTCCCTCCCATTTCTGCATTTTTATTTTGCTGTCAGGAAAACTTGGCATAAGTGACTCATGCTGATAGCAGAGGAAGAAGGCAACAGACAGAAAGGGCACTTAGGGCACTCTAGTGACTCTGCTAAAAAAAAAGCAGAGTCACTAGAGAAGAAAATGACGCTTGTTGCAATATTTTAGATCACACTGCATCTGCGCAGCGGTTTTTTAAACACAATTTTTTTAGGGAAACTTTAATTAAAAAAAAAAAACAAAAACCAAAAAAACCACCCGTAAAGTTAGCCTAATTTTTTTGTATAATGGGAGAGATGATGTTATGCTGAGTAAATAGATACCTAACATGTCACGCTTTAAAATTGTGCACACTCGTGGAATGGCGACAAACCACGGTACTTAAAAATCCCCATAGGTGACACTTTAAACGGTTTTGCAGGTTACCTGTTTAGAGTTACAGAGGAGGTTGGTCCTGGGCTAGAATTTTTGCACTCAGTCTAGGGGTCTCGGTGATACCTCACATGTGTGGTTTGAGCATCGTTTACATATGCAGGCGCAACTTACGTATGCGTCCGCTTCTGCGCACGGGCACGGAGGCATGGGGCACTTTGAATTTTTTTTTCTTATTTATTTTACTTTTTATTTTTGACACCTTTTTTTTTTTTATCACTTATTCCTTTTAAAAGGAATGTAAACTCTTGTAATAGAAATAAGCATGACAGGTCCTCTTTATTGAGAGATCTGGGGTCAAAAAGACCCAAAATCTCTCATTTACCCTTAAAAGCAAAAGAGAAAAAAAAAATAATTTGACACTTTGACTGTAAAAAAAATAAATAAACTATGTCTTTAAGCCCAAGAACAGGAAGTGATGTCCTCCAAGGACATAGAGCTAAGTGGGGGCTATCTTGCCCGCACTTGACTTCCTGCCTAGCCATTGGCCACATCAGATCGGTTCTGGGCTTACCAACGGCTCCAGTAAGCTCAGAAAATACTGGGAAGTGGTGGGGCACCTCTCCTGCCTCCTATAATAGTGATCTCACCTTTATCTCAAAGCCAGCTGCCTAAGGGACAAAAATAATACCGGGATTATGGCAGCTAGCTACTACCTTAACAGCGGCATTTAACATCAAAATCATGACGTACATTCCCAGTTAGGCAGTCGGCAAGTGGGTTGAGACAAGTACATTCTATACAATGCCTTGAAAAAGTATTCATACCCCTTGAAATTTTCCACATTTTCTCATGTTACAACCAAAAACATAAATGTATTTTATTGGGATTTTATGTGATAGACCAACACAAAGTGGCACATAATTGTGAAGTGGAAGGAAAATGATAAATGGTTTTCAACATTTTTTACAAATAAATATGTGAAAAGTGTGGGGTACATTTGTATTCAGCCTCATTTACTCTGATACCCCTAACTAAAATCTAATGGAACCAATTGCCTTCAGAAGTCACCTAATTAGTAAATAGAGTCCACCTGTGTGTAATTTAATCTCAGTATAAATAAAGCTGTTCTGTGAAGCCCTCAGAGGTTTGTTAGAGAACCTTAGTGAACAAACAGCATCATGAAGGCCAAGGAACACACCAGACAGGTCAGGGATAAAGTTGTGGAGAAGTTTAAAGCAGGGTTAGGTTATAAAAAAATATCCCAAGCTTTGAACATCTCACAGAGCTCTGTTCAATCCATCATCTGAAAATGGAAAGAGTATGGCACAACTGCAAACCTACCAAGACATGGCCGTCCACCTAAACTGACCGGCCGGGCAAGGAGAGCATTAATCAGAGAAGAGCCAAGAGGTCCATGGTAACTCTGGAGGAGCTGCAGAGATCCACAGCTCAGGTGGGAGAATCTGTCCACAGGACAACTATTAGTCGTGTTCTCCACAAATCTGCCCTTTATGGAAGAGTGACAAGAAGAAAGACATTGGTGAAAGAAAGTCATAAGAAGTCCTGTTTGCCGTTTCTGAGAAGCCATGTGGAGGACACAGCAAACATGTGGAAGAAGGTGCTCTGGTCAGATGAGACCAAAATTGAACTTTTAGGCCTAAAAGAAAAAACACTATGTGTGGCGGAAAACTAACACTGCACATCACCCTGAGCACACCATCCCCACCGTGAAACATGGTGGTGGCAGCATCATGTTGTGGGGATGCTTTTCTTCAGCAGGGAAAAGGAAGCTCCTCAGAGTTGATGTGAAGATGGATGGAGCCAAATACAGGACAATCTTAGGCCTCATGTACACCGCTGCTGGTAAACGGACGTTTAGGAGCAGTTGGGCATTTTTTTTCAACTGCCCCTGAACTCTCCTCTATGTTCGTTTACAGTCGTTTCTAGGCAGTTGAGTTTACAGGCATTTCAAGCGCCAAACTCGTCTAAACTCGCATTTAGCCGTGTTTCGTTTACAGGCCTTTTTTATTTTTGGCTATTTGAAAAAAAAAAATATATATATATATATTTTAAATGCAAACGCGGCATGTAAGTGTGGCAAAACGGACGTTTTAAACGTCGGTTACTACCTGTCAAGTTAAATTGTTCAGGAGAGGTTGTAAAAACGTCCCGTGTACATGAAGCCTAAAGAAAACCTGTTATAGTCTGCAAAAGACCTGAGACTGGGGTGGAGGTTCACCTTCCAGCAGAACAACAACCCGAAACATACAGCCAGAGCTACAATGGAATGGTTTAGATCAAAGCATATTCATGTGTTAGAATGGCCCAGGCACAGTCCAGACCTAAATCACATTGAGAATCTGTGGCAAGACTTGAAAATTGCTGTTCACAGACGCTCTCCATCCAATCTGACAGAGCTTGGGCTATTTTGCAAAGAAGAATGGGCAAAAATGTCCCTCTCTAGATGTGCAAAGCTGGTAGAGACATCCCCAAAAAGACTTGCAGCTGTAATTGCAGTGAAAGGAGGTTCTACAAAGTATTGACTCCGGAGGGCGCCATACAAATGTACCCCCCATACTTTACACATATTTATTTGTAAAAAAATGTGAAAACCATTTATCATTTTCCTTGCCCTTCACAATTATGTGCCACTTTGTGTTGGTCTATCACAGGGATCCTCAAACTACGGCCCTCCAGCTGTTGTGGAACTACACATCCCATGAGGCATTGTAAAACTCTGACATTCACAGACATGACTAAGCATGATGGGAATTGTAGTTCCTAAACAACTGGAGGGCCATAGTTTGAAGACCCCTGGTCTATCACATAAAATCCCAATAAAATATATTTACGTTTTTGGTTGTAACATGACAAAATGTGGAAAATTTCAAGGGGTATGAATACTTTTTCAAAAGCACTGTAGAGGGATATGCTTTGTTCATATTTCATGTCTGAGGTTTACAACCACTTTAAGTAAAATAACATTTTTTGTCATTTTGTCCCTCAGTCAAATGCACTCCAAACAAACCTGAAAGTGAGACAAATCAGTTTAACTTATCTAAACAGGCGGAGGCCTTGTTACGTCAGTCCACTAGGCTGGTAGGAGCTTGACACCTTGGGCATCTGCGTCATGAATGTTCTGTTGTTTCATCATAAGGCACATCAGGCACGGGGTGGTGTTACCGTCTGATCCGGAGGAATAAAAGGCGTTTGGGTCACTCAGTATTACTGCATAAAGTTCTGTTTTTCTTCCTGATGAAGAAGGACAGTGTGAACTCTGGCGTGTCTCAGAGTTGACTCGCCATTCGGGAATCCACCCAGCAAAAAGTCCAAATGTGCTTCTCAGTGCGCTAAAGGTATCCAATTTGGTTATGAATAGCCAGTAACTCAAATCCAACCTATCCTCATGCCAATAGGGGGCTCCTTAAAGGAAACCTACACAAAGAGAAATTGGTGGACTGCTGTTGCTGATCTCTTTCTTACAATCCTATCTGTTTGGCTGTCATTTTTATCCAAAGGGTATAAAAATCTCTGAGTCATCGTAACAAGTACTGGAATACTGAATTCTGACTTTGAAAACCTTGCATGCTTTTTCCGAGTATTTAAGGCCAACCGGACAACTAGCAGGAGACCAGGAGACCTGCGGTGGCAGCGTCCTTACATTAAAGCTGAACTCCAGAAATGAGACATTCCTCCCGATACTGCAAAGGTTCTATGCTTGTTTAGTCTAGGGGTGCAGGGATAAGATGTTACACCCCCTTAATCCCGGGTCCTGCAGGTTTCATCCATGTGACTGGTCCATTGCTGCTGCCTCTCTAATGTGCTGCCAGTTGCAATTGAATGCTTACCTCCTCCACATACAATGCAGGGTAAGGTAATAGGAGGGCGGGGGGCAGAGTTGAGTTGTGGATAGCGGGTGCAGAAGTGAACTGTGGACAGGGGAGCCCAAAGTGAGTTATAGACAAGGATGGAGAGGTAAGCTGTGGACAAGGCTGCAGAAGTGACATGAGGATTGTGCAGAGGTGTAGAGGTGCTCTGAGGGTGGGATTGCTGAGGTGAGTTGTGGACAGGGGTGTAAAGGTGAGTTATGGACAGGGGTGCAGAGGTGAGCCGTGAATGAGGGTGCTGAGGTGAATTGTGGACAGGTGCGCAGAAAGGAGTTGTGGACCAGGGTGCAGTGGTGAGCTTTGAGGAGAGGTGCAGAGGGGACTGTGGACAGAGGTGAGCTGTGAATGGGTGTGGAAAAGTGAGTTGTGAATGGAGGTGCAGAGGTGAGTTATGAATGGGCGTGGAGATGTCAACTTTGGTCAGGGGGTGCAGAGGTGGGCTGTGGTTGGGGGTAGAAAGGTAAGCTGTGGACCAGAGTGCAGAAGTGTGCTGTGGACCACTGTGCAGAGTTGAGCTACGGATGGGTGCAGAGGTGGGCTGTGAGCAGAGGTGCAGAGGTGAGCTGTGGATGAGGTGAGTTGTGGATGGGGTGCAGAGGTGAGCTTTGGATAAGGTGCATTGTGGACAGGGGTGCAGAGGTGAACTGTGGTTGGGGGTGCTGACATGAATTGTGGACAGGGGGGCAGAGAGGAATTGTGGACCAGGGTGCAGAGGTCAGCTGTGGACAGGGGTGCAGAGGTCAGCTGTGGATAGGGGTGCAGAGGTGAGTTGTGGAATTGGGTGCAGAGGTGAGTTGTGGACTTGGGCGCAGAGGTGAGTTGTGGACTTGGGTGAAGAGGTCAGCTGTGCATAGAGATGCAGAGGATGAGTTGTGGACAGGGGTGCAGAGGTGAGCTCTTGATGGGTGTGCAAAGGCCAGTTGTGGACAGGGGTGCAGAGGTGAGCTCTTGATGGGTGTGCAAAGGCCAGTTGTGGACAGGGGTGCAGAGGTGAGCTGTGATTATGGGTGCTTATGGGTGAGTTGTGGACGAGGGGCAGAGAGGAGTTGTGGACAGGGGTGCAGAGGTCAGCTGTGGACGGAGGTGCAGAGGTGATCTGTGAACGGGTGTGGAAAGGTGAGATGTGAATAGGGGTGCAGAGGTGCTTTATTTAGGGAGTTTAGAGGTGAGCTGTGGATGGGTGTGAGGAGGTAAGCTGTGGATGAGGGTGCAGAGGTGAGCTGTGGATGGGTATGCAGATTTAAGGTGCAGATGGAGATGTAGAAGTGAGCTGTGAACAGGGGTGCAGAGGTGAGATGTGGATTGAGGTGGTAGAACTGACAAGAGAAAAGGTGACGTGATGGTGGATAAATTAGCCTCAAAGGTCAGGGTGGGTATTAAGGTTAGGGCTTGTGTTAGGGTTAGGGCTCCTCTAAATATTCCACATCATGCTTCCAGCAATTAAGGGATTGGGAACACCTCCATTAAGATTCAAAGGGTCTTCTCTAACCTTTGTTGGAATGTCCTGATTTTTTTTGTTGAAATTTCAGCAAAGGCTACACTCCCACATTCGCTCATCCTTGATCGCTAATCCCCATTAGATGGACCTAGAGCTGCAGAGTAAAAGTTGCAGACAATTCAGAGTGAAAGTTACAGACTCGTATCTGACAAGCCGAGTTTAAAAAGCAAACTGACTTCGTTGAACTTTCAACAAAGCTACTACATCTTCCCTTCAAAAAAGACATAAGCAAAAAAAGAAAAATCCTAACTGCCAAATTTGACCAAAAAAAAAGCAAAAAGTATTGTTCTATAAACAAGTAAAAACGTGTAATGTTTTCCAGCCTACTCTCGATTTGGAAAACGCCTATAAATATTTATTTTTGCAGAGGAGTCTGGCGTCTCTGTGGATCACAAACAATAAATAGGGGACGGGGTAAGGACCTGTCCGCTGCATTTTTATTTTTGGGAGAGTCGATGAAAGACAAGATCGCGTTTTACCTTTTTTTTTTTTTTTTTTTTTAACCCTGGCTTAGAGCCCATCTCTGCTCACGGGAAAGATTTCCTGGGAGACTTGGCAGGAGTCAATGGCAACCAAACACAACAGAGATGAGTCAATGTGAAGTTAATTGTTTTCTTAGATAAATCTCCGGCATAGTTTACTGCACAGTGCATGAATCACTCATGTACAACGCTAAATCGCAGCGTGGTGGAGCAAACTGAACCAACGCAGGGGTTGCTTTTATGTCATTATTGCAGATCAGTTGAGTTTCAGATGTACGGGTGGATGTAAGAGCTTCTGGTGAACTTAGTCCTATTCCCCCCCGTTAGAGCGCAGACAGCCAGTCTGTCTCCACTGGCTCAAAGGAAAAGTCTAGGGTGCCTTTTTTTAGGTCTTATTGGAACATAGAAGTCGGATAGGGATGAGGGGATCATGGGATACCCCAAAACTGAAGAACTGGACAACTTGAGAACTTTTTAACTATTATTATTATTATACAGGATTTACATAGCGCCAACAGTTTGCGCATCGCTTTACAACATGAGGGCAAACAGTACACTTACAATACAATTCAATACAGGAGGGATCAGAGGGCCCTGCTCGTTAATGTTTACGTTCTAGAAGGGAAGGTCAAGTGATACAAAAGGTAATAACTGTGGGGCATGAGCTGATGGAGAAAATAGACATACAGTTGTTGGGTGTGGGTAGGGTAGGCTTCTCTGAAGAGGAGGGTTTTCAGGGATCGTCTAAAAGCTAATAGAGTAGGAAATAATCCGACAGGTTGGGGTAACAAGTTCCATAGGATTGGAGAGGCTCTGGAAAAGTCATGAAGGCGAGCATGGGAGGAGGTGATGAGGGAGCTACAGAGAGCGAGGTCTTGAGAGGAATGAAGAGAACGAGTAGTTTGGTATTTAGAGACTAGGATAGTGATGTAGCTGGGGGCTAAGTTGTGGATGGCTTTGTAAGTAGTTGTTAGTATTTTGAATTGAATTTGTTGGGTGAGTGGTAGCCAGTGGAGGGATTGACAGAGAGGTGTAGCAGATACTGAGCAGTTGGTAAGGTGGTTGAGTCTGGCAGCAGCAATTATGATGAATTTAAGGGGGGATAGGCTATGGTAGAGGTAAGCCAATGAGGAGGGAATTGCAGTAGTTGAGGCGAGAGATTACCCGGGAGTGAATTGAGAGCTTTGTTGTGTCATTGGTTAGAAAGGGACGTATTTTGGAGATGTTGCCGAGGTTGAGGCGGCAAGATTTTGCAAGTGATTGGACATGGGGCTTAAAGGAGAGTTCAGAGTCCAGGACTACACCTAGATCCTTGGCATGCGGGGATGGGCTTATGGTTGTGCCATCTATTTTGACAGAGAGATCAAGGGAGGGGGCACATGGGGGAGGAGAAATTATAAGTTTGGTTTTGGATAGATTGAGTTTGAGGAAGTGGAGTGACATCTTGCTGAACGGTGAAATGGTAATGGGCCACAGGATCTCTATGCTGACGGTGGCTACAACTCCTTCCAGAGATAAAAGCTACACACAGTCACTGACTTTCCAGCACTGGGGGTCATTCACTCACACAGCCACAGGATGATCAGTTTGTAAGCAGGTGCAGTCTGCTTCCTTCACTGTAGGTGGTGCCCGACCATAGCGGCATCACAGCTTGGAGAGGAAGTCAGGGGAAACTCGGTTTCTCTGTGGTTTCCAGGTCCCTGGTGGAAGTGTTCTGGTTGGCTGCACTGTATCCACGTGATCCTTAGTGGTCATTTTGGGTCAGCAGAGTATTTTTAAATCCCTGCTCCCCAGGTTTTGGCACGCATTCACAGGTGGGTAGTGTAGAGACAGGTCACCCCTCTATCAGGGACAGTTTTAGTGGCAGGGAAAGGTTCCAGACAAGGAGGGAAAGCTTAGGGCTCACAATCGCCTTGGAAATCTTTCCCCTTGAGTATAAGATGGCCAGACCACATTGTGCCCCTCCAGACAGAAGCTGTCAGATTGGTTGATATCTGCTCCACTACATGTTGTTGGCATCCGTGAGTGCTTCCAGTTGGGCCCTCTCCCACCGTGTTTGTTTTGAACTGTATGCCATTTACTATTATAAAAGTTCTGCCTTTGCTACAATACAAGTTCTACTGATTGCACCTAGTGTGTTATTATCACCCCACCATGCTGCACCCACCTACGGGTTGCCTCCAGGCTCTTCTCAGTGAAATAGATGTAGACTTACACCACCATAGGACAGCTGGACTCTTTCCCACCAACTTCCTCCTGGCCCTCTCTAGTGAGCTCCTCCATACCCAACTTGATTCTAGGGCTTCCAGCTTGCAGATATGTCCACTTAGCCAAGCTTAGCTGGGACCTCTGTGTCTTCCTGATGACTCCTTCCAGTGTTGTGCCCCAGGGGCAGAGCCCACTGCACAGGGGTCTCTGTCCACCTACAGGACACACCTCCCCAGGGATTGGTTGGAGTTCCATAAATATTAGACAGGCACTCTGTTCTCCCCCCTACCATAAGTCTACAATTCCCTAAAATACAGGGGAAAGTAATCAGAGCAGCAGCCTGTGAGACACTGCCCTAAATAATTAACCCCAGCTGGTCTGATTACAGAGGAGCTAACTACATTTACCAAGCAGCCTACACTACTCTAGGACGTTGCTACACACAAAATACAGCTTCCAATTTGTGACCATCAGCTGTGTCCGAACACCACCATCACCCGTGCATCACATGTGGGTGAAGACAGCCCTTCCACGGGTGTACTCTGTGTGTACATATAATAGTGTACGATTTATGTGGGATATTATTATATGTACACACATACTCATAGATAATACCCATATGACTGAGACCTAAGATATAATAGGGGACATTGCAGAGGTGAGATAAAGTGGGTGCAGGAGTCCAGATTTGTATATGGGTGGTGGGGAGGTGAGCTGTGGAAGGAAAGTGAAAAAGTGAACCGTAGATGGGGAGTGCAGAGGTAATCTGTGGATAGGGTTGAAGAAGTGATCTGCGGACAGGAGGTGCAGAGGTGAGCTGTGGACAGGGGGTGCAGAGGTGAGCTGTGGACAGGGTGTACAGAGGTGAAATGTGGATGGGGAGTGCAGAAGTGAGCCGTGAATGGGAAGTGCAGAGGTGATCTGTGGATAGGGGTCCAAAGTTGAGCTGTGGATAGGGGTGCAGAGGTGAGCTGTGGATGGGGAGTTCAGAGATGAGCCGTTGACAGGGGGGTTGCCGAGATGAGCTGTTCAGAGGGAGTTCTGAGATGAGTTATGAACAGGGGATGCAGAGGTAAGCCTTGGATGGGTAGTGCAGAGGTGAGCTGTGGACAGGGGTTGCAGAGGTGAGCTGTGGACAGGGGTTGTAGAGGTGAGCTGTGGACAGGGGATGCAGAGGTGAGCTGTGGACAGGGGGTGCAGAGGTGAGCTGTGGACAGGGGGTGCAGAAATAAGCTATGGACACGGGGGCAGAAGTGAGCCGTGGATTGGGGTGCAGAGATGAGCTGTGGATGGGGTGCAAAGGTAAGCTGCGGACAGGAGGTGCAGAGGTAAGCTGTTGATAGGGAGTGCATAGGTGACCTGTTGACAGGGGGTGCAGAAGTGAGCTGTGGATAAGAGGAGCAGAGGTCTGCTGTGGATAGTGAGTTCTGAGAGGAGCTGTGGACAGATGGTGCATAGGTGAGCTGTGTATAGGGAGTTCAGAGGTGAGCTGTGGATGGTGACATCGCTACAATGTTATAATGTACAGTCTGAGCACTGTAGGAGAGTAGACAGAGGAAATGCTTTCTCCTGCCACTAGGCAAAGTTACTGGCCTGGAGCACAAGGGTTATTTTTTATTGATTAAAGGTTGAGGTTCAGTCCGAACTTGGTTCAAACCCAGTTTGGCAGAACTGGTGGGAAGCTGTCTCGTGATCGCATACCAGCCAGCCTTGCAGCTGCACTACACAAAGGCACGGGGGGCTGGGGGGAGGACCGCAGTGGATTGGGCCAGCACAGCAGGGATGCAGTCATGTGACAGCTTCACCAAAAGGTTCTTCCAAGTTTGAACCCAACCCAGCTCAGCAATATATTTATGCAGACTTAAGTTGCACCCTGTCAAGTCCACAGAGCACCCAGACTTTAGAGCAGTACCGGGACAAGAACATCCAATGCCCCGGGCAAAGTTTGCAAACTGTGCCCCCCCCCCCCCATCCTCACCCCCATACACCCTCTTCCAACACAAATCCCACCTCTAAACACAGACCCTCTCCTTCTTCTCTACCCTTCCAGCACAAATGCCCCATATCTTCCCTTCCAGCATAGGAACTTTTTGGCTTGGGTTGAACTCAAGCACAGACCTTTAAAGCATTGCTAGACCTCCATCATTGCCCTCCAACCAAAACCTAACACTCATTCTGTAACTTGTAGTTCCAACGATTCCTCTGGTTGCACGTTACCGCTCTAGAATGTTCTGCAGTTCCCCCGGGTCATCGGTTTGCTTAACATGCGATATTTACAGTCTGCTATTATGGTCTCCTAAGACACATTGTGGCAACGCTTCTATAAACACGTCAGAGAATAGGGTTCACCAGCCGAGCCGTTCATCACTGACACATCAGCAGATGCGGGGAAGGCTTGCCAACAGTTATAGAGGCAAAGCAATCCCCTTGTAGGAGCTGAATTTACCGAGATAATACAGCAAATCCTATTTAAATAAACAGCTGAGAGACGAGCGGGGTAAACACAGCCCTCGCTCGTCCGCAACTGGAACAATGTGACTAAGCCCGGTACGTGCCCCCCCCCATTCTCGCTAATCAACCATAACAGAAGTCAACGATGGTCTATGATAAATCGAGGCTGTTAATTCGTACCAGGGCTTAGATCCGCCAATACCGCCCTGAGGGGGGCTCTCTGCTGAAACAATAAAATTATAATTCCTAAATACCATACCAAATTTAGAATTTCAATTGATTCAATAGAATTAGGGTCCAACTGAACTTCCAATTTAACCAATTGAGAACCAGCCTGGAAAACCCCTTCATTTCCAGGCAGACCGTTTTTCAGTGCTGCGATAGTTTGTTTGACAGTTACTCCGTCTTGCAACACTGTCCCCAATGATTTTTGCATCATTTTCAAGAGACAGATCGAGATCTCTATTGATGGTATTTAATAACCATTGCTTTTTTATATATAAAGGAACAAAGAACAAACATTTTGAAAAAAAAAATAAAAATGGTAAATCATATTTCTTGAGGTGAGGGGTCTCTGAACTTTTCAGTATCAGGGCTATATTGTATATTTTACAAATATCACTGGGCCACCAAAAAATCCCTATAATGGTGCCTATCAGTCCCCCTTACATCAGAGCCCCCCTTAATTAGAGTCTACACTCACCTCAGGTTCCCTATTAGAGCTCCTCTTTACAGCAGGTTCCCCAACAGAGTCCCTCTTTAAATCAGGTTCTAATCAGAGTCTCCCTGTAAATTAGGTACCCATCAGAGTCCCCTTTATATCAAAGTTCCAATTACATTAGGGTGCCTATCAGAGTCTCCCTTACACCAGGTTCCCCCATCACAGTTTCCTCTTAAATCAGGTTTCCCATCAGAGTTCCCCCTACATCAGATTCCCCATCAGAGCCCCTTTTAAATCAGGTTCCCCATCAGAGTTCCCCCTTACATCAGGTTCCCCATCAGAGTTCCCCCTTACATCAGGTTCCCCATCAGAGTTCCTCCTACATCAGGTTCCCCTTTAGAGTTCCCCCTTACATCAGGTTCCCCATCAGAGTTCCCCCTTACATCAGGTTCCCCATCAGAGTTCCCCCTTACATCAGGTTCCCCATCAGAGTTCCTCCTACATCAGGTTCCCCTTTAGAGTTCCCCCTTACATCAGGTTCCCCATCAGAGTTCCCCCTTACATCAGGTTCCCCATCAGAGTTCCCCCTTACATCAGGTTCCCCATCAGAATTCCCCCTTACATCAAGTTCCCCATCAGAGTTCCTCCTACATCAGATTCCCCAGCAGAGTGCCTCCTTACATCTGGGTCCCCATCAGAGTACCCCCTTACATCTGGGTCCCCATCAGAGTACCCCCTTACATCTGGGTCCCCATCAGAGCCCCTCTTGCATCAGAGTTCCCCCTTACATCAGGTTCCCCATCAGAGTTCCCCCTTACATCAGGTTCCCCATCAGAGTTCCCCCTTACATCAGGTTCCCCATCAGAGTTCCTCCTACATCAGATTCCCCAGCAGAGTGCCTCCTTACATCTGGGTCCCCATCAGAGCCCCTCTTGAATCAGAGTTCCCCCTTACATCAGGTTCCCCATCAGAGTTCCCCCTTACATCAGGTTCCCCATCAGAGTTCCCCCTTACATCAGGTTCCCCATCAGAGTTCCCCCTACATCAGATTCTCCATCAGAGTGCCTCCTTACATCTGGGTCGCCATCAGAGCCCGTCTTACATCAGGTTCCCATCAGAGTTCCCCCTTACATCAGGTTCCCCATCAGAGTTCCCCCTTACATCAGGTTCCCCATCAGAGTTCCCCCTACATCAGATTCCTCAGCAGAGTACCTCCTTACATCTGGGTCCCCATCAGATCCCCTCTTGCATCAGAGTTCCCCCTTACATCAGGTTCCCATCAGAGTTCCCCCTTACATCAGGTGCCCTTTAGAGTTCCCCCTTACATCAAGTTCCCCATCAGAGTTCCCCCTACATCAGATTCTCCATCAGAGTGCCTCCTTACATCTGGGTCGCCATCAGAGCCCGTCTTACATCAGGTTCCCATCAGAGTTCCCCCTTACATCAGGTTCCCCATCAGAGTTCCCCCTTACATCAGGTTCCCCATCAGAGTTCCCCCTACATCAGATTCCTCAGCAGAGTACCTCCTTACATCTGGGTCCCCATCAGATCCCCTCTTGCATCAGAGTTCCCCCTTACATCAGGTTCCCATCAGAGTTCCCCCTTACATCAGGTGCCCTTTAGAGTTCCCCCTTACATCAAGTTCCCCATCAGAGTTCCCCCTACATCAGATTCTCCATCAGAGTGCCTCCTTACATCTGGGTCCCCATCAGAGCCCGTCTTACATCAGGTTCCCATCAGAGTTCCCCCTACATCAGATTCCCCAGCAGAGTTCCCCCTTACATCAGTTTCCCCATCAGAGTGCCCCCTTACATTAGGGTCCTTATCAGAGTTTACCCTTACATCAAGCTCCCCCATCTGAGTCCCCCTTACATGAGGGTCCCAATCAGTGTGCCCCCTTATAGTACAGTCCCCCCTTACATACAAGTTCCCTCTAATACCTGGTTCCCCGTTAGAGTCCCCTCTTACAGGGAAGGGAGTTTAAATCACAAGACTGGTGAACTGAATTATTAATATTTCTAGTTGGGAGATGACAGATTGAGAACTCCAGCCAAAATTGAGATAGACACTAAAGAGGACGTATACCCTGATGGGTTTTTCTTCCTTTCTTCTTCCCTGCAAAGTAAAGACATAATGTGCTAGTATGCATCGCATACAAGCACATTATGTGACACTTACCTGCAAACGAAGCCCGCGTCGCTCCCGCTCTGTGACTGGCCGGAGTCGGGTGACGTCACTCCCGCGCATGCGCGCGAGAGCCGCCGGTTACGGAACATGCTCCTGAAGAAATGGCACGGGCGGCCATTTGACATCATCGGTGCAGTATACAGAAAAAATTTCCTAAACAGCGCACGTAAATATCCCCCCCCCAGCTAGCGGTACCTCCCCGCCCGCCCGCCCACCCACTGTATGCCAGTCGGTCTGGTACTTACCCCATCTAGATGGCGGGTGGCGGGCAGCTGGCAGCGGCTCCTGCGTCCTCTTCTCCATCACGGCAGGGCTCCGCCATGCGTCTCCTCCCCTCCTCCTAGGCGTCCAATAGGATCGCCCGTCCTTTCAGCCAATCGGGTGACGAGTCTCAAGACCCGTTTCCTGATTGGCAGGGAGGAGGTTCAGTCTTACAAATAGTGAATATTCATTCGCTATTGTAACACACCGTGGTGGGCTCGGTTCGCATTCTCTGCACCCCGAGCCCACCCTATTTTGAAGCCTATTAGAGCCTCTGGCTCTAATTAGGTGCTTCAAAACCCCCTTCCCCTCTGTTGGAATTCATGCGTCCGGTGTCCTGCATAGGAGCCGGGCGCATGGATAGGTGGGCAGCGCCCGTGCGCCCTTAACGGATGGGCTGCCCCTGCTCTGATAGTCAGGATCACTCAACCCAACTTCTTCTAAACCCAGAATGTCTGGGATCCGCCCCCAGCCTGTGACTGGACAGTGAAAGGAGAAGAAGCTCAGCTCACCTCCTACCAGCATGCTCTTTGTCATGACATGCATGATTGGCTCCTTGTGCTGCTGCTTCTTCCTCTCACACTCCAGCCCTGCTGTACAGGAACTGCAAGAGGCTGATACTAGGTCACATCCAGGTACTTACATTTCTTGCATTTAAAAAAAAAGTTTAAAGAAATATTAATGATTACAGAGCTGCATTCATTTGTGTCTTTTTTAGCCTCTACCCTTTACAGAGAATAACATTTTAATTAGACACAATAATGCCTGAAGCTCCTCACATCCATCTTCCATCTCACCCTGCCCTTCTGTATTAGCAGTTAGACATAACACAGAGCAGAACACGGAGCGCAGAGCGCGGCCGCGGCCTCTTCTCAGATTAGAGCCGCTTGCCACAATTCTGGTTATTGTCAGCCGGGGAGAGAATCAGAGCGATTGCATCAGTCACAGCCTCTGCCGGAGAAGAAGACGTTTTGTTGGCTCGGTCACTCCTGTCCTGCAGCTCCTCTATGGAACACGATACGGGCACATGGCGCTCAGATGACCATTAGGCCCCGTTCATATTTAACCACTTCAGCCCCGAAAGTATTTACCCCCTTCCTGACCAGAGCATTTTTTTGCGATTCGGCACTGCGTCGCTTTAACTGACAATTGCATGGTCGGGCAAACAAAATTGACGTCCTTTTTTCCCCACAAATAGAGCTTTCTTTTGGTGGTATTTGATCACCTCTGCAGTTTTTATTTTTTGCTCTATAAACAAAAAAAGCGAAAAAAAGAGCGACAATTTTGAAAAAAAAAAAGCAATATTTTTTACTTTTTGCTATAATAAATGTAACCAAAAAAAAAAAACTAAATTTCTTCCACAGTTTAGGCCAATATATATTCTACATATTTTTGGTAAATAAAAAAAAAATCGCAATAAGTGTAAATTGATTGGTTTGCGCAAAAGTTATAGCATCTACAAAATAGGGGATAGTTTTATGGCATTTTTATCATTATTTTTTTTTTTTTTTACTAGTCATGGCGGCGACCTGCGATTTTTATTGGGACTGCGACATTATGGCAGACACATCGGACGCTTTTGACACTATTTTGGGACCATTGCCATTTATACAGAGATCAGAGCTACAAATAGCCACTGATTATTGTGTAAATGATACTGGCAGGGAAGGGGTTAAACCCTAGGGGGCGATGAAGGGGTTAAGTGTGTCCTAGGGAGTGACCCTAATGCCTTGTACACACAATAGGCTTTTCCGACAACAAAATCCATGTTTTTTTTCCGACGGATGTTGGCTCAAACTTGTCTTGCATACACACGGTCACACAAATCTTGCCGGAAATTCCGACCGTCAAGAACGCGATGACGTACAACACGTACGACGAGCCGAGAAAAATGAAGTTCAATAGCCGGTGTGGCTCTTCTGCTTGATTCCGAGCATGCGTGGAACTTTGTGCGTCGGAATTGTGTACACACAAGATTTTGTCGTCGGAAGATTTGGGATCCAGATCTCAAATTTTGTTTGTCGGAAATTCCGACGGAAAATGTCCGATGGAGCCGACACACAGTCGGAATTTCCGACAACAAGATCCCATCGAACATCGAACAAAATCCAACCAAGTGAACGTGGCATAACTGTGGGGGGGGGGGGATGGGCTCACTACAACATGACAGCGATCACTGCTCCCGATGACAGGAAGCAGTAGATCTCTGTCATGTTGCTAGGCAGAACAGGGAAATGCCTTGTTTACATAGGCATCTCCCCGTTCTGCCTCTCCTCACCGCAATAGCGGGCCACCTGCGAACATCAAGTTTGTGGTCGGCAAATTTAACCTGCCGGATTCGCGTGTGATTATCTGCTATAGCCGCTAGCGATAACCACTGTCTCCTTCCTTCCCCCACACACTCCCCCCGCTCGGCAGGAGGGATTCCCCTACCAACACTGTTGGTGTTGATGGGGGAATCATGCAAATTTCTTTCAATTTCAATTTCAATTTCTTTCAAACCCATGGTTGCAGGAAAGAAATTTGTACCATCTATGGTTAGCCTTAAAGTTTTACTAAACCCAGGAGCCTGCACTCACTATATCTGGTCTCCCACAGTATACAGAACATGGAAATGCAAATATTTTAGTAAATATAAACTGCTAAATACCTTTTCTCATCAGCATAATATAGTAGCCTTTTAACTTCTATCGGTGCCTGGTTAAAGCTTGTAGGAGAAATTTTCATTCTCCTTTATACCTCAGTACACTAATTTTTAAACAATAAAACGAAAAAAAATTGCGTGGGGGTCCCCCCAAATTCCATACCAGGCCCTTAAGGTCTGGAAATTTAAAGGAAAATTTCACTTTTATTGTTCCACTATAAGCATTATTAAAATCACTGCTCCTGAAAAAACGTCCGTTTTTAAAACTTTTTTTTGCATTGATACATGTCCCCGGGGGCAGGACCCGGGTCCCCAAACACTTTTTATGACAATACCATGCATATAAGCCTTTAAAATTAGCCCTTTTGATTTCTCCCATAGACTTTTAAAGGGTGTTTCGCGGCTGTCGATTTTGCCGCGAACACCCCAAATTGTTCGCTATTCGGCGAACACCCGATGTTCGACTCGAACATCGGGCTCATGCCTAATTAGGAGTATTTTAAACAGAGGGTGCAGGGGTCAGGGGTGCATATTGCACGGAGTGCAGGGTCAGGAGTGAGTGGTAAACTCAGAGAGTACATCAATAGTGCATAACACAGAAAATGTACCCCCTCTTCCTGTTCGGGGGACAAATACATTTTGGGGATTTCCCATAACTTTCTCTAGCTGTAACATTAGTCACTATGATGAAAAATGAGGGTGAAGTGGCCAGCAATAAAAACTGTTGAAGGGAAAAAATATGCCCCCCTTCCTTCATCGGGGCTCAGTTTAAAACTACTTAAATTGACTCAGCAAAGCAGATACCAGAGAAATCTTAAACTTACTGCTTGCAAAGGAATCAGAAGGGTTCAAGATTATGCCTGTGAAACAGCGACACCAAACCAAAGTCTGCCAAAAGGCGAGCGTGTTTTGCTGCCGAAACACATTGGAAAATGTGTGAATCACTAGAATGGTTTTGGTCTACTTTATGAATTTGGTTTTGGAGCTTCTTCTTTTGGTTTATGCTCTGGGTGCCCATTGGAGGGTATTCTTGGCCAAATGTGATCCACTGGGTACCCATTAGATGGTTGCCTTGGCCAAATGTGATCCGCTGGGTACCCATTGAAGGGCAGCCTTGGCCAAATTTGATCTGCTGGGTACCCATTGGAGTGTTTCCTTGGCCAAATGTGATCCACTGGGTAGCCATTAGATGGTTTCCTTGTCCAAATGTGATCCACTGGGTACCCATTGGTGGGCAGCCTTGGCCAAATGTGATCTGCTGGTTACCCATTGAAGGGTTTTCTTGGCCAAATGTGACCTGCTGGGTACCCATTGGAGGGTTGCCTTGGCCAAATGTGATCCACTGGGTACCCATTGGAGGGTTGCCTTGGCCAAATGTGATCCGCTGGGTACCCATTGGAGGGCAGACTTGGCCAAATGTGATCTGCTGGGTACCCATTGGAGGGTTTCCATGGCCAAATGTGATCCGCTGGGTACCCATTGGAGGGCAGACTTGGCCAAATGTGATCTGCTGGGTACCCATTGGAGGGTTTCCATGGCCAAATGTGATCCGCTGGGTACCCATTGGAGGGTTGCCTTGGCCAAATGTGATCCGCTGGGTACCCATTGGAGGGTTGCCTTGGCCAAATGTGATCCGCTGGGTACCCATTGGAGGGATGCCTTGGCCAAATGTGACCTGCTGGGTACCAATTGGAGGGTTGCCTTGGCCAAATGTGATCCACTGGGTACCCATTGGAGGGCAGCCTTGGCCAAATGTGATCTGCTGGGTACCTATTGGAGGGTTTCCCTGGCCAAATGTGATCCGCTGGGTACCCATTGGAGCATTGCCTTGGCCAAATGTGATCCGCTGGGTACCCATTGGAGGGTTGCCTTGGCCAAACATGACCTGCTGGTTAACCCATTGGAGGGTTGCCTTGACCAAATGTGATCCACTGGGTACCCATTGGAGGGTTGCCCTGGCCAAATGTGATCCGCCTAACGAGAGCCAGTGAGCTTTTCAATTTACTGTTTTCTTTCTCTTTACTACTTTATATCAATAAGCATTGACATCTCAGTGCCTCTAGAACATATCTCTTTGAAAAGTTTCTTATTGCTGCTTGTGCCTCTGCCAGGAAGATTTACCCTGCTATTGACCATGGAAAACCATTATCCTTAGTACAAAAAAATATTAAGATATCTATCATTTTTGAGTTGTCACTGGAACAGGAGTTAAAGGAGAACCTTCCAATGGGAACACCGCTATTGGTGACAACTGTCCACTGACTTTGTAGAGCTCTCCTCTTGCTTTTTGTTCCATTCCCTCTTCTCAATAAAACAAAAATAAAATTTGGCTTTACATATGCTTTGACATTTGTGATTATCAATTGGCCACCAACTGGAGAGCATGAGAATAGTCAGAATGGTCCTGCATGTCTTCTCATAGGCTGACATCAATGGATTATGTAGGAGTAATTCAGCAGGACATTTACTCTCTCTTTGAGTTCTCTGGTGGCTACCATACTATTTGAAAAGATATAGTCCCTCTAACAAAACTCTTTCCGCAGGGTGACAATGCTGCTGCCCCAAGGGTGGCTACAATGCTGCTGCACAGATAGTGGAGGAGTGAGTGTAGCAACCCTAAGGCAGGAAGTGTGTTAACGACCGGCGCACCAGGCGAAAATAAAAAAAGAAAAGCCTAAAAAAAAAAAAAGAAAGCAAATACAGCCACCACATGTAAAGACTGATAAGCTGCAATATATTAATTTTTTGGTTTTGGGTTTAAATTTGCCTTAAGCCCTGGGAGCAATGAAGGAAAACTTTAGAGACGCTGTGAGTGTAATTGGAATCACTTTTTCTTCTTGTGCAATTAAAAACATGTTTCAGATGGAAATGTCATCGAAATCCTTGACTCTGCTAAATAAAGGCTTGGCATTCAGTAATTGAGATAATTAAACGTCTTTTTTTTTTTTTTTGCTTACAGTGAAACTGACTTTTAATACAGAACATTCAATATATGCAATTAATTCCACATTATTAAGTACACATTTTTTTAATAGAATACATTAACTATTGTGTATTTTAAAGAAAAAACACATGGCACTGGATAAATAAAATCACATTTATTTTTAGGCTTCATTCTTATGTCTGTCCTTTTTGTGACATTTTCAGGGACTTATTAATAATAGGCCGACCTCCTTCGTAAAAATATTTAAAAAATAGTAATGGGGTATACATGTTCCTGTTCTAAAACCATTTTATATACTGTAGATACAGTATATATATATATAATCACTATGTTGTAAATGAAGAATTCATTCAGAAAAAGACTTTGTGGCTGTGTGTGGTGAAGAGATGAGCTTGGGCGTGTTATTTGGATATACCTTATTTATCAGCGTATAACAGGCACCTTCACTTTAAGAGGAAAGTTTCAGGAAAAAAAAAAAAAAAATTTAAATATTGAACTGTGAAGTAAAATAAGGGTCAGTGCCCATCAATGCAGCCTAATCAGTGCCCATCTGCAGCCTCACAAGTGCCATTAATGCAGCCCCACCATTGCCATAATTGCAGCAGCCCCACCATTGCCATAATTGCAGCAGCCCCACCATTGCCATGAATGCAGCAGCCCCACCATTGCCATGAATGCAGCAGCCCCACCATTGCCATGAATGCAGCAGCCCCACCATTGCCATAATTGCAGCAGCCCCACCATTGCCACGAATGCAGCAGACTCACCATTGCCATGAATGCAGCAGCCCCACCATTGCCATGAATGCAGCAGACTCACCATTGCCATGAATGCAGCAGACTCACCATTGCCATGAATGCAGCACACTCACTATTGCCATGAATGCAGCAGACTCACTATTGACATGAATGCAGCAGCCCCACCATTGCCATGAATGCAGCAGCCCCACCATTGCCATGAATGCAGCAAACTCACCATTGCCATGAATGCAGCAGACTCACCATTGCCATGAATGCAGAAGCCCCACCATTGCCATGAATGCAGCAGACTCACTATTGCCATGAATGCAGCAGCCCCACCATTGCCATGAATGCAGCAGCCCCACCATTGCCATGAATGCAGCAGCCCCACCATTGTCATGAATGCAGCAGACTCACTATTGCCATGAGTGCAGAATCCCCACCATTGCCATGAATGCAGCAGCCCCACCATTGCCATGAATGCAGCAGACTCACTATTGCCATTAATGCATCAGCCCCACCATTGCCATGAATGCAGCAGACTCACCGTTGCCATGAATGCAGCAGACTCACCATTGCCATGAATGCAGCAGCCCCACCATTGCCATGAATGCAGCAGACTCATCATTGCAATGAATGCAGCAGCCCCACCATTGCCATGAATGCAGCAGACTCACCATTGCCATGAATGCAGCAGCCCCACCATTGCCATGAATGCAGCAGCCCCACCATTGCCATGAATGCAGCAGACTCACCATTGCCATGAATGCAGCAGCCCCACCATTGCCATGAATGCAGCAGACTCACTATTGCCATGAATGCAGCAGACTCACCATTGCCATGAATGCAGCAGCCCCACCATTGACATGAATGCAGCAGACTCACCATTGCCATCAGTGCATCCTGATCCATGCCCATCTGTAGCCTTGAAGGGGACAGGGTGACCTCCATGCCCAAGAGGGTTAAGGTAGTGCTGGAAAATAATGGTGGCCACACAAAACATTGACACTTTGGGCCCAGTTTGGACATTTTCACTTAGGGGTAAACTCACATTTATTGCCAGGGGTTTAGACATTAATGGCTGTGTGTTGAGGTATTTTGAGGGGGCAGCAAATTTACACTGTTATACAAGCTGTACACTCACTACTTTACATTGTAGCAAAGTGTCATTTTTTCAGTGTTGTCACATGAAAAGATATAATAAGATATTTACAAATATGTGAGGGGTGTACTCACTTTTGTGAGATACTGTACATCCCATAATAGGTTGCTCCCAAGGCAGACACAAACAAATGAACAATGGGATACAGGCACTTAACAAACACATAGCAACCTCCAGCCCACCTCAAACCATCTAGGAATGGTCTCTGACTAAAGGTGGACTTTATCTTCATATATTCTTGAAGGATATTGTTCAGAAATATTAATGTCCCAAGTGAAAGAGCCCCTTCATTCCTTCAGCACAAACCACATATATAAGATCCTGTATAATGGGTAAAAGGAAATGCTGAGTTCTGTGTGGTTGTACGGTAAGTCAGATTAGTGCAGATCAGACTTGGTCACACTGTGCCCCTAATAGACACAGGGTAACTTACACATAGGAGGGCCCGGGGGAGCTGGACAAGGTGTTTCCAGAGCTGTCTAAAGTAAGCTGGGTTCCACAAGCCCCCCTGCCCAAAGTGACGCCCATCACACCCCCAACAAAACTGCCTCCTGCTACAGTCAAATATTTCACATTTTGACTCATCTGTCCAGAGCACCAGCTGTCATTTTTCTGAACCCCAGTTCTTATGTTTTCGTGCATAGTTGAGTCGCTTAGCCTTGTTTCCATGTTGGAGGTATGGCTTTTTGGCCACAATTCTTCCACGAAGACCACTTCTGGCCAGACTTCTCCGCACAGTATATGGGTGTACCTGGGTCCCACTGGTTTCCGCCAGTTCTGTGCCGATGGCACTGCTGGACATCTTCTGATGTGGAAGGGAAGTAATGTAAGTAATGTAATGCAAGTAATGATGTGTCTATCATCTGCTGCATTAAGTTTCCTTGGCTGACCACTGCATCAACAGTCTGCAACATGAGAGGGGGGGAAAGGTTTTGGACTTTAAATGAAATACAGACTATACTGTAGCCATGTGTTTCCATCCCTAAATATATAATATTAGAAAGAGGAGAAATGGGACTTTAAATGAGCCATGTGTACAACAGCTGGTGATTTGATAGAAAGTAAAAAATGTTTAATAATTCATATAAAAAAAAAAAAAAAATATATATATATATATATATATATATATATATATATATGTATATATATATATATATATATATACATATATATATGTATATATATATATATATATATATATATATATATATGTATATATATATATATATATATATATATATATGTATGTATATATATATATATATGTGTATATATATATATATATATATATATATATATATATAGTAAACAAGAGTTAATGAAAAAACATAGGGCAAACAGTTACATTGTTAAGTACCATATTTAACTGCTTTAACGCTCTAAAACACAGCCACGGGTGGAGTTACCCTTTAAAAAAAGAAGCCCCAAAGTTCCAGAGTTCATGGATGCACTATTCCAGGGGGCCCGAGTCTTGGCACCTGCTCGAATTTCACCCTATTGCTCTCTTAACTGGCTTAGCGAAAGCCCACTGGCCAAATGCAAAGAGATTTTGCAGCTGGCAGAGGCTTAATCATTTCTGTATTGGAGAGATCTGGATGCGGTAATAGGATCTGGAGGGCCAAGTACAATTCGATTCCTTAGGACGGCGATGAATGGGCGCTAATGTATTGGCCGGGCTCTCGGGTTACTGCTGCTGTAATGCTCCCTTGTTTCACTTCTAGGCAAAGTCTGACAATGCATTTCAAGCTGAGAGAGACAAATTCCGCCGGACCATCCTCCTTCCCTGAACCCCGCAGATAATCTCCTTGGTATTTACACTGTCTAGGACCAGACCAGAGGAGTTTTCTGCACACTTTACTGTTTTTCAGGAGCTATGGGGTTGATTTTCTAAAACTGGAGATTGCAGAATCTGGTGCAGCTGGGCATGGCAGCCAATCAGCTTGTAACTTTAGCTTATTCAATTAAGCTTTGACAAAAAAAAAAAAACTGGAAGCTGATTGGTTTCTATGCACAGTTGCACCAGATTTTGCACTCTCCAGTTTTAGTAAATCAATCCCAATGCATCTCAGTGTAAAACACACTCCCAGGAGTAGTAGCTGGATGACTTGCACTAAAGGTGGCCATAGAGGAGCCAAGGAAGGTTGTCGCACAACACACCTGGGTTATAGTGGTTCCTGAAGGCCAACAGGTCTCCTTTTGGAGACTGAACATGCCCAGTGAAAGAGCCCACTGTTGTTCTATAGATATTTTCTCTCTGGGAACTTGAAGCACTTAGGAGGTGAGAAGATGAGAGTCACACTCCATCAATAACTCACCTGATACTTTATTCTGTTAACAATAAAAAATCTGCATATATAGTGAGGTTTTCTCTGGTTGGAGACAGCATATATGCAGCTATTTTATTGTTAAAGCAGAGTTCCACCCAAAAGTGGAAGCTCTGCTTATCTGCTTCCTCTCCTCCTCCGGTGCCAGATTTGGCACCTTTCAGGAGAGAGGGGGGAACGGGTACCTGTTTTTGACAGGTACCCATCCCCACTTACGGGAGACTGTGCTGCAGCGACATCCCTCGGAGGTTCGGCCCCCCTCCTCTTTCCTCCGCCACAGGACCAGCTAGAGAGCGCAGTGCGCTTAGCGCATGCGCACTAGGGAACCTGCTGTGGAGCAGAGGAAAAATGGGTATGCTTTAAGAGCCTATTAAATAAGGGCATTAGCCAGTGCATCCCAATGGGAAATACATTTAAAAGAGTTAATAAAAGTCCTGGGTGGCTTAACTCCAACATAAAAATGCATATAAAAGCAAATGAGAAGGCCTTCAGAAAATACAAGGCTGAGGGATCATCACCAGCATTCCAACTTTACAAAGAATACAAGAAATGTAAGTGTGCAATCAGGGCGGCTAAGATAGAACACGAAAGGCACATAGCGGAGGAGAGTAAGAAAAATCCAAAGAAATTCTTTAAGTACATAAATAGTAAGAAAGGCAGGTCAGATCATATTGGTCAGAGAACAAACGAATAGGCCTGGACGGCAGCACTCAGATACAACACTTTTATTGGATTAAAATCCAATGTACAGCAGTCAATCCATACGGTACAAAAGAGGGGGATGCAAGCAGCTAACTGCTTGCATCCCCCCTCTTTTGTACTGTAAAGGTGTTGTATCTGAGTGCTGCCGTCCAGGCCTATTCGTTTGTTCTCTGATCCCAGCAGAGCCTGCACCTGAGTGCCTATGAAGGGTGTGTATCATTTGAAACCTGTGCTTTGAGAGCGGCTTTTCTTTTTCAGATCCTATTGGTCCCATAAAGAATGATGAAGAGAATCTGGTTATTAAGGATGGGAAGATGGCGAAGGTATTGAACTTATTCTTCTCCTCAGTCTTCACGAGGGAATCGGGGGGCTTCAGTAACCAAAACTGCAGTGTTTATCCTCATGACACAACACAGGAAGCACCTCCATGGTTAACAGAGGACAGAATTAGAAATAGGCTTGAAAAACGTAACATTAATAAGTCACGGGAGCTCGGAATGGTCAGGGGTGGGTAGTGGGGTCCCCCAGGGTACTGTGCTGGGACCAATCCTGTTTAATTTGTTCATAAACGACCTGGAGGATGGGGTAAACAGTTCAATCTCTGTATTTGTGGACTATACTAAGCTAAGCAGGGCAATAACTTCTCCGCAGGATGTGGAAACCTTGCAAAGAGATCTGAACAAATTAATGGGGTGGGCAACTACATGGCAAATGAGGTTTAATGTGGAAAAATTTAAAATAATTAGTTTGGGTGGCAAAAATATGAATGCAATCTATACACTGGGGGGGGGGGGGAGAACCTCTGGGGGAATCTAGGATGGAGAAGGACCTGGGTGTCCTAGTAGATGATAGGCTCAGCAATGGTATGCAATGCCAAGCAAGTAGGTATAACCTTGTGAGCTGCCACACTACTAACCTAAATAAAAAACTAAAAATAAATAGAGACTAAATGTAAAAATAAAAAATAAAAATACAATTAAAAATAAAAATAAAATAAAAGTAAATAAAAATAAACAGCTGCCAACACTACCCACACTTCCCAAATGTGACAATACAAACTGATATACCAAAAAAAGGCCGCACCTGGATTATGCTGTCCGGTTCTGGGCACCAGTCCTCAGGAAGGATTTATGGAACTGGAGAGAGTCCAGAGAAGGGCAACAAAACTAATAAAGGGTCTGGAGGATATTAGTTATGATATATTAGTTAGGATATTAGTTAGAAAGGTTATGAGCACTGAACTTATTCTCTCTGGAGAAGAGATGCTTGAAAGGGGATATGATTTCAATTTACAAATACCGTACTGGTGACCCCACAAGAGGGATAAAACTTTTCTGCGTAAGGGAATTTAATAAGACATGTGGCCACTCACTAAAATTAGAAGAAAAGAGGTTTAACCTTAAACTGCGTAGAGGGTTCTTTACTGTAATGCCCCATACACACGGTCGGACTTTGTTCGGACATTCCGACAACAAAATCCTAGGATTTTTTCCGACGGATGTTGGCTCAAACTTGTTTTGCCTACACACGGTCGCACAAAGTTGTCGGAATTTCCGATCACCAACAAAGCGGTGACGTACACCACGTACGACGAGACTAGAAAAGGCTGGTTCAGAACCAAGCGCGGCACCCTTTGGGCTCCTTTTGCTAATCTCGTGTTAGTAAAAGTTTGGTGAGAGACGATTCGCGCTTTTTCAGACTCGTGGCTTTCAGATCGTTTTCTGACGTTCAGTTTGTGCTTGTGGGTTTGTATCTGCTCTTCAGTGCGTGCAGTCAGTTCGTATTGGAGTTTTCTGTGTGATCTTGCCTGCTCGTTGCTGTTTTTCAGGTCGCTCTTCACAGGCCTTGCTGTTCTTCAGTGCGTTCTGTTACTTCGTTCTGAGCAGCCGACCGTTTTCTAGCCGTGTTTCGTATGCGTACTCCTCGTAGAGTTCGTGCTGTGCGGGGCCTTGGTGTTGGGGTCCTGACCTTGACACAAGTCCAGTCCATGAACAGGGTGGGAAGGAGTTCATGGACCAAGAATTGGTTGCTTCAGCGTGACCAGTTCTGTCATATGCCTTTGCTCCGTGAGATCCGTGAGAATAATCCTGATGATTTCAGGAACTTTCTCAGGATGACTGACCCCGTATTTCACCGTTTGTTGGCTTCGCTGACCCCCTATATCAGCAGGCAGGATACCTGCATGAGGCAAGCCATCACTCCGGAGCAGAGGTTGGTCGCTACCTTGCGGTATTTGGCCACAGGGAGAAGTCTGCAGGACTTGAAGTTCTCGACAGGCATCTCCCCCCAGGCTCTGGGGATCATTATCCCAGAGACCTGTTCTGCCATCATCCAGGTCCTGCAGAAGGAGTATATGAAGGTAAGATTTTTATCCTTTTATATTCCATTTTATTGTATTTAATGTTTGATAATATATTGTATTTCTTCCCTCATTCCCTAATTACCATGATTGTAATATGCTGTGAATGTCCCCTTTGTCCTCATGCATGCTGGATTTTTATGTAATTATTATTTTATGTCCTTCATACATATTTGCCCTTCAATAACCTCCCCAGCATGGTGTCTCCTGCCCTATATTCACCTCATGTAGTCACTTAACAATGTATTTTATCAGCTCCATAGTAGTGCTTTACCCCAAACACCCCCTAAAATGTTTGGAAATGTTATTTTTGATTTAAATTCAGGCAAAGTGCCAGAGGCTTTTTTTTGGTGGTGTCCCCAAATTTTTTTTAACCTTCCCCCTCCAACTGCTAAGTCAGCTGATCCCAATTCTCTATCTATCCTCAATCATCTATCTGCTGACTTTGCCAAACCCATACACACTATACCCACCTCTTTACTGGTCAGATTTATGGATGAATTCCCCAAAGCATGTAGTGCAAGGGCCTGCCTGTATACTTTCCAATGGTACTGTTTAAAGTTTTTGTATCCTATTATTATCTTGATAGGTAATAGCAGAATGTTCAAATGTCCTCAAATGTGTACAGTGTGTATTTATATCTTTGTATTATGACACTTCTTACCTGTCCAGTGGTCTGCCAATAGTGTAACTAAGGAGGGGCTGTTCAAAGTAATACCCATTATTTAGGCATTCATCTCTCAATGAAGTGAAGAGGGTTACCTGTCCAAGAGTCCCCCCCCCCTATAATGTTAGAAATGGCCCATGAGAGGGGGGGAGGGGGAATATGATAGGTGTACCTTATACTTTGGCCTTGTTAAATTCCCCTTAGTAAATGCTATCTGGAGGTTGCCCCATAATGTTTGTGTCTAATCTGCTTGCCATGTTTCTGTGAAAAAATAGTAAGGTTTATTTTTTTTTCCTCAACAGTTTCCTTCAACGCCACAGGAATGGCAGACTGTGGCCTCCCACTTTGCCCAGCGGTGGGACTTTCCTAACTGCGGAGGGGCAATTGATGGGAAACACGTCCACATCGTCCCACCACCCAACTCGGGGTCGTACTATTATAATTACAAGGGGTTTAATAGTATAGTGATGTTGGCGGTGGTGTCGGCTAATTACGAGTTCTTGTATGTGGACGTGGGGAAGAATGGCTGGATGTCCGATGGTGGAGTGATCGCCCAGACGGAGTTCTACAGGCGTCTCCAGAATGGCAGCTTGGACTTGCCACCTCCAGAGGACAATGTTGAAGGTCTCCCATTTGTGTTCGTTGCTGAAGAAGCATTTGCGCTGGGGGACCACCTGATGCGGCCATTCCCGATGAGGACCCTCACCCCGGAACAGAGGGTTTTTAATTACCGGCTGGCCAGAGCCCGAAGAGTGGTGGAGAACACATTTGGAATCCTGGCCAGCCGGTTCCGATTATTTATGACACCCATCCATATGGCGGAGTATAAACTGAACCATATAATACTTGCCTGCTGTGTTCTCCATAATTTTTTAAGAAAACATTCAGCCAACTATGCTGGCTCAGTTGGGCCTGAGGCCGGAATCCCTAATCCATCAACACTGACGGCGCTTGAAAGTGGCCGTCCTGGCTTGCCCTCCCTGAATGCCCGTGATGTCCGGTTACGCTACCTGGAGTTCTTTGCGGGTAGGGGGGCTATCAATATGCCAGACAATCTGTGACACCTTTTTCAAATAAAAAACAACCAAAAGAAATTCTTGGTGGACATTTACTGCTTGTGTTTGTTTTAGCTGACCCTGACAGAAATGTGTTGAGTGCAGAAAATGTCGTGATTGGGTAACCTTATAAAAAACAGTGTTGGCTGGTACTTCCTAAATGCAAAAACACATTTCACTACAAGTGCACTTGCAACTGCACTGAACCTGCACTTGTAGTGCAAAGAGGATTTGCCCTTAGGAAATAACCCCATTTTTGCATAAAACAACAATTACATCACCCCAAAAGTGTTGTAGTGTTGAGACAATAATCCACACATTCTTGAGTAAGGCACTTTTTTATACCTGCACAATCACATTTCCCAAAGGTTTTTAAAACAAACCAACATGTTTGTTGTATAAAACAATGTTTGCAGTAGCATTATGAAAAATCAAAATATCCATTTCAGATAAAACAGGCCTGTGTAAAACCAACAAGAAAGCCAAAAAACTTGAACTTACAAAGTTCACATTAGGTAAAACCTGAAGGCTATATCAGACATCAGTATTTAGGAACTGGGTTTGATATAGCGTTCAGATGGGGGGAAATCACCCCTGGAAAAGCCAAATTTGGAAGATGCACTCCAATTTACGAATGTCAACATGTGCTATCTGCCATCAGGGGGGATCAAGGGACGTGTTTGGGGGGAGCAAGCCCTTCCTCAACGCTACTTTATAATTGAGGAAGGGGTTCCACCCCCAAAACGCGTCCATTGATCTCCCGTGATTGCCCTTTGTCAAGCTGCAATACTTTACCTGTTTGGTACAAGCTTCACAGATGTAACCCCCCCTATAGTATACACTGGAGCACCTGTGTGGCCCCCCCTAATAAAAATGGTGTTCTTGTGTCCCACACTAGTGCTCCAGTGTCCAGATGTGAAAACAGCTGCTCAGTGTCCTCTCCTTACACACAATCTAGTTTGCATTTCATTCTAGTAACAAACCCATCTACACAAACAAATATTTGGCATCCAAGTAGGCCCCCAAAAATGTGTGAAAATGCATATGGCCTAAACAATGGTGTTCTAGAGGCCGAAAGAAAAATGTTTGATACGAACGAATAATGTGCCCATGAACATTAAAGTTGACCTTTTGAAACGTTACAGCTAAAAGCATATGGAGCAGAACGAACGTAATAAAGACAGAAAGAATAGGAACACAGCACAACTACTTACTTTTTTGCAGCACTCTCCGGATCTTTCGGTACTGCTCTGGCTCTCTCAACTTCAGGTCCGACCACCGCTTCCTGAGCTGATCTTTAGACCTTCGTACACCGAAATTCCGCTCAAGACTCCTGACCACTTTCGCCATGATCTTGGCCTTTCGGATGTTCGGGTTGGGGTAAGGCCCATATTTTCCGTCATAGTCGGACTTCCTCATGATGTCGACCATCTCCAACATCTCCCCAAACGACATATTTGTGGCCTTAAAACGTCTCCTTCTGGATCGGGACGTGCCTGGATCCGCCCTTTCCTCCTCCTCCTCCTTGTTGCTACAATTAGCCCGCACCTGCTGTATGTCCGCCATCATGCTCTTCCCCCACTGCGCCGAACGAAAAGGGGCGGGGAATACACTAGAAAGAACGTCAGGGGTGGGCGGAGTTACACGCATGCGCAGTGTATATAAAGCGTAACACGCGTGCGTATTACGTTTGATCTGTGAGCGGAGGAAGGAGCATTGGACGCGGCGATCGTAAGAACGAAGGTAAGAGACAAACTTGGGCCTATACTGCTTCTATAGATTGAGGCCTATATTGTAACAAGATTAGGAGAGTTTGGTGTGACATTAGGCTTTGTCTTGTGTTGTGTCTTGCAGTGAACATGGATATGGTACTGAAAGATAAGGACTTCATTTCAGTCTTCATAGAGATGCTAAGGGAGCTGCCCTGTCTGTGGGAGATTAAACACCCCCATTATAAGCACCAAACAAAGAGGAAGGCAGCACTGGAGCAATTGTGTGAAATTGTGAAGCAGGTGATCCCCACGGCAGACATCACTTTTTTAAAGATTTTCATTGGTGGCCTGAGGAGCACATATCTGAGGGAGCGCAATAAAGTCCTGGATTCACACAGAACCGGAGCAGCAGGTGACATCTATGTCCCCAGGATGTTGTACTACGACAGGCTGCACTTTCTGGCAGGCCAGACTGAACCCAGGCCATCCCTCTCCAGTCTTCCTTCCACGCTTCCTTCCCCCCCCCGGCTGAGGCTTCTGACGCCCAACCTGGGCCTTCCAGGCCACATGTAGAGGAGCCCAGATTGAGCCAGGTATAGCATTCCTCTAAATATTTCTGCTTGTCCAATCAATGATGTGAACTATATGTTAGTTGGGAGTACTAATTAAGGATTGTGATTGATGATGCAAAACATTACAACTATGTCCCTTTTTCATACACAGGGAAGTCTCAGCCAGGAGGTGGCCGGGCCGAGCCGGCTGGCTGATCTGCAGGTCCCTCTGGATGCCCCCTGGAAAGAGAAAGTGGCAGTAGGAGGAGTGCCCTAGAGGAGGCAGCTATCAGATTTTTTTGTAGGGCTACAGAGGTCCTGGGAGCACCACACACCAGGCAGGAGAACATTGCTGCATTCATAGCATATAAAATGCAGAGGATGGAGGAGGGCCAAAAAGCCATGTGTGAGGCCCTCATATCTGAGGCTCTGGCGAAAGGTGTGAGGGGCCAAATTACACCTCACACACAGCTTTGGGATGGTCCTCCTCCTCCTCCTGCAGGTCCTACTCCTCCTCCAGGTCCTACTCCTCCTCCTGCCACATCTCCAACTGCACAGCCACAGCCCGGAAGGAAGTGTGAAAGGAAGACCAGAGAGTGATTGCCCTGGATCCAGTCTGGTCAGCCAAAAGATGCAGCCTCTTGTGGTACCACAGCCTGCGGACACAGATGTCATCTGCTGCTATCCAAGTCTCTGTGAATCCCGGACCAGACTGCCCTCCCTTACATATGGACTCCTCAGGCCACCAATTTTGATGTTGAAGAATTGATGTCTGCCGTGGGGGTCCCAGGCTTCACTAATTTCTGCTGTTGATCCAGTGTTGCCTTCCTCTTTGTTTGGTTCTGATCCCTTAATAAAGGATTTTTGTTTTGAATTATACTCTCCTATGTGTTTTACTTCAAAAAGGACAGTTGGTTTGTGGGGATTCAGGTACATTTCAAATATACAATGTGAAATGAACAAGGGTCACCAACAACAAAAAATCTCCTTGAGATTAAATAATAAAAGATATCAATGGTGTTGGGGTAACTTGACACACAAAACACACACAAAAATATTCTGGAGTAAAAATAAAAATAACATTGAACAAAGATCAGCCTTGGAAAAAATCCAAACATTAAAGAAAAAAAAAGGCTTAAAATCAAAAAAAAAAAAAAAACATAAAAAATATAAAACTGTCAGATGTGACAACTAATAACAATATATTCAGGGAATCCCACTAAAAAAACACAAATAAAACTTTGTGAGAAGTGTGTGTGAATATGAGCAGCAAAACTACTTAATTCTTGTCACATTATAAAGAAGAAGAGAGTGCGCTGTATTAAACCATTTTTTACATTGCAGCGTGACGAAAGTGCTGTATCCATTGCGAACGCTAAGTTTACCAGAACGAGCTGTCCCGTGTCGGAATTTCTTCTGAGCATGCGTGGCACTTTGTGCGTCGGAACAGGCCACACACGGTCGGAATTGACGCGATCGGATTTTGTTGTAGGAAAATTTTATCTCCTGCTGTCCAACTTTGTGTGTCGGAAAATCCGATGGAAAATGTCCGATGGCGCCCACACACGGTCGGAATTTCCGACAACACGCTCCGATCGGACATTGTCCATCGGAAAATCCGACCGTGTGTACGGGGCATAAGAGCGGCACGGATGTGGAATTCCCTTCCACAGGCGGTGGTCTCAGCGGGGAGCATCGATAGTTTCAAAAAACTATTAGATAAGCACCTGAACGACCACAACATGCAGGGATATACAATGTAATACTGACATATAATCACACACATAGGTTGGACTTGTGTCTTTTTTCAACCTCGCCTACTATGCAACTATGTAACTACGCCTATTATGTAACTGGGGAAGCATTTAATTGGATGCTGCAGGCTCATGTGACTCTGGCAACCATGTTGGGTGAGGGTCAGGCAGAGCTTATTTAAGGCCCTGGCTCCCAGGTTTGGTGCCCAGTTACAAGTTGGTAGAGTAGGAACAGGTATCCTGCCCAATAAGTACAGAACTAGCAGCAGGGAAAGGTTCCTGACGAGGAAGGAGAGCATAGGGCTTGCAACTGCTGTGAAGATCTTCCTGTTTGGGTATGAGACGGCCAGGCCGCATTCTTCCCCACTCTACAGGTGCTGTCATCCTGTTCCCTACACGCTGTTAGAACTGTAATGCCGCGTACACACGGTCGGACTTTTCGTCTACAAAAGTCCGACAGCCTGTCCGACATACTTCCGACGTACCTTCGGCGGACTTGCGGCAGACTTTCTTACGAACGGACTTGCCTACACACGACCACACAAAAGTCCGACGGATTCGTACGTGATGACGTACACCGGACTAAAATAAGGAAGTTCATAGCCAGTAGCCAATAGCTGCCCTAGCATGGGTTTTTGTCCGTCGGACTAGCACACAGACGAGCGGATTTCGGGGTCCGTCGTACTTACGACGTAAAGATTTGAAGCATGTTTCAAATCTAAAGTCCGTCGGATTTGAGGCTAAAAAAGTCCGTTGAAAGTCCGGAGAAGCCCACACACGATCGGATTACCAGCCAGCTTTAGTCCGTCAGCGTCCGTTGGACTTTTGTAGACGAAAAGTCCAACCGTGTGTACGCGGCATAAGTGTTCCTGGTTGGGCTGCCTTCCCACTGGATTAATTGGGAACTGTCTCTGCATTATTTCAATACAAGTTCTTTCATTGCACTGGGACTGAGTGTGTTATTCCCGCCGCACTGTAATGAACCCCACCTGCATGAAGGTGTGAACACGGCCTTGAGTTGCAATCACACTTATACATTTTCATTGTTTTTCAAGGCCATTTCACACTTGTGTGTTGCGGCAACATGCGGTAGACATTTTTTTTTTTTTTTTTTTTTACTATGCATTACTGCACTACCCAGTAGTGCACAAAATACAGTGAAGCACTGCATTTCCATTCATTTTGAATGGCACCCCCCAACAAACCTTGATCTGCTGATCTATTAAAGTCTACCTGTGTCCAGATTATGCACACTAAAGTATTTACATATTCTGAACAAGCAGTAAAGGCACCTTAAAAGAAGCCCTCATTCACCTTTGTAACTACAGGCAGTTTGATGAAATTCATCTTTGAAGTTCAGAACAGAAGCACTTTTCCTATTGTTGCTATTACTTTCTATTGCAGCAGAACCTGGGCAGGATCCCAGCCCTCTATTAATACAGCAGTTGTTTCAAAGCTGTTAGGCTGCTTTCACGTGAGCGCTGTCAGGTGGCAAAACCAGGAGGTTGAGGCATGCTTTTAGCTCATCTCAGCTGCCTATCAAAACCAAGCAATGGTCACCAGACAGTCCCGTACACATTGTTACAGGTGTAAAACTATGCTCCATGGTGAACCTAAATAGAACATGTAACCCCACTCCAGGCTCCACTGATTCCATCAGCCACCCGGTGATTTAATCTCTGTCAGGTGCAGCTCCTAGAGGGCTTGTCTTGCCTGATCGTTAGAAGCTTACAAGGTGGAAAATGGAAGTAAACACAGAGAGCCACCCATTTCAAATATGGAAAAAAAGCTTCAGCTCCATCCCCACTCAAACTACGCCTTCTGGATTTCACTCATCATGGGCTTAATCCTAGAGGTTGTGTATGATTAAGCCCATGATGGGTGAAATGCATTAGAGGGCATGGTTCAGGAGAGGATGAAACTGAAGCCTTCTTTATAAGTTTAAATTTGAGCCGTTCTTGGTGTGTGCTCCCATTTTCCCCCTGCTCCGTGGTGCTGCAAAAAAAAAAAAAAAAGGGCACATCCTGTTCGGCAGGAAATAGCACCTGCCACTGGCCCCTGTGCATGGGTCCAACCTGCAACTGTGTCCAACGGATGTAGTTTTGGCACAGTGAAGAGAATTTCAGGGTACAGTCCCTTTTCAAAGAGGCTTGTGGGAGGCGGCATATCCCCTTTCTATCGCCTGCTAACTGAAGACCGTGAGTGAGGGCTTGTGCAAGGTTTTTCGACACCCTAGGCGAAACCTAATTTTGCCACCCCCTGGCTCCTCCCCTGACTCCACCTCTTTGCTCTGCTCTTGTAACACATGTCACCTACCTGACCATTACACTGACCGACCTGATCACATACTGTACACGACCACATACACTGACCTATCTGACCACTACACTGACCTATTTGACCACTACACTGACCTACCTGACCACTACACTGACCTACTTGACCACTACACTGACCTACTTGACCACTACACTGACCTACCTGACCACTACACTGACCTACTTGACCACTACACTGACCTACCTGACCACTACACTGACCTATCTGACCTATCTCCCTGGGAGGACACAGAACTGAAGATGCTGCTGCTATGATACAGTATGCTCAAGCCGTTGAACATAGACGCTTTTCTGTCATTTTCCCCTGGAGTGTGGTATCTAAAATCTATCAGCCACTATAGACAACACCTTTGTGCGAATCAGCACAGGGATCAACCCTTCATTATGCACCAATAGTATCTCTCACACCTGGGGTGTTGTCAGTTGCTATATACCCACTCGAGGAGTCAAGGCTTAGATAACCCTAGTCTTCTGCGTCAATAGATATACACCTTACCCTGAAGAAGAGGTCGCAATCCTTATATAAAGCCTCGAAACGCGTTGGTCCTGCACTGTCAATTGGCTCCTTGCTGATACAGCCTCTGTGGGGTTTTGTGTAGCTCTGTCGACCTGTCGTGTATATCTTGGTTGTATTTTTCATTATTTGTCAATTCTGGCATCCATTGTTGTTTTTATTTATTATTCCCACCTTAGCACATGTCTTACTTTTAAACTTGTGATATAATAAAATTTTGATAATTTTTTACATTTTTTGTTATACTTTTTTGAGACTTCCGCCCTTTAAAATCCCACCTAAGAGGAAAAAGCATCTACTGTATATGCATAAAGGGATGCGGGCTGGTTGTCTCATTCCATAAAGCTCTTGTCACCACCAGTTTCTATCCAGCCACCATAAGAGACAGGAAGACTACAGCTAGCTCTTCTGCTTGCAGCACCACCTCACCCTGTCCTCCATCTCCATCCAAGGCCTCTGTACAGCTGACTACATCTGCATGCTGGTGGGGTATCTGACTTTCACCTCCGACTGCCCTAGGCTCTTCCCAACCTGATATATATATATATATATATATATATATATATATATATATATAGGCATTGGCTCCACCTTTTACATCACTACAGAAAGGCTTTGTCTGAAAAGGTACCTAACACCCAATTACATTATTCACTATTGCTACACACTATTTTGGGATAGAGCCACCTACTGTCAGGCTAAATAACTGCACCTGCTTACACCCCTACATTTTTTACTAGGTTATCTACACAAAATATACTCACAAGCCCAGCAATCCAGTGGTGCTCTGTAGGGATCTAACGCTTTGCTGCTTTAGACCCGACCCCGTTTTGCCATCTCCTTCTGTGACACCAATGAGGAGCCAGCTGTATCCTCCAACCGGCTCCTTAATAGTTGTGCATGTCATCAATGGGTCAGCTGCAAGAACCTGTCTGCACCCTGACAGTAATCTCTCTGATTTTTTTTTGCTATTGATACACCTGTCTGGGATCCTACCCCATCAACAGCCCTGAAGAAGGGGAGTCTCTGTTCCCCGAAATGTGTTGGCTTGATGTACTTATTGCCATTTTTAGTAAGAGCCTTCCAACTTGCTTTTCATTGTACACTGGGCACTCCTTTCCACTCACCTTTCCAAGTCTACATGCGGAAACGACCCTAAGGCCCTACTTGTAGGAAGCAGCCCAAGCCCCAAGAGGGCTCACCACCACCACCATCCTTCAATTGGGCACACACCACTGGAAGGGATTTTTTCCTAACAAGTAGCTCTCCTGCGGTCAGGTTTTATGCTCAAGGGAGGAAGGAGTATCTTAACCACTTCAATACCGGGCACTTTCCCCCCTTCCTGCCCAAGACAATTTTCAGCTTTCAGAGATGTCGCTTTTTACATGACAATTGTGCGGTCATGCTACGCTGTACCCAAACAAACTTTTTATAATTTTGTTCCCACAAATAGAGCTTTCTTTTGGTGGTATCACAAATAAAAAAAGACAGAAAATTTTGAAAAAAAAAATGTTTTTCTTTTTTTCTGTTATAACATTTTGTAAATAAGTACGTTTTCTCCTTCACTGACGGGCACTGATAAGGCGACGATAGGCAATGATGAGGTGGCACCAATGAGGTGGCACTGATGATGGGCACTAATATGCAGCACTGATAAACACTGATGGGCACTGATAGGTGGCACTGGTATGCAGCACTGATGGGCATTGATAGGTGGCACTGATGGGCACTTATAGGTAGCATTGATGGGCACTGATAGGCGACACTGATGGGCACTGATAGGCGGCACTGATGGGCACTAATAGGTGGCACTGGTATGCAGCACTGATGGGCATTGATAGGTGGCACTGATGGGCACTCATAGGTGGCACTGATGGGCACTGATAGGTGACACTGATGGGCACTGAAAGGCTGCACTGATGGGTACTTATGAGCGGCACTGATGGACACTGATGGGTGGCACTGATGGACACTGATAGATGGCACTGATGGCATTACTGATGAGGAGGCACTGGCAGGCATTTATGATGGGGAATGATTGGCATCATTTAGGGGCACTGATTGACATCCCTGATGGTCATGGGTGGGCATCCCTGGTGGTCCTGGGTGGGCATCCTCAGAGGGGGGAGGGTGCTGCACTGATAATCAATCAGTGCAGATCCCCCCTGTCAGGAGAGCAGCCAATCGGCTCTCCTCTACTCGTGTCTGTCAGACGCGATAGAGGAAAAGCCGATACACGGCTTTTCCTGTTTACATTGTGATTGGACACAGCTGATCACGTGGTAAAGAGACTCCATTAGAGGCTCTTTACCTAGATCAGAGTTGCGGTGTGTTAGAATGACACACCACACCACCAGTCGCCACGCTGCGTGCCCCCGCGGGCATGCGCTGGCTTGTTATCCTGCTGGATGTCATATGATTCCCAGTCAGGATAACTGAACCACTTTCCGGCCGTCATTCTGCTATAGGCCGGGCGGGAAGTTGTTAAACCTTATTGTCAACGCCTAGAATCTTGCTGCCCTCTCAGGGCCATGGGTATCCAAAGGTACTAGAAGACAACGGAAACAAGAGAAGGGCACACCGACCTAGTGCAATTCCATTATAAATATTTATTAAAGAATAAAAAGTGACACACAAGATACTCACAAACGTATGTAGAAAAGTCACCTCCAGGACTGTTGGAATGCTCCAAAGATGTAAGGAGACCTAATGGCGTCTATGATGGCTAGGCTGACACATTTTGAGGGAGGACCCTCTTTCTCAGAGCCGCAGGGATTTTTTTCCTGCCCGCCCACTGTACCACCCACCCACAACCGGTGACTGGTTGAGTCAGTCCATTGCGGTCCTCAGCCCTAACAAAAAACAAGAAGAGACAGCTAGCCCCCTGAACTGCCCTAGGTAATGCCCACGTGTGAGGATGAGCTTCCATGAATAAACTGAAATCCAATGACTGAAGGGACGGGGCCAGAGACAATCAGGCTGGGGAAGAAAGCGCTAGACGATGCTGGACCTCCTCCAGCCAGGAAAGTAGTTGGGCTCTATCTCACTCATTGCATCTTGTAATGCACCTTGTGAGAAACTCACAGGTGCAGTGAAATCAGAGGAAGCCATTTCAGTCCAGGAGAGGAGCCGGTACAACTGTGCAAGGCGGGAGTTTGGCTTTAACCACTTGCCGACCATCCGCCGCAGTTGTACTGCGGCAGAATGGCACGGCTGGGCGAAACGGCGTTATGTAACGTCGCTTCGCCCTGTGGCCACTAGGGGGCGTGCTCGCCCCCTCGAGCCAAATGCGAGTGCCCAGCGGTCACGATCACCACCGGGCTCCCGCGATCGCTCGGGGCACACGGAGAACCGGGATCTTTGTGTGTGTAAACACACAGTTTGCGGTTATCTGAGGGGAGAACAGACAGATTGTCTGTTTATACAGAGTATGAACAGCGATCTGTCATCTCCCCTGCACAGTCCCCTCCCCCCTTCAGTTAGAACACACTAGGGAACACATTAACCCCTTGATTGCCCCCTAGTGTTAACCCCTTCACTGCCAGTGACATTTTAACAGTAATCAATGCATTTTCTATAGCATTGATCGCTGTATTAATGCCAATGGTCCCAAAAATGTGTCAGAATTGTCCGCCATAATGTCGCAGTCCCGATAAAAATTGCAGATCGCCGGCATTACTAGTAAAAAAAAAAAAAAATGAATAATAAAAATGCCATAAAACTATCCCTTATTTTGTAGACGCTATAACTTTTTCGCAAACCAATCAATATACACTTATTGCGATTTTTTTTTACCAGAAATATGTAGAAGAATATATATCGGCCTAAACTGAGGAAAAAAATATATATATTTTTGGGGGATATTTATTATAGCAAAAAGTAAAAAATATTGTGTTTTTTTCAAAGTTGTGCCTCTTTTTTTGTTTATAGCGCAAAAAATAAAAACCGCAGAGGTGATCAAATACCACCAAAAGAAAGCTCTATTTGTGGGAAAAAAAGGACATCGATTTTATTTGTGTGCAACGTCGCACGACTGCGCAATTGTCAGTTAAAGCGACGCAGTGCCGTATCTCAAAAAGTGCTCTAGTCAGGAAGGGGGTCAAATCTTCCGGGGCTGAATCGGTTAAATAGTATTTTCAGAAACAGTTCATCCTTGGTAACCTCTGTACTCAGCTTTGTATATGTTTCCTTGAAGGTACCGTAGGAAGGTATCAGAGCTGATATTTGACACACGCACACAATCTCGGGAGTATTCCTCACAGCTGTTATGGAAAGCAGTAGACATCTTTCCATAATGTTTCCTGCAGCCACAAATTGAAGGATTTGTAAGCGATGTGTATATTGCCCGTTTCGAGTTACAAATAACAGTAGCTCATTTGGACAGCAGTGGGAATGACCCACCAATGATACATAATGACCCTGCGCCTCTTTTTATAACTCCAAGTGACACTTGATCCCCAAGGATTCAGCCTCCTTCCCATTTCCATGCCTGTGCATTCGGTGATAAATGGAGATGGATTAGCCGGGATGCGATACTTACGGACACATTTTGGTGAATGACACATTGCCAGCAACCAGTGGATGTGACGATATTTGGTGGGTGATAATCACTATACAAACTCTTTTTAGGGCCAGTTCTAAAAAAAAATTGGGGATAAGGCCAAAATGACCTTTCAGGCCAAAAGTGGAGTATATCTAAAGCAGAAAATATATTAAAAAAATGGCGCATTAACAGATTAAATAACAAAAAAAAACAATACTCAACTTCAGTCCTGGACTGTCCCACAATTTGGTGTCCTCAGTCTTCTGGGTTAAATGATGACCAGCATCATTCTACCTATTTCCTCTGAACCTAGGCTACCATGACCCCGTTCTCAGCCTGTGATTGGAGAACGAAGGAGAAGAAGAACAGGGATGAGCTCATCTCTCTGTCATTCTGCTTTATCTATCTATTGTCAAGCTTCACATATGTCATACACAAGGCTCACAGGCCGAATCCAGCCCACCAGGCCTTGTCATGTGGCCCTTGCACCCAGTTTTGCAGCCGGAACTTCTAGCCACCTCCAGCTTTCCCCACTCTCACTTGTAAACACAGAAGCCAAGGGACAGCCTTGTTCTCAATGACTCCCATATCTAACAGATCCCTGTGGGGACAGATCACCAGATTCTGAGACAGAGAACAATCTCCCTGCAAGGCAAGGCAGAGCCACCTACACAGGGAGGTACTGGAGCCGAATATATGGGTAATACAGTAGCCTATACAGGGAGGTACTAGAGGTGGGCCAGGTAAGAGAGAGTAGAGATGTGAGGAAGCTTTGAGGGGGTTGGGTTGCAGACTGTGCACAGCACACACCTAAGCCCTGTACACAGCGCACTCCTGAACTCTGCACTCTGTACGTAGCATACTCCTTAAAGCGGAGTTCCACCCAAAAGTGGAACTTCTGCTCATCTGATTCCTCCCCCCTCCGGTGCCACAATTGGCACCTTTCAGGGGGGAGGGGGGTGCAGATACCTGTCTACTACAGGTATTTGCACCCACTTCCTGGAATAGACTCCCGCGGGAGTCACGCCCCTTCCCGCACCCCCCCCCCCTGCTGTCTCCTGGGAAACACACAGGTCCCAGGAGATAGCGGGGACCACTTAGGACACGCAGCGCGACTCGCGCATGCGCAGTAGGGAACCGGGAAGTGAAGCCGCAACGCTTCACTTCCTGATTCCCTCACAGAGAATGACGGCAGCAGCAGCCGAGAGCCAAGCAATTGATCGGCTTCGGCTGCCGACATTGCTGGACTCCAGGACAGGTAAGTGTCCATTTATTAAAAGTCAGCAGCTGCAGTATTTGTAGCTGCTGGCTTTTAATAATTTTTTTTTAGGTGGACTCCCTTTTTAAGTCTGCTCTGTATGTAGCGTACTCCTGAATGCTGCACTCTGTACGTAGCGTACTCCTGAAGTCTGTTCTGTATGTAGCGTACTCCTGAACGCTGCACTCTGTACATATCATACTCCTGAACACTGCACTCTGTACACAGCACACTCCTGAATGCTGCACTCTGTACACAGCACACTCCAGAATGCTGCACTCTATACCTATATACCTAACATACTCTTGAACTTTGGACTCTGTACGTGGCATACTCCTGAACTTTGCACCCTGTATGTAGTGTATTCCTGAACTCTGCACTCTGTAGCATACTCCTAAACTTTGCATTCTGTACGTAGCGTACTCCGGAAGTCTGCTCTGTATGTAGCGTACTCCTGAATGCTGCACTCTGTACGTAGCATATGCCTGAACACTGTACTCTGTACACAGCATACTCCTGAACACTGCACTCTATACATTTATACTGGAATTTCAGTCAAACACTAAACATACTTAAATCTACTCCCACCCCCATTCTAAGTCTATTCTATCTCTAGGCTTACTTTGTGGCATCCATTGTCAGCTGTCCCTCCTCTACACTGAAGCCAGCACTGGGACCTATTTCTTTAGAACCTGCTTATTAAAACTTTTAGCAGAGAAGCCTTCTCGACAGCGTTCGTGGTGGGGTGTGCTCATCGCCTGGCTGCCCGCCCTACGCCGTCCGGTGCCCCCCACTCACCTTTGTTGCAAAGCTTTTAAACTACCATGACTGGGACACTGTTCTGCGCCTAACCCGCGAGAGAGGCAACATCCCATTCAGCAACGTGAACATTGCTGTGTTCCTGGATTTCTCCGCCGAAGTACAAAAGAATAGGGCACAGTTCACCGAGGCAAAGCGACAACTCCGCATCCACCCCTTAACCTATGCAATGCTGTTCCCAGCGAGGCTCCGCATGGTCTGTGATGGCAAGGCCCAATTCTTTGAAGATCCCACTGCAGTCCTGTCATGGCTGGAACATTGCGATGCGGCTGGCCCTGCACCTGCCTAGGTCTCCAATCAACTCCCCTCTTTCTCCGCATGTGAACGGGATTTCTCGGTTATGGCTCCACTGTTTCGGCCACAGACAATCTTCCACGAACCGTGAGTCAGGCACTGCCTGTTCTTTCTCCCCTCCTGCACCCACTTTGATCTTTCTCAGCCAGTCCTGGAGCTATCTACGCCCCTTGTGCCAGTGTTGTAACCCAGATCACCATCCCATCCCCTTCTACTCCCCACTTTATTGATCCTGACTACTCTCAGACGCACCGTCTGCACCCACCTCAACTGTCTGTAAACTTTCCACCCCGCACCATTGTGCGCTCTTCAGTTACTAGCCGTCCCCCTGAGCCTGCTATGATCGCATTTGAACTAATGTTCCTTTTTCTGACCTGGCGAACACTGACACTTTTTCAAGTTTTGCTGCCCTGGCCAGCCCCTACCCTCACGGACGTGGCGGATAGTCGTTTTTTCTGCCACGCTGGTCCAGTGTAGGCAAAGTTCATGTGTTATTTGTATTAGGTTACTTACATTTGACTTACCTCGAAACTCAACCTCATTGTACCCTCCTTGGCTCTCTGTGCAACCAGTACTAACAAACCATTGGCCCCTGCCGTCTGCTTGCACAGACCCGCCACACTTACATGTGTAACAATTCTTTTCTTGTACTGCATGCTGTTCTGCACTGTATCTGAAATGTTTGACTGCTCTATTGGAGGCTGTTCCCTGTGGATTTGACTGCGTGCCCAAATACCCCCGAAACTGCCATGGCTTCTCTCAAATTAGTTACATGGAACGTGCGCGGACTACGCGCTTAACCCAAATGCGTAGCTGTTCTTTCCCACCTCAAATCTTTGCAAGCGGACGTCTCTGTCCTTGTTGAGACTCATATCACGGGACAGATGCAGATGGCACTAAAAAAACCCTGGGTCGGCTGGCTCTGCCACTCCCCTTATACCTCTAATTCCCGTGGTATAGCTATACTGATCGCTAAATCAGTGCAGTTCCAACTCCACTACCTGCAGTTGGATCCGCAGGGTCGGTTTCTATTTCTCTATGCCACTGTAGGTGGCTTGGAGGCTCTCCTTATGGCATTTTATATCCCACCACCATTCCAGTTTACTGTCCTGCAGGAGGGAATAGCCTTTATGGCCAAACATCCCACAGTACCTGCTATCTGGATGGGTAATTTTAATATGACGAATAACCCCAGCCTTGATAGACTTAGATCATCTGCCCAAATACCATCCCAGCCATCCCTCACAAGATTTAGGAGGTTTCTCTCAGAGTTTGCCATGATAAACACTGGGAGACACAAGCATCCAACCATGATAGCCTATTCCTGCTTTACTCCCCCACAATCAGCCATGTCCCGTATTGACCTGCTGTTGATCTCCCCCGCCCTAGTGCCCGACCTCCTGGATGTGGGGTTTGGTGTTAGGGTGCTCTCTGATCACTCCCCGTACTGGGTGACTATGCGCCTACCCTCCGTCCCTCCGGTCCGCATGTGGCGACTGAACCCGTTTTGGTTCACCATCATGTCGGACCTGGATGCTGTTCAGCGGGAATGGGTTTACATTTTTCGCACCAATCTGAACTCGGCGTTGGTCAGGGTGGTGTGGGAGGCTTTCAAGCTCCATGCCCGCATGGTCCTATCTGCATGCATTAACAGACACAAAGCCTCATCCAAGCCTTGCACTACAACAGGCTGAGGAGCATCTGAGCTCCCTTGAACATGTATTCCTCACTGACCCCTCTGCTACTAATGCTTCCCTCGTTCAATTGCAATCTAGACTCACTGACCAATTGCTCGTTGAAAAGGCGAAGCAGGGAATCTTTTTTTAGCAAGCAGCACATTTTCAAACATGGTGAACGTGCAGGCAAACTGCTTGCCTATATGGCCCACCTTGACCATAGGCCCCCGGTCGTGGTTCAGCTCCAATAAGCCTCTGGAGCTACAATCACAGACCCTGTCCAGGTAGCGGACGAGTTCAGGCGGTTCTACACTGACCTATAAACCTCCACTGCTTGTCACACACAAGTCGAACTGACGCTGTTCCTCCAGGACATTGACTTCCCTACTCTCACCCATTCTCAAATTGCCCAACTAGAAGTGCCTATTACCACAGACTGCATAGCAGAGGCATTGGCGCACCTCCCACCCTTAAAGACACCCGGTTCTGATGGTTTTCCCCTAGAGTTTTAAAATCAATTTCAGGAAGTCCTTATCCCCAAACAACAAGCTTTTTACACCCACATCTTCGACTCTGCTACTGTACACTCCCGCCATCCATGGGTGAAGTTCTCATTGTCCTAATACGCAAACCTGGCAAAGACCCCCTCTTCCCAGAATCGTACCGCCCTATCGCTCTCCTACAATTAGACGTTAAAATCCTTGCCAAAATCCTTGCCCTGTGGCTTAATAAAGTGATACTTAGTCTAATTCACTCGGACCAGGCCGGGTTCATGCCCAATAAAAACACAGCATTCAATCTCTGGAGACTCTTTTTGAATTTACAGGCTGCACACGACACCATTGGATCCAGGGTAGTGGTAAGCCTGGATGCCACCAAGGCGTTTGACTTAGTGGAGTGGAACTACCTGTGGGAGTGTCTCCGCAGGTTTGTCAAATGGCTCCAACTTCTTTACCAGGCCCTCACTGCCTGGATCCAAGTCAATGGTAGGTTATCTGACTGTTTTGTGCTATCTAGAGGTACTAGATATTTGTTCCCCAAGGCACTTAGTTATCACTTTTGCCTTATGGCAAGGTGCTCTATCATGCTGGAAAAGGCATTGTTCCTCATCAAACTGTTCTTGGGTGGTTGGGAGAAGTTGCTCTCGGAGGATATTTTTGTACTATTCTTTATTCATGGTTGTGTTCTTAGGCAAAATTGTGAGTGAGCCCACTCCCTTGGCTGAGAAGCAACCCCAAACATCAATGGTCTCTGGATGCTTTACTGTTGGCATGACACAGGACTGATGGTAGTGCTCACCTTTTCTTCTCCGGATGAGTTTTTTTCCGGATGCCCCAAACAATCAGAAAGGGGATTCATCAGAGAACATGACTTTACCCCAATCCTCAGCAGTCCAATCCCTGCACATTTTGCAGAATATCACTGTTTCGGATGTTTTTCCTGGAGAGAAGTGGCTTCTTTGCTGCCTTTCTTGACACCAGGCCATCCTCCAGATGTCTTCTCCTCACTATGCGTACGGATGTCCTCACACCTGCTTGCTGCCATTCCTGAGCAAGCTCTGCACTGGTGGTGCCCCGATCCCAAAGCTGAATCAACTGTAGGAGATGGTCCAGGCTCTTGCTGGACTTTCTTGGGCGCCCTGAAGCCTTCTTCACCAATACAGTGGAAATGTTTTTTATAGGATAAAGATAATTTTCATGGCAAAGAGGGACTTTTCAATTAATTGCAATTCATCTGATCGCTCTTCATAACATTCCAGAATGTATGCAAATTGCCATCATAAATAGAGGCAGCAGACTTTGTGAAAATTAATATTTGCGTCATTCTCAAAACTTTTGGCCACGGCTGTGCTGCCACATTGCGTCCTTAATGAGTTACTGAGACATTGTTCATAGATTGCTTTTTATTCATAGAAGCTATAGTACAAGTCCTATGAATGGAGGAGTGGGGCAGAAAAGGCAGGCATAGTCAGCACTCTTATGCCCCGTACACACGGTCGGACTTTGTTCGGACATTCCGACAACAAAATCCTAGGATTTTTTCCGACGGATGTTGGCTCAAACTTGTCTTGCATACACACGGTCACACAAAGTTGTCGGAAAATCCGATCGTTCTAAACGCGGTGACATAAGACACGTACGTCGGGACTATAAACGGGGCAGTGGCCAATAGCTTTCATTTCTTTATTTATTCTGAGCATGCGTGGCACTTTGTCCGTCGGATTTGTGTACACACGATCGGAATTTCCGACAACGGATTTTGTTGTCGGAAAATTTTATCTCCTGCTCTCCAACTTTGTGTGTCGGAAAATCCGATGGAAAATGTCCGATGGAGCCCACACACGGTCGGAATTTCCGACAACACGCTCCGATCGGACATTTTCCATCGGAAAATCCGACCGTGTGTACGGGACATTAGGGGAGATTGCCACTGCAAGGTAATGTGTGTGTGTGTGTGTGGGGGGGGCAAAGGACTTCAATTAATATTTCAATTATGACATCACACAGGACACAATGGGGTTGAATTACTAAAACTGGAGAGTGCAACATATGGTGCAACTGTGCATGGTAGCCAATCAGCTTCTAACTTCAGCTTGTTCAATAAAGCTTTGACATTAAAACCTGGAAGCTGATTGGTTTCTATGCACAGCTGCTACAGATTTTGCACTCTCCAGTTTTAGTAAATCAACCCCTTTGCATTAGATGTAAGTATTTTCCTTTGTGCTTTTTTTTATTCTACCTAAACTTTGGCTTTAATTTGTGTCATTTATATCTGCCTAATTCAGCTTTAACCTGAATTTGACAAAATAACTGAAGCCACATTCAGCAGGCTTTTCGCAGTGCAACCACAGTGATTTAGCAAGCTGGCAGATTATTTCTTCTCAGTGAGATTTAAATGTGGAAATTCTCATGTTCAGCTGGCCTGTACCTTTCATCTGAGCAGTGCGGATGCTGGTTAACCTGACAATCCTTCTCTAGGTTTTCTGAACCACTAGAGGGCTTTTTTTTTTTTTTCGCTGGCAGAGGGTTAGCACTCCGGCATGCCAACAAAAACTGTAAACTGACACATATCACAGCCGTGGAGTAACAATGTGACCCTTGTCACTGGGAAATATAGAAAGACATAAATCATGAATGTGAGAGATGGAGAGACGAGAGGGAGGGATAAACTTCACCTGCCTCCCGCATTACAATCCGCTGGAAAAATGAGTGATGAGAAACACAGAACCAACATTCCGGGGGCATTGAAAATAGACCAGGACATTTAAACCTCCTGTTTTGTCAGCTGCTGCCAATAAGCACCTCACTTTGGGGTTACGGTTCAAGATGTTCAGGCATGGTTACCAAACATCTTAAGAAAGGCTCACAGCTTGGCTATGCTAAATAAAGCAGCAGACATAGTAAGGTGTCAACCTGTACCTGTATAGTAACAGATTGGATCCCCATATTGCCCCCCCCCCCCTCAAAAAAAAAAGAAAGCAAAACTTATGCTTACAGAGGCATAGGAAATCCCATGCTTCTGCAGGACTGGACCCAGGAACACTGCACTCTGGTGCCAGGCCTCAGACTACTTATGGATTCTCCCTCCACCTTCTGGGCACACTTACCCAAAGATTGGCTGGGGTTCCATGACTATTCAGGCTGCCTGTCCTGCTCTCCCTCCCACTATGCTTCCAGAACACTCTAGAACAGTAGCTTCTGAACTGTGGTCCATGGGCCAGATTTGGCCCTTTACTTCCTTTTATCTGGCCCTTGGGGCACTATTCCTCCCCACTGACACCAACAATGCAGTACCTTCCACTGACACCAAAGATGGGGCATAATTCCTTCCACTGACACACACGATGCTGTACCATTCCTTCCACTAACACCAATGATGGGGCTTAATTCTTTCCACCAACACCAATGATGGGGTATAATTCCTTCCACTGACACACAGGATGCTGTACCATTCCTTCCACTCACACCAATGATGGGGCTTAATTCCTTCCACTAACACCGATGATGGGGTATAATTCCTTCCACTGACACCAACAATGGGGCATATTTCCTTCTAACAGCACCAAGGATGAGGCACTATTCCTCCCAATAATACCAATGACAGGGTGATATTACTCCTCCTGCTGACCTCAGGTGATATGTATTTTTTTAATCCCACTGACCAACAAGCCTAAGAAGTTGTTAAAGGAGAAGTACAACCAAAGCTCGTTTGGCGGTACTTCTCCTGTGGATCACAGGAGTGCAGTTTGTTTTGCACTCCTTTGACCCGTTTTCAGCAGACAGCAGTCTGAAGTCTGCTGTCTGCTGACGTCACAGAGCCAGTCTAGGCTCAGGCAGTTTCGCGACACTGGGGTCGGGATCCACACACATGCCTGGACCACCACCCGGCTCATCTTCACATGCAAGCTGCTGAGAGCCCGAGCCGGCCACTCCCGCCCCCTCCACAGCCTCAGCACTCCAGTGAGTGAGGAGGGGGCAGAGCAGAGAGCTGCTGACTGACAATCACCAGCTCTCCGCTGGAGGAGCTGTGAGAACTGAGTGATAAGCGGTGTTAGATCGCTTAGTTCTCAGTGTTGGAGGCGGTGGGGGACAGAAGCATCGGACCAATGCTGCCTCCACCTAGGTAAGTATGATTCAGAAAAAAAGCCGTACCCCATACTTCTACTCTTTTAACTCCCAGTGATAAAGAGGAGGAACTAAATACCCTCCCAGCAGCCAGCGTTGACATTGCTTTGCTCTTACTTGTCACCCGCTTAATAAAGCTTATGACAGCAGAGCATCCACCGCAGTGCCAGCTTTCTTTGTTGGATTAATTGCTGCCTTGCCACAGCACTGGTGTCTTGGCCACAATATTAGGAGGTAGTAGCACTGTCTATATTTCTTTGGATCTAACAATGTGCACCTCTTCCTATCCGACCACTATCGGGTTACCAGTGGTGGCCGGTGTTTTTTTTGGGGTGGGGGGGTGTCAAACAACCCCCCCATTGGTCAGTGCCATCTCAGCGCCCCTCCCCCCCCGCACTTACCCCAGCAGGCCCCAGTGGGCAGGTTGCAGGCTCCGGCAGGCAGTGGCAGGCTCCGTCGGGCAGCGGTGGGTTGCGGGCTCTGGCGGCAGCGGCGGGTTTGGGGGGGCAACGGTGGGTTGAGGGCTTCGGAGGGTCGCGGGCTCTGGCAGGCATCGGCGGGCTGCGGTGGGTTGCAGGCTCCAGCGGCAGCGGGCTTCTATGGTCGGCGGGTGGGCACCTGTATCTTTTGTGTGGCTCCTCCCTTCTTCTCCTAGGCTTCCAAAAGGATCGCCTGTCCTTTCAGCCAATCAGGTGACGTATATCAGACCCGCTTCCCGATTGGCCGGGAGGAGGATCAGTGTTGCAACAGCGAATATTAATTTGCTGTTGCAACACACCTGGGTGGGCTCTAGATGCAATGCTTTGTGCCCCGAGCCCATCCTTCAAAAAACACACCCCCGCCCACCCCCACCGTATGGATAGGGGGGGGCAGCACCCGTGCATCCACAATGGATGGGCCGTCCCTGCGAGTTACTTTTACAGGCTACCTTTGAAACTACTGATTTCACACACTCGCCTGAGAATGCCGCAAAGGACTCAGGATGGGGACCCACATGTTATAGATGGGGACTCCCATGGAAATGGGAGGTTGCGTGTTCCCACTCCTTGGCATGACCGGGGGGGCCTCAACAAATGTAGGTCATTGTCCTATTTTCTTTTTTCCTTTTGTGGAACCACTTTTGAGCCAATTTTCCTTTTTGAAACAATTAACCACGATTTTGCTACGATTTTACCATGCTTATGGTGTGTTTGGGTCATGTGACTCAAAACCCTCATTAAAAAATGCAAAACGGGTGCATTTTTGATGCGTTTTTTCTTCGTTTTGAATGCATTTCAATGGGGAGGTGCGTTTTTGGTGAAGTTTTTCCAAATGACCAAATATGCGCCAAAAATGCAGCAAGCAAGATTTTTAACACTGCAATAAACCAGTGTAAAGACATACATAGAATTAAAGGGATACATTTTTCTGGAGCTTTGCTTGCGCTTTCTTTAACGCAAAAGCGCTTCAAAAACTGCTCAGTGTGAAAACCGCCTATTGGTCCAAAAAGTGCCGATAAAGGCATACAAACTCATATTCATTTAAATTCATGATATTAATAAAAAATCGAATATAATACAATTATATATAATATATATATATATATATATATATATATATATATATATATATATATATATATATATATATATATATATATATATATATATATAAATATATTTTTTTTTTAAACATTTTGGCTTCGGTTTCAGCCAAGTGCTTCCAAAATTTTCTGTTTCGGTTTCCGCACCAAAATTTTCAATTTGGTGCACCACTAGTATAAAGTAATGCACAATATTACTATAAATTAAAACAATAAAAAAAAAGTAATATTGTTATTGATATTTCTACGTATATTATTATTGTTATATTCTATGACAGAATACATCTTCTGCTACAATTTGTAATCATATCAGATTTCGCAGACACATTCTGTAAATGTACATGACATGCAAGTGACAGGTTCTCTTCAAAGTAAATTTGTGATACAAGCAAGTAGTATGTGCAACCCTAACTCCAAAAACATTGGGGCGATGTGTAAAATGTACATACAGTGGCAGCCGGTGCTCCATCAGTCACCCCAGATGAAGTCTTGTAAGACGAAACGCGTCGGGAGACTCCACTGCCTGCCATAAATTTTACTTAAAGCGCTTTTTTTACTACAGAAATGTAAGTTGTTTACTTGTTTTAATAAATTCGTTTTACAAACGGTATTATGCTATGTGGCCCCTTTTTATTTCATATGGGCTATTCTTCTGAGATGATCCATTGGAAGGTTTGCCATCCACTATAAAGAGAGTTCCCTCACGGCTCTGGATACTTTTGGAGTTCTGCTGCCATCCAATCGGGAGGTCCTTCCTTTTATTGCCTGTTTGTGATACAAGCTTGATTGACTCATTGAACGTATGTTCTTATGAGTTCAATCCCTCTGGTAAGCCTTCACTCTTTCCGTGTGGAGGGTCCATCACACCTAATTTTTTGCACGTGTTATCCACGTGGTGATTAAGGAATTTTATATACCCTTTGGATTAGCAACATTCTTCTGTATTTGAAGTGACATCTGAAGAGCACCAGAGACTGTATTTTTGCACACTGTGGACTGACATAGACTTTTCTTTTCATATTCTTATATATACGTTATATCATAAGCTTGCAAAATCTCTAGCGCTACACTTGTTTGTGCACTTATAACTTTAGACAAAATCCTTATTTGTTGTGTGAGCTGCTGATGTGTTGGGTAAGCGCAGGGTTAAACTTTTTTCTTATCAGTCTGGGGGGTGGCAAACAAACCTGAGACATCTACTCCAGCCCCCCCCCCCACGCCCCCACCCCCAGTCGCTGGCTCACTCGCTCGCCGATCGATCGGCAATTACCCCATCCAGGTCGCGGCTGCGGCTTTCCCCCCGTCTTCTCCAGGTCCCGGCTGTTGCTGCTTCTCCTCCCGGGAAATGGGGTCTTCAGACTCCCAGCCAATCGGGTCTCAGGACCAGGTTCCTGATTGGCCGGGAGGAGAAACAGGAAGACATTAGTGAATATTATTTGCTAATGTCACACAACTGAGTGGGCTCACTGCGCCCCGAGCCCACCCTTTTTTGAAACCAATTATTGTCTCAGGCTCTAATCTAAAAAAAACATTAAAGTCCATGCGTCTGGCGCCCTGCATGTAGATTAGGGGCCCGGCGCATGGATTAGGGAGGCAGTGCCCCTGCGCCCCTTATGGAGCGGCCGCCACTGTCTACATATAAACAGAATGTTATAATTTGCAAATCTCATACACCCATATTTTATTCACAATAGAAAATAGAAAACATATCAAATGTATAAACTGAGAAAATGGACCAATTTAAGAAAAACAGACAAATTTAATTATCGGAAAAAGTCTCTGAGGGGTGCCACATCCAAATATCTAAATCGAAAGAAGAATAATCCCCTAGCTGGACTTTAAAGGCACTAGGATTCCATAATAAGTAGAAAGGTATAAATTTTATTAACAACAAAGTTACTACATGAGATACAGAATAACAAAACGGAATGTTAGCAACAATGCATACACGTTCTGACAGGCACCATATCAATTGACAATATTGCTTTGTAGTTCACCCTACGCGTTACGGAGTTTCCAAAATCTCCTTCTTCAGGGGTACGTGAGAGTCAATCATATGTATATATTTCTGAAACTGTCATATGCATGAACATTCCGAGAATATTAAAAACAGGAAGATTGAGCAGAGTTGTGTCCTGGATCTGCCCGTCTGGGCTTTTTCTAAATGTGGATGTGCTTGTTAGAAAGTGGTCAGATCAACCCGGGAAGGGGTAATCACCCAACATGCTGAAGTCGACCACTTTCTAACAAGCACATCCACATTTAGGAAAAATCCCAGAGGGGCAGATCCAGGACACAACTCAGCTCAATCTTCCTGTTGTTTTTAATATTCTCGGAATGTTCGTGCATGCAGTTTCAGAAATATATACATATGATTTACTCTCTCACGTACCCCTGAAGAAGGAGATTTTGGAAACTCCGTAACGCGTAGGGTGAACTACAAAGCAATATTGTCAATTGATATGGTGCCTGTCAGAACCTATATGCATTATTGGTAACATTCTATTTTTTTATTCCGTATCTCATGCAGTAACTTTGTTATTAATAAAATGTATACCATTCTACTTATTATGGAATCCTAGTGCCTTTAAAGTCCAGTTAGGGTATTATTCTTCCTTCAATTTAAGAAAAATGGTAATTTTAAAATTGATGGCAGCAACATGTCTCAAAAAAGTTGGGACAGGTCCATGTTTTCCACAGTGTAGAATCCCCTCTTCTATTATCAACACTCTGTAAAAGTCTGGGAACTGAGGGTCCTGGGAGAGGAATGTTGTCCCTTCTTGCCCAATATAGGATTCCTGGGTCTTATTTTTTCGTTTTTTGGAATTTTTGGAATTGGGGTTGTACTTATTTGACCCGGGCTCGATGGAGCGGAAAATTTAAAGGTGAAGCCGTATTGTTTATGTCTGAAAAGAGAGAAAACAGACCTCATGCTTGAGATGGTATTAAGACCTGTTCCTGGCACAGCCGGCGAGACAATAAACATGACTCGCTGTTAAACTGTTATTTTATAAAGCCTGCCTTTGTTTGGAAATCAGATATTACACTTGTGCGCTGTTGTCTTATTATTTTTTTTTTTTTTTGATCAGTAACGTCTGAGCGATCCTTTTCTGTAACGTGACGCGTTGGGACTGGAGGCGAGTCTTGCTGGAAGTCTTCTTTTAATTGTTTAAAGTTACACTTCACACAGATATAAATATTTTGCATTTAAATTGATTCAGACTACCTGTTGGGTTGGCCTTCCATTTTGGATTCTGGCATTCCTTCCCCAGAGCTTTTAACTCCTTAATGCCTGGCGGTAAATCAAAGTTTAATGCCAGAAAGAAGTTTTGCATCTTTAACATTTATTAGCAAAAGTCTACATAACTTCACATTTTTTTAAGGATAAATTGTGCCTTTGTTTCATATCCCCTTTTCTTCTTATTATCAAAGGAACAAAAACATTTTTTTTTTTTTTTTAAATGTAGCTACCCTATATTACCAAAAGTATTGGGACACCTGCCTTTACACGCACATAAACTTTAATGGCATCCCAGTCTTAGTCTGTAGGGTTCAATATTGAGTTGGGCCACCCTTTGCAGCTATAACAGCATCAACTCTTCTGGGAAGGCTGTCCGCAAGGTTTAGGAGTGTGTCTATGGGAAGGTTTGACCATTCTTCCAGAAGCACATTTGTGAGGTCAGGCACTGATGTTGGATGAGAAGGCCTGGCTCACAGTCTCCGCTCCAATTCATCCCAAAGGTGTTCTATCGGGTTGAGGTCAGGACTCTGTGCAGGCCAGTCAAGTTCCTCCACCCCAAACTCGCACATCTTTATGGACCTTGCTTTGTGAGCCAGGCCTTCTTGTCCACATCAGTGCCTGACCTCACAAATGCGCTTCTGGAAGAATGGTCAAACATTCCCATAGACACACTCCTAAACCTTGTGGACAGCCTTCCAAGAAGAGTTAAAGTTGTGCCGCAAAGGGTGGGCCAACTCAATATTGAACCCTCCGGACTAAGACTGGGATGCCATTAAAGTTCATGTGTGTGTGTCAAGGCAGGCGTCCCAATACTTTTGGTAATGTAGTAATGTAGCACCCTCCTAGGTAGGTGCTAGAAGAGAGAGTATTGTTTTTGATCTTTCTGCTTACCAGGAAGATGGTCAGGTAAAACGTAGAGTGCTCTCTACCTACCAGGGAGCAGGATCTATTGGTTAGGTCTGCTCATAGTACTCAGGTGCAGCTCAGCTTGTTTTGACTGTCCCCCACTGGTCCAATAGGGAGGCATATTGGACAGTGGGGGGGGGGACCTGGCAAGTGAGTGCACTGGCTTTGTTACAGTCCTGGCAATTGGCAGAAGGAAAGTGCTGCATTGCATTGTGGGATACTGTATAAAAGCTCAGAGTACATGTGCTCGGGGTTGTTGAGCCGGAGAACAGAGCCCAGGAGGAAGAGGTATGACCCAGGGGCCTAGAGAGAGAGAAGCTGAACCCAGAGGTCCTGCAGAGCTGACTAGAAGGGAGACACCAGGAAGGATCTGATTCTGCCTACTGTGCAGATCTGTGTCTTTAGGGCCTGTCGAGTGAGGGCCGCCCCTTCAGCTAGAAGAGTCAGTGGATGAGTATCAGTAAAGGGGATGCTAGAGAACATCCTGAAGATAATTTAGTGCATCAAGTCTGTTGCTAGAGAGAGCAAGAAGACTTAACCATTCCATTCATGGGGCTGTATGGTTCAAGCAGTGCGTTTGCTTTCACCAGGGCTGGTGCAAGGATTTTTGACACCCTAACCCAGGGATCTCCAAACTACGGCCCTCCAGCTATTGCAGAAATACATGTCCCATGAGGCATTGTAAAACTCTGACATTCACAGACATGACTAGGCATGACGGGAATTGTAGTTCCTGAACAACTGGAGGGCCATAGTTTGGAGACCCCTGCCCTAGGCGAAACTTCATTTTGCCGCCCCCCTTGGCTCCACCCATGACTCCACCCCCTTTACCCTGCTCATGTATACCCCACGTTTTTAATGAAGCACCCATCAAATGCAGCCTACCAGCGCCCATCAAATTCAGCCCACCAGTACCCATCAAATGCAACCTTCCAGCGCCTATCAAATGCAGCCTCACCAGCGCCCATCAAATGTAGCCTCACCAGCGCCCATCAAATACAGCCTCACCAGTGCCCATCAATGCAGCCTACTAGTGACCATCAATGAATGTTTGCTTGCTTCCATTCATTCGGGAGTTGGGACACAGACATAATCCTCTGCCGCCGCTACGCCTCTGACACTATATGCAAACAGCGCTGCTGCCTGCTGATGCTGAGACTTAGTTGCTTGCTGCAGAGAGAAAAGAGTAGGAACACCAGTGGCCAGGTGCCCTAGGAAGCCACGCGCCCTGGGCGGCTGCCTAGTTTGCTAGCACCAGCCCTGGCTTCCACAGACAATCCGGTAAAGCCAAGTGATAGTTGTCCTCATCTATTGTGACTGGTTCAAGTTGGAGTATCCCACTCATGCCTTCTCCCATCCAAGTTCCAAAATATAAATAATAAAATACAAAAACCCAGGGGGCATGGCTTGATGGTGGAGGGAGCGGCCGCATAGAGCCACCGCTCACAAACACAATCCTGCAGTGATCCTTGGTCCCTTCTCCTCCCGACCGGCACTAAACTCTTCCCCACAGTCATGGGCACACTTCAGGCTGGCGTCCATGGTAAAATACGGGCCACCCGCACCGGCATCCACAGCGGGACAACTCACTCATTTCAGATGGCAAGATGGTGCTGAGACACAGGCAGAGCTGCTTGACACGCTGCAGCCGTCATCCTCCTCTCTCAGACACTCTGCTGCCCTGGTGAGTGACTCTACACCTGCTATATTTGCTACCCAGTCAGACTCCCTGCTGCCCCAGGAATCCCCCCAGGATAATGAGGACTGCAAGGCCATAGATTCCCCCCTGCTGAGCCTACACTGGCTACTATCATGGTGGCTATCCAGGATTGCAAGGCCTCCCTTTCTACCCAGATAGCATCTATCTGCATGGATTTCTCCCTATTAAAACAGGATGTTAAAAAACTTGTGAGATAAAACAGGGGCCACTTAAGAACATATAGGTTCACTGGAAGATGCTGTGCACCCCTTATATGCCACTGTGCGGGATCACACAGGTGAAATGGCGGCTATCCGTGCTAAACATGATGACTTGGAAAATCGTTCGCGAAGGAACATTCTCCATTTTGTGGAGTTTCCTGCACGTGCAGAGGGTTCTTATCCTGAAAAATTCTTATACTCCTGGCTTTGGGACATTTTTTGTACAGACTTACCTTTGTTCTTCTATGTTATCGAACGTGCGCACCGTACCCCTCCACGTCCCCCTCCTACAGGAGCTCCCCCATGATCCATGATTGCACGGATCCTTAACTTCCAGGATAAAGTTGCCATTCTACACCTTGCAAAAGAGAAAGGGCCTCTAAAGTACGGCAATACAATTTCAGTTTATCCTGACTTCTCAGCTGATGTCCAACGCATATCCTTTGCGGCTGTGAAAGCCTGCCTGCGTACCGTCTCTCATACGCTATGCTTTTCCCTGCTAAGCTGCGTGTTATCCATAATGGCAAAGCTCACTTCTACACCAATTGTAAGGAAGCCATGGTGTGACTAAAGGATCGTTATGGTGCTCCAACTAGGCGCAGGGCCGATTAAATGTGGCAAGTGCTCCCTAAAAAAAACCTTATGCTACCTAATTGCAAATCCACTACCTCTTACAGGTTTGCATACTCTGTCTTCTTATGTTGGCTATGCCCCTCAGGATGACTGTTGCCTTTCCCCCCTGATGCATACAGAAGTGGTATCCTACTGTACACAGCCTTCCCAGACTGGACCTCTTCACAATCCTAGCTGTCGTGTCCCCTACAATGCGGAAGGTTTGGTATACTTTGTGCATCCTCCTAACTGCAGTAGATAACTATCCTGGTACTGGACCGTTAACTACTAAAATGTTTTCTTGTTTGAGAGCCAAGCCAAAATCCACTACTACATACCAGTTGGTGGCGTGGCCACGGGACAGTTCTAACCTTGTTTGAGTGTTTTTTTTTGGTTAAGGGATCCAAGGCTCGCTATGTTTGGGATGGCCGAGCAGGGAGGGTGGCATAGGGTTTTTTATGGACTTCCTTCTTTTTTTTGTTGTTGTTTTTGACAGGTTTTATTTTATTTTTTTTTTGTAATTTGGTTTTTCATGTATATCTGTGCTACCTTGAATACTGCCTTATACTTGTTCTTATACGCCTATGCTCTTAAATGTACTGTGTGGCATGACCTGCAATGTTACATTTATGCTATATGCTCCCATGATGTTAGTTATGTACTACTTGACTTGCTATGGCACGACCGCTAAAGATAATTTCCTGGAATACAAGAGGGTTGAACTTGCCCCAGAAGCAGTCCCTGGTATTCTCGGTCCTGAAAAAATATCATCCCCACATTATTTGTCTCCAGGAAACGCATCTTGTTGATTTAAAAGTAAGGGCCCTCAAGCGGCCATGGTTAGCTCAATCCTATCATGCTACTCATACAGCCTACTCTAGAGGGGTCTCTGTTTTGCTGGCCAAATCTCTCTCTGCAGAGATATTGCAAATTAAATCAGACCCGGCTGGCAAGTATATTGTGCTTATAATACAAATTGCTTCTTTAAAGCTCACCTTGGTGAATGTTTATGTCCCCCCTCCATTTTGCGCAGATGTGCTAACAAAACTGTCACTTATGCTTCTATCTAGGCCCCCAGGCCCACTGCTATATGTGGGAGACTTTAACGCTGGGGTGGTGGTAAATCCTTTACTGACTAGGGCCAGGTCCACGGGCTCACTGAGATCTGGCGATGGAAACACCTGGATGTATGCCAATACTCTTGCCATTCGAGTTCTTTCCACACCATGTCTCGCATAGACCTGGCATTTGGTATACAAGACACTCTCTTGGTGGTTTCTGCTGTATCCTATTTACCCAGGGGTGTATCGGATCATGCCCCCCTATCTGTGGATCTCCTTCTTTTTCCAGGTTCAGGCCCAATTCTGTGGCGCCTGAATTCACACTGGCTGGAGGATGAGATGGTACAGGTGGAGTGCAGGAAAGGTATTGTTGATTACTGGAACAAGAACTCGGGTACAGTGGACCCACTAACGGAATGGGAAGCCTTTAAGACCACTTTGAGGGGTACTTTTATGTCCATTACTGGCATTTTATGAAAACATACTCAACAACATAATGTGGAATTAGACACAGCTATGACCACTGCAGAATCTGTCTATGCCACTGACCCTAGTCCCATTAACAGGGATACCTGGTTGCAATGCCGCAGGAAATATGAGCTCCGCCTGTTGGACCTTACACAAAAACACATGCTTCATATTACCCAAAAATCATTTGAGCATGGTAACAAGGCTGGGCGCCTCTTAGCTTACTTGACTATACCGGAACACTCTCCTATTTCTATTCCTCAGATCTTGACTACACAGGGCCAGATTAGTGATGCTCCTAGGGATATCATGGAGACCTTTCTGGACTTCTACAAAGACCTATATTCCTCCAGAGCAGACTACACTGACTCCCAACTAACCGATTACCTAGCCCAGATATGTCTTCCCTCCCTTTCGGTTGAAGGGCGTGAGGAATTGGAGGCCGCTATCTCTGTTGAGGAAATCGCCATGGCCATTTCGCAACTAGCAGCACATAAGACACCAGGCTTAGATGGCTTCCCTACTGAGTGGTATACACAGTTTCAGCACATAATATGCCCATTTCTTCTGCACACATATAAAAAGGCCCTAGACACTTGAACTCTCCCCCCTTCTATGTGGGAAGCTTTGATTATCCTATTATTGAAGCCACGTAACGATCCTCTCAAATGTGACTCATATACTGCCCGATCTCTCATATTAGTGTGGATGTTAAAATCCTAGCCAAAGTTCTTGCCAACTGTCTGAATACTGTGGTTGAGAAACTGGTCAGGAGCGATCAAAGCGGCTTTATTCCTGGTACATCCACGAGAATGAACATCCGTAGACTGTTCCACAATCTCCAAAATCCCCATGACTGTCCCCCTACCCAGGCCATTGTATCTCTGGATAAATGCAAGGCCTTTGACAGAGTGGAATGACCTTGTCTTTTTCAAGTATTACAACAGCATGGCTTCGGCCCCCCGCATTATAGCATGGATAAGACTCCTTTACACCTCCCCATTGGCCCGTGTACGAGTTAATTTCCGTATTACGGACACTTTTCCTATTGCTGGGGGCACTAGGCAGGGGTGTCCGTTGTCACCCCTCCTATTCGCCCTGGCTATGGAGCCTCTTGCTGTGTGCATTCGCTGCTCCCAGCTAATTAAGGGCCTCCCTTTTGCCACCATAGAGGAGCGAGTTTCACTATATGCGGATAACACCTTGGTCTACCTGGCTGATACCCATGATTCACTAAAAGCGCTACTATCTGAGATTGACGTTTTTGGTGACTACTCTGGATTCCGGGTGAACTGGGACAAATCTAATCTTTTTCCTTTGGACCCTGATGCAACTCTGCAGGTTCACCCGGACTCCAGAGTACAGGTAGTGTCCTCTTTTAGATACCTTGGGGTTATAGTGCAGTTACCCTTGTCCTCTCATATTAATAATAACCTGTGTCCTTATTAACCCAGTTACAACTTCAAACTAAGCAGTGGATGGACTCACCTTTGGACCTCATGGGAAGGGCTAATACCCTTAAAATGATCTATTTACCTAACCTGTTATATGTTCTAGCCAACTCCCCTTGTAAAATCCCCCAAGTCCATCTTCAAGCGGATAGATACAATCTGTACGGCGTTCTTATGGAATGGTAGGCCCCCCAGGGTGGTGCTGGAAACGTTGAGGTTGGTGGGCTTGGCGTTTCTTAACTTCTATTTGTACTATTTGGCCTCCCAACTGGTCCACATTCATGACTGGCTGCACCCGGTTGTGGCAAACGACTGTACAACTACTGAGGGAGCTAATGCCTCCTCTCTGGAGACCCTCCATAACATTATCCAAAGAAGTCAAGTCCTGGCTCGCCCAGGCACATCTATGATAAGCGCCTCACTTTGGTTGTTTCAAACAATTGTCTCAAAAATCTCTACAGAGTCTTGGTCACCCTCCCCAAACAACCCTCTGTGGTTCAATCCAAGCTTGAAAGAACTGTGCTCTCTACCTAAACCAAGATGCTGGTACTCCAAAGGAGTTAGATACCTGAGTCATCTATATGACACAAAGGGATTTAAATCCTTTCAACAGATGCGCATTGATTTTGACCTACAATGCTCATACCTGTTCTTTTATTACCAACTCCTTCACGCTATTCGTACTCAGTTTGGCTCTCTAGAAAACCCTATCAGCGTACCTCCATTACTAAGACACCCTGACCCTACTAAACTCCTCTCCTCATATTATGCTGCCCTTATGACTGATTGTAGCCCTAGGTTCCGAGTGGGCCAGACGAAATGGGCCTCTATGGACATCCCCTTTACAGAAGATGACTGGTCAGAATTCAGTGACACATATAATTCCTCAGTGATATCTTCCAGGGATCGTATTATACACATAAAAATCTTTTATCTTTCCCACCTTACCCCTGCTAGGTTACACAGAATGGCATTGGCTTCTACAGCAGACTGTTTTAGAGGATGTGGTCAAGTGGCAGACTTTTTACACTGTTTTTGGTCCTGTCCAGTGGTCTAGGACTTCTGGGTGGAGATGGGGTCCTTCATCTCATCAGCAGTAGGTCTCCCAAACATTATACATTCCAAAAACTGGCTCATCCCAAGCTAAAAGACTTCTTCGCATCCTGCACTTTTACGCAAAGAAATCCATTTTATTGTCCTGGAAAGGATCACAGATACCTCTAAAATCCCTTTGGTTAAAATTGATTAATGACTCTTTACCTTTATGTAAACTCACGTTTGAGGCTCGAAAAAGAAAAAAAACCTTTAAAAAAATATGGGGCAGATGGCTGGCTATCCCTCTAACCCTTACCCCAGGGTAGATACACTGTTATATACTGTTCCTAATCGTGCCGTGCACCTCACCATGTTAACCCATCTGGTTGCCTCATGAATCTGGAGAATTGTATGTTGGTCATTTCTTGTAATTTTGCATTTACTAATCACAAGAGACATGTAAGTTGAAATCTGTTTATTGAATGTTCAAGTGTATGACTTACAGATGCACTACTATGAATAAAGTCTTTCTTTTGTATGTTGATTTATAAAACTTAATAAAAATATCTTTCAAAAATAACTAAATACAAAAACCCAAATACAATGGACTGGGCTTTGAGTAACGAGCAAGCAGGAGTAAGGGTGGAACAGGTGGGAGCTCCTAGCAAACAAGCTGGAGCTCTCAGCAACCAAGTGAGAAATCCTCAGCAACCAAGCAGGGACCCTCAGCAACCTAGTGGTAAACCCTCTGCACCTAAGTGGGAACCATTGGCAACCAGTTGCAGGTAACCAGGGAGAGACCTATGAAGTCAACATTCAGCAAGCCCCATAAGCTACAGTAATTTAGTGTATTTGTGGTAAAAAAAATCCCAATAAGTGTATATTGATTGGTTTGCGCAAACGTTGTAGCATCTACAAACTATGGGATATACGGTATTTATAGAATTTTTATTTATTTATTTTTACTAGTAATGGTGGAGATCAGTGACTTATAGTGGGACTGGGATATTGCTGCAGACAAATCGGACACTAAGTGACACTTTTGACACTTTTTGGGGACTAGTGACACTAATACAGTGATCAGTACTACAAATATGCACTACCACTATTCTGATGACACTGGTTGGGAAGGGGTTAACATTAGGGGCAATCAAAGGGTTAACTGTGTGCCTAGCCAGTGTATTTGTGTACAGTGTGGGGGAGGTGCTTTTACTAGGGGAAGGCATGGATCCATGTCGCTGCTTTGCAGGAACACAGGATCCAAGCCTTCTTTACTGACAGAACGGCGATCTGCCTGTGTACCGAATGATCAGTGGGTGCACCTCTTCACTCTCCTCCCTGCCGGAGGAGTACTGCAATTTTAGCCATGTCTTTGACAAAGGTCCAGCTGGCAGTTTGCCTCCACACCGGCCGTATGCGTATGATTGCGCAATTGACCTTCAACCTGGTGCCATACCCCCTCATGGCCGGGTTTACCCTTTGTCGGTCTTGGAGGATAGGGCCATGGAGGAGTATGTTGCAGACGCACTTTCTCGAGGTTTCATCCGCAAATCCTCGTCTCCTGCTGGTGCTGCTTTCTTCTTTGTGAAGAAGAGAAGTGGTGAACTGAGACTTTGTATTGATTATAGGGGTCTCAATAGTTTCACGATTAAGAATGCCTATCCGATTCCGTTAATTACTGAGTTATTTGACCGCATCAAGGGAGCAACAGTTTTTTTTAATTCCATATATTTATTGATTTTACATATGAATTACATTGTACAATTAGATATTGTACGCCGTGCAACGACGTCGGTGTAAATAGTTCAAGGTATTAACTTATATCCACTAACAGGTTTCAGATGTAACTAGTAGTAAACGTATATCTATGAAAGTTCCTAGGAGTACAATCAGTCCACTTCACTAGTGTGGCACCCCAAATGAGAGCTTTAGTGCCACAGGAGTGGAGAGGACCTTGTCGTCATAATCCATATGGTGACTGAGGTTTCCTAGTAGTAACTTGCTAGAACATGTAACACATAACTATTGATAAAGTAACTGGTATTGCTCGGTCAAGAAAGAGAGCTCTGTGTGTCAGTAACTTTAGGTGAGATTCGCAGTGTTAGTCCAATCAGACCATGGTTGCCAGTTTGTGTGTATTTTTGCAGCCTGGTCATTGTTGGCGGCTGTTGTGGTTTCATAACTGAAGTGTAGGGCTACTAAGTCGATGACTTGGGCCATGGTCTGAGGTTTGTCGGACTTCCATTGTCTGGTTATATTGAGTCTGGCTGCCAGGAGAATATGTGTTATTACATATCTGAATGGGTAAGGAATGTTGTCAATGGTTAGGTTTAGGATTGCAAGTGCAGGTGAGGGGGGGATCGTGATTTTAGTTATGGTTGAGATTAGCTTAAAGATGTCTTCCAAGTATTTCTGTAGGTTGGAGCATGTCCAGAATATATGTAGTATGCCGCCTGTGGTAGATCTCCAGCAGGTGTTGGGGTTTCGAGGATCAAAAGATGCCATTCTGGCTGGAGTAATGTACCAACATAGTGATATTTTCTGTGTGAGTTCCCCTAGGGCCGCGCATTTGGTGGCTTTGTAAATGGTCTTGAGGGCTTGTTGCCATTGTGTGTCTGTATAGGTACATGCAAGATTGGTGTCCCACCTGTGGTGTGAGTTTAGTTTGGAGAAGGTGCATTTTTGGTGAAGACTGTTATAGAAGTAGGAGATACCCTTGATTTTTGTGGCGGGGTCAGTGAGGTATTCCCAGGTCTTGGGATGTATGCTATATAGAGGAAGGGGTATATTGCGCAGGCAATGATGTATGCGTAGATAGGTAAATTATTCGGATATAGGAAAGGTATATTCGGATTGCAGTTGGGAGAAGGGCTTAATGCGATTGTCCTGTAGCAAGTCTTGTAGGAAGTGAATTCCTTTGAGGGTCCATGGTGATAATGGGAGATCAGGTGTTAAGTATAGGAGGGTGTTTAAAGGAATATTGAGTTGTGGGGTGATGGGGGTATTGTCAGGAGGGCAATCATTTTTTTCCAGGCAAGGGCTGAGGCCTTCATGGTTGGAGATAGAGATGTCGGGACTGAGGCGCTGAAAGGTGTGCTTAGTAACCAGTTTTTCAGGTTGGGCCGGGTGAGTGAGGAATTCTCTATTTGTCCCCATAATGTGGTCGGGCGGGGTTGGAACCAGCTGGGTAGTTGAGCTAGGATGGCTGCCAAGTAATAATCCTCGAAGTCTATGGATCCTGTGCCTTCCGCTAGTTTATGTTTAATCAGCTTTTTTTTTTTTTTATTCTTTATTTATCATTTTATAACAATAACAATACATTTCCCTACAGGGATACTTCTTCGTACACATCCACATTAAAATCTATAACAAGTGACAAGTTATCCCCTCCTACCCCCCCAACCCGCTCTCCCCTTCCCCCACCCCTCAGGACAATGCTTGTCGAGGAGAACGTGCTTACACGATTATGTTGGGCCAACAATCTCCTTCAGATAACCCCAGGTCCCCTTAAACTTGATCCAAGCTGCCCATTTCCCTAAGTGATCCTCCTCTTCAGGTTCGACTCCTCCCTTGTCTAAACGCTCGACATTGTATACCTCATTGAGGCTGAACAACCATTCTCGAGTACAGGGGCTCGAGACGTTCAGCCAGTTCGACGCTATCTGTCTCTTAGCTACATCGAGCATTATAGGAATCAGGGTGGTTTTGTAGTTCTTTACCGATTCCGAGGTCCCATGGAAAAGGCAGACCCATGGGTCCTCTACTATTACTTTCCCTGTAATGTCTTTTATCAAACCTAGTATTTTTTTCCAGCAGATTTTTATGGTAGGGCACTCCCACCAAATATGGGCCATTGTTACTGGGGTTGAACAACCCCTCCAGCAAGTGTTTGATTTAGTCTTATCCATTTTGCTAACCCTGTCCGGGGTGGCATACCATCTAGCAAGGCATTTAAAGTGGCTTTCTGTTCTTCTGGTATCAACTGCAACGTAACGGACCATCCTCAGGATCTTATCAATCACCGTTCCACTACAATGTGACCCCAGTTCCTGTTCCCACTTTTTAATGTAAGGAGGTGCCTCCCGCTCCCCCTCAGTTCCCAGGATCTTATATATTTGCGTTATCTCCCCTCCTGTCTGTTCCTTTGCACAAAGCTGCTCAAACGGTCTGAGCTCCTCCATGCTCCTGAGAGGTTTCGGAAGTCTCTCAATGAAGTGAGAGAGCTGGAGGTACCTCCACCTAGTCATTACCCATAGATTAGGTTCTATACTTAATTCTGAAAATGTGCGAATTTGCCCCTTGTTTAAAAAGTGTTTCAATCGTACAGAGTCATCCTTCAGCCAATTCCCTCCCACCTCCCTCCTCCCTGGCTCAAAAAAAACATTATTTTTCATGTGTATCAGTGGTGAGTTATATGACCATTTGTTCTTGAAGTGTATCACATCCCAATATTTAAATGTGTTAAACATTAATAAAGATGTGTGCGTGCTCAGTGCTCTAAATTTTGGGGGGTTCCAAAGTGCCTGTCCTAAATTCGTGTTGCTCAAAAAGTGCTCAATGTGGACCCAACGTTTATCCGTGTCTTTTTTATTCCATTCCGTAATCCTTGACAGCACTACTGCGCTATAGTATCTATTAAAGTCTGGTAATGCTATTCCACCTTTTTTTTTCCCCCTACTTAATACTGTAAAAGCAATGCGTGGTTTTTTGCCACCCCAGACAGCTTCGCTTATTAGGCTCCTGAGGGCTTTTAAATAATATCCTGGTAGAGGGATGGGCAGCATCTGGAATTTAAACAGGATCCTGGGTGTTAGACTCATTTTAATCGCATTTACTCGCCCAAACCACGAGAGGGGTCTGGCCTGTAGTCTTCTCTCTTCTTGCCTGATGTCATCTAACATAGGAATAAAATTTTTAACATATAATCTATTAAGGGTGTTGGCTAATTTAATCCCCAGGTACTCAATCTCCTCTTTCCAGGGGAAAGGGAAGACAGCAGCCAGGTGTTCCTTTTCTTGCTTGCTTATGTTGATATTCAAGCATTCAGATTTACTGGAGTTTATTTTAAAATTCGAGACTTCTCCATACTTTCTAATAATCTGAAGTAAATTGGGGAGGGTTATTCTAGGATTTGTTATGAAGAACAAAACATCGTCGGCGAAAGCCGCTAGTTTATGCTCCTCTGTTCCGGCCTTTATACCCCTGCAGTCCGGGCTGTTACGGATAGTAGACAACAGTGGCTCAAGAGTCAGGACGAACAGAAGAGGGGAGAGGGGGCATCCCTGCCTTGTTCCATTAAACATTCTGAAGGGCTTTGAAATCGCCCCATTAACTCTCACCATCCCTGCCGGGCTACTATAGAGGACCTTGACCCAGGATATGAACCTCTGTCCGAACCCCAGGGCTTCCAAGGTATTCATCATGAACCCCCAGTCTACCCTGTCAAATGCTTTTTCAGCATCAATTGACAGGAATAGAGCTGGGGGCCCACCGAGTTTACAAACTTCTGATATTAACACCGCCCGAACCCCATTGTCCCTACACTGTCTCCCATTAACAAAACCTGCCTGGTCCGGGTGCACTAATTTTGTCATTTTCTCTTTTAGTCTGTTCGCCAAAACTTTTGCGTATAGCTTAACATCTGCATTCAGCAGGGAGATTGGTCTATAACTAGAGCACAGCCTAGCGTCTTTCCCTTCCTTCTGAATTAGGGTAATTGTGGCGGTCAAGGCTTCAGCTGACATTTTGCCTCCGGTACCGAGGCCATTCCAGAATCGACATAGCCTCGGGACCAGAATATGTTTCATTTTTTCTAAATAGATTGAGGTGAAGCCGTCCGGGCCTGGGCTTTTCCCCTTCGGAGAATCCCTTAACGCTGCCAGTATTTCCTCTTCTTCCAAGGGCTTGTCCAGTAGGTCACTGTCCTCAACTGACAAGCCCCCTACTCCTGCCTCCTTCAGAAATTCCTTACTCCTAACTGCTCGAGCAGTATCTCTTGGCCTCTGTTGCCCTATCGAGTATAAATCCCCGTAAAACTTTTTAAATTCTTCTGCTATTGCGTTGCTGGTCACTCTCTCTACCCCCCCTTTGCTGAGTACTTTCTCTACATAATTTCTACTTCTCTTTTTCCTAATTATCCTGGCCAAGTGTTTACTGGGCTTGTTAGCCCAGAAGTAGTTGTTCCTGGTTATTGCATTTATAGCTCTCTTAGCCTCTTGCTCCATCATATCCCTTAGCTCCTCCCTCTTGGCAACTAATAAATGATAACCGTCTAGGTCCTGGCCCTCTGATTTTTTGTGAGCTTGCTCCAAGGAAAAAATTTCCTCTATCAACTTTCCTCTTTCTTCTCTTTTCTTTTTTTTCAAACCTGCCCCTATTGACATCAGAATGCCTCTGATATAGGCTTTATGTGTGTCCCATAATATGGCTGGTGACACATCCCCCGTGTCATTTGTTTTAAAGAAAAAAGTCTACCTCATCCTGTAATCTCTCCACTATTCCAGGATCCCTCAGTAGTTCCTCGTTCAATTTCCATGAGCAGAGTCGCCCTTGCGCCTCTGGTATTTTAATCCGCATCGAGATCGGCGAGTGATCGGACAGGGTCGTTACTTCTATTTTTGTTTCTTTAATCCAATCCAGCAAACTATGGTCTATAAAAAAATAATCCAGTCTGGAGTAGGTCCCGTGCACAGGGGAGAAGAAGGTGTAATCTCTCTCGTTAGGATGCTGGAGCCTCCAGACATCAATTAAATGACTATAATGTAACCTGCGCCTGATAGCCCTGAGTGACACCTTCCCTGTCCCCTGGGCATGGGACGTACCATCCAACTCCGGGTCGAGGCAAAAGTTTAAGTCCCCTCCCAAGACCACTTCCCCTTCTCCAAACTCTGACAGTTTTTTCAATATCTGACCCAAAAAAACCGTGGGCTTCTTATTGGGACAATATATATTTGCTAATGTTATCAATTTAGGTCCCAGTTTACCTTTTAAAAAAATAAAACGGCCATCCGGGTCTATCATTCTCTCTCTTATGGAGAAGTTCGTGACCTTTGAAAGTCCAATGGCGACACCCCTCGACCCCCTGTCAGGAGAGTCTCCATAGAACCACTGGGGGAACCTAGCAGAAAAAAGCCTTATTCTGGTGTCAAGGGTCAGATGTGTCTCTTGTAGAAAAATTATGTCACCCCTCAGCTGCTCCAACTCCTTTAATATTTTATGTCTTTTACTGGGCGAGTTTAGCCCTTTCACGTTGTACGAAATGAGTCTAAACTCTAGCATAACTGATAGTCTGATCTTCTATCATATCCCCAGCTCCTCCGGGCATGTCCTGCAGTACCCCCCCGCCCCCCCTCCCCTCCCCCCCATCTCCCCCCCCCCCCAATGGTGAGATTGACACCCTGAGTCCCCTGACTTGGAACTGCTCCCATTCCAATCTATGGAACTCCCTCCCCAGGGTGAAGCTCCAGCAACAGCTCTAACGTCTACCCTCCCTCCCGAAGGGAAAGAAGGCATGAGGTGTACCTTATCTCCATTGTCCGGTGTCCCGCCTCTAGTTTTCCTTAGCTGCTCCAAAATTGGTCTCATCTGTCTTCTACGTGCAAGAGTTCCTGCCGATAAGTCGGAGAATATCTGTAACTCTTTGTCTTCAAACGTTATGGGGGGCCCCCTTTAAGTTCTTCCATATTCTCTCCTTGTCTTCGTATAGATGAAATTTAACGATCACGTCTCTTGGGGTGTCTTGCTTTACATGGGGGGGCCTTCTTATTCTATGCACCCTATCGATCTGAATGGCCTCATCTTCTCGCTTTCCCATAATAGGATTAAAGATTTTCTTCATCTTTTCCCCCAGATCCTCGTTTTGTTGCTCCGGGATGGACCTAATGCCGGCTTTGATTTTCCTGATTTTTTGATTTTCCTGTTCTTCCATCCTAAATGCCATAATGCGATTTTCATTCCGCAATTTGCTAACTTGATCTTTTAATTCGGAGATTTCTTTGGTTTGAAACACTGAGACTTCCTCTACCTCCTCCACCCGGCGAAGAAGGTGACCCATATCGGCTCGGACATTTGATATTTCGGTTTTTATCACATTTTCTAGCTTTGTAAACATTTCAATTAGTTCTGTTTTACTTGGTACTAGCGCCATTATCCTTTGTTCCTCCGCGGAACTCCAGGCAGACGCCCCCTCAAAGTCCGATTCTTCACGGGTTTTATCCCCCTGACCCCCTTTTTGCTTCTGTTGATCTTTCTTCTTGTCCTTTGTCCCTAATTGTTTCGCCTCCATTGCCAGGCTTTTGGCGCTTACTTCTTTTAGATATTTTTGAATGGAACTGGTATTAAGACTCTCTCTGGCACTCTGGGGTTCAGTTGTTCGCGTTGAGCGGCCTCTCATATTTCCGCCCTTGCCTGCCGTTTTCAACTCGCACTCGTTTGGGGCCATTTTCCTCGGGCCAGAACTCCGCCCAGAGGACTAGGTTGTCCGTAAGTTGTAGCTTCCCTGTAGGGCGAGGTGGCAGGGTAGTCTAGATGTGGGGGGGGGAGGGTATCTCACCCCCCTTATTCCCCTATTTATCTCCTATTTCTGATAGCCCGACCGGCTTAAGTCTGAGAGAGGGTTGGTCTCCCCTTTAACCAGCTTTGATATATTTGGGAGAGGATTATGCTGGGGAAAGTTCATACGGTCCTCCGAACTCTATGCTGACCTCACCCGGTGCTCCCGGGGTAGACGGCTCTGGATCTAACGGAAAGGCTACTGAAACTGTGCATTTATCTTCCCTTTCCCCTTCCTTCTTCTTCCACCCTCCTCCTCCTCCTACCTTCCCCCCTCTCCCCTTTTCCCCTTCCAGCACGTGTAGCTCTATGTAGCTTCATTCACTGCATAATAACGGGGGGGGGGGGGGGGGGGAGATAAGTGGAGAGCTTGGTTTTGGCCAACTTTTTACTGCCCAGGGGAAAAAAAAAAAAAAGTCAGCAAACACCTATATTGAAAAAAGTCATATATCTTCCTGCTTTCCTCTCTCCCGTCTGGCAGCCCCACTCTTTTGATCACAAAAACACAGTTCAGAGTTCTAACACAGTTCAAAGTTCATGCTGCTAGTTGAAACATGGGTAACGCAGGTTGCATATATGACATTAAATCTTCTCATACCTTTCCTCTTTTGTCAGCATACTGTCCGTCTACAGCGGGTGCAGCTTAAGATCTAGGCAGATAAGTTATTCCCTTCCGTTCCGGTGCAAGGGGCAGCGTGCTGCCGCAGCTGGGCCGAAGCTCCCTGCCTCTGGTCCCCTCACCGGGACCTGCTTTCTAGTATTTCATCCGCCGACAATGCGGCTGAATAGCTCCGGACCCGGCCGCCGCTCCTCCGCTCAAGGAGTCTCGCTGGGTGAAGCCTCACGCTGCCGCGTCTGCGGTGGAGGGGGGGGGGGGAGAGGCGAGGCGGCAAGGCGATCTAATCCAGAGGACGGCTGTACCGCCGATCCCGATCCGAATCTCTCTGGTCTCTCACCCCACGAGACATCCGGACACTCTGTCTCTGCACCTCCGCCAGAGCTGACGCTAGGCTCCTCCCCCGTGTGGACGTCACACGCCCATCGCTGTCTTCACCCAGGTGATAAGTGCTTTGTTTTTGGATCTAGACAGTTCATTATTAGCATGTTTAATCAGCTTTAGATGGGCACATCTAGGTCTTTTACCATTCCAAAGATATTTGTTAAATATCGTTTGAAGGGACCTGAAAAATGTGGCGGGTAATGGGATGGGTAGAGTTCTGAAAAAATACAGTATTTGGGGGAGGCAAATCATTTTGAAGGCCGCAAGTCTGCCTGTCCAGGAAAGTTCATGTTTCGCTATTTCTTGTGAAGTCAATTGAATGTTCTGAAGGAGTGGTAGGAAATTACATGAGTAGAGGTTTTTGGTCTTTCTCGGTAGTTGGATGCCTAGGTAGGATATGTCAGTAGTTGCCCACGCGAACAGGTATTGTAGCTGTAGGAGGTTCCTCATGGTAGCCTCTATATTAATGTATAGTATGAAGGATTTGGTCGTGTTAACCTTATAGTATGAAACCAAGCTAAACCAGTTGAGTAATTTTTGTACTTCTGCCAGGGATGAAGTCGGGTTGGTAAGGATGAGAATGACATACTCATCAAATAGGCTGATTTTATGGTGTGAGGTGCCTATTTGAAGGCCTGAGATGTTGGGATGGGAGCGAATATGTTCTGCTAGGGGTTCCATAAGCATGTTAAAGATAAGGGGGGATAGGGGGCAGCCCTGTCGCGTGCCGTTGGTAATGGGGAATGGACGGGAGAGCATACCCTCTGTGTACACTTGGGCCTCAGGGTTGGAATATAGTGCCATAATGGCGCTTAGGATGTTGCCTTGGAACCCAAATTTTTGGAGGACTGACCTGAGGTATGACCAGTGAACCCTGTCGAACGCCTTCTCTGAATCCAAAGACAGGAGCAGAGAAGGCATTCCGGTTGATTCTGCATGGTGAATGAGGTTAATCATCCTTCTGGTGGTGTTCCGTGAACGGGGCGTTAAGGGTGGTTAGTTGTTCACCAGTCAGCTTGGGTAGGTCAAGATTGCAGAGAAAGTGGTCTATGTCATCCTGTGTGGGCTGTGGGGTATGGGGGTCTTGTTTCAGGTTGTAAAGGTCGCCATAATAGGCACTGAAGGCATCGGCTATGTCTTGCGGAATACTTAGGGGGGCTGTCGTGTGGGGATGAATTAGTTGGGTTATTTTAGTTTTGGCACGTCTTCCTTTAAGGCGTTGTGCAAGTTTTTTCCCCGCTTTGTTAGAAGTGGAGTATGTAGACGCTTTCAATTTCCTTTGGAGTAATTCATAGGAGTGGAGGAGTAGGGTTTTAAGTTCTTGTCGTAGGGATAGTAGTTGGTTTGTCTGCGGGTCCTGAGGGATAGTTTTGTGTCTCGTTTCTAGGGCCGCTATCTGAGCTGTTAATTCATCTAAGCGCTGCGTCCTCTTTCGTTTATGGTAAGAACTCAATTTAAGTAACATTCCCCTCATGTACGCTTTATGCGTGCTCTACACCACCGCAGGGTCAGACAAAGAGCCTTTGTTTAATGAGAAAAAATCAATAATGTGATCAGATATTTCTGGCGTGTATTTGTCATGTTGGATAATGAAGTTGTTTGCTCACCAGAGGAAGGTGTTGCATTGTAAGTTGGAATCTTGTATTGTAATTGAGGTTGGAGCATGGTTGTGGTGTGGATCGCAGAGCTAGAGATTTTCTGCAAAATTCATTTGTCAGTTAGAAACAAGTCTATTCTCGAATATGAGCGGTGCCTGGAGGAAAAAAAGATGAAGCCCCTTTCGGATCCATGATGGCAACGCCAAACGTCGTACAAATCCTGAGAGGAGATTAATTTTTGTAGAGGTGAGTTTCGCCATTTTGCTGCTGATGTGGAATCCATGGACATGTCTGGGACCAGGTTGAAGTCTCCACAGAGTATTAGGTGGCCCTTCTGAATGGGTCTGGCGGTGCGTAGGACTCTGTGTAGAAACTTAATTTGGTGGGATACGACATCTAGTAAGTGGAAGTCTACTGTATCTTTGATCGCAATCATGACCCCTCTGGTTTTAGTGGAGTGGAATGCGTGGAAAATATGAGGGAATTGACAGTTGCTACAAAGGGAAGAGCTTGATGATAGTAGGTGGGTTTCCTGGAGGCAAAGAATGTCACTGTGGAGAGCCATGGTGGTTTTCCAGAGTGAGTGGCGTTTGGCGGGGTGATTTAGCCCATTGGTATTCAGTGATAGGATCGTAAATGGCATCTTGTGGGTGTGAGTTTGGTGGGTGTTATGCACAACACTTATTTTTTTTTTAACAAGAAATGCACAACACTTATAGTTAGTCGCTGTAGTTTGGATCCAAAGCACCTGGGAGCAAGACTCAGTAGTAGGGTTGTGGCAGTCCAAAGGTCTGAAAGTAGGATGGACTAGGAAGCTGCGAATAGAGCAATACATTAAGCACAAAAACAGTGAGAACCAAAAAAAAAAGAAAAGAAAGTAAAAAAAGAAGCCGGTAGAGCAAACCGTCAGTGGAATGATTGATGCAACTGGTGAGATTGATACAATGAAAGGTTCGTAGAGGGGGTGCTGAGCACCTCAATAGCCTCTAGGTGGGGGTATAAAAAAAGTTATTAGCGTGGGAGGGTGATAACAGGGGTATCAGGTTGTCAGAGCTCAGGGGAGCTGTAATGACGTTGTTATATATCCGCGTATCACTTAGGTGTAGTTGTGGTCTGCATTTCTGCGGGGTGCATTGGATCCTCTGTCATGCGGAACTGCTTTGGGGGGGATCTGGTATTATACCCCAGGTGTGGAGGAGCTTCAGACCTTTGTCAAGATCTCTGACCGTGTGGGTTTGCCCATTCTTCACAATGAGGAGGGTGGCTGGGTACCGCCATTTATATTATATCTTATGATTTTGAAGGCCCTTAGTAATTGGGTTCATCTGCCGTATCAGTTGGAGGGTGAACTTGGAGAGGTCAGGGAAGAATTGAATCCCTGCATAGGGAGCTGGCAAGGGAGATTTAGATTTGACTCCCATGAGGAGTTTTTCTTTAATGTGGTAGAAATGGACCCTCATCAGGACATCCCTGGGGACCGAGGCTGCTAGGTGGGATGGTTTCTGTTGATTATAACATCCCGCGGGGACGCTTCAGGGATTATAATATGCATCAATTCTGTTGCATAGCGCGGTAGGTCCGCAGGCAGTATGGTCTCAGGGATACCTCTCAGCTTGATATTGTTCCTGCGGGACCTGTCCTCTAAGTCGGCCAGCTTGCCGCGCATCCATGACTGTTCCTCTTTAACAGCATCATAAGTGTCAATGACTTCATTGATTGTGGTAGTGCAATCAGTTAGGCCTCTCTCAGCATTAGACACTCTGTCGTCTAGTGAGTGGATATCAGAGGTGATTTTTTGAAACAAGGAGGATAGGTCAGTCATGAGGGAGGACTGTAAGGAGATTAGCATGTCCTTCAGGGTGGTATCGATGACTGGCTGGCCTGAGGTGGGGAAGGAGGCCATGGAGGAGTATAAGGCCTGGTTGAGGGAGAAGGGATTAGGAGCCTGGGCCTCAATTTGTGGGCACTGTGTTTACGCTGCGGCGGCGTGTCAAGCCGCATTTTAGCTTTTGCTGGGCTGCCAGGGAGAGGGTCGCATTCTGGGGGGTAGGAGAGTCCATCACGGTCTCCGGCCCAAGGGAGCAACAGTTTTCACAAAGCTTGATTTGAGAGGGGCATACAATCTCGTGAGGATTATGGAGGGCGACGTGTGGAAAACTGCATTTTTTATACCAGAACAGGCCATTATGAGTACCTCTTAATGCCTTTTGGCCTTCGTAACGCCCCAACAGTTTTCCAGGAATTTATTAACGATGTCCTCTTAGATTTGTTGCAGTTATGTGTGGTGGTTTATCTCAACGATATCTTCATATTTCCCAAGTCCCTGGAGAGCCACCACACAGATGTCTGTCGTGTGCTTCAGAAACTAATAGAGAACAATCTCTATTGTAAATTGGAGAAGTGCGAATTCCATCGTGAACAAGTTAAATTTCTGGGTTATGTCATTTCCACTGCTGGTTTTTCGATTGACCCAGAGAAACTTTCAGAAGTCCTACAGTGGCCCTGATCCGTGGGTTTACGTCCTCTGCAGCGTTTTCTTGGCTTTGCCAACTATTATCGGAGGTTTATTCTTAACATCTCGTCTCTGGTCAAGCCCCTGACTGATATGACCAGAAAGGACGGTAACCCACAGAGTTAGTCTCCGGAGTCCATTAAGGCCTTTGAGAGTCTCAAGGCTGCCTTTGTTTCTGCTCCTGTGTTGGCACATCCTGATCGTTACCTTTTATCCTTGAGGTTGATGCTTCTGAGACTGGATTTGGCGCCCTTCTGTCTCAAAGTCCTACCTCTGAGAGCGCTATGCATCCTTGTGGCTACGTTTCCAAGAAATTGTCACTTGCGGAGTGCAATTACGAGATTGGTGACAGAGAGCTGTTAGTGACCATTTTAGCCTGAAAGAATGGAGACATCTCCTCGAAGGTACCACTGTGACTGTTCTCATTCCTACTGACCATAAGAATCTCACATTCTTGTCTGAGGCAAAACGCCTCTCTCCCAGAAGGACGCGATGGGCTCTTTTCTTGTCTAATTTTAATTACATTGTCTCATTCTTACCGGTACTAAAAATGTAAGGGCTGATGCTTTGTTACGACAATTTTCCTCCACTTCCAAGATGGAGTCGGTTCCTCCTGATCGTATTCTGACTACGGTTCGCACCAGTCTCACTTCTCATTTGGGTGACAAAATTCTTGCCTCTCAGGTTGATGCTCCTCCTGAGAAACCTTGTGACTGCTGCTTTGTCCCAGAGAGTCTCCATACTGCCGTGCTCCAGACTTACCATTCTCCCAAGGCTGCTGGCCACCCTGGGAAGAATCAACTTTTGGGCCATTTCCCAACAATTCTGGTGGCCTAGTCTACGTGCTGATGTTACTACCTTCATAGCTGCCTGTTCCGTGTGTGCTCAGAGTAAGACTCCATGACACCTTCCAGTGGGCCTCCTACAACCCATACCCAATGGAGAGAGGCCCTGGACCCATTTCATTGTGGAGTTACCCAACTCCCAGGGCAACACAGTTATCCTTATGGTGGTTGACCGGTTCTCGAAAATGTGCAATTGTATTCCACGTAAGAAGTTGCCCACTTCTAAAGAACTGGCTTCCATTTTTGCTCAGGAGATCTTTTGCTTACATGAGCTACCCAAGGTAATTGTCTCGGACAGGGGTAGTCAGTTTGTGTCCCGGTTCTGGCGAGCCTTTTGTGCACAGATGGGAATTCAGCTTGCTTTGTCCTCTGCGTATCACCCGCTGTTAGGTACCTGATAGTTGAGCCCGACTTGTAGGAGAAGATCCCTCTTACAACACTGGTTCAGGAGCCACTGGAGTGGGAACAGTGGTCTCGTGAGCACAGTGTGTAAGAGTGCCTGATGGAAGTTGCAGTGGCCGGCACAGGAACTGAGTAGAGATCCTTCAGGGATGGCTGAGCTGCAGATGATCACAGGCCGAAGAGGATCAGCAAACTGGAAGGCAGAAAATGCTGGAACAACGGCATCTAGAGCTGGATGAGAAGGCCGGGAATGCAGCAGCACAAGGCAACAGGCAGAAGGCAGTCCGGGTTGGGCAGATGAGTTCAAATGGGCAAACAGCAGAGTAGTCGGGCAAGCAGGAGTTCGGCAACGGGTCACAGTGAAGATAGCAGAGTCAGGCAGGCCGGGTCGGGTAGGAGATGGTAGAAGAGTGAGATGGAGCCGGGTCGGTAATAGCAGTAAACAATCAACAAGCAGATACAGGAACACAGGTACAGAGCTGCAGACGAACAGCACCGCATGAGTGCAGCTGTCATACTTTTAAAGGCACCTTGGCGCCAAACAGCGCTAACGCGCACACGCGCGCCCGGGGAGCGCACTGGCACACACCGTGGGTAAATTCTGCTGCATAACTCTGGACAGGCCCCGCGTGCGCTTGTTCCTCTGAAAGGTACCAGCATGTCCCTGACACCCGCAGTCTAATGGGCCGCAGAATGAGCCAATCAGTCCTTGGAGCAATTCCTACGTTGCTATATTTCTGACTCCGTGGGCGGAGTTTGCTCACAATAGTGCCTTCAATTCTGCTTCCCGATTGTCCCCGTTTATGGCGAACTATGGTTCGCCATATGGCTATGGTTAGTTTCTATGTAGAGCTGCACTAGATTTTGCACTCTTCAGTTTTAGTTAAATTAACCCCATAGTATTTTAACCCCTTCAGGTCTGCCCTATAGCAGTTTTACTGCTACAGGGCGGCACCTGTGCACAGGATCATGTATATATACGTGATCCGACACTTCCGGGTAGGGGGCGCGCATGCACACCACCGGCAGCTCGCTTCCACTGTGATTAAACACAGCAGAAGCCGATCGGCGGGTGCAGGGTACCCAATATCCTCTGGAACCCGCTGATTGTTAGGCAGAGGGACAGAACGGCGTTTTGCCTATGTAAACAAGGCAGATCGCCGTTCTGACAGGAGGGAAGGGATGGAGTTTGTGTCCCTGCAAAGCAGGGAATAAATTCCATCTCTTCCCCTAGTAAAAGCACCTCATACAGTGTAGTAAAACACTGGCTAGGCACACAGTTAACCCTTTGATCGCCCCTGATGTTAACCTCTTCCCAGCCAGTGTCATTAGTACAGTAACAGTGCATATTTTTTAGCACTGATCACTGTATTAGTGTCACTGGTCCCCAAAAAGTGTCAGTTTGTGTCACAAAGTCCACCGCAATATCGCAGTCCCGCTATAAGTCTCTAATTACTGACATTACTAGTAAGGAATAAATAAAAATATATAAAGATATCCCATAGTTTGTAGACGCTTTTGTAGAACCTTTGTGCAAAACCATCAATATATGCTTATTGAGAGTTTTTTTTATAGCAAAATAGATACAGTTAGGTCCATATATATTTGGACACAGGCACAATTTTCATTCTTTTGGCTCTATATGCAACCAGAATAAAATTGCAACCAATCAATCCAAATGAATTTGAAGTGCAGACTTTCAAGGGATTAAACATAAATATCAAGTACAAATTTTAGGAACTGCAACCATTTTCATACACAGTCCCTCCATTTTTTAGGGGCTCAAATGTAATTGGACAAATTAATAAAATCATAAATAAAATGGGTTTCCTCCTTTCTGATGCTTTGCTCTAACTGCAGCTGTCTTCAGTTGTTCTTTGTTTGTGGGTCTTTCTGCCTTTATTTTTGCCTTCAGCAAGTGAAATGCTCAATTGGGTTGAGATCAGGTGATTGACTCGGCCATTGCAGAATATTCCACTACTTTTGCAGTGTGTTTTGGATCATTGTCCATCTGTACTGTGAAGCGCCGTCCAATCAACTTTCTGCATTTGGCTCAATCTG